>NW_026643164.1:0-664015 GCF_028828155.1 Penicillium subrubescens
AAACCCTAAACCCTAAGCCTAAGCCTAAACCCTAAGCCTAACCGCTATTGATCGCATAAATAAGATTAGCTGGCCTCGTAGCTCTTTGCTTTTTGCGAGGCCAAGATTCGAGTGATGCAGAAATGCAACGGAATAGTTCCTTCCTCTTGTTTCTAAAATCCGCTGATGGAAACGAATGTGACATTCCGGCGGAAGAGGGTCGACCAAAAAAGGCTTGTTGGAACTCACTTCCTGCAGAAATTGTCGATATGATCCTAGGTCATATTGACTCAACCTTGTCTTCTCTACTTGTTTGCAAATTTTGGTACCTGTCATTGGTCAGCCGCCAATGGAGATCAGTCCGACTTTCCACGAAGAAAGTGCTCGATATCAACAGGCTACCCAAGAATCTGTTCATCCTCATGACCGAAAATACGGAAGATCTCACTATTGTTCTGGAAAGGCAACCTCAAATCGGAAATCATCAAGCAATTCGCGGATCCGTCAGTCTCGGCCAAAGACTCAATTCGTCGCTCCGGCAAGTCGCCGATATAATCCCCTCCTTGCCGGCACTAAAATCATTGAATTTCTCTAACTATGCTGAGACTGCCTATTCGTGGGATACCGTCTTCGCTGCAACTTTCGAATACCTCCTCAAGAGAATCTCTACTTGTCAACTCAATTCTCTTACGATTGATATGCCTGGGGCCCCTCTCGAAACGAGGTCGAAAATGCATGGTTTTTCTTTTAGTCCAGTACATGGATGTGATCTGATCCGGTTCAATTTCCCAGATACGAAGATTTTCAAACTTCGCATGCGTGAAATATGCCCAGATTTGTTTAAAACGTACGAGGTGTACCCTCGCCTGGAACAAATGATCATATCCCTTGACCTTGAGCCGGAAAGCTGGAAAGATTTTGATGAAGATACGTGCGCGGTCGATTGTGAGGATTATGAAATATTAGGGGAGGAACTGGTGGGCCGGCTGAAACCAAGTGCATTATCATTCTTTTCTTCGTTGTCAACGCCCAATCTTACTTCTCTTGAACTCCGATATCCGTTGATTCAAGAAGGAGAGGTAAGGATGAACGTCATCAAGTCGTTTTCGATTGAGGCCAAATAATTTTGATATTGTGACCTGACCATAGAAAAGTTTCACAGCCGCGGCTTTATGTTAGGTTTTGGCTCCTTAGGCCCAAAAAATTATATTTTCTACGTTGAAATTTCTTTTATTCTACATGTAGGAACTAGGAACTCTTATGCTGACCTGGCAGTTTTCATGCACTCGCATAACGGTACATCTCTGTTCAGAGTAGGAATGTTGCATGAGCTTTTAGAAGACCAATAGACTTGGAAGTGGGAAATGCTGTGCCCCCTAGGTTGAAGAGCTTTAAATATTAATCTGTGGTGCACTTTATTCGCTTGCCTCGCGTCGCTTGACGTAATATGAAAACCAGCATTGGTGGCTCTTCTTCCCTTCTACTACAAACTGTACGCTCATTATCTTTCTTATCTTGCCAGACGCTCAACCCTTAAAGTATAGTGGACCCTATCTCTAGTGCGATAGCCTATGGATTATTTTGGACATTGGCATCTCCCACGGGACTCTGACTGTGGGACCTGGGACTTCCCGCCGTGGGCGGGAGTTGGGACTACCCTTTAGCGCCATGGGTGGGACTTAAATGTTCGTGGGACTCCTACGGGTAAACAGTGCCAGTTAAAATCTGCAACTGGCATAAGTTATGCGCTTTTCCTAGTAGCTTTGAGTATTACACTTACCATGTTAAGATAAGGTCTACTTGCAGGATAGAGGGACTGTCAGTCAGGTAAGGGAGAAGGCAACAAGTCAAGTAAGGGAGAAGGCAACAAGTCAATTGAGGCAAGACTGTTTCTTGGGGAACGCCCAAGAAGTCAAAACCAAACATTCTCTTAAATACACGACTCTTCTGCGGATTCCCATTATCCCTTCACTCCTCTGTCCTGACTGTTGGGAATAAAGAACGAGGGGTCAAGCATGAGGACGGGAAGTATGCAGGAATGGGGAGGTGTGCGGTGTGGTTGAGATGCAGGCGGGGGCTTGATCACGCTGTCGATCTTTGAAGTTCTCAACGCTGGTTCCTGAGCGAAAGCATGACGTTCAGGTACCGGATTCCTGTCGGTCGGAATAGCTTCATGGACGAAAAGTTTGTAACATACATATTACTCTAGATAGCTCTATAAATCCTCGATGGAGCCGCAATAGAAGACGGGAAATGTAAATTTCTTTGTAGGCTACATCGTAGTCACCTAGGTTTCTTGGAAGTTTCCATGCTCTTCCAGGAGTCTGCATTTGACTGTAGCCCTCCTTATCCTGTAGCAGAGGGGGTAGTTAAGGTTCAGTCTCATCTTCTTCTTCCCCAGAAGAACCCACACTCTTTCGCCTCTATCCTAGAGCTCGCTGGCTAGGTTGGTAAGCAGCGGGCGGTACATAGATATCGAGAGGTGCGTAGTTTACCTCACATATCTTATCTAGACTCTCACCTTCACCGTCACCTTCATCTCCGTCTCTATCATTATCCTCTTCATTATCGCTAATAGGAACCGGGTAGGTTGACCTGGTCTTTCTTCTCTTCGTAGCGCTGCTTGCTGTCTCTCTTCGTCGGTAGCTCTTCCCCCTCACCGGATCCAGCTGCAAGATTTGTTGTATCAACTTCAGACTTGGAGATACAGCGATACATCATTAGGTCTTGTACAGCGGTCTCATTGAGACGAACCGTTCGATAGTGGTAGGCGTCACGAGCAGAGTTAAAGGGGTGCTCTACACCAGCGCCGCTAGCCGGGATAGTAAATACACCGTGTGCCATCCTTGCGAGTGTAGGATATTGATGCTCCTGTACCCTGTGTGCGTTTACCCCTGGCCGCGCCTGGTGGATATGCGTTGTACTTCAGTCCCCAACCCCAGTCGCCAGCGATGGCAAGTCCGAAGTCTATCGACGACGTGTTTGAAGCATGTGGCCTCATTTGGGAGCAGTCGCAGAATCTCATCCTTTGCCAGTGATGCCGCTGTGCAATATGCCCACGCGGTTCGCGGGTAACCCAACCTGCACAGTAAGCACCACGTGCCATTACCTCTTCGCAAAGGCCTTACAACCCGTCAACGAGACCACCAAGTTCGTTTCAGGAACTGGCAAGTGCTTTTCCAAGACCCGACGGCTCCCCGGCCGATGCTCGTCTGCAGCTCCTCGCTCGATATGGCATGCCGTCTACGGCAGATTATAGGGTTAACTCGGTCAGCTCGCTTTGACACCTAATCTACCATTCTGATTCCCCATACCATACGCATCTTCCTATTCAACCTTCTGTAAGTGCAATTTAATGCTAGAAATCGAGCTGAATCGGTATAGACTAGTATGCATATGGACCAATGAGAGCTACCGGAACCATCAGGTAAAGATATTGATTGAAGAAGGAAACTAGAACGAATGGAATAGGAGTAGGTTGAGCTGTCCCATGGCGGTGTAAATAATTCGAGTGACAATACCGATCTCGAGGTGTTACCCGCATATTACATACAGACAGACCCATAGGAAATGTGGGTTAGATTTGGACCAATCCCATGTCACTGTAATGTATCTCTCCACTTTTCCACGACACGATGTAAATTAACTGGCCAATGAGAGCTTCTCAATCAAAATCAATTATAACAGCACTCTAATATGGAACTACCCCTCCCCATCCACCGATCCTCCTATCCCTCTACCCCTCAATTCTGCGATCGCGACCAGGACTGCAGGGTTGGCCCAGACGCCTGCATACGTTCATGATCCTCGGTATTCAATTGGTACCGCTTTCGAGTCCTTGGAAGCGAGATTATCGAGCTGCTTGATATACCTCGTCGAGATGCACCCTTCTGCTCAACCCCCTAGTAAATCTCCTCGTCAATCTCCTGGGCAACCCACTGGTTATCGGTAACATCTCTTAATGTGAAGCAGTAGCAGGAAACTTGGATGATATTGAACCTATGCAGTGTTCAGCTCAGGCCGAGACCTTGGGGATCCACTGTCGAGATCTTGTATTCACTAAGCCTAATCTGGTAATCAGGCAGTTTTGGCGACCCCACACTGAATACCTTGGCATACAACGCCACTTGTAACTTTCCGTCCTCCACATCTCTCCCACCCCCCCTTGCTATTGACCCACGGTAGGTTTTATCCCCAAATCATCGAATTTCATCAAATATCTATCAGATATCTATCAGGTAACTGACAGGCTCACATATCTAGCAATTTTTTGAAAGTTTCAAACAGTTTTCGGCTTAAGGTGAGTGGCTAGTGGTGATACTCGTGGTAGAGAGCGGTTGGATATCTGGCAGATGTCTGGGGGACAGAAACCTGCCAGATATCTGACTACGGCAGAGCTATCTGGCTGTCACTAAGTAGCCAGATATCTGATAGTTAGGTCAGAGCATCCTTCCTGTCAAGGTAACTCATATCAACATTCGCAAGATGGTCCGGAGGATTGCGGATATAGCTCGGCAGAGAATGGTGTTCGACATCGCTCTCCCGGAAATGTAAGTATTCTATCGCTTCGGTACTCTTAGTTGGCGGACTAGGGAACGAGTTTGTAGACTTTTTGTCCGTATTTGCCTTGCAATCATCACTCACATACGTATTTATGCCTGAAACCTCAATGAGAACGTTATTCGCGCCGAACTGCTAGTAAGATTTGACAAACCTGGTTCTGCGTAAGATTGATTCTCTATATAGCCGTCACTGAGGCTGAGACGCGGAGGTGGTAGTTCCGAGGGTTGGGATTCGTCTCCCCTATTGGGAGAATTGGTTTCCTCGGAAATGGTATACCCCGAAAGGGTATGCGGTTCTCCGGACGCACGGCCAATCTTGCGTCTACTAAAGAAATCTTCCAGTCAGCATCCCTATGCCAGGTTTGTAATGTGAAGCAGATTTGGGAAGACGGTGACAAGGGAAGAAAAGCAGGTTGGCAGACAGCAGGGTGGCAGACCTCTTGCCTTTTGGCTCACTGAAGACACATTCTAATCGATGGTGAATGCAGCGTGAACATGATGGGCCTGTTTCTTGTACATCGCATCGGACTCTACGAGCGCGGCAAGTGATGCACGCTCCCGCTGCTCGTCGCTTCACAGATCCTTCCGAAACAGCTTTCTTGGGCCTTCGATCGTCATTCTTTTTCCCTATGCTTCTGCCTTGAGTGAGCATGGTGTTTTTAAAGAGATAGATAATCTCTCAGGTCTGTGTGTTTCACTTTCAGTTCTTACATCCCACCGAGGGGGACGCAACTTTGAAACAGCATTTTTTGCGCATGCCGTTTGAAGCAGAGTGCACCATCACGCCAACGCCGTGTTCATTCACAATCTTTGACAAGTTCGGGACTTTCCCCAGCCAATGGGGTGCAGTAGGAATCTATTGGCTGGGCATGACAGAACTGAGCTCACGAGTTGTTCCGCGGACGAACATGATATTGAGAAGCGCCTGTCTGCGCCCAATGGGAGCACTACTTTCGCTTCCGTCTACCTGTCTACCTGCAAATACCGAATTCGGTCAAAGTATAGCAGAATTGAAAAAAAAAATCCAATTATACAAATCTCGTCGATCCTTTGTGGACAGCCTCTCGTTGAAATCCCTTGGTCACCCCGGGGCCATGAAACACAGCGGCAGGACAAAGTATCGTTTACCTATCCACTTTTGGCTCATAAAAATTTCACGAGCACGGCTTGGTTAGAGTGCATTCAAAACTGATGTGGGCCGAAGAGGCCCGCTAGATTCATCTGCGTCAGATAATATGTATATGTGGCGCGTATACCTCCGCACGGATTAATAGGGCTAAAAAGACGATGTCACTCTCGAAATCAGGAAGATCGCGAGAGCAGCCACCACAATTTGAAGATCGAAGCAACAATGACCGGAATCCCGGTTCTTCACAATATGAACGGAGATCACACAGCACGCTCGGAGGCATCTATCTGAATCTCGATGTTGCCTCGGGACCCAAGTCGGAGGTGTGTCGTTTTCAGGTGGACGGATCAAAGGAGCCTTCCGAAGAATTTCTTCGGAGGGATCTTCGGAAGAACCTTTCAGAGGAATCTTTCCGATAGACTCGACGGCCTCCATTTCCTCTTCAGCTTCTGGGCACTGCACCTCGTGCGAGAGTCTGAGTTCACGAGACTGCTCAAAAAGCTTTCTCATACCGGTTCGGAGGAATAATTACCAAGTGTTGATTGGCAGGCCGAGTTCTATCTTTCCTTGCCTGAGCGAATGCCTCGGCTCTACCAGTTTTGTAGATCCTCTCCGCTATTTAACAAGGTGAAAGCCACTGGGAGCAGGAGACTTTCTCTTTTTACTGGCCCTTTTCTTTCTTACTTACTTCTTTCTTCCTAGATTTTCTTGCTGCTCGTCATCATTCTCCATTATGGTACAGCAAACTAGCTTCGCTCTCATCACAGGCTGCAGAAGTGGCATTGGAACACAACTCGCAATATGCTTTGCGGCCCGAGGAGTGACAGTTCTGGCCACAGCAAGATGTGTGGACCACCTTCAGGAGTTGACAAGCCAATACAAGAACATTGAGGCATTTCCATTGGAGCTGGGTGACGCTGGTAGCATTGAGAGGCTCCGAGATGCTGTGGCTATACGGACGGGCGGTCATCTTGATTTCCTAGTGAACAATGCGGGCACTCATTATGCAGCAACAGCAATGGACCTGGAGTTGGAAGAGGCAGTAAAGGTGTTTCAGGTCAACGTATTCTCTGTTATGCGTCTGTGCCAGCTATTTATACCACTTCTTCGCCGCTCGCATCGGGGGCGTATAGTGCAAATTGGTAGTGTGACCCGGGACGTACCGGTCGTGTGGCAGTGTGCGTACAATGCTTCCAAAGCTGCTCTCAGCCAGTACACCAAAACTCTGCGACTTGTAAGGCTCATGCTCAAATCGAATTAATGGTGGATTCTGATATCTCCAGGAACTTGCGCCTTTCAATATAGATGTTATTGAAATTGTGACTGGGTTTGTCCGCAGCAACATTCTTCACCATGGGCTCGTTGCTCCCGAGGGCTCTTTCTACCTTCCAATCAAAGAGATTATTGAAACTATGAAGTATCAAGGTAACAAGAATGGCATGGAGACGGGGACATATGCTAGGTCTGTGGTGGAAAAATTGATGAGCAAACGAACTCACTCCGAAATTTGGGAGGGCAATATGGCATGGACTATCCGCTTCCTCGTTGGATTTCTACCTTTATGGCTTCTGGTCAGTAGCTCTTCAATGATCTTTTCAATTCTTTTGAAGACACCAGACTCATTACCTGTCATAGAATTGGCTCTACTACCGCAAATTCCAACTTGGCCGTCTACGTTGTGCCCAAAAACAACGAAAAGGAAGTGCAACAGCCCATTCAACGCCAGACCCGGATTCCCGGGCAAAATTCTCAGGATTTGGATGATGTTTGCTTACTGGAGGCTGGAGGAAGGTTACACTGTCCCCCCCCCAACGGAACCATGTAAAGGTATTCCGACCCAACACCGGGGGGGGACTCATAGTTAAGAAAGTGGGGCAAGGGGGGTATTGGAGTTATACGATACCCCCCCTAACCACCCGAAATACTGCCACCTCCTGATCGGGTTGTTGGAATCTTTTAATTGAATCGTTAGATCTATCTAAATGTCAAATAATATTCCAGGATTATCACGTAGAAGGGCCTTACCCTAAGGGGGGCCTTTTGGCTAGTATTTTTTTGATAGGGGATGCCAAGGCTAGGGCCGGCGGGTAGGCTATACCCGATTCGGCTAGCTAGATTGCTAGGGTTGCCAAGCCTAGATCCGTGGCCTTAGCAATCAGTCCGTAGTGGTCTTGATTCGCCAGTTGCTGGCCAGCCTACTTAGCGATATCTAGCTATCTAGCTATGCGATTCTACCCGGGGAATAAATACTAGGTAGGTGAAGGGCCCTTCTAGTATATTAGGCTATCCCCGTCACGTGACTGCCCACGGGCCTTAGTGAAAATGAGGTTGAATAGGTTTAGGATTTTTTGACTGCTGACTAAATCAAGATTATTATAGCTAGATAGCCCTCGCTTCGGGCATCATATTGATACTATTAGTGGCCTATTACGTTTAGTAGTTCCTGAGCAATCGAAGGATTTAGTATTATATCCTTAGTAAAGTAAACTAGGTAGGGAGTCTATATAATCCTTACAGGGGGCCCTACTAGGGGGGCACCCTCCTACCGGGGGCAGTGTAGTAGCGGGGGCACCCTATCCCAAGGGACCTAGGGCATTGAGGGTCAATGCTTGGCGGTGTGGAGGCCTTATGTATGGGCAGAATTCGGACCTACCACCCTCAATGCTCTCGGTTTTCCTACCCTGAATACCCTGGATTTCCCTCGTACGATTTACTTGAAAATTTTAGGAGTTCTAAGTTTATCTTTAATCAACACCTAGTTTAAATTTTAGCTATTACAGTTCCTTATAGCAGCCGTACGACTTAATCGTAAATTGCCTAAACTCTAAATATTTTTTGATAGGGTGCGACCGGGAGGGCCTACCTTTCTTATTGAAGGGTAGCCGGAACACTATTTACACGAAACTAAAGCCTTAATATCGCGAATACACTTAATAGCGAAAGGTAAGCCTAGAGTTACGTCCTACTTAGCGATCGTAGTACGTAAATAGTATATACACTAGAGAATTATTATAAAAACTAGATTGTCTAGAAGAGGACAAGTAGTAGTGCAGGTTCTAGGAGGTATTATAAGGTTTTCGAGAGCGAATAGATAGGGAAACGATAGCGAAAGGGTGCGTCTTAATAAGGTATATAGAAAAGGGGATAGAAGAGGATAAGAGAGGAAGAAGGAAAGGAAGAGGGTAATATTAGCGATATCAACAAAGAAACGCGTTTTTTTGTTTGCCCCTTTACCAGGCAACCCCCCTAGTATTGACCTTCCCTTTTTTCAGCCTATACGCTCCTTCCTTATTTAACTGCTACTTTTTATAATTGTTTACGCGTCTGTTTACCTCGCTTAAGGGCAAGCGATCCTTAGAGGGAGGATAATTGCTATGATATACCCTAGTATAAGGTTATTCCTAAGTGTTAGTGCCTTAGGCTTCCCGGACCTGATAAGCCGGCAGGCTTTCTGTGGAGGTTCGCTAGGGCTTCGTTATCAGTATGTGAACGAACTCCTGCAGGGAACACCCTTAATAGAGGTTATATAAGCCTCGTGTTTCACCCCGCTCCTATTTCCCTACTAAGGATATATCTCCTTCCTGTTTGAGCGATGAGACTGTATATAAATTGACCTATGTTGAAGAGGTTTTACGATCCTCAATAAACAGTCTTTGACTATCTCACACTATTGACTTGGCCCCGTTTCTCCTACCTGATTGACAGGCCTCTATCCTGACTTATAGAGTATATCCTTACAATAAGTAGCTATTGTCAACATATGTGTGTGTGTATATCCCTGCATTAAGCGAGCGCATGCATGCGTATGCGCGTTAAGGCAATCGGATGCATAAATCTGCATCCCTATACACCGCTTCATGATATACGATGCTGATTATCAACTACTGCATCAAATGGAAAGAGCAACGAGTTTCCTAACACTCTCGTATGCCCCCATGTTATTTCGGATTCTCATCAGTCTTTTCCTGTGACATTCTGCTATGTACCCAAAGTTATAAATACTGCCTGTTTCCCTAGTTAAATTGAATAAGTTTGACGATAATGTCATAAGTTTGACACCATTTTCACTCACGAATAGAGCTCAAGGCAATTCTGATTAAACTGCGTTGACCCTCCACTGTTCAACCTTTTCGCTGCCGACCCACCTCTATTGCACTTTCGTCACTCTTCCATAATCGTGGTATTCGATCGACCTGTGTGCGCCTACAAGCACACGCCTCAGGGTTTATGCACACGGCGTAAATCCGACAGCTATTAGTTCTAATATAATGTTACGGACCTCAAAGAGGCACGGGGGCCGCAGCTATTTAAGGGGCAACCGTGAGCCAATTATTCTACGGACGCTAAGGATTAGTGTCATCACGTACGTTTCGGTATACTTAGGCATACCTAGAGGGGCTCTAAGGCGTATACTCGGGGCGGGAGCTAGAAACGGCCTGCGGCTAACTATCACAACCAATACCTACTTACATAACGGGACATTTAGAGCGACGCAGGAACTAGCCGCTGATATACGTGACCTTAAGGTATACAGTTGGGTATACTATACGGACTATAGGAATAACTAGTCTAGTATACTATCCACTATTCCTAACTGTAGACTACAACCACGAAGGACTGGATATATAAGGACACTTATTTTATATTATATATTTAGTTCTTCGCGATTTCGTAAGCCGAGATATTCACACTAGCTACTAGTGCAACTTGCTTAGTATAGCTACGGGCTGTGCGTAATGTTGACTTTCTTGAGAGGCGCTAGAATAATATCAACTTACACTAGAGCATAAGCGGCACAGTTGGAATTGATGTTCTGACTCAGGTTCCAAATACAAAGCAGATTTCCCATTCAGTTCATATCTTCCCTAAAGCTCATCTCTAGACGCATGCAATATCCATCTGTTGCGTATCCCATAGTCCCCGGATGACACCATCGCATTTCCTCCAACACTCGTTCCTCCCAAGAAAGGAATTTCGATGTATAATCACATACAGAATTGAATTCTCGACGGGTCTCACGACAATTTGACCAGATACACTACGAACGCTTTTGACAGAGTTTTACTCTGCTATGGCCTGTGCTTATCAACCCGTCTCTTTGGCATGAGGCAAAGAACGCAACCCAGCTAGTAACCTGTGTTAGTGCTGGACCAAGCAAGGTCCCACTTGGCCACGTATCTGACCTGTGAGCCTGCAAGGGATTCTAGATACGACGAAGGAGCAATCTAGCCTTCGGGGAAATGGCATGGTGCCATCGTAGAGGCTAGCAATTTGGAAATCTCGCTCTCAGTCGCTGACGTTCCGTTTCCTTGGTTCTTGAAGCCCTTATGCACAATGCATTTACTTAAAAGAGCGTTGCAAGCTGGTTTGGTGTGGTTTATTTGCAGATATATATAATTAGACCAAAGATTGTACACAAGGTTCAGCCAGGACCACAAGATGACCACTGCCAACCAATAAGTGTTAGAATGTATGCCAAATATTAGCGCAATTCACGAATGGTGTTTCTTTAAGGGATGCTGGATTTCACCTCCTCTAAGCACTTTCTTAGACCGTTAAGGTCCTTGCTTGTCGCGAAGATAATATGGTCTGGTCGGACGATTACGTATCGTGCACGCGAATCTCCAAGGCGGTGCAGGAACTGATCAGGGTTATATCCCAGGCGCAGGGGATATCCGGCAAGAAGATCGGTAGGGGCTGCACGGCAGACGGGCCAACGGCCCGTGCCCGTTTCGATATTCGACGACCCCTCAGGATCAAACTGCACGATTGACTTATCCGACAATATCGAAGAGTTAACCCCAGACCGAGAAAGGAGTTGTCGTAAATCAACCAAGCTCTGTCCCTCATGACACCGAGTGTGCTGAATAACGAGAAGCGTCAGCACTGTGGGGGCGCGCCGCAGTGTCTGATCCGAGAGTTCAATCCTGAGCGTCGGAAGATTTGGGACGCGGACCTGCACGTAGATCTGGCCCAGTTTAATTCCCCCGCCAAATTCGGCAAGGAAAGTGCCTCTGCCACAGCCACTGTAGCCCCGGCTGTCTGCCTCAACTAGCGGAAGTCGCATACCAAGCCCGTTCAGGAAAGCCTGAGCAATCTTCACGCAAGCCAGCTGTAGGTGTCCCTTGAAAGAAGCCTCTTTATTACACAACTCGCCGTTCTGACGGGTCAAACGTGCCGAATTGTCGATGCCCATCCGCCGTTCAGCTGCCCATGCCTGTAGAAGAGAATTACGGCAGGTAATCGAGGACGATAGAGTGCCCATCTTAGTAAGGATTGCTAGCCGCCAGGCCAGCCCAACAGCATCCTGAACACCACCTGCCACGCCCTGTCCACCGAAGGGCGGAAAGACGTGTGCCGCATCCCCAATCAGCACAGTGCGGTTGGCAAACCACGCATTGACTACCCGGTGGCTAAATTGGAACGGCCGGCAGCGGAGGACCTGGATGCAGTCAGAGGGAAATGTCACCTCCACCGGCCTTGCGCCATAAGACGGCTCAATGTTCCTGGTAATGATCGGAGATAGATGATCCCAAAACATCGAAAGAGCATCCATCGAATCGTCCCACTCCGGAACAGCAAACTCATGGCGCCAGAGCCGATCCTCAAGCGGACCGAACCGGCCACAGGCCACGGGTCTCCCCGGGGGACGGCAGAAATGCCAATTTTGGGGCCAGAAAAGGTCAAATACGGACTCTTGGTCGTATCCGGCAGCCCAAAGCGCAAGATCAGGGTGACTCTCTGGTGTTGGGAGTGTGATTTTGAGGTTCGCAGCTATCCAGGTTCCGTCGTACTCAAAGATCCCAACTTCCTGGCGGATACCTGCTGAGGGTTCGAGAAAGTGCTTGCGAACGATGCCCCTTTTCCCATCCGCACCGACGAGCCATCCGGCCTGGATCTGGCAAGATTTCTGGTCGCGATTGAGATAGTGAACAGTCACCCCTTCCGCGTGTTCATCACGGCCAACTACCTCACAGGCAGAGAGAAGAGAGCAATAATCCGAAGATGACACCAGTTCTCTAAGGAAATATTCTGTGGACTGAATCAGCACTGGTCTGGCCCGAACCCGCGCGAGTTAAGTGTCTCTTTCTTGGTAAGTTATGGAGTTGCCTCTCACCCAGCTTTGGTTGACTTTGCAAGATAGTACTCGGCAAAGCATGCTGCATCATATCCGACTCCAGGTTGACCACAAAGAAGGGCTTATTCTGAGGGGAGGTTGTGTGAAAATTGAGAGAGTGAAGTTCTGCAGATGATGAATCGGTCAGCCTGTACGTACTAAACTACTTCCCGTTGACATACGGCATCGCCCTTACCCTGACCGATCGAGGAGATGTACTTTCCCAACCCAAGAGCATAAAGGCTCCTGAGAGCGTCTCCGGTAAGAACTACGCCCCTAGGGTCCTGCGTGATGGCATCTTCCTTTTCGAGAATGACGGACTGGAACATGATGTAATCAGTATATTGTATCTCTGCCACCCGAACGCGGTTCAGGATGCTGATACTTTAATTTCGTATTGTGCCAAAGAAAGACCGAGGGCTAGACCAGATGGTCCACCGCCTACAATGGCCACATCGATATTGACTGGAGGCATAGAAATATCGAAGACGGGGGCAATTGGGCGTTGTGGTCCACGTAGGTCTGATTGAGAATAAGTGAAATCCGGACGGAAGCTGACCACAGATCTATCGGAATTCGGCTCTGTTATGAGCGCGAGCATTCGCTTCCCAGGTGCTGAGTCGGAAGGTGGACAGAGTAACCTGAGTAACTGAGTTGTCGGCCGACTGCTGATGTTGTGCCGCGGAGTCTTGCTTCTTTTTCACCTCGGAGGAACTCAGTCCGACTAACATAGTTACCACATATGATGACAAGGACGGGCCAACCTAGACAGCGAGAAATATAAAATCGTTGCTGTGGCATCTGAATGATCGCATCCCAACCCACGAAAACAGACAGGCCAAGAAAAAGACAAGAAAAGAAAAAGGAAAGATCTCGTTCCTTTATTGGCATTAACAGTCTTTAGCAGCCACCCAACAATCACAGAAGAGCAGGGATTAGCCCCGCGCGAGGCACGAAGACGGACAAAAGTAATACCACGCGAGCAATGTCCCTATTCATTCTGGACATTATTGCCTGCCTACCCAAGTCCTGGCAGGACTGGATACTCCCACCTGCCTCAATCCCGATTGTGGTCAACAACCCATCCAAAGTACAGCTCTCTCGCATCGGACACATCTACTTCGAACATAAAGATCTCGCCAAGTTCGACAGATTCGCACAGGATTTCGGTTTCGTGAAGGCCGAGCGAAAGGGCAACAGTATCTACTACCGCGGGTACGGGAAGGACCCATATGTCTATGTGGCCTCGCAGAGCGCGACGGGTCAATCCAGGTTTATGGGTGGCGCCTGGATAGCTAAGGACGAGGCTAATTTTAAGAAGACGTTAGCCTTACCCGGCGCTATCTTTAAGGAGCTTGACGAAGCTCCTGGAGGGGGCAAGATGATTACCTTCTCCCGACCGAATGGGACGTTCTTTCATGTCGTGTTCGGGCAGGAGGAGCGCAGGGTGAACACCGATGCAAAAGAGCTACCGTCGGCCACGCACGTCTCCCAAGAACCATACAACACCCCCTTCGAAAAAAAACGGCTCGGACAGTTCCAGCGGTACCAAGATGGTCCCGCGCTGGTCCACAAACTCGGGCATTATGGTTACGTGTGTCGCGAGTTCGACACGGAACTGGACTTCTACACATTAAACTTCAACTTCGTACATTCGGACATCCTCAATCTCCCACAATTCCCACACGTCGACGTTCTGACCTTCATGCACCTCGACCTTGGGCCTGAATTCTCCGACCATCATAGCCTGTTCCTCCAGCGGGCACCCCCAAACGTCCGCAAGACGTACCTTCACCACAGCTCGTTCGAGGTTGCCAATTTTGATGAGCAGCTGATGGGTCATCAGTACCTTGCAAAGAAGGGGTGGAAGGCCGTCTGGGGGGTGGGGCGTCATATCCTGGGTAGCCAGATTTTTGACTACTGGTACGACAGCAGTGGCTTTAAAATTGAGCACTATGCAGACGGGGACGTCGTGAACCAAGAAAATCCAACAAGGAGAGAACATGTGGGGCCATTGTCTGTCTGGGGTCCTGAAGTGCCAAAGGACTTTGGCAGTAATAAGGCCAAATGAGGCATGCTTGATGCTGCTTGCGGGAATCCGGCGCAATGGGGCATACTCGTTTCGACTGGCCCGTAGCATACATGAAGGTGAATTGGTTCGTGGCTGGTCAGCGCTCCAATGACCAATGTGTTATTCACTCCTTGCGATTTTGTTTGTCGTGTCCTTTCGTCTAGGAACGAGGCAGTGGATTTTGAAGTGATTCGGTGGCATTAGCTGTTCATTCTGTTCATTGAATACCTGACATAATGTTATAAGAATGAATTTGCCCGTACATCAGTTCATCGGCCCCTGACAGATAGGAGGCATATCCGTGATGGACGCCCGGCCTTGGGCGGTCAACAGCAAATGATCCGCTCATTGCGTTGCCCTTATACTATACAGTGTGAGCCCACTCGAGTGCGTCGTTAGAAAGCACTGCTCGAATAGGCTGTCCTATTTCGCGTGGGCGAGTAGAGGTACGTACAATCCCTAGAAAGCCACATGCAACCCATGCTAAGCCTGGCCAGGAACAGACCAACCAGAATCAATTTGGCACGTGAGTCATGAGGACTACTACAAAAACGAAAAGAAATCGGAAGAGAAACGAAGCCCAGCAATCTCGATCATGGGGCTGTGTGGGATGCGTAGCGGGTCCGGCGGGCTGGGGGCAAGTCCGAATAGGCCCCTCCAGGGTTGGAACGGACCTGGTACTTGCGTAAAGAGTAGGCCAATGTCGTGAGACGTAAGAGGGCCCTTCACCATATTGGTGAAATTGTCGAATGATTCTAAACCAAGTTATCATCTTTAATCCTAATGCCGGAGGATTTGAGCCATGGAACTGATTGTACCCACCTCTGAGTAATCGGGGAAGTGCCCAGGTTTGAGAGAATTGTTGCAGGAAGAGGATAAGCAAATTCCTTTCGGCCTCAAGCCGATGGCGTAGAGTGAACAGCGCGGCAGTCGCCTCATGGATCTCGTGCATATATAAGAGAACTAAGACAGAAAATACAATCAGGCATATGGCTGGGTCAACGGTCGAGCAGTATCTGCTATCCCAATGCCGAACGACGGCGACAATATCTTCAGAGTAGACAAGCGATCTCTGCCAGGAACTCGCCCACGCCGCATCATCCAAGGTATGTACCGTGATGACATTCAAGAGCCGTGCAGAGTATAGATGGAGGAGACAGACAAGTCGGGCATGATGGCTCAGGCTGGGCTCGTTAGCGAGCACATTACGGGTTTCGCTGAGAAAGGCGGGAGGCAAGGAAAGCAGTACAGCCGATAGGTGGTCCTCGAACTGACGATGCCGCTCCTGGAGTATTTCGCATAGGTTCTGCCTCCTTAGCCTCCTAATGGTCGCCGCCTGTCTCAAGATAGTTGTAGTGACGATGTGCATATTGAAGTACGAGGCGGGGGTGCGCATGATCCCCATCACCGCCGACATATGCCACAGGTCTTTGGTATTCGTCGGTAGAAAGTCCATCACACGTGGCTCTGCGGGATCCTGGCCTTGATCTTCAAGAGATGTAGACACCAATGCGGTGCGTATGCCATCCATTTCCAAGACAAAAGGTGTTGCCGCCGTGATGTTCGAGTACGAGTCCAGGCAGTATATACACCACCAAACGTATCTCCATTCTTCGAGGTCAGCTACACCGGCCAGATCATCTCCACCATCTCCAAATAAATTATATCCGTCGAAGGAATCCAGCTGATGTAATCCAAGCCGGAGAGCTTTGCGTGCTAGCTGACCGACATAGTCCCACGCATCTTCGCCGTGAAACTGATGAAATCGATAGTAGGCAAGCAGACAACTCTGACGGAAAGCATCCAGAATTATGTTTGGTTGGCTTACTCCTTCGAACGGATCATCCCTCAACAATACTTGGAGGCAGCTCTCAATATCAGGTGCCTGCGCGATTTCTGCTGGGCCGAGCAGTTTTGCCGTCACAACTAGAACAGTCACTAGTACACAAGGGTTGATGGTCCCGTTCCTATACTGCTCGACGAAGCGGTCTTTCCGAAAGAGTGGGATAGAGTGATGGATGAGGTTGAAGAAATCCTCGACTCTACTTGAAGTTAGCAGCTCGGCCGGAACGTCTAGACAACCTGGAGGGACAGAGGTACTTGCAGCTTTGCCTGCACCTCCGGAGAGACCCGCAATTCCAGATATCTCGATGTACCGACTGCAGGGACGATTGGAGCTATTTCAGAAGCGATTCCCATCGATCGAGCGGCCATATCACTGCGGGGACTGATAGTACCGGCGGCTACAGGGGGCTCCGTCACAAGGGAGTTTATGTAAGTATCAGCAAGGGAAAAAGACCCCTGCTCGACGCTACCTAAGTCAAAGCCGACAGGTGGCTGAGCCGCCTTCCCAATAGGTTTGCCTGGCCGTCTTCCTGTCTTACGTGTTCCTCTCGTGGGCCCTGGTTTCTTCTTTGCGGAGGAATAAATGCAGGAATAACCTCCTTCGTGACAACGGGAGCAAACCGGTCGCCTTTGGTCGCCTTCGGTCACTGTGAGCCTCTGTCACTCTTGTAGTAAGACTTGGAACCGGCTCGCTCACATTTGACTTTCCGCCTAGAGGAGACTTTAGCAACGCATGAGATGATTCGGGTTGCAAACTTACGAAATGCACTTATCACATACCCGCAGGTTGGCCGACGAAGAAGTCGGCGCAGCTTGCTCCTGAACCACAGTCGAGTCAGAGCGGCTGTCCACCTCAGACATATCCATTTCTCAGTTGACTAGTCTGCATGCGAATAGCAATAGGTGTCCGCTTGTCCAGGGTGCCCACACGAGGATTTAGGCGAAAAGGTTTAGGCGGTAGAGTAGGGAGCTCAACCTCATGTGACTTGATTACATCATGAATGATCCATGTCGAAGAGAGAAGTTAAAATGTCTCGTGAAGTGCCAAGGGTGGGTCCGAACCGTCGGACTGGGTTGAAGTAATGTCTATGAGTGGACCAGACTGGAAGTCTCTGGGGCTCCAGTTCTCCCGCGGAGGAACTCGTCTCGATTCGGCACAGTGCGGTGGCAAGCCGTTTGATAAACTGTTTACTGCGTACTTGCCTGGGCCTCTCTGCTGCCTTGATAAAAAATCTTGCACCCTTGGGCTTTTTACCATTATAATCATGCGACTGTCGCATTTTTAATTCTACCTGGCAGCGCTGCCAAACCGCTGAATTTCACGTGTTCTTTCTCAATTTCCCTGCCCGTAGGGCGTTACGCTCAGGTACGAGAGGAAGATAAACAACCAATGTCGTAGCATTTGACGAAACAACTAAGCACGAGGAAGGAAGAAAGAGAGATGGCGAGAGGAGATCTAAATACATGTAGATGCCTGCAACACGTCGCACAAGGCGTCAATGTCACACAAGGCATACGTTGCACATGTGAATCGTCACATAGGGTATATTTCTCAATTTTTCCAGCATTCCTTATACTCCTCATAACAAGCCGACGGTTCACAGCTTGTTTACCCTCCCATTTATTTTAAACTTCGTGGCTTCTGGTCAGTACCTCTTCGCTTCTTGAAGACATCAGACTCATTACCTCTCATTTCATAGCGCTGGATCTACTACCGCAAATTCCAACTTGGTAGCCTCAGTTGTGCCTAGAAACAATGGAAAAGAAGAGCAACAGCCCATTCAAGCCTGATACGGATCCCCGGCTACGATTCTCAGAGTTTGGATTATACTTCCTTGCTGGAAGAGGGATGCACCGTTCTCCCCCACAGAACCATCTTTAGTCCCAAAACGAGTCGCACACCCCTCTTGTCAATTAACCTGTCCACTCAAGTCGAACACGTTATAAATACTTTGACTGGCTTAGTAGGCCGCCACTATATGGGCTGAACTGGTAAGACAAGACAGTAGCTGTGGAGATTCCACAAATTTTACCATAGTAGCAGAATCTAATCACCGGGTCGAGTTATCCTACGCTACTAGTGGAGACCTAGCCAGAGATATCTCCGCGATACTAGTTAACACGCTTTCGTTCGCTACTAGTGTTGGTATCACCAGCCAGGTTCTGTATACACAGTTAAGTGGACAGTGTTTGTGCTTTCAAAGCAAAAGTCAATTGATTCATAGATGATAGATGTGTCTTCTTAGTCTGGTTAGAAAAACACCCCTGGATCCTACACACCGGCCCCCTGCGGTACGCAAGAATGCGTGCGCCAAGCAAGGGATGTTATCCATCAGTCGCTGGCAGTAAGTCACTGATGGTTTGTTCTGACAGGAGGACATATGCCGACAACTAGAGACACCGCGAATAAAATCGTCACATACACGGGTGTTGTATGTATGGTTAAGCCCAAAAACAGATATTACAATTTGCGCTATGCCTCGCGAACTCGGACGGTGATATGCCTTCAAAGCGATGACTTGGTGTACGTGTCGCAGCAGCAAACTCCAGGGTCTGGCCGACAGTCAAAGGTCGGCCAAGAACCAAAAGCAATTCTCCGCTCCTGACATGCCCGTTGACAACCTTAAAGGTCCTTCGACGAGGAGAATGGGCCCCATGAAGCACACGTAGTGGCGCACTCAGAATCGACGACACGGTATCTTGAAATCGGAGTGCGACGCCGGATCTATATATGTTAAGCTGCATAAACATAGGATGATATTAATGGCACGACAAGAGCGTTCATGACACGACGTACTAAGCCCCTTTCGGTTAGCTCCCACCTACCACCAATTGTACCCTCGACCCCTACAAAAACACTTCTCAGCCATTAATGCCACGTTACAACAGAGCACCATTTATAAGAGTAGCAGAAATTTTGTAATTACTGATAGTTAAGTAGTCACATCCTTAAGGTAAAACTAATATTTAGGCTTACATAGAGAGATATGGATGTATACCCGAGGCCTCAGCTGTGTTCATGCAGAAGTCGAAGGTACCCTTTTGTTAGTGGGTGGGAGCTAACCCAAAAGGGGTTTAGTTTGTCGTGCCATTAACATGATCCTAAACATAATCCCCATGTTCTGGTCACGATGACGACGGCGCCCAACATCTTTCATGGCCGCCACGAG
This sequence comes from Penicillium subrubescens, assembly GCF_028828155.1. Lineage (NCBI taxonomy): Eukaryota > Fungi > Ascomycota > Eurotiomycetes > Eurotiales > Aspergillaceae > Penicillium > Penicillium subrubescens. The sequence goes on from NW_026643164.1 coordinate 19,874, forward strand.
CCATTTTCGCAAGTTGATCCGAGGATGAACAATGCTCCGCAAGAGAGATCAGACGGTGGCCTAGAGTCAACTGTCAAGGGGATTGCTGAGTAGCGATGCGAGTGAGGTTCTCTACATCCCTCTGCTCGATCAAATTAATGGGCTAGGAGACTGGAACGTCATGATTTGGGACGCACTTGCCGTCTTCTGGCGAAATAGCCAACATCGCTGTGGCCTTGTGGCGTCGAGGAGGCACGAAGGTAGAAATCCCACCAGGAAGCGTATAGTCCATGCCCTATTGCCCTCCCAAATTTCGGAGTTTGCTTGCTCATCAATTTCTCCACCACAGACCTAGCATATGCCCCCGTCCCCATGCCATTCTTGTTACCTTGATACTTTATAGTTTCAACAATCTCTTTGATTGGAAGGTATAGAGAGCCCTCGGGAACAACGAGCCCGTGGTGAAGAATGTTGCTGCGGAAAAAACCGGTCACAATTTCAATAATCTCTCTATTGAAAGGCGTAAGTTCCTGGAGAGCAGTCTGTTCTAAAGGTTGTTACCGAGGCTAACTAACCAGCCCCTTACAAAATTACCATTTTCCCCGGACCCTCGCGTACTAACGGGCCGGTCAAGGATGTTAATAACGCATTCTTTGGCAATGATCGTCACACCAAAAACCATTGTTCAAAGGATGTAGCAATATTCACATTGTTCAATCGTTTGTACTCTCAGTATCCACCATAGATGAGGTAAGCATACGATGAGGTGTGTCCGCTCATAGCAGTAGGGGCCGCCATGATCGGATTCTACACCATGAGCTATTTATGACAGCGTAGGACAGTGGCACCGTTAGTAAGGCTCAAATGAATATTTACGTGTCGTCCGTACATACTCTTGACTAGTCACTAAAAATCACGAGGCTGTTTGTAAGCAATTGTATTCATCGAAAGAGGACAGAATTGGTGAAATATGAAGCAATAGGATATACGTCGGTAGCCATTAGAGAGGATCCCAACTCGGCGGACAGGATATTGAGAAAAACTCCTCCTTTTAGCGGATTTCTCCGCTTGTGTTGTTTGCCAAGCCCAGCGTGTTTGCTTTCTCTCCGTCTTCAGGCCTATTTACGCCCTTTGCTGTGAGGGTTCTCGTTTCCTTAGTTGCCCGAATCAAATGTTTTAGCTCTTCTTCCCTGCTTCCTCTGCGTATCGTTGTCAGACATCATGAAAGAGAGTCGTGTAAACGGTACTCAAACTAAATTCTCTCCAGACTGACAACGGCTTCTTGTGGAGTAGAATGACCATACATCTCGGCTCGGAAAATGGCCATACGTCCGGTCCGATCCAAATCCCGAGATCCCGACCAGGTAAAGAAATCTATTCTGTGAAACGCACTTACACAATCTATGCATATACACATAAGCTGTCTTCTCCTTCGGATAGCGAGCAGCACTTGGAGATATCGGATGTAGAGAACAGTCAGTACATATCTAAATACCTGGCGTGTAGCTCCCGCACGGACCCGCGCCAACAAGATCAAGCCAAGTTGTACCACGAATGTCATCAATACTTTACTAGAGAGCTAAGAGAGTATGGCGCGTACGCTATTGTGAACCCTAGTTAGTTATTTGCCCCGAAATCGGGACCACTGCACTGGTGCAAAACGCGGTAAAAAAACGAGGAGAGGATTTAGTAGTTTCAGTTCCATGGCACGTAGAGTAGCAGAACCCAGAGAATTGATCTCGCACACCGCTGGACCTCGAAGGGAGTCTAGCCCGCTTAGTCCACCACTGTACGGTCTCCGAAGACCTTCTTGCCAGCTATGGCTTGTGCTAAGGATATAACTCTCGGAAAATCTTTACCGCCGCTTTCCAGGTCATGCACGCAGTACGGAATTATTCATTATCACATTCTTATCTACCTTTTCTACACTTGACATGGAGGTTCTTATGGACTACTGAGACCAACCAGGCTACATCTTCCTTTTCTAATTGCTCTAGGATCTCCGAATTTGTTGGCGATGTTGCCATTCCTTTGCTTTTCATACATAGTCTCTATACTCTCAGTGCACTTCCTAGCGTGACCCAAATAATTACGCAGCAAACTTTGTTGAGGTATCAGCAGTCTTCAATGACACTGAGGCCTTGTTAGATAATAGTTTCTCCCTGAGACGCACTAGCCTTACACGGTATAGTGGGCCTCCAGAAGTGTGTATAGCACACTGCCGCCCAGGGGGTTATCTCAAACAGTATCTTCAATATTACTCAATTGCTGGCACATACGCCATCGCTCCTCCTGTCCTATCTCCTCATCTCAACAAACTTTCCCTGACTAGACATAAGAGTGTAAATGGTGCCCTCATCCAGAGACCTAAATATTCTAAAGTTTGCGACGCCCCCAACCAATTCACAGGTCCTGTATACGTCGGATGTTTCAAGACAGACCTTGAGACAAGAAGATGATTGAATGTATATTTTACTTATAAAAGCCAAAGCTACACGCATAGTATGATTGGCAGGTTGATATCTCTGCTCGTCCTGTCAGATCAACCACAAACTGAACATATACCAAATCTTCGACTTCAATAATCTCCATAGAACGGCTCTATTGGTATATCATATGGTAATTTCATCAGTACAACGTCTCTGATGTCCCTAAGCGACGAGGCTAGGTTGGTTGACATTCTCACAACCCCTGAGGGAGATCTTCTCACCGCATTGAATCCTGGCCCTCTCCGAACCTGATTACATTTCTCAGCGTTCCGAGGCCGGTAACTTCCACTTCCACAACGTCGTTGTCTTTGAGGAACTCTCGCGGACTCTGAAATGCACCCACGCCGGCAGGAGTGCCTGTCATCACAGCAGTATATGCGGGGATAGTAGTGCCTATAAGAATTGCGGATTTGCCCCTTCGTTAGTTCAGCACTTCACAATCTATGCGTATCTCCGATCTTCAATATAGAAGGGTTCATACCTTGTGACATCCAACTAAGGACTCTTGCAGGCTCACAGATCATGTCCGTGTCTAGGTGGCAATTCTGCTTTACTTTCCCATTGATACGGGTGACTAGCCGGGCTATTTTCTTCACCTCATGCCAGAGAGAGGGATGGACTAGCACAGGCCCCAGGGGTGCGAACTTGTCAAAAGCTTTAGCGTAGAAGAACTGACCACCAGACTGCTCAGGTAGCTGGAAGAAGCGACAAGAAAGGTCGTTCCCAATTACGTAGCCCAGGATACATGATGATGCTTCGTCGGGAGATAGATCGCGACACTCCCGCGAAGTGACAAAGCAAAGCTCCCCCTTCAACATAGTAAGCTCATATGTTGGATGAAAGCCGTGAAGGCAAAAATAGATAATGACTCATACCTCCCAGTCCGGCAAATTAGATGCACAAAACCGGTTCATAACGATTTCCTCGTTTGGGCTCGCCAGCGCAGCGGCGGGCTTCGTCCATACTGGCGGATTGGCTGGCACCTTAAGCTAAATTGGATGTGAGGTTCTACCCAAGTGGTTGATGACACAAACCCACTTACATTCGCTTCTTTCGCATGACTCTTGTAATTAAGTCCTACGCAATAGATCGGTAACCCTTGAGCAGGCAGAGGGGGAGAAGCTGTATGTTGTTGTGAGTAGGTATCACACAATAGGTAGGCATTCAGGAGTGAAGTAGTTTTAAGTACCTTGGCGATTGCGGTATTGACTGCCCCTTTACCCTCCCGCAGGTCGTCAAACGATCGATACGCTGCTATTTGTCCTCCTATGACAGGGTCTGGGGAATCACCGTTGGCGAAGAACTGGTCCCCGTTGTCGTTTTCAAAGTGAACTAGATACCTGAATTCGAGCATTGTTTTGTTGGAGACTTTTCTCTTTCCTTGGTTGTGCTGGGGTATGCTGACTGGGGACCGATTGTGGCCTTTCTTTGTAGAAGATGATAAAGATGACGAAAGTCTTCTTTAAAGATGTTTGGCAGACAAGATCATGGCGGGTGAAAGCGCCGACTCCGAATTCGTGGCTCCTATCTGATGGCGTTCTCGCCACGTTCCGCAGAATCACTCCGGTTATACTAAAGGTTACTCCGCGGAGAATTCACCCTGGTACGGTAGGAGATGCAATCTACCAAACTGGTCGCTGATCGTCCAATCGTAGATTATGCCGAGACCCACCAGACGCCCTACCGACACACTCAACTGTGCATAACCGGCCCCTGTCTCCGTACGCGAGGGCCCGGGAAAAATGGTAATTTTTGTTAAGGGGCCGGTGAGACTGCGGCAAAGCCCAACCATCCATCGGCCCATCGTGTGCCCCCTATTTAGCCCAAAAGGCCCAAAAGCCCATCCCTGCATAAAAATCGAGTCTTGGCGTTCATAAAGCGGCTGATTCATCTTAAAATAAGTTATGTTAGTTAACTAAGTTACTGTTTCTTGTGCCTGTCACGCTGATCATGACTATGATCATCGCGATTCTTCGTTAGACGACCGACATTTTATAAAATAAGTTTGTATATAGATGAAACTGCATGTGTTTTGGGGTTTATACCAGAGCTAGGGGATATACGGCAGTTATGTTGTTGGATAATAGCGTAGTGATTAAAATATTTGTTGTTTTCTGCAGGAATATATTTTAAATGTAGAGCGAAATATACGTAATATCTAGAAATGTAAGCCTTGTTTTGATTAACCTTATATTTCTCTCAATTTGGCCCTACTTGTGGTATCATGTTAATCTTGTGATGCATGTGTTTGATGCCTGAACCGCAGGTATCCATAATGTATTTATATCGCCTCTCGCTATCTCGCTCTCTCTCCTTCTTTCCTTCCTCATGCTTAGTTATTTCGTCATATGCTACTACATTGGTTGATCTCCTTCCTCTCGTACCTGAGCGTAACAGATCTCTGCGATTTATTAAGATTTTTTAATGTTTTTTTTAACAGTAATAGAGCTATTATTACGTTAGAAAAGAGTATCAAAACTCTCAAAAATTCGAGTACCCGTGGCACTGACCACCCAATCCCGGTAGGGGTTGGGTGGTCAGTGCCACGGGTACCCTGTTTCTTAAGCGTCGAATGAGGGGATATGGGCTATTCATGGGCCTTCTATGTGCTTTTGATGGACGTTTTTGACCTGGCCCACTAATTCACTAGGGCTAGGCCAATCATACGCATCTAACGTATGATTACTTTTTGTTATTAGACCGCTTGATCAGTTTCTCATAAGTCCTAAGGTCCTGATTTCCAAGTACGTTCTTCCTTGGCTATCTCCTATCTTTTTCTAGCCCCCTAAAGGTATAAAGTTATGTCTCAAAGTCTTTTTTATGACGCGATCTCCTCGACATATGAGGATGGTGTAGACGATCTTTCCTGCTTCACACCTGATAATATTCAATCCCTTACACCCGACTTCGCTACTAGCAGTCAGCAAACAGTTGATTCTATTGACTCCGAGTTTCTTCGACCAGCCCCTCGTCCGACCGTTCCATCTCCCTTCCACGCGTTGGCCCTGGCCGCTCGAAAGCCTATGTCCTCTACGATTCTATGGTTCATACTGAATGGGTAAATTGATGGTTAGAGACTGAATACGGAAACACGGGCAAGATCAAATAGGACTCAAGATATGCTGCACTGCAGGTATCTGGGAGCACTACTATCTGGTTGCGAGTGTTACTGATGGCTCTCCGAAGCTAATGTGTCAGCGCTGCAGTCAGATTCTTGAGCATCCTTATATGCTACGCGCCCAGGGTTCAGGTCGACATGGAACATCTACGATGATAAGGCATGTTAAAACAGCTTCATGTATCCGATCTTCAAAACAGGCCATACAACGCGCAGATATCACGAACTTTCTATCCCTACTATCATAGATCCTTCTAACTTAGAGCTAGTATAAAGCCCCTATGACGAAGAACCCAGAGTTTAGCCAAGAGAATTGGGAAAGAGAGCTCTTTAACTTCATTACAGTTGCTCATCTTCCATTTCGTCTTATTGAGCATCCAGAGTTCTGTTACGAAATCTTTTGAGGCCATACCCAGGTCTATGACTCAGGCCGTAAGGCCTGACTAGATTCTGTTAAGGCAGCAGTCTTTCGGCAGCGGGTCGAGGCCCGTTTAGTGGTGTGGCTGAAAGGAAGCGCTATATACGCGTTACACGATTCCCTTATACTTCCCTTGACAACGACGGGTCGACTAGGGATTGGCGACCTTTCAATAGGGGACTTACGGGGAGAATATACCACTTGTGTTTCCCCTCCCCTTATGTTACACGAGGACCCGTCTGAGCTGAATTGGTCTGTCCTGTGTATCCAGTTGGCTAGAAAGCCCTCTGGGAGAATGTATGTTAAATAGCTTGTGAATAAGAAGTTTCTTCAGGATCTTTCAAGAAACGGTTTTGGACCTAATCTACTGTTGCCTTATTCCATACCTGACTGACATTAAAAGTAGGAAAATCCGAAGTAAGCAAATGTTGCGCAAGACGTGTTCAAAAGGTAGGCAAATAGTTCGGAAAACATAATAAAGTGCAAGACAAGAATTTGCTAATTAGAGCACCCTTCGTGCATAAAACCCAAATTCTGGAAAGGGGGATTAATAGGGAAGAATCTGGAATAGCTATTATCTAACTAAATATTCCGGAAACATTCCAAAAAGGATCGTTCGACGAGTTCGTTGAACTAATCAGGATAATAATATAAAGATAAGCTATAACCCCCCCCCCCCCCCCTTAGGGTGAGGCCCTTCCACGTGACAGTCCTAGAATGTTATATGACATTTAGATAGAACTCGCTATCGGATGAAAAGATCTAAAAGATCCGATTCAAAAATATCAAGATTTCGGGTACTTAAGGGGGTGCAAGATTTAAACTCTAAAATCGGGTACCCCTCTACAGGGCCGGAATACCTTAATGGCCGAGGGACATGAAATTATTGTGTTAGTATCTCACAAGATTCGGCACACTGTTGTGAGATTCATGCAGAGACATAAATACACTCACATCAAGGCTGTTTACATCTAACCAACAGATTCGCACCATCAGCCAGTACCCGACTGAGGGACGGAGGAGGTTGTTAGCTGGAGTGCATGCTACAGTACTGTTTTGCCGCATCCGCACTAGCTGATATTTACTACTGGAGCTACGGCTTCGAACACATTATTGACAGTAAAGCCGAAGGCGCAAAGGCTCCCATAAGTTTCAAAACGAGTATTAGACTGGTAAACCTCTGAATATCAATAGAGAGTAAAGACAAGAAACCATGTCAGAAGGATTCACATTAGACAAGCTGAGTTCGCTAACTCGTCAATCACCCCTACAACGAAGTCCACTAAAAGCAGTGCAAAAGTGATCTCTGGATGAGAAGGTCAATATTTTTGCAATACAAGATATCCTAACTGGCCAATCGTTTCACTCTTTCCTCTCTTGTGTGACGGCTGCCTCAGGGCGAACAAGACCCTCCTGGGATGGCGACGCGCCGACAGCGTAAGGATCGACGTGCGTAGAAGCAAATTTGCGTGCCGGAGTTTTGGTCGCGAAGAGAATATCAAGCTCAGCATAGGTGCGGCCTTTGGGCTCAGGTAGACGGAAGAATGCCCAGATGAACATAAGCAGGGCTGTGGTGCCCCAGAAGAATCCGGTCTTGCCAGACGCATTCCAAGCAGTGGGGTTCATGAAATAAGGCTGCAACACCTGTGAAACAACATTGACTATCTGGTAGGCTGTACGCGCGAGGGAAACAGTCAAGGGTCGCAGCCGCACCGAGGAAATCTCTGATACAATAGCATAGGTGATAGGGCCGACGGTCAGCGCGAAGACGAATAGCCAGAGGAAGCAGAACGACGCCTGCGCCCACAGGGCACCGGGAGTATGTGAGGTCGCGCTGACGATTCCAATGAGGAATAAGAGCATAGAGAGAGTACCTTGGCCCCAAACGTATAGGGTCCGTCGGCCAATGAAAGTGATCAACCACCAGGACAGGATAACCCCGACCAAGGCCACTCCGGTACAACCCACGCCTAGTTGGAATGCTCGGTTGACATTCATGCCGGCCTGTTTGAAAAAGTACACAGGGGAGTAGGCGAATGAGCTGCCGGATAGAATCTGGCCGGCAAAGGCCATACAACAGACTTCGGTGCGGCGCAAATCGACACCTTTGAAACACTCCGTGTAGGTAGTGCCACCTTCGATCTCAGACTCAAGCTTAGCCGTGTGGACCATCATAGCTAACTGGCCATGGATTTGATCTTCCGTCTTATCTCCTCCCAGGCGACGGATACTGTTCTTGGCTTCCTCGAGACGATTGTTGCGGACCAGGTACCACGGACTCTCTGGGGCCAGCCAGCAAATAACCATCAACGGTACAGGCCATACCCACTGGAGGGCAAAAGGGATACGGTAGGACCATTGATCTGACCTTTGTAATAGACCATAAAGCACGCCAGATGCGATCATCTGGCCGATGGCCCAGCACATGTTGACATAGACGGTCAGGTAACCACGCAGCTTAGTAGGGCAGACCTCTGACGCATACGCAGGTCCGACTGTGGCGAATACACCCCAAGACAGACCGCAGAGGATCTGACCCACGAGGAGGACGGCGGTGGTGTTGGAAAAAAAGACGATAAAGATGAACGCGGTCATGAAGAATAACGCAACTATCATCACCATGCGATACCCGTACTTACTGGCAAAGTAACCATTCAGGAGGCCACCTAGGGAAAAGGGCCAGGTTAGCACGAAGAGGCGACTATCACAACCACAGGTTCGGTAAAGATCCCACAACTCACCAAAAATGGCACCGATTGTGCTACCCATGTTCAGCCCGGTCTGCCAAGGGGCCGACACCTGCCAGCCAATTTCTTCGCCATAGTAGTGGCCATACTTTTGATTGAATGTTGGATACGCAAAGAAGTTACCCATCAGGATGGTGTCGTATCCCTCCATAATAATCGACATGGAAATTAGGACGGACCATGTGACAGCCTTGCGATTAGCTCTCAGGGCCTGCCAGAGGGTTTGCTCATGCTCTTCATCGGTGGCCTGCTTCGCCTCCAGGACCGCACCAACGCCCAGCGTATCCTCCAGATGATGGGCAGCCGACTTCTCCAAAGTGATCTCGGTTCGGTTCATGTCCGTCGCCATATTGAGGGCTGATGATCAAGGCAGTGGACAGCTTCAACGTACCCGGCACAGAATTTTGTCGATCGAGAACTTTGTAAGGTTGGAGTTGAAATCAGTCTCGATGTCTCCTAGCAGAAATGCCTCGATTGCTAGGGAACCCCAGCCCATTTCATATAATGGAGTTCCGGTGGACCGAGCGGCATCTTCTCGTCTAAATCGGATGCGCATGCATGGCGGAGGATAGGGTGAGTTGCGGAGAGAGCTAGGGAACCAGCCATGGAGCTGCCTCGACTCGTATTTAGGCTAATAAGCACAGCAGATCACAGAGCTTGTTCAGGTGCGATTGCGAGCCAGATTGGGAGCCAGAGACCCTGGTTTTCGAACATGGACTAGCAATTCGTACGTTCCGATTGAATGGAGTCGGAAAAGCTCGTATATCTGGAGTATGCGGGGTAGGGGTATGAAAGCTCGGGTAAAATCAGCACACAATAGCGTGTAGAAAACGTTAAGGTTCAACCAATTAGACTTGCTCAAAGCCGTACTTACCGGCGGACATCAACGAAATTGATTGGACAGTGCGGAGAATACTGATTCACTCCTTCGAGCTAAATTTACCATGTCCTTGGGTGCCTGGGCTCGTATTTGTACAGTGGCGCCACAAAAGGCAGAGACTCCCCAGAGTACCTTTCTTCATCGCCTGCTAAGTATGATTTCCGTTAGTTTGGAACTTTATTCTCCGCAAATTTTCCGCGAGTGCATTGTGGATCCTACAGCAAAGCTGAAAATTTACGGATTAGGTATTACCTCCACATCTGCGATTGCGGAGCGGAAGATAAGATATCCACCGATCCTGCGACGGCCTCCGTAGCTAAGTAATCTCTTTTGAGGTCTGGCAAACTTGGTCAGCCGCTCTATGTTGATATACAATTCCCTCGGGATTTGTCCCTTAAATGGCATTTTTTACGGTGGCACCCGGGGCTCTTGGCACTCCACTATTCCATAATCATGTCTCCAGGCCAGCGCAATTTATCTTACTTTACCATCACTGCCTAGGCTGAGGCTAAACCGTTTGCTCCCCGTATAACCATCGTACATTTGATTCGCTTTATTTTTGCCTAATTCTAGGGTTTCAAGCTCCATGTCCATTCGCACCAAGAAAGCTCCATTGCTCCGCAGCGGTTTCCGGTGCCCCGTCAATTAGATATAAAACAAACCGCAAAGGTGGCAATCTGTTCAATATCTACTAAGTCTTCTCCTGAGATTCAATTGTTAATTTTCCAGAGCCTCCAGTCACCAACACTCCACATGTTCTCTGATTTCGCCTCAAAGGGGCTACTGCTCCTCTATGCGGGCCTTGCCGTTGCAAATGGTGCACCACCCCTCTACAAAGATCCAAAGGCGGACATCAACCATCGTGTTTCTGACCTTTTGGGGCGAATGACCATTGAGGAGAAAGCGGCGCAGTTATTGCAGGGTACGGGGATAGAATTCTCCACCGACAGCTTCTGTCCAGGACGGCTAACAAATTTGCAGGCGGTATGTCCGATTGGATGGATACAAACACCGGGCAGTTTAATTACACAGGCCTGGAACAAAGCATCAAGACAAAGGGTGGCATGTTCTATGGTATGTCCTTAACGGCTGTCATTAAAACTACGGCGTCATTAACCGTCTTTTGCTAGTTGGATACCCAGTTCCATGGGACTGGCTTGCAACCAACATCAAAAAGGCGCAAGATTACATCAAGGAAAATACCACCCTCGGTATTCCTGCCATTGTTCAAACTGAGGGTATGTGCTCCTCATCTTGTATTCTCTGATCCAGACTAACGACATTATAGGTATTCACGGCTTCTTGGTCCCAAATGCGACCATCTTCAACTCCCCTATTGCATACGGATGCTCCTTCAACCGAGACGTAAGATTGCGCGGCGGCCGCTTGGGCTTTTAGAATGCGACATTGACGGTTGATCTAGTTGATCCACAAGATGGGAAAGGTTATTGCCCAGGAGGCTCGTGCCCTGGGTGTCACACAGGTGTTCGCTCCAGTTGTTGACCTTGCTCGCGAGCTACGCTATGGCCGGGTATGAGTTCAACCACATTGGTCCTATTGCTGGAAATAGAACTAACTTGGATACAGGTCGAGGAAACATTTTCGGAAGATCCTTACCTGGCCGGCGAGATTGGATACCAGTACGTCACTGGGGTCCAAAGCCTCAATGTCTCTGCAATGGTTAAACACTTTGCGGGATTCAGCATGCCAGAGCAGGGCCTCAATACTGGCCCTGTTCAAGGGGGTGAGCGGCACTTGAGGACTACGTGCGTGAATTCTTCCCTCGTGCGATGGGGGTTTTTATTGACCTATGATCTAGTTGGCTCCCGTCTTTTAAACGGGCGATCGTCGATGGCGGTGTTTGGAGTATCATGAGCGCATACCACTCGTGAGTTTTTCGTTATCCCCCTTGAAGTACCTGGACCTGGTGGCTGATTCTATTTGCTAGGTACGATGGTATCCCGGCCGTTGCAGATGAGCATCTTCTTACGGACATCCTTCGCAAGGAATGGGGCTATGAGTACTTCGTGATTAGCGATGCTGGAGCAACAGATCGCCTGTGCAATGCCTTCCATCTCTGCCAAAGCTCTCCACTTGACATGGACGCAGTGACGCTTATGGCCCTTCCTGCTGGCAATGATGTGGAGATGGGTGGTGGCTCATAGTAAGACATGATCGTTGAGAAAGGGAAAATGCGGCACTGACGTACTGGCAGCAACTTCCAAAAAATTCCGGACCTGGTTAAGTCGGGCAAACTTGACATGAAGACTGTCGACACTGCAGTCTCCAGAGTGCTCCGTGCTAAATTTGCTATGGGTCTGTTTGAGAATCCGTCCCCAGGTGCCCCACCGGAGGAGTGGAAAAATCTTATTCACACCCCGGAGGCAGTTGGCATTGCCAGACAGCTCGACAAGGAGTCTATTGTTCTACTGGAAAACCACGGCAATGTTCTGCCCCTGAAGAAGTCAGGAGATATCGCCGTCATCGGCCCAATGGCGCATGGGTTCATGAATGTAATGTCCCCTACATCCCAATTTTTAAAACTCCGCAAAATTAACAAATGAACAGTATGGTGACTACGTCCCATATCGAAGCCAATACCGCGGTGTCACACCGTTGGACGGAATTAAAGCTGCTGTCAACGCAAGTGCCCACGTCCACTACGCCAAGGGATGCGAAAGATGGAGCAATGATCAGTCTGGTTTTGCGGAAGCTATTGACGCGGCCAAGAAATCCGATGTTGCCATCGTTGTCGTGGGAACTTGGTCGCGCGACCAAAACGAACTCTGGCAAGGCCTGAACGCAACGTGAGTCTTCCATCCCACCGATATTCTAGTAAATATCTAACGAGGAATGTAGCACCGGCGAGCACGTGGACGTCGATGACCTTTCCCTGGTCGGAGCGCAAAGTGCACTTGTCCGAGCCATCGTCTCCACTGGTATCCCTACTATCGTCGTCCTCTCTAGTGGCAAACCGATCAGTGAGCCCTGGCTCTCTAAGAGTGCTTCCGCGCTCGTACAACAATTCTACCCGTCAGAGGAAGGTGGTAACGCCCTTGCAGATGTTCTTTTTGGAGACTACAACCCCTCAGGCAGGCTATCAGTTTCCTTCCCTCACTCTGTCGGTGACCTCCCCGTTTACTATGACTTTTTGAACTCTGGCCGATCACCGACCGAGTGGGGGAGGGACTCTGGTTCTATCGGGGAAAACGGCGAGCTTGTCTTCGGCCACCAGTACGTCCTAGGGACTCCTGTGCCGTGGTATCCATTTGGGTACGGACTGTCGTACTCTGACTTCGAGTATGGACAAGTCACCTTAGACAGGCAAACTGTCTCAAGAAAGGATACAGTGACGGTAAGTGTGGATGTGAAAAATACACAAGGGCAGGATGGAGCAGAAGTCGTGCAGGTTTATGTGGTGGATGAAATATCATCCGTGGCAGTGCCGAATCGGTCGCTTAAGGGATTCGAAAAGGTCTTTATTCATGCTGGCGAGACGAAAACTGTGAAGATCCAACTGAAAGTTGAGGACCTCGGCTTGTGGAATAGCCGGATGAAGTATGTGGTTGAGAAGGGATCGTTCCAGGTGCTGGTGGGGCGTAGCTCTGCCGACATTCGAGGAAATGCCACCTTCCAAGTGCAGTAGTTATTGTGTATGCTACTGATCTTCTAGGTCGGATTGCCAATTTTTGCTCGCTGCAGGGCATGAGTTACATGCGTGCGAGGACCTAGAAATAGAGTGACAGATTAAGGTATTGTAGTTAGATAGATAATTTGACTAATTGTTTGAGGAAACAAAGAACAAAGAGCTGGTTAAAGCGGGAAACTGGGGCGAGACCAGCACACCCTTAATAATCCCATATGATTGGACCAGACCGTCCTTGGGGCCGCTTACTTGTTGATAGCCTTCAGGCAAATATACTCCTAAATAGGTAATTTCGGTGGACTTGAAACTATTGCCATGTTCGATTAATCTCACCGGGATCCGCCAGGTAAGACATCTTAGCACGCCCTGGCAGCATCCACAATAGCACCGAGGTGATAACATTCGGGTCAGGAAGACAACCCGAGGCCAGGTTTCAAAAAAGTGATAATTAAGCAAGCGGGTGCTGCGATTCGTTCTGTGACAAAGGCTCCGTTGTTTTGTATCGCGCTAGTTGAAAGTATACCTTGTTAAGGTTCAGGTATCATTGTCATTGCGGGGTGACAAGCCATCTACGGGGGAAATAATCTATAAGATGTTCCAACCTATCGTATGATATTGGTTCTTTCTTGAATCAATCATTCTTATTCATGAAATAGGATTTACTGCTTAGCCGCTTTCTTCTGCCCTTTTGTCCGAGGAGGATTGTTAGCCTATCCTGTTCTGGCTAGCTCATTGATATGAAATCGCAAAGTTGGTCTGCTTTACGTACAGCGCAGGTGGAGTGAAACTAAGCTAGCTATGCCACAGATTGGAATTTTGTCTATATAATCACAGGTCCAATGTGGGCTTTGCAAGTACTCTTTATGCGGAATAAATCTACCTATTCCGAACATGGAATAGTCTACACAAGGATAGCTCCACTAATAACGGCAGGTCGACCGCTTCCGCTTTCCGCTCCTCAACCCCACGGGGTAAACTGCGGAAAAGAATAAGATCAACCAACCAGGCTTGCTGAATCCCGGTGCCGACGATGGAGAAGAATGGGCCGATTGGACAACAGCGAACGTAATTATTGTCGCCTTTTGCAACCACAAACCGCCACTTATTAGTCACAGTATCGCTCCTGTGAGGAAATTTTACTCATGTTTCACTCTGGTAAACATTAACAGCCGCTCGTATTCTGGCCCGCCCGGGTGAATGTATCACCGCATGAATTTATCTATAACACCCGGTGGCTGTTTGGGATTTTGGAATACGTTCCCGGTAGCTCAGCAGCAGCATCCTTTTTATCCGAAAAGTGGTAATCAACAACACATTCGCTCCTCTGCTTCGAACCTTTTTCCATGTATCTACAGTACAAAGGTGCCCAGAAGTGCCCAGAAGCTTAATTATGACTTACAACCAATCAATTGGCTGAGAGTGCAACAATCGATTGCGCAATTCATCTCGCGACATGGGGCTTCGCGGGTAAACAAAAACAACATGGCCCGACTTAAGCTTCTCGCAGGCATCTGTCTCGCTACAAAAGCAAATGGCTTGGCTGTGACACTTTCCCCCAGACATAATGAACCAGGTTCTCCAAGTGTCGACCTTGGATATTCGAAGTACCATAGTGTCAGACTTCCAGGGGGAGTGGATCAGTTCCTGGGGATGTGATATGCGCGGACCCCAATCGGTGAACTCAGGTTTAGAGCGCCTCGAGAGCCAGAGAACAGCTACAAAGAAAAAGACGCATCACAGGTAGGTCATGTGATAAAGAATGTTGTCGCTAGCAATATCGAAACCTTGACTAAGCCCACCTCCTCCATTATAGTTCGGCGGTCTTTGCCCGGGTACAGGACAGCAGCCTGGTATTGGTCTAGATAAGGACTATCTTTTCGTCGACGTATTCAAACCTTCAGATACTACTCCAGAGTCTAACCTACCGGTATTGATATATATTCAAGGTGGCGGATACGCAGCGATGGAAAATGCAAACTACAACGGCACAGAGCTCATTCTGTCTTCTGGTGCTAACATAGTAGTAGTTACGTTCAACTACCGCGTTGGCGTCCTTAGGTTCCTCTCCAGTAACAGTTTAGGGCATAATACAGACGTAAATATCGGCCTTCTCAACCAACGCCGGCTATTTCTCTGGGTCCAGAGGCATATCAGCAAGGTGCGTTCGGGGAGTTCTGCCAGAACTACAGACACTAACAATTATTTCTTATTTAGTTCGGCGGAGACCCGAGCCATATTGTCATACAAGGCTCGTCAGCTAGAGGTGGATCAGTATCACATCATCTTACGGCCTACAGAGGCCACGATAAAGAGACCTTTTTCGTCGAAGCAATCCTTAAGAGTCCTTTTTGGCCCACACTTCGAACTATCTCAGAAATAGAGTTTCAATATCAGCGGCTGCTAGGGTCGACTGGCTGCTCGTCCGTGGACTGTCTACGAAAGATAAACATTTCTGCTCTCCAGGCAGCGAGCCCTGAAGCCGCACTTAGCGATCCCCTACCCCTTTTTTACTAGCTACCCGTCATCGATAGCGAGTTGATCCCCGACCAAATCCATACCCTCTTCGCGACTAGCCAGTTCGCCCATATACCCATGCTCGTGGGCCACGTTACCAACGAGGGTTCCTGGTGCCAACAATACCTCTAGCGCCGCGGAGGTCTCGTCTTTCCTTCGTGCCAACTACCCACATCTCAAAAAAACGCAACTAGAAAAGATCAATCATAAATACGCGAATATAGCTCCCCTTCCTGGCCACGCAGCATACTTCCCCAGTGCTTCGGCCGCGTACGGTGATACCACCTTTGCCTGCCCTGCTAACGCCATAGCCAGCGCCGTATCCCGCTTTGTTGGCGTTGCTAAGGCGTGGAGTTACCGGTACAACGTGCTCGATCCTGGAATCATATTCTGGCTACGGGGTAACCCATACCTTTGAGACTAGCGCAGTCTTTGGTCCGGGACAAGCGGGCTGGGCCGCAAGCTCTTACTATACAATAAACGCCCCCATTGTGCCTGTTGTCATGGGATACTAGACGAGTTTTGTGCGAAGCCTGAATCCGAACACTTATAAGCGCCAGGGTCGCCAGACTAGGAAACATGGGAAATTTGTCGGGTTCACAACTACGGCTGCAGACCAATAACACAGGAATAAAAGTGGTTCCCGATTGGCAGGTCAGAAACTGCACAATGTGGAGGCATTTTGCGTCCATTATGGAGATATGACTAATTGTGGTCGTGATGAGGAGATTGTCAGGTCGAAGCCTACAGTTACGAAACACCTATCATATGGTGGAAGTGGTGGTAGTATCGGAGGTTGTCTAAGAATATTCGCTTAGCAAGTGGGTCTTTGGGTCTGGTTCTTTAAGCTCATTCCGAACAATGCACGAAGCTTAAACCTTGGCAGTGTTGCGATCGGGAGCCAAGATGGTATATCCTGCTGTATCATTTCAGGAAGATAAACGAAGCCGAGGGATGAGAGGGTAGTGGGAGGAAATTGGCAGTATGCTGCTAAGTGCAAACCTCCCAAAACTTCCCAAAGCAGACATCGTTGTCCGATAATGCTCTTGCTTCGTCCTTCATCCTAAGTCCTTACCTCAGCTGCAACAGGCAGAATATAGCTGTTTGCTGCACCTGTTGCTATGTTCCCTTGAATTGTTAGTACCTAATGCAGCCACATCCCACGACGCTACCATAAGCTCTAGGGATCTTCAACATGGAGAACAAAAGATAACTAGCGCCGAGTGGATCTTACCTTAGATATTCCATAAGGAAAGCCAGATCAAGGCCTCCACTGATGAAACGGTGTTATCTTTCTATAGTTCATTGCAATATTGCGCATGGAATAACTCTCCCCTAAGGTTGAGCGTGATCCCATAGATCGTACGAGTTGATGCCATAAAAGCTTCGTAAACCGGTGGAAAGTAAAACGAAGGAGACATTGGCAACACAAATAGCATACAGTCAGACTACATTATCTAAATCCGAAATATCATCTCTTCTGGGACCAGCCAACCTCTTGACACTTGTGGTATACCCCCATGTTTTTTTGGCATAGTGTGTCCCAGTTAGGAACAAACTTGGAGCGCGCTGTATCATTGAACGAAGACATCAAGCCTGGAGAGAAATGTTTTGTTTCCCTCGAGTATTTAGATAGTCAATGGAAGCTAATACCCGTAAAACCATGCCTAATTGCTAATGAGGCCTATAAAACCGTCTTATTATCGCTCAGATTGGCGAGAGTCGGAAAAGGCGCGCACATGGAACAGAGGGCAAACAAACCAATAAAGTGCCTTTGTCTGAATCCCATTGCGCATTTCCCTCAAACATCTCCGGATACAAAAGTTTGACTTCAACGTCCCGGCTTTTCAGTGCGGGAATGGGTAGGGAGAGATTAGTTGAGCTAGATCGACGCCACACAGCAAGATACCGGACCCCGCTAGTTGCCGCAATACCCAGTGCCAACCAATTGTCGTGCCATTTAGGAAGGCCTAACGGCCAGAACGGGAGCCCGGTTGTTAGGTCAGAACGAAACAGCTTATAGACGAGCATACCCCTCGCGATGAGGTCCAATTGGTGCGAACTCAGCATGTCAATCCTGCCGCTGAGATGGACACGGCCCAGCAGACTGTTGACAACTGTCATCACGTTCTTCTCGTCATCCCAATCAGGCTGTGGATACGCCCAGCTGGCGCTCTGTTCCGGTGCGACCGCTGTCGGTGCGGAAGCTGCAATGGCAGCATATCGGACTGGATCTTGCTGATCGCTCGTCGACTGCAGTGAGTGAACAGCTAGAAGAGCGTAGTCCATGCGTTGACCTCCACTAGAACAGCTCTCAATGACCAGGTCCGGGAAACGATCGTAAAGTTTGCCAACCCATTCGAGATAGGCTCGGTTATGCCCGAGCTGTCCATCAGCGGGACTGAAAGTGTTTGTATCTGTGCCTTGGACTACTTCGATATTGTAGTCAAATTTGAAATATCCAACCCCGTATTTAAGGATGAGGTTCTCAACCACTTTGTTCATGCGTTTGATGACCTCAGGGTGCCGATAATCCAGTTGATACCGGCCCTTCTCCACGATGCGTCGGCCATTCTCTTGGAAGAACGCGTCCGCTGGCAGCATGTCCGCAACCACGCTTCGAACACCGACCACCTCCGGCTCCACCCACAGTCCAGGTGTGAGCCCTTTGGCCCGAATATAATCAAATAGGGACCTCAGACCCTTCGGAAATCGTTTAGTCGACGGTTCCCAAAGGCCAACGTCGTCCCACCAGCCGCAGTCATCCGCATACCAGCCGCAGTCAATGACAAAGAATTGTGCACCTAGCTTCACTGCAGGATCGACGAGGGCCATGACTTTCTCTTCAGTGGGATCACCCATAAGACAATTCATATAATCATTGAATATCAGGCCGAGCTCTTCGTTGTCCTTGTGAGGCCTTCTGATACGTCGACGGTACTCAGTCAAGGCTGCGAAGGCATTGTCTGGATGGGCCAGAACGTGGCAGAGAGCCACCGGTACACTGGCGAATGACTGACCAGGAGCTAGTCGGTGTTTCCACCCGTGATCCTTGTTTGTCGGGCCACCTAACGCCAGATAAACATTCTCTTGAAAATCCCCGAGCTCCCAGCGCCATGACCCGCTGCTCTCAATCTGCCACAGCCAGGTCTCGCTGGAATCGTTCTTTTTCAGCAATCCCATTGGCAGATAGGTTCCTGTTGAGAAGGTTCCACGATTTGAAATGGCGTGGTGTGCCATTGACGCTTCGTGAGGACCGGGCAGCTCGGAAAGGCCGATATCGTCCAACCCGACGCTGGGAAGAGACTCATCCCGCCACTGCGCTTCCCTGAACCAAGAGTTGGTTGGAGTGGACAAGGTGTAGTCGAGCCAACAGCTAATCGATTTTTCACATAAAGCGCCGACAATGAGCGGCGACAGTTGATCGACAACAATGTCTTCCTGAGAGTCGTTGCGAATGGTCGCTGTCGAACGGATCACCGGGATACCCAGATATACCGATAGGCGAGCGATAACTGAAATCTGGGATACCTCGTCGTACGTGATGATATCGAGAGACTTTGACTGGCTGTCGCTGTGCTCATGGTGGCTTTGGTACTTCAGTCTGCTAGAGACATAACTGCCTATGAGCGTCTTGGATGACTTGTGCGACGGATTCCCCTCGCCATTCAGCCGAACCCCAAGCAGAGGAACAGTGCCCAGCTTGGAGTACAAGGCATTTTGTTCCGCTTGGCACGAATCATGAGGCAGAATGCCCACAATGCGAACAATTTCGTCGCTTCCAACGACGAGATGGATAGTGAGAGTGCCAGTCTGCCAAATAATGCGTTTCGATTCAGACATTTTTGCGAAAACACTGAGTGATGGGCCGACCAAACGTACCAAAATGGGTTATATAGGCCACTCCTGCTGCGCGATGGATCCACGGTAGTTACAAAGGTAGGTGCATATTCTGGGAGCGGCTTTGGGCTCCGCATATTGGACTGCAGACCGATGCACTACGGGGCAACGGATGAAAAGACGGGTTTGGCATTCTCTCATTGGATCGGGTCAAATGAAGAATCGTTTAGTATTTACACTCTTCATTTGCAGGTGATGTACAGAGGGGTTGCAGTCTCACTTGGCGGTAAGGAATCAGGCGTGGGGCAGACCATGGGACCGCGCTCCAGGCCGCTAGATATTCTTGTCATCAGCAGCCACCGCCCAACCAACGTAATTCATGGTACCGTGTCACGCGGTTAAGCGGATCACCCTAAAACACCATATTGAATGCGATTTTTTAATTCGCCATGTATCGACATCGAGAGAATGATTTAACTTTATCTTCAGCGTGCTTTAATTTTGTAGCGTGAACAATAGCTTGCAAGTGCTGGCTTATTCTAAAAATGATTTTCTACATGTGTCTCCGAAGATAAGCTTAGGTTAACCGACGTGAAGAGTTATTTATGCGTCACCGATCCTGCAGCACTCGTGGAGCTTATAAACTGTCAGGATGAGGAATTGATAAACTGGCGAGCACTGAAGATGTCCAATAAAATCAGATGCTTGATTGATTAAAGATCTGACTGATTGAACACGTGAGAGTAGGTATCATCCCGTTGTGGCGTGTTACAGCACCATACTCCGACTCTAACCCGAATCCATACTGTCAAAGCGAGCTGAATCGGTATAGACTAGTATGCATATGGACGAATAAGAACTACTGGAACCATCGAGTAAAAGAGTGATTGATTGATTGATTGATTGATTGGAAGGAAACTAGAACGAATGGAAAAGGGGCAGGTTGAGCTGTCCCATCGCGGTGTAACCAAGTATTCGGGTGACAATGCCGATGTCGAGGTGTTACCTGCATATTACATACAAACACATAGGAAATGTGGGTTGCATTTGGACCAATCCCACGTCAATGTAATAAATCTCTCCACTTTCCGTGACACTTACGAATAGTTACTAGTTAGGGGAATCGGGTGGATGAGGAACATCCTATCCCAAAAAGGTCTTAGTAGTATTTGACCACTCCTTTAGTTTAACCCACCCCCTCAGCGTTCGCACAATTCCCAACAATGTCTCCTGTTAATCTAGCAGATTTCCAATATCCTCTATGTCTATTAATTAGACGAATTCTGCGTGCTTCTACCGCGATAGTAACTTAGTGAGCCTATCTGTAGCTAACGTAATTCACGCCCGAGAGGATTACCCCAAAACACAATACTAAATGCGATAAATTACAACTTTATATCTTGACAGCCAGATAAAATTATTATTGAATTTGAGGGGTCACAGACTTAATACTATCTCTAGCTTACTGCTACATTTCATGACAACTAAGCAAAGTACGGACGAATATATATATCCAATCCTTGACTGACGAAAATACAGCGTAGTTTATGGTAACGCATCTAAAGAATCTTCACATGTAGATTACAATATATAGATGCTTTTCCTGCCGCAGGGTAAATGCATCATCAAAATTCTTAATCGAATCAAACCTCTGGTGTTCGAAATATGGATGAATCAGAAGACGGCGTTAAGTATGGTGTTTTGGGGTGATCCGCTCGGGCGTGAACTACATTATATCTTTCGATCCTGTCTACTTAATAAGAAGCTTGCCTACCTAGACCTCCTAGCAGAGCTAGTGGCGGTGGATATCGACGTGCCGAACCTTCGTGCGTAGTTCAGGAGCTTCTTTAGTGAGAAGTCAAATTATCTATTAATCATTATATCGGATAGCTAGGTCGTACTTTAAGTCAAATTAAATAACTACAAAGAGACGTTTCTATATGCTCGTAGTCCTACTAGCCTCGGGGATTCCTAGTAGCTCTACTCCGGTTATGCTAGTAGTGACGGTGTTCCTCATCGAGATAAGGCCTCCAGGAGCATCGCCGCTTTCGCATATTCTCGGAATTTAATAGCCGGCGAATCGAATCATTTTTCACCTTATGCGAACCCTCAGAAAGAAGATCCTGGTAAGTCACATGTGGTTGTTCAGTAACAACTTACAGAATTCGGGCTTTGTCATCCTCTGTAGGCTTCTTCGGACGGCCAGAGCGAGGTTTCGAGACGCCTAATTTCCTCCCAGGCTCTTTCTTAATACTATTTGCGATAGTTGAGAGCTGAGAGTGAAATCCAGGGATATCGACGATGAATACGCCTATATCCCCAGCTAATACCAGGCAGCTTGCGTATACGCTCCCGACGCGTTGGCGTAAGCTCTTTTGAACGAGCCATAAGGTCAGCAGTTGAATTGTATGCATATATCAGCGATTTAGTAGGCCAGCAAGATATGATCGAGTATATTGGAAAACAAGTTCTAAATCATCTTGCAACCAACGCGTTGTTTGCAGTTTAGCGTGTTTCCTTACTACGCGTATCGAGGTAGGCGGTAAGTGAATTGGTCCCGAGGTATTCCAAAAATTTTGCTGTGTCACTCTATATAAAACGGAGTGTTTCCCGCGTCCTCGTGTCTATAGGCCTAGTTGTTGTTACGCCACATTAAGGTGCAACCGTTGGAAATAGGTTCAATTTAACAAGCAGTGAAGACAGAACATATTGTTGACTGAAGCAATATGAGACCCGCGAAAGCGTGCTATGCCTGCCGGTGGAAGCACTTTCCTTCCCACCATCACCTGGACTGTGAGCTGACGGTTTCTAGTCTGCGGAGGCGAAAATGCGAGATCACGGTGAACGGCGAGGGTTGTACATCCTGCACAGTCAGGGGGGTAAAGTGCTCTCGCAAAAACCCGCCCTTGCCCGCAGCGCCCGAGTCCAAACGCAGTGTACGAGCTCATTCTCCGGCGCCAAACGGGGGAGACGCGACCGTGGAAGAGAGTGTAGGCAGGCTTCCACCAAAGACCATCTGCGAGGAGCTTACTCGGCTGTACTTCGACATTATTCATGACCAATTCCATTCTTTGTTCCACAAACCGAGTATGATTCAGGATGTGCTGGACAATCGAGCGCCGGTCGTCCTGCTCTACGGGATGATGGCCCTATCTGCAAGGTCTGGCATTGATTTAGCTTGGAGACCTTATGAACATGCTGATCCGATTCAGGTTTTCAAGCAACCTCTTCTTTCGGGGCTCCGACGCCCGTGAAAGGGGTCGGGTATATATCACTAAGTGCAGACAGTTTTTAGACCTCGACAGTGTCTCTTTGACCACAGTCCAAGCATGCATTTTGCTCGGCGCAGCGGCTGTGGCCGAAGGGGATTCCGCGGTAGAGTCAGTCTACTACGCGGCCGCCTGTCGGATCGCGCAGCTCCTCGACCTACCTAATCGAACCGAAGTTACTCCTCTTGATAAGGAAATCGACCTTCGAGGTCTGTTCCCGTTTCCGCCTCTCTCAAAGCGACGATATAAGATACTAAAGCATGAACACAGTCTGGTGGACACTTTGCTTAACTGACGTTTGGTCATCGACCGGCCTGGGTCTTCCTCGACTTACAGTACATCGGGATGATGTCGCTTTGCCGATGGATGAAAGAGTATTCCTTCAATTGAAACGAGAAGGCACAAATTCGGTCAAGATCTCGCATCGTCCCGAGGCATCTTTAATTGCGCAAATGATTAAATTGAATCAAATATTGGCCGAAGTCTACGGGATCAATAAAATGGCCGTGATTGGACAAGCCGATGGCGCCGCGCTAGAAACTGCCGTTAGGAACGCATCTTATCATTTGGATGAGTGGCACGCTGCTCTGCCCGAGTACATGCGGGATACACCAGGGAATATGGCCCGGTACGCTTCCGAAGGGCTAGGCCGAACGTTTGTCGCTCTGCATATCGGATACTACCATTACGGGCAGCTTCTCTTCTATCGGTTTCTCCAACAGGACCGTCATGAGTCAGTGCCGAACACTCATTTTTATGCGAACAAGTGTAAGACATATGCCGCCAATCTTTGTGAGCTTCTCTATACTGCCAAGACCAATCCGAACTGTGAGGTGCTGTACAGTATGGTTGGCCACATTCTGGTGGTCTCGTCCACTGTCCAACTGTATATTCTGCTCTTCGGTGTTGACGGTGAGGATGTTAAGATTGCGCGGATACGGCTGGAGCGCAATTTCGAGATCTTACAGCATCTTCGAACCTTCTGGCCCACGTTAGACTTGTGTCTCCTTCGGCTTCGGGCATTCCACCAGGCCTGCCGGGTCTCAATGGACACCACGTTCCGGTTGGATCAATGGATGCTTCGATTCCTGTCCGAGTTCGCCCATCCCGGTGACGACAAGCTTTCGGAGGCCACTAACCCCAACTCTTCGAGAGTGGAGAATAGGGATTTTCGAGATTTTCTTTGTTGATTAGTCTGAATTTGGGCTGCGATTCTCGCCCATACTATCGCTCTTTACATATTTCGAGATAACAACCAGAAAACGAAATCTACAAAGTGAAGTGAACACGACTATACAAAGCAGGGCTATAATTCTGAACAGCCTTGTTCTACCTTACGACCACTACAAGTGCGCTTTAGTAACGTAAACCATACTTAATCCATACTGTGCCACTAGCTCGCATAGGCTTTAGAGCTTCAGTTCATGGATCAAACACGGCTCATCTTATATACTAAGTCTGAGTCAATCTAGATCAGAGCGTGATTCGCCCATTCGTCGCGTTTTAATTGAAGAATCAGGTCCCTCAGGGATCAGCACCGCTGGCCTTGATAGCCCGGTTCAGCGGTTGTATAGCGGCATTTTTTACTGGACCTACGGTTCCCCAATTGTATACCGTATTCCTCTACGGAGAGCTACTATTTCACGAATTGGATGTGATAATTGAATCTTACTTCCAAGTAGACAGGTGGTCCTGGAATCCGGGAGTGGATCAGTTGACTCGCTCTTCGGACCGGAAATGAGGACAGGCCAAGTCAGGAAAACGAGAAAACCCCACCAGGATTCGAAAGTGTCAACAGTACTTTCTGCAACCGTGCTCAGCAAATCCCGAAAATGAGGAGCTGTAGAACTTGATGGATGGAGAGACCAGCTAAATTAGTTTCGGATACTTGATGTCCGCAGAAGTACAGTACACAAGACGATAGTAAATGCCACCATTCTTCATCCGATCCACTCCAATGAGAGAATGCCAAAGCCGCCCAATTACCACCACCCCGCACTGTGCAGCAGGCCACTGTCCAATCTGCGAAGGGTAATGCCGCTCAATTCAGCTAAGGTGGTTTTCAGATACTTAGCTGCTTTTCAGGAGTTGGGAGAAGATGGTAAAATGCTGATCATTGTCCGATCAACTCCAATGAGCGCCTTCCAAACCCGCTAGATCTCCGCCTACACGCATCCCATATTAGCCAACAATCCAAATATCTAGAGTACAAATACTGTCGAGGAAAATTGTCCAGTTATTTACGCCCCCGCAGCTGATTGGTTCGCCAAGTGTCCACTATCTCATATCTAGCTATATTAATTCAGATATTGTCGGACTAGGATAGTTGATCGAAGGACGGAACGGTCACATGATATATCTAATAGGCCAACAGTGCACTATAGGCGGCATATTCAGCTTTCTTAGATATATATGTTCGCGCTGTTCAGGGTCCGATGTATTTCTCATTCTTTATATGCTGACAGATATTATATTTAAATGGCTTTAAGAATTCGATAAATATACCTAAAAACGCACAGAAAACAGTTAGTATTATAATTTTAGTATACTTTTAAAAGAAGAGTTAACTAATAAAATAGGGTAACTCTGTTGGCACGACCTCAAATCCCTGGCGGCACGACCTTTTTGCCTGATTTCTGCCTGATTTCTGCCTGACTTTTGCCAAGCCTTTCATGCCTTACAATACCAATTCAACCACCCTCTTTCTTCTTACACACACATATCCTTTAGCCTACCCGCAGGCCTTAGCCTTGGCATCCCCCATCAAAAAAATCCAGGCTTAACCTAACCCTATAGGTTAAGGGTCTTCCACGTGATAATTCTAGGATATTATATGACATTTAGGTAGAACCAGCTATCAGATTAAAAGATGTAAAAGATCCGACCGAAAAATATCAAGATTTCGGGTACTTAGGGGGGTGCGAAAAAAATCGTGTATCCCCCCGGTGCATTGCCTGAATATATTTAAGGTCATATGATTATAGTAGTAGGAGGTCATGTGATAGGCCTAGTAGGAGAAGATAGAAGAGAAGAAAGAAAGGATGTGTGTGTGTATAAGACGAAAGAGGGTGGTTAAATTAGTAATCGTATGGTATGTAAGGCTTGGCAAAAGTCAGGCAGAAATCAGGCAAAAGGTCGTGCCGCCAGGGTTTTGAGGTTGTGCTAACAGGGTTACCCTTTAAATAATGTTCCTTCCAAGTTCCATACCATACTGTCGGGACATCTCCTCCCGCCAGAATAAGCAAAGATTGTTGCACGTAATCTTGCTAAGTTTCCAAGGAGCCACATCGACTTATACAGAACGATATAGTTCCATACCTAGAACGGGGCCGACGACTTTATCCTTTATTTACCCGTTGAATTGCGGGGAGTATGAGGACGATTAAATGCGGAGCGGGGTTCAATCTCCGTAGATGTGGATGTAAAGCGGGACTGTCCAGCCAATGGAAGTAATTCAGCGGCCTCGAGGCCGAGTACTCAGTCCATTTAGATCTCTTCAAACCCGCAACACGAGCGCTACATTGATAATTGACAACTCTAAATCGTAGTCGTCAGAGCAGCTCGGCTAATGCCCGAGATTGTTCGCTTTCTCCACAATACACTATACCAACTATTGCCTATTATACAACTCGGTCCTCCCACACCGATTGGAACATGTTGCATGTCCGGGCATAGGAGCCTTTCCTCAATACCTTCTCCACCGGAGTCGGACGAACGAAGATCTGGGGTAATAGGCGTTGCTTGTCATCTGTACCTCCAGGTCCACACTTCTCTTTACCCCATTGATTTTAGCCGTTTTAGCCCCATAACTCCATCTTTATTTTCTCCAGTCTAAGCTATAATAGGTCCTTGAAGTGCGGCACGGAATAGCGGCCAGGCCGTCACATGCTGAGTAAGTAGAATTCTGGCCACCGTCTCTATGTAGACTTCGACCTTTTGACAATCGATCGCAGCGTAGCCAGCGTAGACCATCCCCTCCTGATATTCATCCAATGATATCTGATGATTCCTTCTTGATTGAAGCACTCTGATTGGTCGATTAACGAGCTTAATATTGTGGCCAACCCCCTTCAAACCGAGCAACTGATATTGATCATATTCTACAGCACAACCCGATATTCTACAAGCGTTCCTCTCCAACTCCTCGCGATCGGCCCGGCGTGCTCCTTGCGATTAATCCTCCTGCTCCAACCCATGCTTCCGTGTTCAAATCGCCAGTCTTGCGACCCCTGCTGGAGGTATATGCTTTCGGTTCTGAGGTGGATGAGGCTTAAGGCGTGCATCACCAGTAGGCCTGGTAGGCTTTGGGGGAAATTCAAGCCTTACCTTGCCTATGAGGTATAAAGTGGAAAGCAAGGCGGTAAATATATCGTATGGTACTTTATCGGCTTACTCAGCATGTGCCGGCCTGGCCGCTAACTATTCCCTGCCGCACTTGAAGTCCGTCGAAACGTGTTAAATAAATCCCCAAACTGGCGAACCGAGCAACAACTATTTTTGCCTCCTTGCGTTTGGTTTCCTTGCTCCTTGAATTTGTACATTCAGCCTTTCACATCACCACAGTCTAGCCACAGTCGTGCCCTGTCTCTTACTCTGGCCCGCTTTGCGTAGCTTCTCCGGGTGGGTATGCCATGAAGCCCCGTAATACACAAGCCCTCTCTCCAGGGCTGCCACAGTAGCCTTGAGCGTAGAAGCTCGGAACCAAGAGCAGCAAGTACAGACGAGGACGGAGCTCCCTTGTGCTCCTTGCAATATCCTGGGGAATCTACACTATTGTTCCGTAGAATTGAGGTGCAACTGGAGGCGATAATTCACCGAGCATAGCTGCCTGCCGGGCAAAGAATCGCCACTAAGACGTGATATTATTCTGCCTGACAAAAGAGGGATACAGGAGGAGAAAGATAGTTGAAAATGGAGTAGTATAACCAAAGCAAGGTTGGGCCATATGAACAGCCCCCGCAGTCAAAACATCCATACTGGCTCAGTGAATACTGAGAACGTAGTCTGAGGTCGTCAACTGGGCGTTGGAACCCGAGAACGGCTCAGTACCAGCAGCGATCTGGCTCAAATACCATGTCGAAGGCATTCCCTGGTTGTGGATCAAATATTCAAAGGAGTCGAGAAGATCAGAATTAAAAGAAGTCTGCTCGGTTTGAGCCACAAAACGGAAATCTTTCCAGGGGGAATTCGGCCCCTTGGAGAGGTCCTAGGTGGTTCTAGCAATCTGGACTGTGGCAACAGGCTTGCCTGTGCTGCTGATTGGGCCTGCGCCACCGAGGGCAGCAACCCAGATCATGATCTCATATGCCCCTGGGCCATCGGGGGAGTTGCTGGTAAAGATATTATATGCCACGTCGGCAACGATATTTGAGCGGGTATAACTGTCAAAATAATAGTAAGTACGTGAGACACGAAAGTTGCAAAAAAAAAATTAGGACAAATAAAAAGAACGGGGGGAAGTGGACATTCTTACCCTCATCGCCAGGTTGTGGGGATGCTTGAAATTGAACCCAATTGTCTTGCGCTGAATTTCAACTCAACATTGGCGTAAGACTTGATGATGACTAGACCTCCCTGCCAGTCCCACACAGTGTTCCATGAAACGAGGTCTCCGGACAGATAATCTAAGCCAGATCACTGCCATCCAGATGTAGCGGCTTTAGTACCCCACAGGTTTTGGTAAATGGTATAGGGTCTGCCTGAATTGTATCCCATAGCCCGCATGACTCCCTCTCAGACATCACTCCCTCTCAGATAATGCAGAAGCTGCACAGGCGAAGGGGTAAGTTGCGAGGCTAGGACATATTGAAAAATGCGCATGGTGCTTGGGAGTGAATTTCAGACACTGCACGTGTTGGGAATAAATTGCTCGGCTTGCAAGCAGAACGGCACAGAAAATCGAAGGGTTGCTCACATTTATAGCTTTGTGGTGCACGGCTAAGACTCTCGGATGATATCCACAGTGAATATCCGATCTCTGAGTTCTGGTAAACACGAGGCGCGGAGAACAGGTGGAACTAAGTATCTGGGGCTAATTAATTGATTGAAGGTCTATTCCTTAATTACACTCGTTTGAGATGGTCTTACCACAAGCCAGGTTAGTGGGGTGTACATGTGTACATCCTGGTTACGTCTAACTTGGCCCAATCCATGGACGCCTTAATGCAGCATTCGAACACTTCATCTCTCAACGTATTGAACCACGTCAGTCCGTGGTTCCAAGGCGGACCATCCATAAACTCCCGGAAGCCGCCCGCTCATCTCTACTCAAAGCAGACAGCCCTCCGTAGGTGCGGACCAAGCAGAGTATTCGCATTATTCGAACGAACTCGAGTATTTCAACTTTGGCAAAGCTTAATAATCTCACTTCTCATTCTAGGTCAAGTCACTTCACTGTTGTCTGGAGATGGGAAAGGCCTTAGGTTGACTCGAAATATCTATTGTATAATATGTGCTCGGAAATGGTCGTTGAGAGTAGAGAAAACTTTGCCTTGTTGCCCTGGGTGAATAGATTATGTCTAATTTTTGCATTCTGGCAACCGGGTTGGTAGATAGTCCTTGGCTGCCGACTGTCCAACGCCATGGCACAGGACGGATATTTGAAACAGAAAGCTCTTTCGAAGAGGCTTAGGAGGTCTCCAAACTCTGCTTGCGGTCTCACACCTCTCACAATAATCCGAGGCTAATGTAACACTTTCAGATTGGAAGTATGTATATGAAGGTACCAAGTAAAACAGGTTCACTCAAATATACAAGACGATCTCAAATATTTACAATGCTTCAAGTAATTCAAAATGATTTAAAAACGCCTAACGATTCGAGACCTATTATAATACGGCCCCCGGGAAAAGGGGCCAACGGTCGAAATCAGGCAACCGGAGCCTTTATTATTATATTCAGTGCGAGTAAATTCACCTAGTCCTGGGCTTAGCGTTTGATATCTGAATTGAATATCTTCCAGTACGAATATAAGGGCTACTAGACCCTGAAGTTGTAGATTTACCGTTGGATGGGGAGTCGCTACAAAAGCAAATGCCCCATAGCCTTTGGTGACTGGCAGCACTTGAAAGTTGGAATATGAGTTTTAGTCAATTCTTCGTAACCGCAATCACGTTTAAGACAAGCGGTTTCCAAAACATTCACAGGGAAAGACAACTTAACAAACTACATATTCGCAGCCAACTACTTCCTATCCATCGTCCCACATCAGAATCCAACCGCTCCCCACGAACTAGCCGAGTATTCACCCTGCTGGAATTCCCAACCTGCCATAACGCTAGTCAAGTAGTCTTCCCCGCTATACCATCCATTGCTAATGCCATGCTCGAAGAATGGCGATAAACTGCCCGAGAACCAACCGGAGTTAGTAGGATCGACGTAACTCATAGTCAGATCGCCGGTAGGCCAACTATCAACTATGTATCAGTAGTGTCAAAGGCTGATATGAATGTAGCATAACGCACTGGTATAAGTAAACATCCCATGCCTTGCCTCCAAGGTTCACATTTTGTGCCCACGGAACCGCAACACCCTTAGAATCATAGTGATCGGATAGAGGAGTATTAGGGAGCTGATAGGCTACCCAAATCATGATCTCATATTTCCCATTGCGGTTAGTTGGCGCATAACTTGGGTCAATGAAGATATCGTAACTATTTCGATCAATTGAATAAGTCCTCGAACTAATTTCCAAGAAAACAATAGCTTACCAAGCGTCATATCCGTGGCCCGCTGCAGGAGCAGAAGTCTGGCTAAACCAGGTTTTATGTCCCGGGTTGAGATCATTGATCTTCTTAGGCAGAGTGTGAACTGGCGACCAAGTGCCCCAGTCCTCCCCAGTAACCATCACGACAAATCCGGTGCCGCCTGGGGCAGACACCCCCCACGAGTTGTCGTTGTTGTACCATGGGTTGATACTACCAGAAGTACTGAAGTGCTTGAAGTAGTAAGTGCTGGAGGTGGCGCCATGGACAGAGCGGCCAAGCCCACTCAGGAGGATAAGAGAGGTAGAGATGAAACGGTGAAACCAACCCATTGCGGATCAACGTCACCTTTGGCAAATTGCAGGGCTGGAAGGCAGTAAAACTGGACAATGAAGCAAGTCCCAAGGTCGATATTTATGCTTTTCAGGGTCAGGTCAAGAGGAGCAAAGCATGGGAAGCTGGAATACATGAGTATGATCGGGATGTAAATGATCCTATTGGTTGTTTTGCAGCCATCAACTACGTATCTGCAACTCTCAAACGACCCGTAGATGGATGGGGCTTTACCGATAATCTTGGGTATGATCTGCATTCCTTGATAGCCTGAGTCCACAAATACCACGTGTAATAGCCAAGCAGGGTATTTTCCCGACGAGGTAACCCCGTGGGGTAAATATGGCTTTAATTAAGTCTTGGTGAAAACTGGGGTTATGATGACGCAGATTGGACAGCCCGGGAATTAGTAGATTAGTAGTAACACATGCTCGTTTTTTGAGAGTCAGCCGGCCATTGTCCACCAGCTGTACCGCGCTGCTGAGACACTCTGAAGACTCCCATTAGTGAGGTGACATCCTCGGCCAAAAAGATGCTCCATCAATTTACCCGACATGTCTGAATCTAAAAATGATTGCGCCAGGATCTTCTTTCGCAAAGAGACAACGCAATATGCTCTAGGACCTTTGCTCGTATATTTAGGCCTGCTTCATGCTGGGGGACGTTAGCCTGGCACGGGTTTAATCCTCGACACCCTCGACAACCTCGAGTCGGGCCGTTTGATGAACTAAATATTTGTCTTTTAGTGATAGGTGCCAGTTATGGCTATGATAGGCAAGCTCGTGTGATGGGAGAGACATGAGGAATAACTGCACAGTGCTCACAATTTACCTGCAAAGTACTAACCATGGAACTGACTCCCGCGGGTACCCGCCTAATAATAAAATAGAAGACCGCCTTATGATACCGGTAAGGTATTATTATGCACCTAGTCTCTCAAGATCCTTTTCCCTCATTTCCTGACCATATGCATTGACTACAGGGTGTATCTCTCTACAAGAAGTATAGGTAGCCACTGCTGTTGCAGAATAATTACAGACACGGGTAGGCAAAGCTTCACTGTTACACAATACCAATATTACAGTGCGCTACTATATATATTGGCTCCTGGGTCATATCCGCTGATCGCGGATATAGTGGTCTTTTTGGCCTAAGTGTATGATCATGTGACCCAGGCATGTATCGTAACATTCACATATTGGTACCTACACCTATGGCTAGACCATTACGGATAACATCATCACAAGTAACGATTAAGAATAATCGCTATCAGCTCGGTGATCTTCAGTAACAGGGCTATCTCCAGTGGTCACCACGAATAAATATCACAAATAGCCATTACGGCTAGCTATGTGACTAGTTATTATTACTAGCTATACAAAATGATTAGGATACGCTAAATCCCAATCACCCCCATAGGATAGGGCTTAGTTAGCCTGCTAACTATCCTGGCTACCTAATACAGTTCATGTTATGATACACCTGACATGAGGTTATTCACACTTGGGTGCCTCAGGCTCATAGCTAACAGATCGGCGGCCTTCCGGCAGCTATCCGCTGGCGCCTCGGTATCAGTACCCAGTGATCTCATGCAGGGGAGCTCCCTGTAGAGGCCACACGTTCTGCCCCGCTTCCCCCCATGTTCTATGATGAATCTCCTTCCTGTTTTGGACGACGAGCCTGTATATAAATCAACTCTCCATGAGGAGGCTTCACGCTCCGCAAGAAACAGTCTTTGACCTTTCTGAACAATTGACTTGGTTCCTTTCTCCTACCTGATTGACAGGCCTCTATCCTGACTTATAGAGTATATCTTTACAGCATGGGCGTACAGTCCGGAATTGGAAGTAAGATTGTGGACTAAAACCTTGGATTTGCTCAATAAAAATAAGGAACTTGATGACTCGATCCCTTTGACCTCGATAGGGTTTGCAGGGTTTGTCGTCCTCTTTGGCCCTGCATGAAGCAGGCTCGTTTTCCTGTTCCTAGATAGACCAATTGACTCAGTCTCCCTCTCTCTCTTCGCTTCCTGTGCCAGCAGTGCCGTGGGCGCTGTTAGAACTCTTGTCTCATACAGCGAACCTGACAGGCAGTATCCTAATACCACACAGTCAGACCTCTCTAGCCGTATACTAAACTCGCATTCTATATATACTCATGCCTTCTACGCTTAGCTATTTAGGAGACCTTTGTCCTGCAAATTTCATTATTTTCCTCTTTTCACACATCCTTGTCGGGATAATCTCGATCTGGTCTATGAACCCGGTGGGCACAGGAACGTTAGCGCACTGACGGTAAGAAGCTAGAGAATCCCGGCTCTCCGTTCATGAAATGTACAGCTACTAAACTTAATGAAGCTAGAAATATAACTGGCTACGTGAATAATAAGAATTCTCTTAACCTAACATATTTTCTAAAATCTTCATTGTGAGTAACTACGTGTATTACCCGTTACATGAATGATCATCATGTGGATAAACTTAAACAACTAAAGAGCCTTCGGTTGTGAGGGTCATGGGTCATATGGCTTTTTGAGTAACGTAATTCCCGGTCACCATGGCCACCTAACCCCATTAGAAAATTTCAAAATTGACTATCTCAACTAACACCCATTATTTTAACTAGATAATACGATTTTTACATGAAGTAATCCTATGGCCAATTCGGCCACATCCACTGCAGGTAGGCGGAGCCCTCCTGACCGGTTGAATCGGCTGATTAGGCAGATCGACCTCCTTAAGCGATACTACCTCATGAGCTTCTACTAGCTGAATTAGCTGCTGAGCTAGCTATAGACCCTCTTCGATTGATAGGCCCCCTTCGTGTGTAATCCGTCTAGTCGATCGAGTGCACTTTTGGCGTTTCTTTTCATTCGCTCCGCGTAGATCAGCGTTCTCCTTCACTAATAAAGCAGTGTTGTGTAATGCTTTATAGTAGCCCTTAAGAATCTGATCAACCACTAATTTTAACGGGCTTAGAGGGCTTTTTGACCGCTGATCTATTAGATCCTTTATCATTTTAGCCTGCTTTTCTAGCTGCTTTACTGTTCGAGGCGTTTTTGGTGTGAATTGGCTAGATCTGCTGCTTAGTCGGCTTAATAGTGGTAAAGGCGTTCGGAGAGAAATATTTAGCTTAGAAAGCACTCTATCAGCATTAACTAGTACGATACTAGTAGCTGCAAAGCTGCTTTGAATAATATTCGGTTAAAAAGCTTCTAGCCGTACGTAAGGATAGTCTGCTAGAAAATTAAGCTTATCGATATAATTATAGCCCGTTCGGGTTAAATCGCTCACGAAGCGACTATACGTACGCTTTAGTATAGCAAAGCACCTAATATTAAGCGGTTGTAGTAGATACGATAAATGTAAAGGTATACAGAGTGGTGTAATATCGTTTTCAGCGTATATTCGACCGAATTAAGGTATAAGGTAGCAACTATACCCGTCGAGGATTAATAGACGAAATCGCCCTCGTACGTACGAAGTAGTGTATAGAATAAAGATCTTTTATAGCCAGCGAAGGCCGATATTATCGGTAGTCTAGCTATTACTCGATACTTCGATTCGCTAATCCCTCGAGAGCTTTAATTCAAACCAACCAGCAATATAAACTTAGCCTTTGAATATAATACAGGGCGGCAGCGAATAGCCGTTAGCGTATATCGTTTCGATCGCAGTGACCTATTCGCGATTACCCGGCTGTAGAATTGATCGCCGACCGTAGTATTCTGCTCGTGTAACCACCTTTTGCGATAAAATAAGCCCTATTACAAAGCCAGTCTTATAGCAGTTGTAGATATCCTCTAGTTGGATACCGTTCTTATCAATCGCGCGTTACACCATCAAAAACCACTCTTTTATATCCTTTAGATCCTCGTTAAGAGCGCGCTGGTAGTCATATCGCCGAGAGAAACGTGTTTGAATCTCTTCGCGCCGATTTATAAAGGTTGATAGCTAATTCTTCCTAACTATAGGCGGAGGGTAGCTACCACGCGCAGCGAGTAGAATATTAGCTATTTCAGCTACAGTAGCTAGCCTAGGCGCTGCTCTACGCGAATCTATAGAGATAATCTATTCAACAAGCGAATCCTCTTCTAATTGAGTCAATTTATGGTTAGGGTTACGTCTCTCTGCGATAGAGACTACACCACATACACGCGTTTGTAGGGTACTGCGTGGAATTTCGTATAGCTTTGCTGCTGCACGAATAGATTTGATGCGGCCATTTTTAAAATTGTCAAGGGCTAATAATATCTTGTGTCAGATTTAGGCCGTGTGTATAAACCCTGGTGTAGTGTGCTTGTAGGCGCACAGTCGATCGAATACCACGATTATGGAAGAGAGACGAGAGTGCAATAGAGGTAGGTCGGCAGCGAACAGGTTGAACAGTGGAAGGTCAACACAGTTTAATCAGAATTGCCTTAAGCTCTAATCGTGAGTGGAAATGGTGTCAAACTTATTCAATTTAACTAGGGAAACAGGCAGTATTTATAACTTTGGGTATATAGCAGAATGTCACAGGAAAAGAGTCATGAAAATCCGAAATAATATAGGGGTATACAAGAGTGTTAGGAAACTCGTTGCTTTTTCTATTTGATACAGTAGTTGATAATTAGTATTGTATATTATAAAGCGGTGTATAGGGATACAGATTTATGTATCCGATTGTATTAGCGCGCGTATGTATGCATACGCTCGCTTATTGCGGGATACGCACACACATATATATTGACACACCCCCTTAGCTCTCGATATAAGGGCAGAATAAAGTCAAAGTGAGAGCTGAATGAGATAGAACAGAGAAAGAAGGGATAAAGGGATCCTTCTAGTGAAAAGGGAGGATTTCTATACCTAGCTATTAAACGAAAACGGTATATTTTTCGGCGGGAAAGCGCTTAGTAAGTGTCGACATAAGTGGGTGCATAAGCCCATGAGAGCTATCGAACTTGACAGAATGCGACGGAACGTCCACGTGACGACGATCTTCAACGATTGACATCAACAGATTGCACACATGACGAAAGAGCTTCAACACTCTATTTCTTCTGATTTCTATGAGATTCTAGTCTGACGTATTGCCTTGATTTCATGAAGTTATAAATATTGCCTGTTTTCCATAGCTAGTTGAATCAAGTTTAATGATTGTGATGAAGTTGGAGCATTCTTCTATCATAAGTTAACTTCCGATTCTGAGCCGAATCGTACGACCTGACCTGACCTATACGATTCTTCGCCAATCGTATACTGATTTGACCAATCGTGCACACTCGCTTGCTTGTGCACGCCGAAGGATTTATGCTGACCCCGTAAATCCGACAGTTATGAGCCCGATCGCTGCAGCCTGTTGCTAAAGCTTTCGGATTCACTCTTCTCTGATCTTTCGACTACTTTCGCCTTATCTATCTCTTACTTTCGTCTCACCTGTCTATCACTTTCGCTTTATAAGTGATGGATTCGACCAATATTCAAGCCACCTGGCTTAACTACCCTTTGAAGTGCCACGCGCACTGGATCCCTTGGTATACTGCTGTGCAAGACTATGCACTATCGAATGGTGTGTGGAAATACACCAATCCTGACGAACAGCCTGCTACACCTCCGCAGGAGCCGATAAAGCCACAGATATCTGATGTGGTTAAACGACCATCGAATACGTTCACTTCAGACGAACAACCTACGCGCCTGATTGATCTTACACCTGATCAGCTATCAATCTACAAGATTCTGCTAAGCGAGTATGAGTCGTCGAAATCAGACTACCTTCGCTATATGCGCGCAATCGAATTGCTAAAGCAAGGCATTCGCTCATCACTTACGCCTGAGGGAAGGCAAATCGTCAACGGCCTATCCCCACGTGAAGCCATCATAAAGCTTCGTGCTACGTTCGCTCTATCAAGCCAATCGAAGAACCGCCAAATCCTACGCGATTGGGATGCATTGAAGCGCCAAACGCCGCCTACCAAGCCTTCCAACCTAGCCACATGGTGCCAGAAATGGGTGATTTGCCAAGCCGACGGCGAACAGGCCAATATTGCCCAGTTCCAAGATCCCTTATCACCAATTTATGACTTCCTAGAGGCTATTCAACCTTGCGATCAAAGCTTCTACACGTTCTGGCATAACACTATCCTTCAGGGGATAAAGCAGCCTACTTTGACAGAGCTAGTCAATCAATTTATCGACCAATATCGATCAGCCCCGCCGTCTACTAGCGGAAGCAAACGGCAGATTGCTCACACGACCTATCAGGGCCGAAATCCTGATGACGACGATGATAGTAACGAAAAGCCACCGAAACCACGCCGAAAGGGCACCTGCCCTTGCCAGGGTCCACCTAATGACGGCAACCACGATTTCAACAGATGCCCATACATCAATCCACGCGCTAGGCCTAAGGGCTGGCAGCCAGACGAAGAAATTCAACAGACCTTCCAAAGGATTTGCGAATCATCACCTGCATTTAAGACTGCGTACGACCTTGCGGTCAAAAGACACCAAAAGCCAGCTAAATCGGGCAACCAGAAGCATACACACAAGCGCGAGCTAGAGCAAGCTCCACCAGATGAAGAAACGACGACTAGGGATGCTTTCTCTGCCTATATCCCGAAACAGCAAGCTGAAGACCTCTTCCGAGCCGATGATGGGAAAGCCATGAGCACGATTTGGATCCCAGCTAAGAAAAATGACACCTGGTGCTATGATACTGGAGCATCTATCCATGTCACGAACAACAGAGATCTACTATCAAACTATAGGCCAGTCGTTTCCTCCGTCATGGTAGGAAATACTGAGACCACTATCCTCGGATATGGAGAGCTTATCTTGAAGCCAACACAATCTCTTGATGGAACCAGTTTTCCCTTGAAGCACGTCGCATATTGCCCTGGATTCCATATCAACCTAATCTCTGCAGAAAGAGCTGCAAGCGCTGGAATCTATCTGAATGGCAAAGACTACACGCTAGAGGAGAAGGATGGCACGCCAATATGCCGATTGAATGCGAAATCAGGCATTTATTTGATCAAATGGGACGAAATGTCTACTACCGGACACTCTGCCAATCACGTTTCCCTTCCTTCACCTATCTCTCAGCTATCTCTCACTTCCGATTCACTTGATGATGATATTGCTAGCCAATTCGACAAGATTGCCCTATCTTCACACACGAAGAAGCCGCTGGATGGAACCATCGACCAATAGCACCGACGATTAGGCCATATCAGCCACGACGTTATAGCACGACTACCAGAGCACTCATCAAATATCACTGTCAAAGATATATCCTCGCCTATCAGCCATTGCGAAGCATGCAAACTGGCTAATTCACCACGTCAAATCTCTCGATTACCGATGCGATATAATCGACCGTTCGAATCGCTGCACTGGGACCTTATTCACTTCGAGCAATCGCTCACGAAAACTTCCTACCTATCACATTCGGTCGATCCAGTGACTAAATATCAGCTAGCGCAAGACCTTCCTTCGAAAACCGATTCAACACAATCGCTGTCTGACCAAATCGACTTCGTACGAAACCAATTCAACCTAAGCGTCCTTACAGTGCATTCAGATGACGAAAAGACACTATCCGACTTCTTCAACCAGCAAGCAACCGCTCGCGGAATCAAGCTAGAGACTACTCCGCCCTATCAGCCTGACCAAAATGGCTACGCCGAACGATATAGTGCATTGATATCAAAGATGGCTAGGCAGATAACGATTGATGCAAATCTACCAAGCTATCTATGGCCTGAAGCAGCTAAGACAGCTGTTTATATTCAAAATCGCATACCACACCGATCAATCAACTGGCAATCGCCACATGAAGCACTCGCAGCCTATCTAGGCGATAATGCACCACATTGGCTACAAGCCAAACCTGACCTTTCGAATATACGAATCTTCGGATGCAAAGCGTACGTGCGCATCAACAAGCTTCCTAGACTAGCTAAGCTAGCGCCACGCGCGGCTATCGGCTACCTAGTAGGCTATGAAGCACACAATATTTGGCGAATTTGGATACCCTCTAATCGCCGAGTGATTCGTGCACGGGACGTGCAATTCAACGAAGACGAATTCTACGATTCCTTATTGCCTAATCAGAAGATTCGCATCTATGAAGATAGCAATCTATCGCAGCCGATTACCACTCTTGATGATGAAGAAACGCTCAAGATCCTTGACGATATCGATATACCAATTGCCTCCCAACAGACGATGCAGTATGATCTAGGGGGTGGAAGCCCTAGTACAACGGCTAATTTAGATCCTGCTGCACCCTCTCAGCCTTCCGAAACTTCATTTTCGCCTCACTTTCAGCTCACTTCTGATCCTGACGATCATAACGAAATCCTTAGAGACCAACCGCCTACCCCTCCACTGGATCCAAAAGCAGACGAATTTGACCAATCTGACCAATCAGACCCTTCTAATACTGAAGATACTGGCCAATCTAGCCAGATGCAGCCTTTCGTGCTTATTGATAACACCAATTTCGACCCTTCCGGTTACGAACCACTGATATCGACTAAACGCCCACGTTCTGATTCAGATGCTAGCCAAGACCATGGTGAAGCTAAGCGCCCTCATATCAACCTCACAGCGTTTATGCAGGCCTTCCTGCTAGACCAAAGCATACAAAAGCAGCCAAAAATTCTGATATCCTCCATTCCACCTGCACCATCCGGCTACAATCAGCTAACTAGCCACCCTTTTGAGAGCCAATTTCGTCAAGCTATGCAGATTGAATTCAACAAGCTTATAGATATGCGTGCATTTGAACCAATAAGCGCACATCTAGTCACCCACGCACATCAGACGAATTGCAAAGGAATTGACCAATCAGACTGCCCCCGCCACCAGTTTATTCCAATGCGATGGGTATTCGCTTATAAATCAGACGAATCAGGCTATCTCACACGCTTCAAAGCCCGTTTATGTGTGCGTGGAGACACACAAGTTCCTGACGACCAAGACGCTCGCACTAGCACACTCGCGGCTAGAACGTTTCGCACGCTTATCGCGATTATCACACGATTTGACCTTGAGACCTTTCAGATGGATGCTGTCAACGCCTTCCTAAACAGCTCGCTAAAGGAAGAAGTTTACTGCCGATATCCCCCAGGATTAGGCAGGAAATCGATGGTTTTACGCTTGCATAAAGCAGTATATGGCCTACGAATCGCTGGTAAGCGATGGGAAGATGATATTAAAGAGATGCTGCTCTCACTTGGATTCAAACCTTGCCCTGATGACCCTGCCCTTTATACCGATAATCGTATGATTATTATGGTATTCGTCGACGATTTCCTTGCTGCCTATCACAAAAGTGAGAGTTCGCACGCTCAGCAAATCAAAAGACTACTCTCAGAACGATTCGAAATGAAGGATTGCGGCGAACTGACACAGTTTATTGGTATTCGAATCGTACGTGATCGATCAAAACGAAAGACCTGGCTAAATCAAGCAGCCTACATTGAAAAGATAACTGCTAGATTCAACCTGCTAAACAGCCAGAAAGCCCCGATACTACCACTTCCAGCCACACAAAAGCTTGATCCAATTCTGACAGAACCAATTGACCCGAAAATTGTCAAGCTATATCAACAAAAGTGTGGATCTACCCTTTTCCCTGCTGTTTGGACCCGACCAGATACTGCATTCGCCAACCAATTGCTAGCTAAATCGCTTACTCGCTGCAATGAGAAGCATTTAGCAGCTGTCGACTATCTGATATTGTATCTCTATGCGACGAGATACCTTTCGCTCTGCTTTGACAGCGAAATGAGAGCTTCTATCTTCACTGCCGCCTCAGATGCAAGCTTTGCTGACAATCCTGACCGAAAGAGCTCTGAAGGATTTATCTTCTGCTTATTTGGTGGCCCAATTGAATGGAAATCGCGCAAGCAGAAGACTATCACCACATCGACCACAGAAGCCGAATTGCTAGCTATTAGCCACGCGGCTAAGCAGCTATACTGGATCAAACGCCTCTTTTCCTTCATCCAATTCGAAACTGACCAATTGGATGTAATCGAATGCGATAATCAGCAGACAGTTGATTTGCTCACGCGCGAGAAATCAACATTTCAGACCAAACTTCGTCATGTTGATATCCACCAGCTTTGGATTCGCCAGGAAGTCCAAGCTAGACGATTGCGAATTGAATGGGTCAAATCGGCCGAAATGATAGCCGACGGCCTCACGAAGCGCTTATCTGCAGAAAAACATGCTGCCTTTGTTCAACAGCTAGGCATGGAGATCTTACCTGCAGAGAAATCCCCTTCCTTCTGATATCTCTCATTCAGCTCTCACTTTGACCTCACATTGAGAGCTGAGGGGGTGTGTCGACATAAGTGGGTGCATAAGCCCATGAGAGCTATCGAACTTGACAGAATGCGACGGAACGTCCACGTGACGACGATCTTCAACGATTGACATCAACAGATTGCACACATGACGAAAGAGCTTCAACACTCTATTTCTTCTGATTTCTATGAGATTCTAGTCTGACGTATTGCCTTGATTTCATGAAGTTATAAATATTGCCTGTTTTCCATAGCTAGTTGAATCAAGTTTAATGATTGTGATGAAGTTGGAGCATTCTTCTATCATAAGTTAACTTCCGATTCTGAGCCGAATCGTACGACCTGACCTGACCTATACGATTCTTCGCCAATCGTATACTGATTTGACCAATCGTGCACACTCGCTTGCTTGTGCACGCCGAAGGATTTATGCTGACCCCGTAAATCCGACAGTAAGTCTATCAGCTAGTATTTCGGCTGATTTAATCTATTCAACTCGCAGCTGTTTCGCTTAAACTTCCTATCGAATCTAAAGCTAATAAATATCTACGTAACGAAGCTTAGTTTAGAAGGAGGATTTCTCTTGTGTAAGTAGATCAATAGTTTACTTATTGTTATATTGAATTATATCTAACTAGTTAGGGTTAAATTGGATAAAGGAGAATAGGCGCTTAATCTAGTATAGCTGCTTAGCTGCGTGGCTAATTGCAAGCAATTCGGCTTCTGTTATTAATATAGTAATAGTCTTTTGCTTACGTGATTTCTACTTAATAGGCCTCTAAATAGGTAAAAGATAAATCCTTCAGAGCTCTTTCGATTAGGATTATTAGTAAAGCTTATATCTAAGGTAGTAGTAAAGATAGAAGCTCTTATTTCGCTGTCAAAACAGAGAGAAAGGTGTTTTGTCTAATATAGGTAGGAAATTAGATAATTAACGGCTTCTAAGTGCTTTTCGTTGCAGCGAGTAAGCGATTTCGCTAGTAGTTAGTTAGCAAATACAGTATCCGGCCGGGTCTAAACAGCAGGGAATAAGGTTAATCTATATTCTTGTTAATAGAGCTTAACAATCTTTAGATTAATTAATCCTAATAGTATTAGATTAAGTCTTTAGGTAGTTAGTAGTGGTATTTTAACAGGTTTACTATTTAGCAGGTTAAATATAACAGCTATTTTTTTAATATATACTACTTAATTAAGCTAGGTCTTTCGTTTTAATCGGTTTTGTATAATTCGAATACTAATAAATTAGGTCAATTTGCTATAGTCTTTTATTTCAAATTGTTGTAAGAGAAGGTCTTTGATTTGCTAAGCGTATATACTCTTACTTCGATAATAAGCAGCAAGGAAATCGTTAACGAATACTATAATAACTATACGATTATTAGTGTAAAGGGCAGGGTTATTAGGGTATAATTAAAATCTAAGTAAGAGAAGTATCTCTTTAATATTATCTTCCTATCTCTTACTAGCAATTCGTAGACTATATGTCACGGGCCAGTGCCCGATATAGGTCACGTGTATCACGAGACCTTGGCGTATTGACGTGGAGAACGCGCGGGATAAACTTCCCCTCCTTAAGCTTTTTGTAAACAGCATGTTGGCCTAGTTAGATTGAATCTAAGTCTTGCTTCAGCCCTTCACATACAAAAAGCTTCCTTCTACACCTAGAAGTATCATTGGTCATTGGAAAAGCCCTAGGAAAGCGACCTAGGCACTCATTGGAAACACCCCTGAATCCCAAGCGATTCAGTGACGAACACATATCGGAACGGAATCCTCGCGCATAGATCTCTCAGCGCTCGAGACGGATTAGAAAGCCCTAGAAGATCTCAATTCCTAGGCACACTGGAACATTGGACGAAAAGCGACCGAAGCATTACCGGCACGCTACACAACCCCTAGGCGCTATGCAGCACCAGGAATCGACGAGCCCTCCCGGGTGGGCGCAAACGCTATTACAGCAGATAGCACAGACCCAGGCTATGCAGAACGAAGAAAGGGAGCGGCGTCACCAGCAAGATGCTGCTCAAGAGGAGCGGATGCGTCGCCTCGAGGCAATGCTGGAGCATCAGGCCTCACTAGCCATAACGACAACCACGACGAACGAAGGGCAGGCGACACCTGCACGATCAGCCACCGAATCGGTGCCGGTTCCCCCACGAACAGAGATTGTTCACCGACCGAAACCACGTCTCCCGGACCCAAAACCATTCGGTGGAAGCACGAGCGAT
Organism: Penicillium subrubescens; assembly: GCF_028828155.1. Taxonomy (NCBI): domain Eukaryota; kingdom Fungi; phylum Ascomycota; class Eurotiomycetes; order Eurotiales; family Aspergillaceae; genus Penicillium; species Penicillium subrubescens. The sequence goes on from NW_026643164.1 coordinate 63,347, forward strand.
TGGCCAACCTGGCGCATTTCGATGGAGAACAAGCTTAGTGTGGACGGCGAAGCTATCGGTTCCCCTCAAGACCAATTCATGTACGTATTCTCTAGACTAGAGAAGCTCGCCTGGAAGAATACTGGAACCTTCGTGAAACTCCGCCGGAACACTGGCGAACCGCAAGCCTTACTCGGCCACCTTGAGAATATCTACGGAGACCCGAATATCAAAGCACGCGCAGCAAGACGACTCCACCAGATTCGACAACCAGAAGACATGAGCTTTTCTAGGTTCCTTCCTAGACTAGAAAAGGAATTCGCTGATGCAGACGCTCTTGAATGGCACGACGAGGCAAAAAGGCAGATCCTTCTTAGCGCGCTCAATAAGACCATGACGAATGCGTTAATGAATCGAGGCATCCCTGCTACCTCGGCGGACCTGATCTCCCGGCTTCACGAGATCAGCTCAGATATGGATGCCCTTAATATCAACAAAGAGGAACGAACACGTCGTCCGCGCTCGCCTAGACAAAATAGCGATGAAATGGATTGGACACCGACCGTGTCGGTAACCCGTGCCGAACCACACACGAAACACCGCCGACCCGAAAGCGGAACGCCGAGACAAGCTCAATGGGTTAGTCAGGACGAGATAGATCGGCGACGTGCTGAAGGGAAATGCCTACGATGTGGAAAATCTGGACACCTTATCGCGAGGTGCGCGCTCCTACCGGCACAACGGCCGAATGGTACACGTATCGCTACTACCTCGAGCAAGAAGGGAAAGGAGCGCACGGTCAAAGTGAAGAAGTCGAAGCCTGCAAGTGACCTAGATTCAGTAATAACGGCTTCTGACGACGAGAGTGTGACTACTGAGGATGAATCGGGAAAAGAGTAGCTCCTGTTCTAAGTCGCGAGCAGGAGCAAAAGGGGGTCGAGAAGCTACTGGAACGTGAGACATTACCGTTTATAGTCGATGCTAGAGTGAATGGAATCCAATTTACACAAGCTCTCGTCGATAGCGGCTGCCGCTGCTATGCAACGGTAAACGAGTCTCTAGTCCAGTCGCTCGACCTCCCGCGCATTAAGATACAGCCACGAGTCCTTGACGGGGTGGTGCCGGATCAGTACCGAATCACCCACATTACCCATTTCGACCTCGACGTCCACGGCCAGCAACAAGGCCGCGTGTTTGCGTATATCATCGGACCCCAAAGCGACAGTATGATACTTGGGGACCCATGGCTACACGACGTGAACGGACGATATTCAGCACGGAAAGGATACCTAGACATCTTCACAAAGTCTGGGGAGCGGACAAGATGTTGGAACCGCGCGGATCGCACTATCGGGCCCCCTGGAGTGAAGGCGCTACGCGTGGCACAGACAGAAGCTTCTTCTATCCAACAGCTTGTACGGAGCGTATCGGATGCAAATCGTTTGCAGATCGGTAGGGTTTCGTTAGACGATATCGAGAAGGCATTACGACCAAAGAAGTACCTCGATCCAAAGGACAAACTGCCGAAACACTACTGGCAATGGCTTGCCGCTTTTAGCCAACAGTTAGCCGATCAGCTGCCTCCACACCGGCCAGGAATCGATCATAAAATCCCTCTGAAACGCGATCGAAACGGTGTCGAAGAGCCACCGCTATATGGCCCTCTCTACGGCATGAACAAGGAAGAGCTTCTTTACCTACGAAAGACCTTAACAGACCTGCTTGGGAAGAACTTCATACGTGTAAGCCAATCGCCTGCGGCAGCACCGATCTTGCTAGTTAGGAAGCCAGGCGGCGGCGTACGATTCTGTGTTGACTATCGGGGGTTAAACGAACGAACAGTAAAGGATCGCTACCCCCTACCACTGATTCGAGAGACGCTACGGAATATGGGCCACGCTCGCTGGTTCACAAAGCTCGATATTATCGCAGCCTTCCATAAGATCCGTATCCACCCTGGAGAAGAATGGAAGACTGCATTTCGGACGCGATACGGGCTCTACGAGTGGAACGTAACCCCGTTCGGATTGACTGGCGCACCAGCAACGTTCCAGAGGTATATCAATCAGACTCTGCGGGAGTACTTAGATGACTTCGTGTCGGCCTACGTTGACGATATAATTATCTACACTAACGGGACGCTAGCGGATCACCGCCGAAAGGTCGGCGAAGTCCTGCAGAAACTAATGGACGCTGGCCTCCAATGTGACATTGCGAAATCGGAATTCGAACAGGACTCAGTGAAGTACCTCGGCTTTATCGTCGAGGCTGGAAAGGGGATTCACGTCGATCTAAAGAAGGTGGAAGCTATTAGGGCATGGGAGAGACCGAAGTCTATACGGGATGTGCGAAGCTTTATTGGGTTTGCGAACTTCTACCGGCCATTTATACCACGATTCGCCGACCTTTCGGCACCCTTAACACGGCTAATGAAGAAAGACGCTATATTCAAATGGGACGACGATTGCTAACAGGCCTTCACGGAACTGAAAGAGCTCTTCATAAACGCACCAATCCTAGCACATTTCGAAGAGGATCGTCAAACAGTCGTAGAAACTGATGCCTCCGGCTGGGCAACTGGTGCGGTTCTATCGCAATATGGACCCGACGGGCAGCTACGGCCATGCGCCTACCTATCTCAGAAGCTATCCCCAGCAGAATCAAACTACGAGATCCACGATAAGGAGCTTCTAGCGATTATACGTGCTCTGCGCGAATGGAGACCTGAGCTGAAAATGGTGCCTCGATTCACTATCGTGACGGACCATAAAAACCTTCGATACTTCGGAAAAGCACAACATCTCAACGAACGGCAGATGCGATGGGCAGACCTCTTAACAGAGTTCGACTTTGACCTCCGTTATCGCCCTGGCAAGCTTGCAGTAAGGCCGGATGCACTATCACGACGGAGTCAGGATATGCCTAAGAGTATCACTGACGAAAGGCTGTCGAATCGCTTCCGAATCCTACTCAAAAGGGTCAAGATCAAAACGGGTCGGCTAAAACTTCAATCAGCCGACAGCCAACCCAGTGAGGAGATCGATTTCGAAAGAGATATCCCCCTCTTTGATGAACCGGAACTTCAGACAGAATGGAAAAAGGCAAGGGCGTCTGACTCGATCTACCAACGAATCTCCAACGCTTTGCTAACGGGAGAGCGCCGAATCGCTGCCGAAACGAACATTAAGACCAGCCTATCGGAGTGCCATTTAGATGATCGAGGGGTGCTTCACTTCAGACAGCGACTCTGGATTCCAGACAACGAGGTTCTACGCACAGGAATTATACAGAAGATCCACGATTCACACGTTACGGCGCATCCTGGGCGAGACGCTACCTATTCGATACTTTCTCGACGGTTCTTCTGGCCAGGAGCGGCGAAAGACGTACGACGTTTCCTCCGGAACTGTACAGTGTGCGGACGGAGCTCAGTATGGCGAGACACGAAACATGGGTTACTGAAACCGCTACCAATCCCCTAGCGAATCTGGGCTGAAATATCCGTTGACTTTATCACCGGGCTACCACCCTCCGGACCCACGGGAGCAACGAACTGTATGGTGATAACAGATCGGTTGACAAAGAGCGTGATTCTGATCGGAATGAAGAATACAACAGCAGAGGATGTAGCAGAGGTGTTCCTTACACACTTCTATATGCATCATGGGGTGCCACTAGCGATTGTGAGCGACCGCGGCCCGCAATTTGTGAGTTCCTTCTAGGAAAGAGTATGCGAAAGGCTATCGATTCAACGCCGATTATCCACTGCTTTCTATCCCCAGACCGACGGTGCAACAGAGCGTGCTAATCAGGAGATCGAACGAATTCTACGCGTGTTCACTACATACGCACAGGATAACTGGAAGGATCTACTACCAATAGTCGCCGTGGCAATCAATAATCGTGATGCCGCTTCAACAGGAATCTCGCCATTCTTCTTCACCCACGGTTACCATGTTGATCCGATTGGCATTGACGAAGCAGGGCAACTACAAGACGCCCTGACCCCACCACGAAAGGCAGGCGAAACGTTCGTGAATCGCCTACGAGAAGCTACCGATTGGTCCCAGGCCGCTATTGCTTCCGCGCAGGCCCTTCAAGAAGAGCAAGCGAACCGACGTCGACAGGCAGCGCCTATCTACAAAAAGGATGACTGGGTTTGGCTAAATCTGCGGAACGTACGCACACAGCGACCGTCAAAGAAGTTAGATTGGCTACATGCTCGATACCGAGTAGTAGACGTCCCGTCGCCGTTCACAGTCCGACTTGATGTGCCTACTGGTATACACCCAGTGTTCCATATTGAGTTAGTTCGCCCAGCAGCAACGGACCCATTCCCATCTCAGTTAGTAGACGATTCACAACCACCACCACTACTAGTTAACGGAGAAGAGGAATACGACGTAGAGCAAATCCTAGCCGTACGAAGGAGGAAGATTGGGCGAGGATATCGTGACGAGGCGTTAGTGAAATGGAGAGGATGGGCAGAACAGACGTGGGAAAGGCTAGACTCAGTGCAGGATTGCAGCGCCTTGGATGCCTTTGAAGCGCAGCACGGCACCGTTTCGGATGTGATTCGCCAGCAAATCGGCACCGAAGCCCATATCGTCGTGCCCCTAACGAGATTGAGGCTGGGAGGGGGTATTGTCACGGGCCAGTGCCCGATATAGGTCACGTGTATCACGAGACCTTGGCGTATTGACGTGGAGAACGCGCGGGATAAACTTCCCCTCCTTAAGCTTTTTGTAAACAGCATGTTGGCCTAGTTAGATTGAATCTAAGTCTTGCTTCAGCCCTTCACAGTAGGGGAATTAATAAAATTAGTACCTTTAATTACTTACTTTAGTCTAGCAGGAAGGCCTACGTAAGTGAAGTAAGGTTAATATAAGGGCGTTTAACCTTATCTAGGTCTCGGCTAGTATCTGAATTAGATCGTAGTCGCTTTAATATAGAGAGGGGTTCGTAGCTAGAGCTATCGAAGTTAGTGTTATTAATTAGCACGAATAGCTGTATTTAGTCTGATTAGCTAGAATTATTAGAAGAATTATCTGATTTTAGATTAAGTAGAGGAGTGATTAGTTAATCTCTAAGGATTTCGTTATAATTACTTAGAACAGTGTCGTTTTGATTAGAAGTGAGCTAAAAGTAAGGCGAATATAAGGTTTCAGAAGGTTGTAAGGATATAGTAGAGTCTAATTTAGTAGTAGTAGTGCTTCTACCCCCTAGATCTTACTATATCTAGTTTAATTGTATATCGATATCGTTAAGGATTTATATGGTTTCCTCTTTATTAAGAGTAGTAATTAGCTACAATAGGTTAGTGTCTTCGTAGATACGTATTTTTTGATTTAGTAAGGAGGGATTATAGAATTCTTCTTCGTTAAATTGCACGTCTCGTATACAAATAATTCGGCGATTCGTAAGTATCTAAATACGCTAAATATTATATGCTTTATAGCCTATTAGGTAGCTAATAGCCGCGCGTAGTGTAAGCTTAGCTAGCCTTAGTAGCTTAGTAATACGTACGTAGGCTTTATATCCGAAGATTCTGATATTAGATAGATCAGGTTTAGTCTAAAGCTAATATAGTACGTTATTACCTAGGTAAGCTACGAGTGCTTTATGTAGTGACTGCTAGTTAAGAGATTAGTAAGGAATACGATTTTAAATATAAATAGCTATTATAGCTACTTCAGGCTAGAGATAGCTTAGTAGGTTTAAATCAATCGTTATCTACCTAGCTATCTTTAATATTAATACACTATATCGCTTAGCGTAGCTATTTTAATCAGGTTAATAGGGTAGTGTAGTTTCTAGGTTAATTCTACGCAAAGGTACTTCGTAGCTAAAGAAATTAGATAGGGATTACTCGTTATTAGAATAGATAGTAAGGACGCGAAGGTTAAATTAATTTTAGACGAAATTAATCTGATTATAGAGGGATTATATTAAATTAATTTTAGAAGAGAGATCTTTAGCTAATTAATATTTAGTGATAGGATTAATTAAGTGTAATAGGTATAAGGTTTTTATAAGCGATTACTTAAAGTGTATAAGGTCCTAGTATATTAATTCGAATAGTCGACTATATTGTATTAGTAGTCGAGAGATTTAACGTAGGAATTAGCTAGTTTATATACTTCGTAATAGCTAATAGGCGAGGATATATCTTTGATTATAACGTTTGCTATATACTCTAGTAGGCGTGATATAATATCGTGGCTAATATAGCCTAATCTTCGGTACTATTAATTAGTTATACTATTAAGCTGTTTCTTCGTGTAGGAAGATAGTACAACCTTACTAAACTAGTTAGTAAGGGGAGATATATAATTATATAAAGTATAAGTAAGAGATAAGTAAGAGATAGGTAAAGAAAGAGAGATATAATTAGTAGTATAAGGCCCTGTGTCTATCGTTTTATCCTATTTAATCAGATATATACTAGATTTTGTATTTAATCCGTAGATAGGCGTTCTATCTTTCTCTTCTAGTATATAGCTCTTACTGTTAAGATAGATTCCTACGCTTACAGTATATTCTGCTAATATTAGGTTAATATAGAATCTAGGGTAGTACGCGATATACTTTAAAGGAAAGTTGCTTCTATTAAGAGATTTCGTTAGGGTAACTATAAGCTCTCTGTAGCTAAGGATTATAGTCTTAGTGTATCCTACTATAACAGAGGAAACGACTAGCCTATAGTTTAACAGTAAATCTCTGTTGTTTATAATATAGATTAATGCTCCGGTATTATAGCACTATATATTATTTTTCTTAGCAGATACCTAAATTGTGCTTATTGCCTTACTATCGTTGCTTCGGAAGATGTTATTGGTTTACTCTCTCGGAATATATACTAAAAATGTATCTCTTTTAGTCGATTCAGGCGATTCGTCTGATTCGGCTGATTCGGCTATTTCGTCTGATTCGGATTTATCTGATTTTTAATACTTTTTGATTATATACTAGTAGGCCTTCTTAAATCCTAGTGAGAATTTATATTATTGTTTAAATACTTACTAGGCCTTTCTACTAGGCTTCTGTCGGATTTACGCCGTGTGCATAAACCCTGAGGCGTATACTTGTAGGCGCACCCAGGTCGATCGAATACCACGATTATAGAAGAGTGACGAAAGTGCAATAGAGGTGGGTCGGCAGCGAACAGGTTGAACAGTAGAGGGTCAACACAGTTAAATCAGAATTGCCTTAAGCTCTATTAGTGAGTGAAAATAGTGTTAAACTTGTTCAATTTAACTAGGGAAACAGGCAGTATTTATAACTTTAGGTACATAGCAGAATGTTAAGAAAAAAGACTGATAAAACTCTCAGAGTAATATAGGGGATACAAGAGTGTTAGGAAACTCGTTGTTCTTTCTATTTACTAAGATAGTTAATATCTTATTATTATATCGTGTAGTAGTAGATATCCGATTAGTCCGATGTGTATTGCTTATCTACACGCTCAGTGCGGGGTATCGCACATCTATATGTTAACACACTCTCTTAGCTCTCGATATAAGGGCAAAGTGAGAGCTGAATAAGATAAAACAGAGGAAGAAGGGAAGAAAGGGTCCTTCTATTGAATAGGGAGGATTTCTATACCTAGTTGTTAAACGAAAACAGCATATTTTTCGGCAGAAAAGCGTTTAGTAAGTCTATTAGCTAGTATTTCGGCCGATTTGATCTATTCAATTCGTAGCCGTTTCGCCTAAACTTCCTAGCGAATCCAAAGTTGATAAATATCAACGTAGCGAAGCTTAGTTTAGAAAGAGGATTTCTCTTGTGTAAGTAGGTTAACTATCTGCTTATTGTTATATTGAATTGTATCCAATTAGTCAGGGTTAAATTAGATAAAGGAAAAGAGGCGTTTAATCTAATATAGCTACTTAGCTGTATAGCTAATCGCAAGCAATTCGGCTTCGGTTGTTAACGTAGTGATAGTCTTCTGCTTACGCGATTTCCATTCAATTAGGCCTCTAAATAGGCAGAAGATGAATCCTTTAGAGCTCTTTCGATTAGGATTATCAGCAAAGCTTATATCTAAGGCAGTAGTGAAGATAGAAGCTCTTATTTCACTGTCGAAACAGAGGGAAAGGTATTTTGTCTGATATAGGTAGGAAATCAGATAATTAATAGCTTCTAAGTGCTTCTCGTTGTAGCAAGTAAGCGATTTTGCTAGTAATTAGTTAACGAATATAGTATCCGGCCGGGTCTAAACAGCAGGGAACAAGGTTGATCTATATTCTTGTTAATATAGCTTAACGTGCTTCGGATTAATTAGTCCTAACAAGATTGGATTAAGTTTTTAGGTAATTAGTAGTAGTGTGTTGATAGGCTTATTGTTGTTTAGCAGGTTAAATCGGGCAGCTATCTTTTCAATATACGCTGCTTGATTAAGCTAGGTCTTTCGTTTTAATCGGTCTCGTACAATCCGAATACTAATAAATTGGGTTAATTCGCCACAGTCTTTCATTTCAAATCGTTATAAGAGAAGGTCTTTGATTTGCTGAGCGTATATGCTCTTACTTCGATAATAGGCAGCAAGGAAATCGTCAACGAATACTATAATAACTATACAATTATTAGTGTAAAGAGCAGGGTTATTAGGGCACGATTGAAATCTAAGTAAGAGAAGCATCTCTTTAATATTATCTTCCTATCTCTTACTAGCGATTCGTAGACTATATACTGCTTTGTGTAGGCGAAGAATCGTCGATTTCTTGCCTAATCCAGGCGGATATTAGTAGTAAACTTCTTCTTTTAGCGAGCTATTCAGGAACGTATTGACTATATCTATCTAAAAGGTTTCAAGGTTATATCGTATAATAATCGCAATCAGTATACGAAAGGTTCTAGCAGCAAGGGTACTAGTACGAGCGTCTTAATCGTCAGGGATTTAGGTGTCACCTCGTACGTATAGGCGTGCTTTGAATTGTGTAAGGTAGCCTGATTTATCTGATTTATAGGCAAATACCCATCTTATTAGGATTAATTAGTGGCGAGGACACTCTGATTAGTCTAAACCTTTATAATTCGTCTGATATGTGTGTGTGATAAGGTTTGTATTGATTAGTTTAAATGTATATATATCTAGTAGCTTGTTGAATTCAATTTGTATAGCTTGACGAAATTGGCTTTCGAAAGGGTAGCTAACTAGGTGATAATAGCTAGAAGGTAGTAGAGGAATTGATAAAATCAGTACCTTTAGTTGCTTGCTTTAGTCTAGCAGGAAGGCCTGCGTAAGTAAAGTGAGGTTAATATAAGGGCGTTTAACCTTATCTAGGTCTCAGCTAGTATCTGAATCGGATCGTTGTCGCTTTAGTATAGATAGGGGTTCGTAGCCGGAAGGGTCGAAGTTAGTGTTATCAATTAGCACAAAAGGCTGTATCTAGCTAGATTAACTAGTATTATCGATAGAATCAGATTAGTCTGATTAGTCGAATTCGTCTGCTTTTAGATTAAGTAGAGGAGTAAGCGGTTAGTCTCTAAGGATTTCGTCGTCTAGCTTATTCGAATTAGAAGTGAGCTGAATGTGAGGTGAAAGTGAGGTTTTAGTAGGTTACGAGGGTATAGTAGGATCTATATTAGCCGTTGTATTAGGGCTTCCACCCCCTAGATCGTGCTGTATTATCTGTTCGATATCGTTAAGGATCTTTAGCGTTTCTTTATTATCGAGTGTATCAATCGGCTATGATAGGTCTTCTTTATAGACGCGAATCCTTTGATTAGGCAATAAGGAATCGTAGAATTCGTTTTCGTTGAATTGTATATCTCGTGCACGAATCACTCGACGATTAGAGGGTATCCAAATTCGCCAAATATTGTATGCTTCATAGCCTACTAGATAGCCGATAGCCGCGCGTGGCGCTAGCTTAGCTAGTCTAGGAAGCTTATTGATGCGTATATACGCTTTGTATCCGAAGATTCGTATATTCGAAAGGTTAGGTTTGGCTTATAGCTAATATAGGGTATTGTCGCCTAGATAGGCTGCAAGTGCTTTATATAGCGATTGCCAGTTGATTAAGCGGTGCGGTATGCGATTTTGAATATAAACAGCCGTCTTAGCTACCTTAGGCTAAAGATAGCTTAGTAGGTTTGCATCAATCGTCATCTGCCTAGCCATCTTTAATATCAATGCACTATATCGTTCAGCATAGCCATTTTGATCAGGCTAATAGGGCGGAGTAGTCTCTAGCTTAATTCCGCGAGCGGTTGCTTGCTAATTGAAGAAGTCGGATAGTGCTTTTTCGTCATCTGAATACACTATAAGGACGCTTAGGTTGAATTAGTTTCGTACGAAATCGATTTAATCGGAAAGGGATTGTGTTGAATCAGTCTTCGAAGAAAGGTCTTGCGCTAGCTAATATTTAGTTATAGGATCGACCGAATGTGATAGGTAGGAAGTCTTCGTAAGCGATTGCTCAAAGTGAATAAGGTCCCAGTACAGAGATTCGAACAGTCGATTATATCGTATTAGTAATCGAGAGACTTAACGTAGTGAATTAGCTAGTTTGTATACTTCGCAATAACTAATAGGCGAAGATATATCTTTGATTATAACGTTTGATATATACTCTAGTAGGCGTGAGATAATATCGTGGCTAATATAGCCTAGTCTTCGGTGCCACTAATCAATCGTACTATCAAGTTGTTTCTTTGTATGTGAAGATAGCACAATTTTACTAAATTAGTTAGTAAGGGGAGATATATAATTGTGTGCAGCATAAGTGAGAGATAAGTAAGAGATAGGTAAAGGAAGAGAGACATAATTAGTAGTGTGGCGCCCTGTGTCTATCACTTTATCCTATTTAATCAGATAAATACCTGATTTCGCACTTAATTAGCAAATTGGTGTTCTATTACCCTCTTCTAGAGTAGAATTCTTGCTATTATAATAGATTCTAGCGCTTACAGCACGTTCTGCTAATATAAGGTTGATATAGAATCTAAGGCAGTATACGATATACTTTAAAGGAAAGGTGCTTCTATTAAGAGATTTTGTTAGGGTAACTATAAGCTCTCCGTAGCTAAGGATTGTAGTCTTAGTATTTCCCACTATAACAGAGGAAACGACTAGCCTATAGTTTAACAGTAGATCTCTGTTGTTCGTGATATAGATTAATGCTCCGGTATTATAGCACTATATATCGTTTTTCTTAGCAGAGACCTAAATTATGCTTATTACCTTACTATCGTTGCTTCGGAAGATATTATTAGTTTGCTCTCTCGGAATATATATTAAAAATATATCTCTTTTAGTCGATTCAGGCGATTCGTCTAATTCGGCTATTTCGTCTAATTCAGATTTATCTGATTTTTGATGTTTTTTGATTGTATACTAGTAGGCCTTCTTAAATCCTAGTAAGTATTCACATCGTTATTTGAATACTTACTAGGCCTTTCTGCTAGGCTTCTAATCCTTTAGCCTAACTAGCGGGTTAATATAGCTGTATTAATTAAAATCGTGATAGCCGTTGCTTAGTGGACCCTTATATAGGCAGGCGCCCTTACCCTTTCGGCCCGGTTTCGTTAGTGTTTCGTTTAATTCCGATTCTTTATCAGGGTTTCAGCCCTAATAGGTTTAGTGTGTAATCTGTCGCCTATTATATATAGACGGTGCAATTAGTCGATATTATTCGACGAAGAGATTAACCAATTTAGTAAGTATAGGCCGCTGTAAGCCCTAAAGGATTGTATTACACTAGAATATATAGAAGCCTTAGTTGCTTAGTTGAATAGCCTCTAGGAAGTCGTAGACTAAAGCGAGAGGGTCTTAGAAGTAAGAGATATTAGCCTAACTTCCTTATGATTTGCAAATAATCCACTTTTAGCCCTATATAGTAAGTTAAGAGGATTTAGATAGTAGCGCTTAGCGCTTGATTTTATCCTAATCACGCAGGATTTGCCGATTCTTCGATTAGTCTAATTAGGCGAATATAGCGCGTAGCTATATAATTGCGTCGCGTGGTAATAGGCCGTTAATTATCTTTCTTCCTTCAGGTATAAGAGATAATTAAATACCTTACTTAAGAGACTAAATTGATTGTATATATTACTTAAAATCAGACCTAGACGAATTGTATTCGTTAAGAAGGATTCTATAGATAGATACTTGATTTAGTGTGAGATTAATTAAGCGTGTAGGTAAGGGTTTATCAGATATAAAGGTATTAGACAGCTGCCTGGCTATATCAGATATCTGCGGCTTTATCGGTTCCTGCGGCGGCGTAGCAGGCAGTTGATTAGGATTAATATATTACTATACACTATTTTCTACTATATAGTCTTACACAGTAGTAATCTAGGAGGTCTAGTGTACGTAGCTTTTTAGTGGATATTTAAGCTAGGTAGCTTATAGATCGGTTAAATCTATTACTTGTAAGATATAAGTAATAGAAAGGTAAGGTGAAAGTAAAGGTAAAGTAAGATATCCGAAAGCTTTAGTAAAGGGCTGCAGCAATCGGGCTTATAACTATCGGATTTACGCTATGTGTATAAACCCTAAGGCGTATACTTATAGGCGTATATAGGTCGATCGAATACCACGATTATAGAAGAGTAACGAAAGTGCAATAGAGGTGGGTCGGCAGCGAACAGGTTGAACAGTAGAGGGTCAACATAGTTTAATTAGAATTGCCTTAAGCTCTAATCGTAAGTGGAAATAGTGTCAAATTTATTCAATTTAACTAGAGAAACAGGCAGTATTTATAACTTTAGGTATATAGCAGAATGTCAAGAAAAAAGACTAATAAAACTCTCAGAGTAATATAGGGGATACGAGAGTGTTAGGAAACTCGTTGTTCTTTCTATTTGATAAGATAGTTGATATCTTATCATCATATCGTGTAGTGGTAGATATCCGATTAGTCTGATGTGTATTGCTTATCTACACGCTCAGTGCGGGGTATCGCACATCTATATATTAACAGAACCTAAGGTTAAAAGGAAGTAGGAAACTAGCCCCCCGCTTTATTAGGCCCTTCCGAATCTTACAGACTATTAGAGAATAAGCTTACTACCTAAGCTTACCTTAGTAGTATAACCGAATCTATAACGTCTTTTATATATCCTTACTTAAGCTATAGCGGAATCTCTATAGAAAGGATAACGAACCCTTACTAATACCCGAACTCGAGGAGGAGGATAAGTACGAAGTAGAAGAAGTGCGTAACGAGAAGCTAATCGAAGGAGAAACCTACTTCCTTATTAAATAGAAAGGCTAGCCCTCGGAATATAATTAATAGGTCTATTATAAAGATATAGAAAACGCTACAGAAGTAATATAATCCTACTCGAAATAAAAAAGAGTAAAGAATTCCCTAGTTATTAGAAAGAAGCAACAAAAACATACCGAATCCCTAGCGAAAGCTAGCAAAAAACACAGATAGAAGAAGCCTTAAGGGTAACCTCTAACTAGACTATTAGTAAGGAGATCTATATAAAAGATCCCTGCCGGAAAAGCGACGAATAGCTACCGAAACTATAACGAAAGTACTTAGCTCTATTAAGCAAAGAGAAGGGAAAAGATAACCCCTAAATTTCCTCTAGAGGCAGAGGAAAATCGATTATAGTCCGCTCCTCTAACTTATCTCCGCTAATAGAAACGTTGCTATTATTGTCCGAATCCTGATTATCCTAGGCCTCGCGAACTACCTACGAAACACTATCGAAAAAGGCACGTTTTCCTAGAGTTTAAGTGATATATCCCTTGTCCCTAGGAAGTAAGCGAAGGAGTCGCTTAGAGAACTATACAGCCTTCTCCTCCTTAGTATCGAGAGGACTAAGAGCAGGAACAGAGGGAAGCTTAGAGCGATAGGCCACAAGGAACGCGTTATAATCGGTATAGTTTTGCTATCGAATTTATAGTTAGAATATACCGAAACCTACGATCTATAAATATACCTTAATATATACCTTGTTCCCGGTTAACCGATACTCCTTACAGTAAGCCTGTTCCGAAACGTCGAAGCAATACGCTAGTTCCTTTATAAATTCGGCGACCTTTTAGCGGACCTCCGAGGGATATAGCTACTCTATAAACTATTCCGGATCAGCCGGGTTAACTGTCTAGAACACCCGCCGAGCCTACGCGAACACAAGATTTAGGTCCTGACAATCTCCTAGTATCGTAGTCGCGGCCTACAGAATTATTAGCTTTTGTCTTTAAAGAACTTAGCGAAACCTACAGGAATATATATCGAAGCGCGGCCGGAACACTACTTATACGAAACCGAAGCCTTAGTATCGCGAATATACTCTACAGCGAAAGGTAAGCCTAGGGTCACGTCCTACTCAGCGATCGTTGTACGTAGACAGTGTATACACTAGAGGATTATTATAAAAATAGGGTTATCTAGGAGAGGACGAGTAGTAGTGCGGGTTTTAGGTAGTATTGTAAGGTTTTCGGGGGCGAATAGATAGTGAAACGATAGCGAAAGGGTGCGTCTTGATAAGGGTATAGGAAAAGAGATAGAAGAGGATAAAGGAGGAAGAAGAAAAGGAGAGGGTAATATTAGTAATATCAACAAAGAAACGTATCTCCTTTGTTTACCCCTCCACTAGGCAACCCCCTAGTGTTAACCTTCCCCTATTTCCGCCTACACGCTCCTTCCTTATTTAACTGCTACTCTTTATAATTGTTTACGCGTCTGTTTACCTCGCTTAAGGGTAAGCGATCCTTAGAGGGAGGATAATTGTTATAATATATCCTAGCATAAGGTTATTCCTAAGTGTTAGTGCCTCAGGCTTCCCGGGCCTAATAAGCCGGCAGGCCTTCCCTATGTGTTAGTGCATCAGGCTTCCCGGACCTGATAAGCCGGCAGGCTTTCTGTGGAGGCTCGCTAGGGCTTCGGCATTAGTATATATACGAACTCCTGCAGGGAACACCCTTAACAGAGGTTACATAAGCCTCGTGTTTCACCCCGCTCCTATTTCCCTACTAAGGATACATCTCCTTCCTGTTTGAGCGATAAGACTGTATATAAATTGACCTATGTTAAAGAGGTTTTACGATCCTCAAGAAACAGTCTTGACCTTTCTACACTATTAACTTAGCTCTATTTCTCCTACCTGATTGACAGGCCTCTATCCTGACCTATAGAGTATATCCTTACATAATCTTTCTTCCCTTAGGTATAAGAGATGATTGAATACCTTACTTGAGAGACTAAATCGATCGTATATATTACTTGAAATCAGATCTAGACGAATTGTATTCGTTAAGAAGGATTTTATAGATCGATATTTGATTTAGTGTAAGATCAATCAGGCGTATAGGGGTCTTTTAGTCTGCATTAACTATATCTAATAGCTATAGCTTTATCGGCTCCTGCGGCGGCGTAGTAGGTTGTTGATCAGGATTAGCGTATTGCTATACACTGTTTTCTACTGCATAGTCTTATACAGCAGTAATCCAGGAGGTCTAGTGTGCGTGGCTTTTTAGTAGATATTTAAGCTAGGTAGCTTGTATTTTAGTTGAATCTATTACTTATAAGACGTAAGTGATAGAAAGATAAGGTGAAAGTGAAGGTGAAGTGAGATATCCGAAAGCTTTAGCAAAGGGCTGCAGCGATCGGGCTTATAACTATCAGATTTAGGCTGTGTGTATAAACCCTGGTGTGGTGTGCTTGTAGGCGCACAGTCGATCGAATACCACGATTATAGAAGAGAGACGAAAGTGCAATAGAGGTGGGTCGGCAGCGAACAGGTTGAACAGTGGAAGGTCAACACAGTTTAATCAGAATTGCCTTGAGCTCTAATCGTGAGTGGACATGGTGTCAAACTTATTCAATTTAACTAGGGAAACAGGCAGTATTTATAACTTTGGGTATATGGCAGAATGTCACAGAAAAAGAGTCATGAAAGTCCGAAATAATATAGGGGCATACGAGAGTGTTAGGAAACTCGTTGCTTTTTCCATTTGATGCAGTAGTTAATAATTAGCATCGTATATCATAAAGCGGTGTATAGGGATGCAGATTTATGCATCCGATTGCATTAGCGCGCGCATGCATGCGCTCGCTTATTGCGGGGATACGCACACACACACACATATTGACAGCTTACTCTCTGTAAGCTAAGTTAGCCTATCTTAATATAGTAACCACTAATAGAAGTTAGTAGTGAAGAGACCAGATATCTGGTGGATATCTACCAGATATCCACCAGGCAGCGCCTCACCTAAGCGTTATATTCCCTCTCTTCTCGCTCTCTAATCATTCGGTCGTTCTCCTTATCAAGCGCACTCAATTGGCTGTGTATAGAAGCCATTTCTGCCGTGTAATAGGTGCTGTGCAAATTTGGTGCATTAACTAAAAAGGAGGAATTTTACTGTGGGTATTCGTCTGTTTAATACATTCCACTAAGCCTGTTTCGGGAGCTGACCTCGATAATTGGTTCTGAAAGCGGCTTAGCGCGTTTTTTCAATAGTCGATGGTGGGTCCTTCAATAATAGATACCAGCTATACACTCGGCATGGTAGTTGGTTGAAATTGGTAGGTTGGTGGATTGACGCGTTTTCTGATGGGGTGGCCAGGGTGACCGGGAATTACGTTATATAAATATTAAACTAGATACTTTTAAAACTAGTATTATATCGAACTCTGGCGTGCCCGGAAGTTAATCAAATCAACTGCTGCGTTTCAACAAAAATATTAGACTAAGGGGAGAAAGAGAATAGACAAGGAGACCACTTGCTTAGGGGTTTCTTGATCTAGGCCCGATTTGGCTAGCTTGTGCTCATACCCGTGCATGCAGTATCAACCATTTCTGGTCCCGAGCTCGATTGTCACAAATAATCTATGATATATAACGAATAAATAAATTTTATTATATTCTATCCTTCCACCTGATCTCTTACTCATCGAAGGAAGTTTATTCAAACAGACTGTATAGCAATAGGCATAGAACTGTGAAGTATACCACAAATTTCTGAACATTGTCCATAAAAGCTCCCCGACGGTTTACATAAATTGAAGTTTGCCTTGAGATCGTACCGGTGGTGTTTGCCCACAGATAGCATAGGTCACAATAAGCCTCGGGGAACGCTTTTGATGGATCGTGATTGTCATATTTGTCTTGGTAAAATATGGTCCCATGAAATTATAGTTGCTAGTGAGATGCTCGCGTCAGAGAGGAAATTCTCATTCTTGATGCTCTACAATGCTCCATGAAATTATAGTTGCTAGTGAGATGCTCGCGTCAGAGAGGAAATTCTCATTCTTGATGCTCTACAATGCTCCCAAAGCTAGGTTATCTTCTTCTCCTCCTATAAAGCTCGGCAGGATAAAATCTGCCGATGTGGACTGGAATTTGGCCTCCGCCATAAGTGGGAATGTCCTGAAAGACCCACCAACCGCTTAGATATGTGACGCGATATTAATGCCTTGCATATTTTCAAATGCAATTTGACCGATTAGACGCCACAACCCCCACGCTGATTCCAGTCGACGATGATTGCAGTAAAGCGATCGTTTAAATGAGTAGTAAGGCATCATAGTTTTCTTCCAACCCTAGAAACGGCCTGGCTAAGAATATTGTTAATGCTGCAGAGGAGGCTGTTCGAGGGCAGTGAGTATTTATATCCGCTCTGCGATCGAGAGTAGACCTGTATAGATTTGATAGCAACCCTAGGAGCAATCGGCAGGTAGGTTGGCTCGCGGGATAGCTACCGTGAATACTACGTGGCCTCACGAGGGAGACTTAAAAAGGCTTCTAACTGGAGAAAGGGGCTCATAGTATTTTCTAAACAGCATTGGATTACACGGATGCTCCAGTGATGAATGAAAAGCTCAAGTTGCTAAAGGAACCCTAGGTGAAAACTGCGATGGGCTATTACATGACTCATCTTGCGAGATATAGAGTTAGCACATATTGCCTTCCAGGTATCCTTCTGTCCTGTTGGATTTCCATAGAACATTTCTTACCTTAGAAAATCCACGCTCCAATAAAATTGACCAAAATCTTCCGGCTCCTGTAAATTTGGTGGCGGTTCGACTTTTGGTATGGAAATGTCTGAGGATATGTGGTCAAATCCTTCTATGTCCTCACAATTATCCAAGATCTCTGCTTCTTCCCAGCTTGCCAAAAGATGTTCGAATGCTGGATGGAGTGGACCCAGCTCATCCAGATTTGGTGTCGATGACTGTACTTCTAGTGGGTCTGAATTTGTGACTGCATGAACATCAGCTCACTCAGAAGAGCTTGGCTGAGGCCTTTGAATCTCTCGGAAAATAGGTGTCAACCTAGAGGGGTCCGATATGTATGGCGCTTCTGTCCTGCCACCTGCGGAGAGTAATACATCAAGATACAAACAAAGTTCGGAAAACGTGCGAGGGTGCGGTATCAAGTTTTCCAGGAATGACGTTGCCATATTGTCGCTCTTCGCACTTAAGATTGTTGTCATCAGCGCTGGCTTGATCGATTGAACCACTCGCCCGACAACTGCGGAGAGGTGCTTCATATCGTATCGTAAGCTGTAAATGTAACTCATTTGTTTGAAAAGAGAAAATTGAAAGGTGTTCTGACGCTGTGTGCTTGTTTTACAGGAGACAGCAACGCTAATACCCCACAGAATCATTGGTAATGCAGTAAAAGCCACTCTGTTATTTGAAACGACAGAGGGTGGTGATATTAGCAGGCTAAAAAGAATTTCATAGGAACAAACTTGGGAAACTCAACATACATGCTGACGGGAAGATATTCCGCCATTTTTGAATCAATTATGTCTTTGATTTCCTCGGTCATCTTGAAAAGACCGCTTTGAAGCTCCATACCCTTTGATGCGAGATTTCTATGAACCCATTCTGACAAAACATGTGAAGCGTATGCACACAGAGCCAAGCGCACTGTTCTATGTTGCTCTGTTAGTTGCGTTCAGAGGATCATTCAAGGTCTGACATACTGGCAATGTATTGATATCGAGCAAATAAAAAGCTTGATCAAGGGGTGGGGCCAAAGAACCCTGACACTGTGCCCAGCTCACGAAGCCGTCATTCCAGCAGCCAAGACTATCTTTAAGCTGTTTCAGCTTACTCCAATGATCATCCAAAATGCGTGGGCTTCTGAGCCTCACGTTCTGTGAGCGCGGGTACAACAACGTCAGAATATCTGTGACAGCAACAGCAAATTCACACTGCCACGAGATCAGCGAATTGATAGCCATCTTGATGTTGAAACTGTTAACTTCAGAACCACTTATATCCTCTTGAAGGGTCATAGAAAGAAAGACAATCCTTCTCGGTCTTTTGGACATTCAAAGACCTTACCACGAGCGAAGCGGCCAACAAAACCGCCTGCGATCTCATCCGCAAGAAGATCGACCAGATTTTCAAGAATCCCAAGAAGGCTCAGAAACTGAACCCAACCACACTTTACGCACGCTGGCCGCTCTGCGATTCCGGGTACTATGAGACCTTCAATCGCGAGAATGTGGACATTGTGGACCTCAAGGCAACTCCTTTCTTTAAATTCACGGCCGCTGGCCCCAAAACTGCTGACGGCGTTAACCACGAACTCGATCCTGTGATCTGCGCTACTGGATTTGATGCCGTGGACGCAGCTACTCCCGACTGGGTACCAGAGGCCGGGGTGGCAAGACCTTGCAGGCTCGCTGGGAAATTGAGCCTCGTACCTACCTGGGCTGCGCCATGGCCGACTTTCCCAACTTGTTCATGGTGAACGGCCCCAGAACAGTCTTCGCAAATATACCCCCATCCATCGAATGGCATGTGGAATTCATTACCGATATCATCGCCCATGCCGAAGCGCGACGAAACTAGGGCCGGCGATGATGGCAAGCGACCTGTTGAGGTTAAAGCAACTAAGGAAGCCGAGGATTAATGGGCGAAGTTTTGTGACCAGGCTAGCGAGGGAAGCATGTTTAAGAAGACAGATTCGTGGATCATTGGTGCAAATGTGAAGGGTAAGAAGAAGGCAGTCCTTTTTTACTCAGGCGGTCTCGGCAGATTCCGCAATATTCTTCGTGGGGAGAGGGAGGCTGGGTACAAGAGCTTCAGTACATTTTAGTGATAGTCATTGGTAAAACAACCTGCCATCCGCTCCTGGTTGAATCAATGTCTTCGCTTTCGCCAGGTCTCTACGACCCTGTACTTCGAGATTTTTCGTTATTCACAATGCGTTGAAGTGTACGTCGAGCAATCAATCAATCAACACTCTATTAACCGGTTGCAGCCTAACTAGTGGCGTAATGGCTATGCAGGCGCTCCCTCCGGCGGAAGCAAGAGTGATCCGAACGCCTGACCTGCGCATGAAACAGTAAATACATAGGAAAACGGCATCTTGCCAGAGAAAATCAGCCCAAAATCAGCCCAAAAACCGTACCAGAACGCCCTCAAAGCCCTCATGCCCACAATATATCTCTCAATTCGTCCTCACATGGCCTGCCGCTTCCTCCGCATCTCCATCCCAGGTATCCCTCCTGCTTCGTTCTCAATTAGTAGCGTTCGTTGTCGACTGGTGTGTCGCTGTGTTGGATGTATTCTTCTACGACCTCTCGGTTAGCCGTAGGTTTGGCGTTCCTCCTACCCAGCGTCTTCACCCCCTGTACCGTCGCCAGATCATCCTAGCGGATCGTTTCCTTCGCCCTGCGGGGGCTCTGGCTCGATTTCGACGTGCCGGAACTGTCCTAGTAGGCCTGTTTGAAGCATAAGTTCGGCTACGTAGCGGGTGACCTGCGAGTGTGATACGACTGTATCATAATCCGTCGAATCCCTAAGATCGGTCATCCGGATCTTGTCAAGGAAGGTCTGCCTCAGATTAGCGCACAACGGGCACTGCATTAAGATATATCTCGGGGTTTAAGACCCTTCTTTACAGTAACACTTATCTGATTTAACTGCCTTGATCTAAAATAAGAAATGATTCAGTGCAATGCGCATAGATCGTATTTGAATCAAAATCCAGGTGTATAGCTTCGAAAGGGAATTAAATAGCCGGAGCACCTTCTTGTCTAGAGCTTTAACTAATCGTTGATTCGGCTTACTAGTTCGCTCCTTTGCCTACTCTTGTGCCTATCTCTCTTTAATACGCCGCCGCACTCGACGCTTTACAGTCGTTGCTAGAAGGACTCGACCGCTAGGGGATTTACCACCCGCCGAATCACTAGCTTAAGGTTGATCCGACCTGTACCCTACCGTACCTCTAGTTACTGCTAACTTTGCTTCAACGTCGGCAGTCTTGTTGCTAGGAACGCTTACGTATATAGGGATCCAACGGATCTCGATAGGAATCTGATCAAACGTAGGCGTTTGCTATAGCGATCGAAGGGTTCGTACGTGATCGTAAATACTGTTAAGCACGAACTAGCCTAACGATAGCTTTAGGTTTTACACCGCCTAGATAGCGGCCTAGCAGTCGGAGAAAATAATAAGCCTTGTAGGCCTAGTGTGATTCTGATATTAGTTAACGAACTTAGCCACCGCTATTCAAATACCGTTAAGCTCAGCGACGTACACTATAGATTCGTCGGCTATTCTAATGTGCCGCCGTTGAAAGATGCCCTTACGCGGGGCAACAGCTGATACACCAACTATGCCCTTGTATCTACTACTATCCGTAAAGAACAGAATCGTTCGGGGGCGATCCTGGATAACTGTCGGGGTATAGTCTGAGAGGGCCTGTTAGGATAGAGAATCTGTCTCAATCTTATTATACAAGGCCCGCGTAGCCTCTGTATCTTTAATAACGTATAGGATCCGTGCCTCCTATAGCGCTAGAACGAACGCTTTACGCGATTCCCACGTCCCTTGCTAGTTTAAACTACCGTCTTTCTTCTACTAAAGGGCTTCGAGAGGGCTCCATCCCCCTTCCCTGATTTCCTGCGGGGAACGCTGTCGACGTAGACACTCTAGTTAGGCCTAAGCGGCTCCTGTTTAGATTCGTATTGCTGTTTCCTGAATGATTTAATCTATAGGTAGGTATATTAGTGTAATAAAGAGCTCTACGTTAAGCGCGGCTGTACTAGTGGATTTGAAGGCACTACTAATAAGAATCTGTCGGATTTACGCCGTGTGCATATACCCTGGTGTGGTGTGCTTGTAGGCGCACATAGGTCGATCGAATACCACGATTATGGAAGAGCGACGAAAGTGCAATAGAGGTGGGTCGGCAGTGAACAGGTTGAACAGTGGAGGGTCAACACAGTTTAATCAGAATTGCCTTGAGCTCTATTCGTGAGTGAAAATAGTGTCAAACTTATTCAATTTAACTAGGGAAACAGGCAGTATTTATAACTTAAGGTACATAGCAGAATATCACAGGAAAAGAGTCATGAAAGTCCGAAATAATATGGGGGTATACAAGAGTGTTAGGAAACTCGTTGCTTTTTCCATTTGATGTAGTAGTTGATAATTAGTATCGTATATTATGAAGCGGTGTATATAGATACAGATTTATGCATCCGATTGTATTAGCGCGCGCATATATATATACGCTCGCTTATTGCGGGATACGCACATATATATATGTTGATACACCCCCTCAGCTCTCGATGTAAGGGCAAAATGAAATCAAAGTGAGAGCTGAATGAGATAAAACAGAAGAAGAGAAGATGAAAGGGTCTTATAAGAAAGAAGGTAAGCATTTTTTACGTGGTTTTTAGGAGGTTTTCGTGGTCGATTCAGCTGGTGATCGTGATTGATCCGAAAGATATTGTATAAAGGCAATCGAGAGTCTTAATATAGTGAATTGACTAGTTTGTATGCTTTAGAATAGTTGATTAGTGAAGATATATCTTTGATAGTAGTATTTATTGAGTGTATAGGGGTTCTACCCCCTAGGTCTTGTGTAATCTGCTGATATAGTATAGCAGTATTGTGTAAAGCAGTATCGTGTGAAGTAGTATCGTGTGAAGTAGTATTGTGTGAAGCAGTATCGTGTGAAGTAGTATTGTATAAAGCAGTATCGTGTAAAGCAGTATCGTGTAAAGCAGTATTGTGTAAAGCAGTAGTGAGGGCTAGGTAAGCGATAGGTGAAGATAGGGCAGTGTGATTAGTAATAGGGTGCCCTGTTAGAGTTGATTTGTCCTATTTAATTAAGTAAATGCCTGATTTTGTATTTAATTAACAGATTAGTATACTATTTTCTTCTTCTAGCGTGTAATTTCTACTGTTGTGATAGATTCCAGCGTTTGCAGCACGTTTAGTAGAGATTGGGTTGATATAGAATCCTGGGTAGTATACGACGTTTTTCAAGGGAAAGGTGGTTCTGTTAAGAGATTTCGTTAGGGTGACTATGAGCTCTCCGTAGCTAAGGATTGTGGTCTTAATGTTTCTAACTATAACTAAGGAAACGATTAGTGTATAGTTTGACAGTAGATCTCTGTTATTCGTAATATAGATTGAAGCTCTAGTATTATAGCATTAGGTGTCGTTTTTCTTAGCAGGAATCTAAATTGTACTTATTGCTTTGCTGTTATTGTCTCGGAAGATATCTTTTGCTTATTCCTTTGGAATATATACTGCGAATATATTTCTGCTAGCTGATTTAGTCGAATCAGTTAATTCGTCTGTTAGTTCTTCGGTTAATAATTCGTCTGATTCTTCTAATTCGTCTGATTTTTAATGCTTTTTGATTATATAATTATAGGCTGTTTTGAATCTCGGTGATGATTCACATCGTTCTTTGAAAGCTTGTTAGGCCTTCTTGTTAGGCTTCTAATTATTCGGTCTGACTAGTGGATTGATATAGCTGTATTAATCGAAATCGTGATCGCTGTTGCTTAGTAGACCCTTATATAGACAGGTGCCCTTTCGGCCTAGTTTCGATAGCTTTTCGTCGTATTCGTTATCAGGGTTTCGGCCCTGATAGGTCTAGTGTGCTATTCGCCTACAGCTAGGTAATACGATTAGTTGATATTAGTCAACAAAGAGATTAACTAGTTTAGTGAGTATAGGCTACTATAAGCCCTAAAGGATAGTATTGTACTAGAAAGTGTAAAAGCCTTAGTCGCTTAGTTGAATAGCTTCGAGGAAGTCGTAGACTGAAGTAAGAGGGTCTTAGAAGTGAGAGATATTAGCCTGAATTCCTTCTGATTAGCAGATAATCTATTTCTAGCCCTATATAGCTAGTTCAGATAAATCGATTAGTAGATTCTCGCGTTTTATCGTATCCTAATTGCGTAGGATTTAGCGATTCTTTAATTAGTCTAATCGAGCGAATATAGCACGTAGCTGTATAATTATATTGCGTAGTGATAGGCCGTTAATAATTCTTCTTCCTTCTAGTGTAAGAGATACTTAAATGCTATACTTAAGTGATTAAATTAATCGTATATATTACTTAAA
The DNA here is from genome assembly GCF_028828155.1 of Penicillium subrubescens. NCBI lineage: Eukaryota > Fungi > Ascomycota > Eurotiomycetes > Eurotiales > Aspergillaceae > Penicillium > Penicillium subrubescens. Next base: position 87,631 of record NW_026643164.1, read on the forward strand.
ATCAGATCTAGACGAATTGTATTCGTCAAGAAGGATTCTATAGATCGATATTTGATTTAGTGTAAGATCAATCAGGCGTATAGGGGTCTTTTAGTCTATATCAACTATATCTGATAGCTATAGCTTTATCAGCTCCTGCGGCGGTGTAGCAGGTTATTAATTAGGATTAGCGTATTACTACACACTGTTTTCTACTGTATAGTCTTGTACAGCAGTAATCTAGGAAGTCTAGTATACGTGGCCTTTTAGTGGATATTTAAGCTAGGTAGCTTGTATTTTAGTTAAATCTATTACTTATAAGACGAAAGTGATAGAAAGATAAGGTAAAAGTGAAGGTAAAGTAAGATATCCGAAAGCTTTAGCAAAGGGCTGCAGCGATCAGGCTTATAACTATCGGATTTACGCTGTGTGCATAAACCCTAGTGTAGTGTACTTATAGGCGTATATAGGTCGATCGAATACCACGATTATAGAAGAGCAACAAAGGTGCAATAGAGGTAGGTCAGCAGCGAATAGGTTGAACAGTAGAGGGTTGATATAGTTTAATCAGAATTGCCTTGAGCTCTATTCGTGAGTGAAAATAGTGTCAAACTTATTCAATTTAACTAGGGAAACAGGCAGTATTTATAACTTAAGGTATATAGCAGAATGTCACAGGAAAAGAGTCATAAAAGTCCGAAATAATATAGGGGTATACGAGAGTGTTAGGAAACTCGTTGCTTTTTCCATTTGATGTAGTAGTTGATAATTAGTATCGTATATTATAAAGCGGTGTATATAGATACAGATTTATGTATCTGATTGCATTAGCGCGCGTATGTATATATACGCTCGCTTATTGCGGGATACGCACACACACATATGTTGACAGAATCGCCGCACGTTGTTGAACTTTAGTAAATTCGTTGACCGTACGTTTTATCTCCTATACAGGCAAAGATCTAGCTGTAGGGCAGTACTATACAGATATTCCGTAGAGTATCTGTAGCACTACTACTGCTTAGTAGACCTTTCGTATCGCCGCTAGTAAGGCTCCCTACACCGAACCCGTTATCGCCTAGAGGGCTTTAAGGCTACTGTTAGCCTTCGTGAGTAGCTTTTGACGGTAGGTAGTAAAATCGAGGTGTTTATTAAGCTAAACACCTAGATATTTTGTAGTTTCTTTTAATTGTATTAGTAATTCGTCGTTGATTCTAACGGGCATCTAGTCGTTGCCTTAAGGGTATACGCTGTCGAAGTCGTATATATCGATAGTGTAGCTATTCCCCTAGTTACTTTCTTAGTTGTTGTGTTAATTAGTGATATCGCCTTGTTATGGGTTATTAAAATAGATAAGTTCGAATTTATTAGGTACGAACTTTGCTGTACATTGCCTAGCCTATTAATTAGCTTTCTTAAGCACCTATTCTATCGTCTAGACGTCCGAGTAGTATAATTCCGATTCTACTAGGGTTACCACGTCGTCTACCCACCCGATACCACAGAATTTAACCTCTCCTATCCTCCTATCGGTGCTGTAGATGGATAGCAGTAGCGAGTTAAATAACAGGAATAAGATAGGCAAGATTAGTTAGCCCTGTAGGATACCGGTAGGTATAAGGAAGCTGTCTGAAAGATATCCCGGAAGCTTAATACAGGTGCTCCTGTTACTAAGAAATAAGGCAATCTAAGGCACAAATTAGCCTAGCCGGAGCCTTTTATATTGCTTACTAGCCGTTTATATAAAACGTTATTTTAGGCACCCGCTAGGTTAAGTAGTAGTATCGATACCTTCTTGCCTCGCCCCTAAGCGCGGTATACCCTATCGAGGATTAGTCAGATCGTATAATCTACTAAGATCCCCTTTCGGCTACTAAGGTAAATTTTCGGCAGCAGGCCGTACTCTTTAACCGCCTACGCGATACGCGTAGCAGCGATTAACTCCAGGATCTTGCCGAGGGTGTTTAACAGGGAAACTAGCCTGTATAATTTCGGCTAGCGGCAATCGCGTAGGCCCCCCTTACGAAGTGTCACCGTAATAGACGCTTAGAAATAGGGAGGATTATGGCCCGTTCGCATACACGCATTAAAGATAGCAATCAGAATAGCTATAAACTCGTGGTTATTATCTGCTAGTATCTTCCACACACGGTTCGGGATACTATCCTCGCTAGGCGCCTTATTAGGCGGCGTACGCTTGATTGTATCGGTAACCTCTTGCTAAGAGATCGCTAGGAAGGTAAGTTAGTTCGGAGGTAAGGTTGAATCGATGTTAGAGAGGTTAGCTTACGGGAGCTATAGGACGAAGACCTAACGAAGTAGATAGACCTTCTGCTAGTTAGTTTCCGCTAGGGCTTCCTGTGCGTAGGGCAGGGATGTTGCTACTAGTTGATTGATCCCTTATTCGGGCCTATTTTAACACTTTCTAAAGGCTATAGGGGCCTCGATCGATTGTGTTACGTACCTACTAGTAGAAGCCCTGTCTTATCGCTTTCCCGATTACACTTCCCTTTGCGTTCCTTCCTAACCTATATTTATCCCAGTCTTCCTTGCTGTGTGTTGGTATATACTACTGATATTGCCTGCGCAATGCCCTAATTGCTTCTGTGCATTTAGGTGTTTAGCCCTAGCGAGGCTACGCTGATAGCTTCGCCTAAGGAATTAATACTTAGGCTGCCTGCTGTACGATATCTAGGAGATAATCGACAGCGTAGTCGATCTCGTATAGCGTAGGTTCTTTTGGTAGCTGTATCGCGCTAATATTAGCTGAAGCGAAGGTAAGGAACTTCTCTACGTCTATTGCTTTCTAATTCCGCTGTTTAACGGGATCTGCTGCCTCTAGCACGTTAATCTCGAGTAAGGTGAGTAGTAGAAGGTGATCTGAGTCGGTGTGAACGCTATAGTCGACCTCGTACGCTATTATCTGCTCGCGCAGGGAGTATAAAGCAAGAACGAGGTTAATCGTAGACTACGAGCTAGCCTAATCGTGAGATCCCGGGACCCCGGAACCTTTTTCCTAAGGCTTCCGCTCGGGCAAGGCCGGACGGCGGTAAGCGGTCTCCTCCTTTCTGCTACTTCCGTGCACGTGACATAACACTTCCGCGTACGTAATCCTACCCTCGGCAATATATGTCGGATTTACGCCGTGTGCATAAACCCTGGTGTGGTGTGCTTGTAGGCGCACACAGGTCGGTCGAATACCACGATTATGGAAGAGAGACGAAAGTGCAATAGAGGTGGGTCGGCAGCAAACAGGTTGAACAGTGGAAGGTCAACGCAGTTTAATCAGAATTGCCTTGAGCTCTATTCGTGAGTGGAAATGGTGTCAAACTTATTCAATTTAACTAGGGAAACAGGCAGTATTTATAACTTAAGGTACATAGCAGAATGTCACAGGAAAAGACTGATAATAATCTCAGAATAACATAGGGGCATACAAGAGTGTTAGGAAACTTGTTGTTCTTTGCGTTATGATGTGATAGTTGATATCTTTTCATCGTATTGTATAGTCGTGCTCTGTGGTGTTGATGTGATTGGTCCGACCGTATTGCTTATAGTCGTGCATTGGGGTGTTTACCGATTGGTCCGATGTGTATTACTTATCAACACACTTAGTGCGGGGTATTGCACATCCACATATTGACAATATACTATATATTTAGCTCTACGTTAGGAGACAATAAAACCTTTTGCACTCTTTGCCCTTATCTTGGATCACATATAGTAGCAAACCCTTGAACGGAGTTGGTCCTTTGCGATTATCCACTAGGAGGAAGCTTGCAACCTATTTAGGGCCCTCCCAGAAGATCGATCCCCCTTGATTCACGAAGGGGCAAAACGAAACTAGAAGCTCTCGCCCTAGAGCTTTGAGACAGCTGAGTAAGGCTAACCGCTGAAAAAGTTTCGAGATCTAGAAGTAGGCAATAGATTTGACCCCTAAACCTAGGCGGAAGCTTACTTCTGCGATCAGGGCCGATTAGTAACAAAAACCCGACCTAGACCCTTACTAGCTCCACTAAAGTTATTAAATAGGCGGAACACTAGTAGATACCCTATTAAGAAACTCTAGTTTCTAGGTGTATCCTTCCGATCGGAACAATCCTTACTTTACGTAAGGATAAGTGAAATCGGAAGTAAAACTTCGAGCAAGGAAAATACTTCCCCCTTACTAACGATAGTAAAGTAACGATTGTCGGATTTACGCCGTGTGCATAAACCCTGGTGTGTGGTGTGTGCTTGTAGGCGCACACAGGTCGATCGAATACCACGATTATGGAAGAGAGACGAAAGTGCAATAGAGGTGGGTCGGCAGCGAACAGGTTGAACAGTGGAAGGTCAACACAGTTTAATCAGAATTGCCTTGAGCTCTATTCGTGAGTGAAAATGGTGTCAAACTTATTCAATTTAACTAGGGAAACAGGCAGTATTTATAACTTTGGGTACATGGCAGAATGTCACAGAAAAAGAGTCATGAAAGTCCGAAATAACATGGGGGCATACGAGAGTGTTAGGAAACTCGTTGCTTTTTCCATTTGATGCAGTAGTTGATAATTAGCATCGTATATCATGAAGCGGTGTATAGGGATGCAGATTTATGCATCCGATTGCATTAGCGCGCGCATGCATGCGCTCGCTTATTGCGGGGATACGCACACACACACATGTTGACAACGATTCCGCGAACTCTTAACGATATCTAATATAGAGTACGTAATTAATACCTTAGGCGAGCTAATACAAGACCCTATAAAGCTGCCTCCTTAACGCCTAATCTTACTAGTAACCGAGAGCGTATTAAGCCTTCTGCCTCTGACTATAGCGAGAGAGATATATTCTGCTATTATACAGGCGGATAACCCTATAATATACGCCCTAATAGCTAAATCTACTACTAGGACTATCGCTAAGTAGAACTAGTAGGAAGCGTAACGCTAGATACGAGCTACTGCTGCTTAAAGTAAGTAGTTACTAGTAGAATAGCCTATTCCGGACCTCTTATCCTTTTTAGCAACGCCTAAAACTCTAAACCTAATCCCGAATAGTCCGCTTATAGGCTAAATTATACTTAAGAGGGCCTTTCTAAAAAGAGTCCTTAAAATCCGCGAGTATCTAGGAGCTTTTAATGATAATACTACTTAAGAGTACCTCCTTAATTACGAACGCTTTGTTACGCGTTGCCGACTGGTCACTGTGAGTTAGAATGTCCACGGGTTATACTTGCCTGATTCTAACTACGGATTCCAAGAGTATCTCGCAACCGTACCGATGCTATGCAAAGCCTTACGTCGGGTTCGGGTCCTGTTGAGTATCTTACAGAACGTACTAGAAGTACGCACTAAGTAAGTCAATCACTAAGTGTTACTATTAAGTAAATCCCCTACTTGTAGGTTAGGTTGTCTTAAAGGTGAACTATAAAGTGTAAAGTACTAAAGGTAATAGCTAAGTAACAATATAAGATTAATCGCGAAGAACTAAATATATAATATAGAATAAGCGTCCTTATATATCTAGCCCTTCTTGGTTGTGGTCTACAGTTAGGAATAGTAGATAGTATACCGGACTAGTCGTACCTGTAGTCTGTGTAGTATACCTAACTGTATACCTTAAGGTTACGTATATTAGCGGCCAGTTCCTGCGTTGTGCTAACCGTCCCGTTACGTAAGTAGGTATTAGTTGTGATAGTTAGCCGCAGGCCGTTTCTGGCTCCCGCCTCGAGTATCTGCCTTAGAGCCCCTCTAGGTATGCCCGAGTATACTGAAACGCACGTGATAACGCTAATCCGTAGCGTCTGTGGGATTATTGGTCCACGGTTGCCCCTAAAGTAGCTGCGGTCCCTGCGTCTCTTTGAGGTCCGTAACACGCTTCTTCTATAAAAAAGAATAACTAGCTAAAGCTACCCTAAACAATAAGTTAAAGGTTATCTATATGTAAGGCGCCTTAAGCGGAAAGGCTATAAAAGCTTAGTAATTATACTAGTAACGTATTTTGTCTACTTATAGAGACAAAATCTCTACCTAGAAGTAATATTAGGAATAGATCCTGTCAACATAAGTGGGTGTATAAGCCCCCATGAGAGCTATCGAACGTGACAGAATGCGACGGAACGTACACGTGACGACGATCTTCAACGATTGACATCAACAACTTGCACACATGACGAAAGAGCTTCAACACTCTATTTCTGCTGATTTCTATAAGATTCCACTCTGACGTATTGCCTCGATTTCATGAAGTTATAAATACTACCTGTTTTCCATAGCTAAATTGAATCAAGTCTGACACTCTTTTCATTCACATGAGAGACTAAGGCCTACCTGATAGTGTAGCTCTAGTCTAATACTGCATGTTGCCTACCTGACTACTACCTATCTAAGACTGCCGACCCCCTTTCTTGTGGATAGTCATTCTTCCATGATTATGGGTTCTTGGCTGAATCGCACAATCACGATCCCGACGTTCTACGATTAGACCGTCCGACCTGACCTGACCTTATCAAGAGAGAGCTCTAGGCCTACCTGATTGTATAGTAGTCTAATACTGCATGCTGCCTACCTGACTACTATCAATCTAATACTGCCGACCCCCCTCCCTCTATCGATTGACCTGACCTATACGATTCTTCGCCAATCGTATACTGATTTGACCGACCGTGCACACTCGCTTGCTTGTGCACGCAGAAGGATTTATGCTGACCCCGTAAATCCGACAGATCCTCTGTAATTTTCGGAGTATTTAGGACCCAAGAAGCGCTAGGATAGGTTTATAAAGCTTAAGTAAGGCGTAAAGTAACCCTTTACTAAATACGCTATAGACCTCTAATAGACTACTACTAATACTAACTAGGAGATTTTAGAGAGTATCCTTATCTAATACCTCCGGAAAGGAGCGAAAGTTAAATTATAGAAGATATAGGCTAAGGATAGTACTTAACCTAAGGCTTTAAGGGATATTATCGAACGTTTTATCTAATATAAATAAGGGTCGACTATTATTTACTATTACAGGCGGAAGGCCTAAGATACTGTCAACATGTGGATGCGCGATACCCCGCACTGAGCGTGTAGATAAGCGGTACACATCGGACTAATCGGATAATCACCACTACACGATACGATGATAAGATATCAACTATCTTATCAAATGGAAAGAACAACGAGTTTCCTAACACTCTCGTATTCCCCCATGTTACTCTGAGAGTTTTATCAGTCTTTTTCCTTAACATCCTGCTATGTACCCAAAGTTATAAATACTGCCTGTTACCCTAGTTAAATACAACAAGTTTGACACCATTTCCACTCACCAATAGAGCTCAAGGCAATTCTGATTAAACTGCGTTGACCCTCCACTGTTCAACCTGTTCGCTGCCGACCCCTCTATTGCACTTTCGTCACTCTTCCATAATCGTGGTATTCGATCGACCTGTGTGCGCCTACAAGCATACGCCCTAGGGTTTATGCACACGGCGTAAATCCGACACATATTAATAAAGACGTTAAGATAGCTATAAACGGAATATAGTTTATGTCGGATTTACGAGGTCAGCATAAATCCTTCGGCGTGCACAAGCAAGCGAGTGTGCACGGTTGGTCAAATCAGTATACGATTGGCGAAGAATCGTATAGGTCAAGTCAAAAAGGGTCGTACGATTCGGCTCAGAATCGGAAGTTAGCTTATGATAGAAGAATGCTCCAACTTCATCACAATCATTAAACTTGATTCGACTAGCTATGGAAAACAGGCAGTATTTATAATCTTCATGAAATCAAGGCAATACGTCAGACTAGAATCTTATAGAAATAAGAAGAAATAGAGTGTTGAAGCTCTTTCGTCATGTGTGCAATCTGTTGATGTCAATCGTTGAAGATTGTCATCACGTGGACGTTCCGTCGCATTCCGTCACGTTCGATAGCTCTTGGGGGCTTATGCACCCACTCATGTTGACAGGGGCTTATGCACGCACTTATGTTGACACTATATAATTAAAAAAAGGAGTGGTCTTTTAATCCTTATTAGTATATCTTTACTTTACTCTTAGCGTATTATTATCGATACTAGGTCTTATTAGTAGTATTTTAGAGCTTATAAAGAAAACCTCGAACTCCTTAACCCTTATTAATTCGCGAAGTACCTTCGACTATTAGCTTATATCTTCGCTTTAGTTATATTTAAGAAAGCTAAGGAGCTTAACGAAAACTCTAACAACAAACCTCTTCTCTGATAGGATTATAACCTATTACCGAAACGATAGATATAGGGTCGTGCTAGAGCGACCCCCCTCGGTCTACAGCGACCCCCCTTGGCTAGTGCGACCCCCCCCTTGGCTATTGCGACCCCCCCTTAGCTAGAGCGACCCCCCGTGCCCGATTCTTCAGGCAGAATTTCCTATTCGGGTTTAGCCTCTTTATATAACTGCTGAGTAATAGATCACCAATTTTTCTGCCACTTTTTCTGCTACTTTTCCTTAGATTCTGCCAGTCTTTCTGCCACCCTGGTCTCTATAGTCTACCATTTTGATTTATATAGTAAAAGTGCATATTTTTGAGAGCTTAGAATCCACATTCTTGACGATTACACTACATTAAATTCGCGGGTCTTATTGACTACGATTTAGCAGTAAACCAGAATACAAGCGCTTATACATCTACAGGGCTAACCGCCTAGCTGCTGCCGCGGCCACGATTCGCATCGCTATCGCTATCACTACCTGCATTATCATCCCTATCACCACTTCCTCGCCTACGCCCTCGCCTACGCCCTCGCCCTCGCCCTCGCCCTCGCCCTCGCCTACGACCTCCTCTACCTTATATACGCCCCCGACCTCGTCCGCGGCTACGACTAGTGACCTCCGCCAAAACATACTCGTGTGCCGAAGGCTCGCGCTAGGTAGAACGCTCGAATAGAGTAAGAGGCTCGTTATTATCGGGAACTTGCGTAGAAGGGATAATCGACTGGGAGGAGGGAACTTGCGTTAATAGAACCTAGGTTAGTGCTATATTAGACTAGGTCGCTAGTACCTAGGTCGCCGGCTAGAGATTATTCTGTGCACCGCGTAGGCGACCTCGCCGGCGTACAGGGAGAGGGTTTTGGATAAGGAGCACAGGGTCAATAGGGGGCGTATTACTAAGCTTATAGAGATACTAGTGCTAATAGAATAGCGATAGAGAAAGCTAACGATTATTGTTAATATACTGCTTAATAATGTGGATATAGGGGTATCCTGTAGTGTCTTTCGAATTATAGTTATATCCTAGTAGAATCGGTAGCTTATTATCTGCTAGCAGGAGGAATATATTATAAATTACCTATACATACTCGATTACCTTAAGGGAGATATAGTTAATAAGGAGCTAGTAAATATAGGGAAGGTTAGTAAGCCTTTTTACTCTCTCTATCGCAATCTATGCCTTATTCCTATTATACTAGCGCTCGACTACTAGCTAGAAATTATCTATAATAGTAAGGAGATACTTAGTAGAAATATAAAGGTCTTGCTTTAATAGCTAGTATAAAGCTTCTATAAGAGGCAGAAAAGTTAGTCTAGTTATTTTCTACGCGTTCCTTTCTATACCTATCCGAGATATAGTAGCCTCTCTAAGATAGAGATATTTCTGAGTGTAATAGCAGAGGAAACGCTCCGGGTAATTATCTAGCTATTCAGACTAGATATAAGCAATAAGATCCGCGAAGATTAGCGTATTATACTGCTCCTAGAATCGAGCCTAAGCTATATCAAAAATTTCCTCTATATCTGTATAGATTATATAGTTCTAGCGCTTTAGTATCTGCTTCTAGCCCTTATTAAGGATCTTCTGAAGCTCTTCTTCGAGTTCTTTCTGGATTAGGTTAGCGGCTAGGAGTAGAGGGGATCCTTTAGAGAGGGGGAGACTATCTCTATAGGTAACAGTAATCTGCTTACAGAGGATAGGAAGAGCCTTTTTTATAAGATTTATATTAATATACTATATACAGATAATCGTATCTACAGCAGGGAAGACTGTATAAATCGCGTTAATAAGACCTTCCTCCTTATCTATTAAAATCGTCCGGGGGTATTTAAGCTCGAGTTTATTGTAGGCGTCTGCAAGGAAGTTAAGCACTACTTCGTAAGTCAGCTGCTATTCGTTTTAAATAAATACAAAGCTAAGATACGCCGATACGCTAGTCGCAGTAAAGCCCACAATATCTAGGAGAGGTAATCTAAATTAGTTAGTTTTATAAGTACAATCTATTGAAAGCATAAAGGGGTAGTACTTTAATATCTCTAGCGAGGCCTAGTGCATAGCAAAGAGAACCGTAATATACTAATTATTATCGAGCTAGTATCTAAATACTATAAGCGATAATACTACTAGTTATTATATCGACGATATATACCTAAAAACCTACTTCCTATCCTTCGGAAACTCTATTAGTAAGGCTTAGATTAGTGTTCGGCTAGCTAAAAACTCCTAGTTAGATCGCAGGCGCGTATTATTAATATCCTTCGGTATAAGATATATAGAGCTGTCTTCTAACTTAAGGATTAATATAATTTAGCGCGTAGGATATACGAGGCGGAACTAGGTTTAAATCTAATCGGCCTTCTAGTTAAGCTTAATTCTTCGCTAAGCTCGATAGGTAGTAGGTAGTAAGGCCTTATAGTTATAGGAGTTATCCTTAACGGTAAGAACCTAGTATCTAGATTAAAGCCGAAGGGCGATATCGAATAGACAGCCTACTAGGATAGTAGACGTCTTTTGCTTACAGTCCTTATTACTAACTCTTACCTAATAGACCCCTTTATAATCGCACTTTAACTACACCTTCTTTAACACAGGGTTATTTTTGCTCTTAGTTATTTTGCTTCTGCGCTTCACTACAGCATAGCCGTAGTTAAGGGCAAAGTTATTAATAGCCTCGAGAGCTTACTCCGTAGAGGTATAATAGTTCTCGAGGGGTAGGAGGGGTAAGACAATACAGATTACGCTATCTTCTATTAGGGGATCTCCCGCAGCGTCTTTAGCAGCGCCTGGAGTAGCTTCTTCGGTAGTTAAGGGGTCTTCGGCTGTTAAGGGGTCTTCGGCGAATCGGTATTCGGTAGGTAGGTCGCTGCGAGTAGCCGTACCAGGGTTCTCCTCAATATCTGACGAGTAATACAGCTCTAGCCCGAGGCCTACTATATTAGGCGATGAGGGAGAGGGTGTAGAGAGATCGTATATAAGTAGAAAGGTTGAAAGGAAGAAGATGATAGGGAAGAAGAAGATAATAGGGAAGAAGAAGATAGAGAGGTGGAAGATAGGGAGCTAGATTAGGTAGGCGGTGGAGAGAACAAGGGCGGTAGGAGTGGGGGAGGAAAGCGGTCAGAGCCGTGGTGGGATTGATGACTAAGCTTGGCTCAGGTATTAGATGATTAATCAATTCCGGCCTTACACTAAACCCGAATAGGAAATTCTGCCTGAAGAATCGGGCACGGGGGGGTCGCACTAGCCAAGGGGGGGTCGCTGTAGACCGAGGGGGGGTCGCTCTAGCACGACCCTAGATATAATCCCGAACTAATATAGTAAAACCGAAGACCTTCCTCCTGAATTTAAAGACTTTATTAACCTTATCTCCGCTACTGAAGTAAGAAGGCTCCCCTCCTAAAAGGAGACTAACTACGTAATCAACCTCCTCCCTAATACCTTACCTCTATATAGCCCTATTTACCCTCTCTCTTAGGTCGAACTTAAGGAATTATAGGAGTATCTCTAAATTAACCTTAAAGTAAATAGGATATAACCCTTTAAGAGCCCTATAGGTATACCGATTCTTTTTGTTCTAAAGAAGGATAATAGCCTCTGCTTATATATCGATTACTAAGGACTTAACTACGTCTTAATAAAGAATCATTACCCTCTCCCCCTTGTTTCGGAGATCCTCGATTGTCTTACTTACGCTAAGTACTTTAGTAAGATCGATATTTAAGACGCTTACTATCGGATCTGTATTAAGGAGCATAATAAGTAGAAAACAGCCTTCTATACTTACTATAGCTATTTCGAATATATAGTAATACCCTTTAGCCTTATAAACGCCCCTATAACCTTTCAAAACTATATATATATATCGCCCTTCGGGGTTACCTTAACGTCTTTTACGTTACTTACCTTAATAATATCCTTATCTTCTCTCCCGACTGTACATCCTATACAGAATACGTCTGACTTATCCTTAAACGCTTATAACAATACGAATTATATATTAAACCCTTAAAATATACCTTTTACTAAAAATAAGTTAAATTCCTAGGCTATATTATCGATAGGACAGGAGTTTCGATAGATCCTACTTACGTCGAAGCTATTAAGAATTAGCCTTTACTAACCTTAGTTCGCGATATTTAGGTCTTCCTCGGATTCTGTAATTTTTACCGACACTTTATCTGTCGACATGAGTGGGTGCATAAGCCCATGAGAGCTATCGAACTTGACAGAATGCGACGGAACGTACATGTTATGATATACCCTGGCATGAGGTTATTCCCAAGTGTTGGTGCCTCAGGCTTCCCGGGCCTGATAAGCCGGCAGGCTTTCTGTGGAGGTTCGCTGGGGCTTCGGCTGCAGTACGTGTACGAACTCCTGCAGGGAACACCCTTGACAGAGGTTACACAAGCCTCGTGTTTCACCCCGCTCCCATTTCCCTACCAAGGATACATCTCCTTCCTGTTTGAGCGATGAGACTGTATATAAATTGACCCATGTTGAAGAGGTTTTACGATCTTCAAGAAACAGTCTTTGACCTTTCTACACTATTGACTTGGCTCCATTTCTCCTACCTGATTGACAGGCCTCTATCCTGACTTATAGAGTATATCCTTACAGGTCCCGCTACTAAATCAATATTATTTCGGATTATAATAACCTAAAGCTCTTTATACAAAGCCCTAGGCTTTATAGCTATTAAGTACGTTAATATATAGCCCTTTCTACTTTTGACTTTGTAATATAGTATCGCGTAGGTAAGATAAACCCTACAGATAGCCCTTCCCGAATAATAGGATTGGCTTTAAGGGACGCCTTAGACGCTATAATTTTGAATCCTTTATTAGCTCGAATAGCTACCGAAGAGGGGCAGGAACAAGATCTACCTACTATAGTATAGTCAATTAGCTTAGCTAATTTATACTAGCTTAAGCAGGAACTAATACCTGAACTAGAGGTCGAAGAGACCCTAGATAGGTCTTTAGATACCTAGAGGTAAGAATTAGGTCGCTCCTATCGTTCTTATCACGAAAAAGTAAGGCAACGCTACTAAGGCGAAAGTGCCTATATTGCTAGTATTTTAATAGATCTAAAAACCCTTATTTAGGAGATTTAGAGAGATAATCCTAAGATAGGTAAGATCCGAATCTCTATTGAGCAGAAAGCTCCTAGGTTCGACTCTTAGACTATTAACTTAAATAGAGTCGTTCGCTTCGAAGAAAGCTTATATATTCTGTCGGATTTACAGGGTCGGCATAAATCCTTCTGCGTGCACAAGCAAGCGAGTGTGCACGGTTGGTCAAATCAGTATACGATTGGCGAAGAATCGTATAGGTCAAGTCAAAAAGGGTCGTACGATTCGGCTTAGAATCGGAAGTTAACTTATGATAGAAGAATGCTCCAACATCATCACAATCATTAAACTTGATTCAACTAGCTATGGAAAAGAGGCAGTATTTATAATCTTCATGAAATCGAGGCAATACGTCAGAATAGAATCTCATAGAAATCAGGAGAATAGAGTGTTGAAGCTCTTTCGTCATGTGTGCAATCTGTTGATGTCAATCGTTGAAGATCGTCGTCACGTGTACGTTCCGTCGCATTCTGCCAAGTTCGATAGCTCTCATGGGCTTATGCACCCACTCATGTTAACAGTTTATTTAGACGATTTTATATCGATATAACGTATAAAATATATCTAAATAGATAGCTACTAGATATTAATATACCCCGTTATAGATACGAAAGTTTCATATATTAATAGTTAAGTAACATAGATGTTACGATTCGTACTTTTCGTATTTTTGATGGTCTAAGCTTAGGGGTTCAACTAGGGTTTAACTTAGCTTAGCGGCAGGCGCCGAGAGGTTCAACCTCTCTATAGGGCTTATTATTTATTATATATCGGATATTTTTAAACGAATAATTAGCATCTATATAGTCTATATATATTTCATATATCAAACAAAAGTTTCCTACTAAAATAGTAGTATAACGTGGTTGTTACATGCTGTATTATATTAGGGGTTCAACATGTTATAAGGGTCCATGTACCCCTTTGTTCCTATAAATTCATGGGTTTTTCGTGGGTCCCATGGGTATACCCATGCTTGGCATAAGCTGGGTTTGGTTTAGACCTTAAAGCCCATAGGTATACATGGGCTGGGTCTTGGTCAAAATCTCAAGCCCATGGGACCCATTTGATAAGGCCTAGCGCTCTCTGTTCTATAGCAGATTTCTTAATAGGACTCCGGAAGCCCCTAGCGGGACCGGCCTAACACCCTTTAACGCGCGCAGCATCGCAATATCGGTCGAGAAGCTTTGAAACGATATCAAATGATAGCGCAAAGAGTTAGATTGAATTTGCCGTTGTTTAGAAGTTGCTAACTGGCGTGGTTCCTGATACATTTCAGAAATTCAATTCGACGCTGAAGTTGTTTTCGCTGTTGATCCATTTGGGTGCGCTTACCGCATATCTTTTTAAAGTAAAAATTGAAACAGGATAAATTTCAAAAACTCAGTCCACAGACCTGAAATATGCCTGGATTTGGAAAACTACCATAAGATGTTGAATAGCCATGAAGCAATGCTGTCCGTGCCAAGGTGGTGCGCTGCATCGCCGCATCTGAATATTTAATAACATTCATTCACTGGGGACACAACCCTCCCGCGTCTGTCTGATAGAACTATAGTAAATGAAGTTCCAGCTCGCTGCCCCCTCTCTCTTACTATCTCTGGCAGGCATTACTCCACAGGGCCATCTGTTTAGAGGCACTGCGAGTACCACGCATTCTGGTAGTGGCAGGTGCCAGAGGCGCAGCAGGTCGGTCCAGACCAGCCACTGCCGCCGCACTGGCCATAAATGGCAGAGCACTATTGTGAGATTATGTCAGTTTGTCAATCGCCAAAGCAGGTCACAAAGAGTGAACTCACAGTCCCGCCCGAACCACTCGAGCCGCCACTACCCCCAGAGCCGCCGCTGCCACCAGAGGACGATCCACCCGCAGAAACGGTGATAGAAGAAGAACCGGAGCTTTCATAACCCTCAGTGACAAGAATCTGGTAATCGAAGGCACCCATGTTCATGCCAAGAGCACCCCAGGCATTAAAGTGGTTTGCTGTGGTGACAGTGCCGCTGGTCCGCTTGCTCTGCCGGATTGACCAGTACTGATTGAAGGTAGAAGTACCCTGAATGGATGGCTGATTGACCTGCTGGTGCTTGTAGATATCGTAGGTTGCTCCGTCACTAGTCACAGTTCCCATGTGGGTCATGCTGTTGCCGGGGTTGTAGTCTCCGTAGCTCTCCATAATGTAGTACTCAACAAGGGGGCTAGTAGTCCAGCCGTAGACAGCAAGGTAGGCATTGCCATTCGGATTGAATGAGCCGGAGAATGAGATAGCCCTATTAATCGACGCATCATACATCAGAAAGTGTATTCAAGAGGTCTCTTTCTTGGGCGATGGTGATATTCACTTACTGGGCGCTGCCAGGTTTCCAGCCCTTCCCACAAGTAAAGTCACCGCCATTTTGGTTTGACCAAGTGACGCTATACTGGCCAGCTGCACCATTCGTGTAGCTGACGCTTCCGGCTCCGTTGGTCCAGAAAGAATAGTAGTAGCCGTTGTTAGTGCCTGTCTGGGGCGATGTAATCGCCTGGCGTTTGGAAAAATCGCCGGACATGTCGCCAGGCAGGGCCAAGGCGCCTGCAATAGCGAGAAGGCCAAGTACCAAAGAAGAGATATATACCATTTTGTTTACGATTGAAACTGAGACGATAATGGTGGAAAGCTTTATGGCTTCTAAATGGCCTAGCTGTCTGCATTTATACCTCTGAGGCCATAACTGCTGGGTTGCCTCTGATTGCCAGCAAGAGGCAATAGCGACAGATTTTGCCGGCGGCTAATGTCCCGAGATCACCTCCAGGTTTCTCGAGGCGACAGATACCCTTACTAGGAGCCTGACGATACTATTGTTAAACGCGGCGACGTCGTATTGAGAACTTGGCCCTAAGGTTTTGGCCATAGCCTAAAAGCGGAGCTGCTGAAGAAACGGACCCGTCACGAATGCGGCCATTGCCGCACTAGTGAGTACCACGAGACCCTGAAATGACTAATAATAAGTGAAAAGGCAACTCTCCCCAGTCCAGTAATCCCTGCACTCTTCACTAGGTAAACTCTGATGTCGTCTGATGATCTGGGGAATGGGCTTTTGATGTTCTACCCGCTTCGCAGCCGAGAAACTTGCAGCTACAGATGGTAAGTTGTAGTAGAGGCCCTACTCATGGCTTTTATGGCTCGTATAAAATGACGGCTCTTGCGGTTAAAAAGGGGCGAACGGTTGAGGTCAGGAACCACTGCCGATGTTTCAGCTCTGAGGTCTGAAACAGGAACCAGCCCGTGTTTTCCGTGGTGCGGGGCCTCTTCCCGCAACAGATCTATCTTTCTAGATTTAAGGGGTCTTGTTAGCATTCCCTGTCGTGGATCTGACGTATTAAATGATAATTAATCCCTTTGGTCTCAAAAGCACACTGTATGTCAGCCAGTTCGATCCTTTGCTTCTAGATTTCACTACCTATCAATTCTTGAGAATCAACACAGAGTATTGTCATGGGTAGGTAGAGCGGGCATTGATCGAGAGCATTCCTAAGCTCTAGATGGAGATCGAGTGTCACTTTAGCAATTTTCAGTGGTAGTCAAGCTTCGGGTAACCTATTTAAAGATGCCCAGACATAAGCAAGTAATGATAAAAAATATTGTGGCGATATCCAAGCGTTACCTCCGGTCCTATATTCGCCGGTCGGCAAACACGTACTCTATGGATGGATGTGGGCTCCCCGAGTGGCATCACAGAATTTGCTTGCGTTACTAGTCGTTTAGGGTTCAATTCCTCTTTAAAATCATCTAATTACGAATACAAACTACTACAGTTAGGGACTCGGACACCGCTTTAGTTCATTATGTGTATGAAGGAAGGTTGACATTAATTCTGGTGGAGCTGGGTGTTCATTGGAAATTTAGCTTGGCTTTTCAAGTGAAGCGCCCGAGATGCTTATCAGACAGTAAATTGTGCCCATTCGGACTACACACCTATGATTTTATGGAATGATTCCCGAACTTCCGACATGAGGGGTCTTAAAGATGGACTGCTACACACCCAGCCGATGGACCTCTTCCCAGATATCTCTCAAATAGGCAGAATGACATTGAGGAATGATTACATGCATTCAGAACCATGAATCCTACGGCCGGACCTTAGCGGATAATGTTCATCAACATGCATGCCGCCTCACAAACTCAAGAATTGACAGGCATTTTTTTTGTTCCAATTGAGGCTAATATTGTGAAGTGTGTCCGTGTGATCCATACTGATGAACCTTCTATTATTTTGCAAGCTTACTTTCTATAAGTATTTCCGAGAAGGGCAGGAAAATAAACGCCCCCTCCTGGTAAAAAGGGAAAAAGAAAGCAGCCTGAAAAGATGCATGTAGGATAGAAAGATATTTCATTTCATGCATATAATTAAACACAGTGCCAAACTCCTCAGCTGACAGTTCTTGTTGATCAGCACTCAAGACGTCCACGTCACTTGATTTGCCAGAGTAGAGCTAAGTCAGATGTTAGCTAGATAGGAAACCGAGAACCATAAAGATGGATGTCAAATTGAAATGATAAAACGATGAAGCTTAGAATGCCCTTCCTTAGGTTGGTTCATCTCATAAAGATGGCCAGCCGGTCGAAGAGTCCTGTTTACCAAGTTCATAAATAAACGAAATTCACGGATTGGGTGGTAACTTGCCACGGAATGCGGCGGAGGCTGTTGTGAAGAGATTTTCAGTGTTGTTCCAAGATATTTTTGCCTGCCGTGCTCGTTTTTGATGATGCGTATTCACTTGTTTTCCCTGCGTTGAGCCACCCGCTGAAAAAAGTCTCCAATCAACCAGCCCCTGATCAAAGACATGCTCGGCTACAGAAGTCAGCTTTAAAGACCCAAAAGTGGAACCCTCGACGCATATACCTATTTTGATACTAATCTCTTTGCATGGTTTCCTTTAGGTTTTTAACAGAAGCTAGAACCCAGACTTCATCTGCCTCGTCCTTTCGGGCAACGGACCAGCTGGTGCATTAATATGTCGTTTCCCCAGTACTTGGAGATGGAATCCAACGTACCACTTTGAATTCCGTCCTAGGGCCAAGGCGCATCTATTAGGAATGCTGGGTACAGACCCTTTGCCTAAAGGTATAATTTCTGGGAGCGTATAGTTACTTCCTTGGGGCTCCTTGTTGCGGTGCCACAGATTCGCTTCGTTAAGCGGGAAGCCTCACCCTTGAGAGGAAGGAAATAGTTTCTATGAATAGCCTTAGCGGATGAGACTTCTCTTTTGTTGAGACTAAGACCGAAGTAATTTTCCTAAGGCTATTCTCTAGAGGGTATAGAATCATGTACGCCACAGTCTCTTAAATCGGAATAGCCATAAATGCAGTCCTTAACGAGAACAACCATAACACCGCTTTTTATCCTTAACTTCCTCCACGAAGCATCCCAGGCAGATAATCTGACCGTTAGTTATTGTTATTTATAAAATTCTTCACACCTTAATCAGAATTAGTATCGATGTTGCTGAAAAGGGGGTTTGGCTGTCCAGCAAGTGCGTTTTTAGCTATATCTCGTACTAAAATAATGTTTTCCCGCTACGCGCCTTGATAGAGTTATAAGCCGCCTCTTCTATCAATGAGGAGCCACTAAATGAAGGTTGGCTTTCGTCTCGCTTGGACTCGGAACAGCCATAGGATAGATAACAGACTGCCCTAGTAGATAGAGATTGCTTTTTAAGCGGTCAGTGTGAGTCCTTAGTCGTCTTTTCTGGAAACTGTTATTTCTTAACAATACTTACGGCATCCCCCTAAGATCAACTTCGCAAAGATCCTATCCCATCAATTACCCGTAACTCTAACGTTAGCCGCCTGCAAGATAGTAATTTGAAATAATGTGAGAGGACGTTGTACCCGTGATTGATATCCTGATAGACTGGAGGTGCCTGTTAGGAAATATCCATCAAAGCTTATCGTCTGTACAAAAACCTTACGAGATATTGTAATCTGAGCATGGAATTAAATCGGGGTCCTTCGAATCTCTCGGGTAAACCCCAAATTCAATCAAATTGCCATATGCCATGCTGAGCTTGAAGATTTCAATATTATTAATCCTGATCTATTACCAAGGTTTACAAATTCCTAGTTCCTGAAGCTCCTGCATACTTATACCGTGGTCAAGTATATTCAGGTTCAAAAATATCATGCAAAGTACCCATTCCTAACTTGGAAGTAAAGATTCATGTGTTGGAATTGCCCCAGAGTCATAGAAAATTCGTTACCTCGTCTGTGAGAAGAGCGAATCCCGATGGTGATTCTCACGGCCGGTCTCAGAGATCGATCGAGCTTAGCCCAATCAAGCTCATCCCGCATCCGCTCCAATAGCTCAGACCAGCCTCCTTCGTCGTTAGGAAACCCAAGGGATCCTATCTCAACAGAGCGTAGTGAAAATGACGCCGGACTAAGCAGATCAATCATGACTGACGTGTTGACGCTAAATTTTGAAAGACTAAGATGATAGAGATTTGGCTATTGCTGGATAGGGGAAATCTCTTTTAAAGGAACAACTAGATTGTCAGCTGAATCGCCACCTTCCAATGCCACTGTCAAATGGATGTGAGTTAGGTCCTTGGCCAAGCTAACAGCCTCAGAGAAGCATCCGCTGGTGAAACCTTCATAGTCATAGAACCCGTTGTCTCCAACCAGGAAGGATAGGTGAAGGTGACGAAAGCCTGGGCGTTTCATGATGGCTTCGAACTAGTTATATTCTTCACACGGCTGGGCAAAGATCATGTTGTTGATCCCAGTGGCAAGTTGTTTTGAATCGAACCATAGTTCGGAAATATTATTGTCCTCAATCGAGATAAAACGCGAAGGGAAATTCTGGCCCCTCTCTACAACTCCTTATACTCTTCTTTTGCCTCTGACGACGTTAAAGGGTTAACTGGTGACAGCGCCCACGGCACTGCTGCACAGGAAGCGAGAAGAGAAGAGGGAGACTGAGTCAATTGGTCTATCTAGAACAGGAAGACGAAGCAGAAGGGAACAGAACAGGGTCTATAAGGCCCTGAAGCACAAAGGAGAAGAACAAGGCCTGGTCCTGGCAGGAAATCCCCGGCCTGCTTCATGCAGGCCCAAAGAAGACGACAAACCCTGCAAACCCTATCGAGGTCAAAGGGATCGAGTCATCAACTGGGATTCCTTCAGTCAAAGAAATGTGCTATCCTCTTGTAATAGGATAGTTGAACCCATAAGGAAATACTCGAATCGTAGGTGTTTGATATAACGGATCGAAAATGCGGCCGTGCGCTGCTGGCGTAACAGTCACTCGTCTCAGCTTTGGGAATTGCTCTAAGCAATAAAGGAAGGCATTTTCATCTTTCCGAGATTCGATCACAGCTTGCTGGTCATTGAGAACTTGCGAATACTACTTCCAGTAGTCCTTAAGAGGCATCTGCGCATCCACCTGCTGCTGGCGAGCTATATGGTCGGGCCTGTCCACGTCCCTTGCTTTCCGCTGTTTCGTACTGCGGATGTTCACTTTGAAATCCTGCAAGAACCGCTTAGGACATCCTTCGTCGGTGATTTGCAAGCCACTCCGATCTATGTGCGGTTCAAAATCCTCTCAGGACACTGGAGCCGAAACAAAACGCGCGTCGTCCCAAATAATTTCGGCGATCTGCTCCCTGAAGTCTGGATGATTCGATACAGAGCGCAAGACCTGGATATCCAGCGAATTGGCAGAAAGAAACACGCGCGAGAATGAGAGTGGCGTCGTCTCGCTTAGTTGTTTGCATGCCAAGCGCAAGGACTTGAGATCTCGATTTGGCAAAAACGATGCGACCCAGAACAAAATCTCAGTAGGTAATTGAACCAGCCCGGGACTTCGTACTGTCAATAGAGGCTGACTTTCAGGGTTTTGTGCAGCCATTGTAAGATCGTATTTTGGTTAAGGGAGCAAAATGATAGATGTGCCACGTGCGGGCGCAGATTTATGATTTCTCACTTGACTGCAATGCTCTTATCGTAGTCCATTGTAGCAGCCCGGCCGCTTCTCTTCATCCTTGCTCACTCCTGTAGAGTAAACCTCGTTAGTCGAAAGGCACTCTGTCTGAAGTTGCATGGCAGAAACAAGATCCTCTTCAGGCGCATTTGCCTGTCAGCCCTGCAGATCTTCTAAACGTCATGTTAGTCCTCGTATTCGAAGTATTCCCGCACCCTCAAATAGACACTGACTGACCCCTAGTGTGATTGGGCCAAACCACAATGTTCGACCTGCAATAAGGCTAGCAAGTCTGTACGTATGTCTCTGGGCCCAAGAAGCGAAAGTATGTTACATTATTCCTCGTTCATCTTTATGTCGCCTTGCTTTTCTTTACTTGAATTTCACTTCGTTCGTACTAAGACCAGCCAGGCGGAAGTACTGGGACGAGAATTACTTTAAGTCCCTCGAAAACCAAAATACAAACATTATTAGCCGTCCAAAGAAACGAAGGCTCTGTTCGAAATGGTCTAGACGCGGCGTTTTTAGATGAATCGCTTATCGTTGGGTCATAAAGCAAAACGTTACACAGGACCAACCTGCTTTTGGTGAGGCGAGCTCGAGAAGAGACGCTATTCGGACAGACTCAAAAAGTAATGGAGGAGCTAAGCGTTATGATGTGGCGGACCAATCTTGCAGACGGTGTTGCGATCGATAACGAGCCGAACGTTACTCCTGTCCCTAATCCTCAACGGGCCCTGACACATAACCCAATCCGCGCTATCCCGGAAGTCGTCATAGATTCTACTCGCGTCAACAATATTGCCAGACTTTTTCTTCAACATATCAGTGGTGAACATCAGTTCACGCGTATAAGACGACTAACCCGTTCTCCAGTTTCCCGACGAGCAAGCCGATCTACTATTCCTCCATTTAGCGATGTTAGCAGCTGGAGCGACATTTGAGCATCAACCAGACTCACTGGAAGTGTGCAATCGATTCGCGGAGCTAAGTGAACGTTTAGCCTTCATATGCTCCAAATATGCACCATCTATCCACGTTAATCCAGGGTCTCTGTATTTTATTATGGCGGTCTCTCGGCCTGGGGCACAATCATATTGGGTGGGCATTCCTTTCGATGGCTGCTGGAATGGCTGTGCACCTTAAGCTGCACGTTTTGGTTTTGGATGAGGTCGCTTCGCAAAACTTGAAGCCAACAATAGCCAGCGCACAAGCAATCTGGTCTTTTTACATGACGGATCGCACATCAATATCCATATTAGGAAGAGATTGTATTCTTCCGTGGCGTCGCGTGAACGTGCCTACGATCGATGCATTCTTTTCTGAAGGAGAGAGAGATATCACTGAACTATCCTTTGCATGGTAGTGCAAATTTTGGTATATGCATGACCAAAATATGGACCGGCTGTATGCTTTGCGTGTGCTTCTAGTTTGTGGATGTGAAAACAACTGATCAGTATTTAGATTCTCGTCCTCCTTCGAAAAGCGCAGTATCCCTGATCAAGTCGGTCTTCTCATTTCGACGTATGAGATTCTGAATCAATTCATGAAGTCTCGAGACTCGCGGCTTGATCTTAGTCGCGGGGTTTCTCCAAAATTTTTACTACTTCTTCATATGGCATACCAAATGACCATTTTGAGAACCATGCCTCCATTCTTCCGACTGTTTGCTCTGGCCCGGACTGACGGTCAGATTTCACATACAAGGCCTCTTGTTCTGCAATCTATCACGTCTGTTGCTTCACCCATGATCCAGCTTGTGCAAAACTATTGGCAGTGGTATGGATTTGAATATGCCCACCCCCTTCTGATACATCACCTTCTCAGTGCATCCATCGTACATTTGATGAATACAACGACAAATTTGCTTACACTCCGACGCCACAGCACTTGATCTGTGGGAAAATGTCTGACACTGTTCATGGAATGAGTCGGTATTGGGAGCTCTGATCACAAAACGCATAAATGCAATCAAAACATTAGCCCGACGCTGGAAGGTGGAAGACGCGTTGCTACCTGAAGATAACCTCGATCCAAGTTATGAAAGCTGCGGTGCATTGAATCATATAGCGCCGTTTGTGGGAATTTTGATCAACTCCTTCGAATGTCGGTCAGACAGTAGAGCGGAGGACTGATGTTTCTCACTTCTCTCGCCCTCACGAGGAACTCGATGCAAGTCTTTCACATGATATGGAGCAGCAATATGATCTTTCTATGGATGTGCCTGCGTCAGGGTACGACCACTTCGGTCTTTCGCCGTTCTTCCCTAATTTTGGGGAACTTGGTGATTTCTTCCGGATCTCTGATAGCTAGTTACCTCCAAGAAGATACTTGGCCGTCTCAAGAAAGATGTAAAATATTTGCATATGCGAATTAGATACACAAGGGAGCTACTTGAAGCCGGATGAATCCCCAGCGATCGCATTAACGAGATCCACATCGGTGTCATCGCGGGCGGTCTTCTTTACTTCCT
The DNA here is from genome assembly GCF_028828155.1 of Penicillium subrubescens. Lineage (NCBI taxonomy): Eukaryota > Fungi > Ascomycota > Eurotiomycetes > Eurotiales > Aspergillaceae > Penicillium > Penicillium subrubescens. The sequence goes on from NW_026643164.1 coordinate 111,395, forward strand.
TACAGACATTTAGCCACATCAGATCAGGGCGATTATAATGACCGGTTGCGTCTGCGAAGAGCTTGGTGCCAATAATCTGGTCCATGTCAAGATCCGCATGAATGATCGCTTCAGTCGTACTCTCCATGGGTTCAGTTAACAATTTCCCGTCCGGGCCAAATACTGCGGAGCTCCCACCGCCGGGGAAATACATCAGAGCTCCGCCAGACGTTTTCATCTTGTCAATTCCCTTTTCTGTTATCAGAGCTGTGCCATCGAGGACAAACCTTTGTGTCTCAATCGCATAAGTCCGCGACAAGTTTTGGCAACCTATGTCTAGCAATCGGCGATGAACCAGAGTATCGAGAAATGAAGACGAGACAGCATACCTTCAGCCGACATTGACCACAAGTCTGAGCCACCAGTGTGTGGAGTCAGGCTTGGCCAGGCAAAAACAAGAATATCCTCATTTTGCGAGAATATGATATTTCAACAACGGCTGGATATGCTCCCAGCATGAGAGAGCACCGACTCGCCCAAAGGGAAGTTGCGACACCCTTGCAAAGCACTCCCCGGACGCATCGCCAAATATAGTACGCACCATATGTGTTGGCTTCATCTTTCGACGATGTGACTTGATGAGTCCATCTGGGCCAATCATCACCTGTGCGATATAGACAGAATTGTTATCATTCTCAGAGAATCCTAGCGAGACAGCGATGGAATGAGCCTTCGCTGCATTCTGTATCGCCTTCATCTCGTCGGAATCGAGACGCAGGGAATTCTTGACATAGGCAACGTTTAGCTCCACGTCTAAAAGGCGAGACCTGACGAATGTAAGCAGTTAGCAAACGTGGATGATATTGCCACACATATAAGAAGGATACGGCATACCAGATCAAACAGGGATAACCGGGAATCCAACATTCAAGGAGAGCAATAACGTATTTTTTGATCCCTTCTTCAGCGAAATGTTAAAGCGCCACCTGTCACAGCCGAGGGGCCTTGATTAAATACATCGCGGGTGGCACTGCGGGTGGCTTGCAAGGCTTCACATCGTCGCAGGCCAAAGCGGCGAGTTTCCACCCCCACGAACTCCACAGCGGCGAAAATTTGGAGCAATCTCGCACCCCAGAAAGCTACCAAGAAATAGTAATATTGGGTTCGTGCACCCACACCTTGACTATGGTTAAATTTTGCTTGACATGCATGACATTCCGTCCTAGTCGAATTGAGTTTGTACTTTCCCGGGTGTACTCGATGGAGAAATTTCGGGGCAATGCGTCATTGAATCACTCTCATTGACTACTTGGGAAATGATGCATTGGTTTTCGATTCAATCAGCACATTCATCTGCGTCATGTGCAAGAGAACATGAAATTTTTCAACCTCCCTTCCTGCAGTACATAGTCCGTCAGCCGAAGATATTGCCATAAATTTCCGGAAAGGCAAGTTTACCTCATGATATACCTTACCATCTCTCTTGAAGACTTTTCATTCGCACGGGGTTGAGTATATGCTCTTCATTTAAATTTTCCCGCTGTTTGATTTAGTAAGATTCAGGCATACGAATTGCAACATGACCAGATATCTCAAAAACTGGTTGTATCAGTCCACGATTGTAATTTTCTTCCTCGACAGTGTTGACGCTTGGACGACGTCTACTCGAAAATCTTGTTTAGGAGATTATGTCGCATGGTGGGGTATAATGAGGCCTTTTTCTCCCTCGCTGGTGACCAATGCCCCAAATCTCGAAGTTCCCAATATTTGACTTCCCTTCTTTGACTTCTGGCCCAACAACGATCAGTGCATATCCCAATTTTTCTGTGGGCTTCTTGTTCGAGCAATACTGGAAATTCCAGCCTGCTATGGCAATGTTTTGAGCGGAAACATTCCCCAGGCTGGTTAATCAAGCAGCAACTTTCTCAGCTGTAGTACCTACTTCACTCGATATCGCCCTGCCGGTGATAATGTCGCTGTTCTCATCCATTCAGTCCAGTCGCCTGGTATTTCAGTACAAGACGACGCATGGAGACCGCACCGAGGCCTAAATCCAGACTGCGGCTAAGCTGTAAACATTCTAGCACTCGGACTTCAAGTGCCGGCCTCAATCCATGCGAATGCGAGAAGCTGTGATTTGGGTTGGTGACGGAACAGAAGCAACAGTGGATCCCGGAGGAAGGGATATAGTAAACCCGCATGTATTAGTCATTATTATGCTCACATAACTAAGTTAACGTAGTTAGTGGGAATTGATAGGGACACAACAGCTTTTTACTACTGGCACAACAATTATGTAATACCCGCATCACATAAGGGAATTGATAGGGACACAACAGCTTTTTACTACTGGCACAACAATTATGTAATACCCGCATCACATAATCAATTTTGCCAAGAATCTTTACCATACATTACCGCAGCAACTGCATTACTTACCACTATAGCAACTACATTCTATCAACTACTACTACTATAAGAGCTTCTCTTTCACTGATTCCATTTCATATTATTTACATAGCCTATTATACCCTGCATAAACGAATTGTATGGCCAATTTCTCCGCAATTCGAGCACTTTGATAGCGCTTTCTTTTTGATAACCCTTTGATCTGATGTGTTGTCTTGGTTTTGTTTCCTTTGTGGCAGTGATAATATAGGCTCAAGTATTGGCAGATACTCTGATGCCTCATTATCATAATCGATTCGCCAGAATTGATGAATATCGCTTAATGGAATTAGCTGATGTGTTGATAATAAGCTAGCGATTCGGTGAGCACATAGAAGGCCCATTGTCCTAGTGAATATATTAGTACAGTTAGATAGTAGTGCTTCAGGGGTAGCTCTCTTAGCTATAGAAGCTTGATTAGAGATTAAGGATATTGAATATCGGGATATTCTCTTTGTAATATTCGAATAGAGAAAGTGTGAGCAGAAATTTAGCGTTCTAATCCGATCTTCTGCAAGATCAGACGAAAGGTTATAATGTTAAGCTTCTAATGCATTGTTAATTCGTTCAAAAACAAAGAGTATATCACCTGTTGATCCCCCTATATACTTTTTTAAAATAGCATAAGAGCCTTCTACTCGTGAGGTTGCCCAATTTCCAAAATGAAGATATTGCCCTACCCACGCCCTAATAAACATCTCTTTATAGGTTAGCCAGGTATTTTTTATATATCGAAGAGCAGCAGGGGCAATTTGACTAAAATTAGTCTCAAACTTAGCTAGTTAATCTTAATATTCAAAAGTAGTGGATGAATTAATAAGGCTTTTCCACGATTGTATAAAAGCTTCAAATTCGTTATTCGAAGAGAAATACTGCTTCGTCTTTGCAAGCACATTCTTATTTATATGCCAAACGCAAAGTAAGTGTGGACTTTTCGGATAAATCACTTTAATTGCACCTAATAGAGCAAGGTCTCTGTCAGTACAAAGGACTAGGGGAAAGGGTAAAGGATTAAGCCACGAAAAAAAGGTTTGTAGAGTCCACTTATAACTCTCTTCCTGCTCATTTTGCATAAAGCAAAAAGCAATACTAAAAGATAAATTCGACAGTGAAAGGCCGATAATATGTAAAAGAGGCATCTTATATCGATTCGTCTTATAAGTGCAGTCTAATAAAAAGACCCTATTATACTGGTTAGCAAGTCTAATTGATTCAGGGTGAGCGAATATAAAGAAAAGGATATAGCCATCACTATCCTGCTTAAATTTGTATCTCCAATTTTTCTGTTAAAGCGTTTCTCTTAGAAATTCGAGCAGTGTATAATTTCCAAGCTTCTTGCGTCTTAAGTCTGTTTAAATATTATAGATATCTCTTAGTGTAATTAGGACAGTAGGATCTTTTCGTATTAGACTAAGGATATACTATGGCTTTGATCCGATATCAGAAAGAGACTGGATAGTCTAGTTTTGATCTTTAGTTAACTGTCGACGTCGTGCTATAGAATAACCAATCATATTATCATCAGCTTCATAGTTATAAGTAGAGTTTCTGACCTGGATCTCCCATTGACCATTGTTAAGCTTCTTCGCATAGAGACGAAAAGGGCATCCAATTCGCTTAGTGCTTGTTTTCCGGCGCTTTGCACTGTCTAAGGCATTGATTCTATCACAGTAAACACCGCCTCTATCACAACCAAAGGTGGTATTCCTGCTTAGATTTGATGATATAGTAGTGATCGCGTAGCCATGAGATAGTGTATGCTGCTGTATAGAAGCAATTAGCTGCTCTCTAGTCTCAAAGACCTCTTCATTCGGTGGCTCCATTATTGAATGAAGAAGCAGATGAAGAAGCAGATGAAGAAGCAGATGAAGAATGAAGCGAAAGTGAGACTCAGTAGAAGAAAGAGAAGCTCTTATAGTAGTAGTAGTTGATAGAATGTAGTTGCTATAGTGGTAAGTAATGGGGAATTGATAGGGACACAACAGCTTTTTACTACTGGCACAACAATTATGTAATACCCGCATCACATAATCAATTTTGCCAAGAATCTTTACCATACATTACCGCAGCAACTGCATTACTTACCACTATAGCAACTACATTCTATCAACTACTACTATAAGAGCCTCTCTTTCTTCTACTGAGTCTCACTTTCTTCTACTGAGTCTCACTTTCGATTCATTCTTCATCTGCTTCTTCATCTGCTTCTTCATTCAATAATGGAGCCACCGAATGAAGAGGTCTTTGAGACTAGAGAGCAGCTAATTGCTTCTATACAGCAGCATGCACTATCTCATGGCTACGCGATCACTACTATATCATCAAATCCAAGCAGGAATACCACCTTTGGTTGTGATAGAGGCGGTGTTTACTGTGATAGAATCAATGCTCCAGACGGTGCAAAGCGCCGGAAAACAAGCACTAAGCGAATTGGATGCCCTTTTCGTCTCTATGCGAAGAAGCTTAACAGTGGTCAATGGGAGATCCAGGTCAGAAACTCTACTCATAACCATGAAGCTGATGATAATATGATTGGTCATTCTATAGCACGACGTCGACAGTTAACTAAAGATCAAAACCAGACTATCCAGTCTCTTTCTGATATCGGATCAAAGCCACAGCATATCCTTGGTCTAATACGAAAAGATCCTACTGTCCTAATTACACCAAGAGATATCTATAATATTCAAACAGACTTAAGACGCAAGAAGCTTGGAAATTATACACCGCTCGAATTTCTAAGAGAAACGCTTCAACAGAAAAATTGGAGATACAAATTTAAGCAGGATAGTGATGGCCATATCCTTTTCTTTATATTCGCTCACCCTGAATCAATTAGACTTGCTAACCAGTATAATAGGGTCTTTTTATTAGACTGCACTTATAAGACGAATCGATATAAGATGCCTCTTTTACATATTATCGGCCTTTCACCGTCGAATTTATCTTTTAGTATTGCTTTTTGCTTTATGCAAAATGAGCAGGAAGAGAGTTATAAGTGGACTCTACAAACCTTTTTTGCGTGGCTTAATCCTTTACCCTTTCCCCCAGTCCTTTGCACTGACAGAGACCTTGCTCTATTAGGTGCAATTAAAGTGATTTATCCGAAAAGTCCACACTTACTTTGCGTTTGGCATATAAATAAGAATGTGCTTGCAAAGACGAAGCAGTATTTCTCTTCGAATGACGAATTTGAAGCTTTTATACAATCGTGGAAAAGCCTTATTAATTCATCCACTACTTTTGAATATCAAGATCAACTAGCTAAGTTTGAGACTAATTTTAGTCAAATTGCCCCTGCTGCTCTTCGATATGTAAAAAATACCTGGCTAACCTATAAAGAGATGTTTATTAGGGCGTGGGTAGGGCAATATCTTCATTTTGGAAATTGGGCAACCTCACGAGTAGAAGGCTCTCATGCTATTTTAAAAAAGTATATAGGGGGATCAACAGGTGATATACTCTTTGTTTTTGAACGAATTAACAATGCATTAGAAGCTCAACATTATAACCTTTCGTCTGATCTTGCAGAAGATCGGATTAAAACGCTAAATTTCTGCTCACACTTTCTCTATTCGAATATTACAAAGAGAACATCCCGATATTCAATATCCTTAATCTCTAATCAAGCTTATATAGCTAAGAGAGCTACCCCTGAAGCACCACTATCTAACTGTACTAATATATTCACTAGGACAATGGGCCTTCCATGTGCTCACCGAATCGCTAGCTTATTATCAACACATCAGCCAATTCCATTAAGCGATATTCATCAATTCTGGCGAATCGATTATGATAATGAGGTATCAGAGTATCTGCCAATACTTGAGCCTATATTATCACTGCCACAAAGGAAACAAAACCAAGACAACAACACATCAGATCAAAGGGTTATCAAAAAGAAAGTGCCATCAAAGTGCTCGAATTGCGGAGAAATTGGCCATACAATTCGTTCATGCAGGGTATAATAGGCTATGTAAATAATATGAAATGGAATCAGTGAAAGAGAAGCTCTTATAGTAGTAGCAGTTGATAGAATGTAGTTGCTATAGTGGTAAGTAATGCAGTTGCTGCGGTAATGTATGGTAAAGATTCTTGGCAAAATTGATTATGTGATGCGGGTATTACATAATTGTTGTGCCAGTAGTAAAAAGCTGTTGTGTCCCTATCAATTCCCTAAGTAATGCAGTTGCTGCGGTAATGTATGGTAAAGATTCTTGGCAAAATTGATTATGTGATGCGGGTATTACATAATTGTTGTGCCAGTAGTAAAAAGCTGTTGTGTCCCTATCAATTCCCGTAGTTAGTTCCCGGCTTACCTAATAACCCGGTTAACCCGATAACCCCCTCCAAATTCGCGTCTTCCTACCAACACACCAACTTCAACCACCTACTATGCCACCAATCCGCTCTGAATCCTAGCTAAAATCGGCCAATCAGGAGGGCAAGATTCAATTAGCCCTCCAAGATATTAAAGAGGGTCGAATCAAATCTTTACACGCAGCGACGAAGCTATATAATATACCCTACGCTACCCTGCATACGCGCTCTTCCGGGGTAGCCCCACACGTCGATACACGATAGCATCGTCATAAATTAACCCAATTAGAAGAGGATTCGCTAGCTAAGTAGATTATATCTATAGATACGCGTAGTGCAGCCCCTAGGCCCTCTACCGTACGCGATATAGCCAATATTCTACTAGCTGCGCGTGGTGAGAGCCCACCGGCTACTATTAGCAAAAATTGGCCTTCGTTCAACAGCGCGATAAGCTTCTGTCAACATGTGGATGTGCAATACCCCGCACTAAGTGTGTTGATAAGCAATACACATCGGACAAATCGGATAAACACCCCAGTGCACGACTATAAGTAATACGGTCGGACCAATCATATCAACACCACAGAGCACGACTATACAATACGATGAAAAGATATCAACTATCACATCATAACGCAAAGAACAACAAGTTTCCTAACACTCTTGTATGCCCCTATGTTATTCTGAGATTTTTATCAGTCTTTTCCTGTGACATTCTGCTATGTACCTAAAGTTATAAATACTGCCTGTTTCCCTAGTTAAATTGAACAAGTTTGACACCATTTCCACTCACGAATAGAGCTCAAGGCAATTCTGATTAAACTGTGTTGACCTTCCACTGTTCAACCTGTTCGCTGCCGACCCACCTCTATTGCACTTTCGTCACTCTTCTATAATCGTAGTATTCGATCGACCTGTGTGCGCCTACAAGCACACCACACCAGGGTTTATGCATACGGCGTAAATCCGACACTTAAGTAGCTACGAGGTTAGTATCAAGATCGGTCGGGGTTAAACCCTAGTCGGTCGTAATTGGGATTTCTTCCGCGATGCAGGGAGGGTTCGGTGCCCCTTCGGTAGAGGGAGTAGAATAGGTCCTTGGTGCTATTTCTCCTAGGTGATCGAAGAAGAAGAAACAGAAATTGTAAGGATATACTCTATAAGTCAGGATAGAGGCCTGTCAATCAGGTAGGAGGAATAGAGCTAAGTCAATAGTGTAGAAAGGTCAAAGACTGTTTCTTGAGGATCGTAAAACCTCTTCAACATAGGTCAATTTATATACAGTCTCATCGCTCAAACAGGAAGGAGATGTATCCTTAGTAGGGAAATAGGAGCGGGGTGAAACACGAGGCTTGTGTAACCTCTGTCAAGGGTGTTCACTGCAGGAGTTCGTACACGTACTGATACCGAAAATCCAGCGAGCCTCCACAGAAAGCCTGCCGGCTTATCAGGCCCGGGAGGCCTGAGGCACCAACACTTGGGAATAACCTCATGCCAGGATATATCATAACAGCTATCCTAAGTCGCCCGTAGCTGTTGCGGCTTTGCGTTATTACGTCTGTTGTTACGCTTACGCGCCTATAGCTTTGCGTTGTTGCGTCTGCTATACTTACGCGCCCGATATCCTAGCTTCCTGTATTCGAAGTATAGGTTGTTGTTCTTGCGCCGTTTTTCTTCTTCGGCTAGGAGCCTTGCTACGTCGAGCTCTATTAGTCGTAGTCTGTAGGGGTCGCTGTACTCCCTAGCCTGTTGTCGCTACTATCCTTGCCTACCTTTATAGTAGCGGTATCAGTAAGGTATATTCCTGCTACTGTTCCCCTGTCGCTGCTCCCTTCGTTAGAGCCTCTATTTATAGAGTCGGTTGTCGAATTATACCGCAAGCTCGATTATCTTATAGAGTTCTTCTAGTCGGTCGACTTGTATAAGTTTATCTTTAACTTCCTCCTTAAGTCCGCGCTCGAAGAGCTAGATATAGGTGTCTTCGTCGAAATTAAGGTAGGAGATGATTTGCTAGAACTCGGCGGCGTGTACGCTAGCCGATCTAGTTTGTCTAAGTTAGTCGAGTCGTTATTCTGCAGTCCTAGAGGCATCGATATCACTAAAGGTCTGTTTAAGCTTCTTTTTGAATATTGTATAAGAAGCGAAGATAGCCTTAGTAGTATTGCCCTAGTCCTTCTGCGGTTTATCGTTAAACTCTCTAATATATAGTTCGAACTATTCAAAGGCTTGTCCGCGAAGATAGGTAGAGGTATAGATAACTTTGTTAGCCTCCTTACTATAGTTAATTAAGCGGAGTTGTATATCTATCTAAGTTAAGAAGGCGCGAAGTTTAGTTCGTTCGCTATAGTAGAACTCAGGTTTAGGTAGTTTAATAGTCTGTAGGGTTGTTCTTCTTTTATAAAGAAGTTACTCCTGTAGCTATTTAACTATTAATAACAGCTAAGTATTAGTTAGTGCTAGTGTTGCTGTTCTAGCTGATAGGTTGCTACTACTATCGTTAGGCGTTATAATGTCTTTGCTTCACGGTTTAAGACAGGGCGATTAATGTGTTACGCGTTGCCGACTGGTCACTGTGAGTTAGAAGGTCTACGGGTTATACTTACCTGATTCTAACTATAGATTCCGAGAGTATCTCGCAACCGTACCGATGCTATACAAAGCCTTACGTCAGGTTTAGGTCCTGTTGAGTATCTTGCAGAACGTGCTAGAAGTGCGCGCTAAGTAAGTTAATCACTAAGTGTTACTACTAAGTGAATCCCCTACTTGTAGGTTGGGTTGTCTTAAAGGTGAACTGTAAAGTGCAAAGTACTAAAGGTAGTAACTAAGTAACAATATGAGATTGATCGCGAGGAACTAAATATATAGTGCTAAATGAGTGTCCTTATATATTCAATCCTTCCGATCTAGGCTATGACAGATCATAGCCTTCGCTATGCTCGGGTCAGACCCTCGAGTATGATCCGATCATATAACGTGATACTTCCCTTATACCCTAGGATATGATAGGTCACGTGATCGTTGGGCTCCCCGATAACATAACTATTGTGCCTTGTAACGTTATCCAATCCCAATCCTTGCTGACTGATCCAAGTTGATTGGACATCAGTGTTTCCTTCCCCCGCATTAGCGCTGTTGCGTGAGAGTCTCGTAACATTTGGTCGCGGAGGAGAGGCAAAGCTTTCTTCATAAGATTCATATTAATATACTAAAGACAGATAATCGTGTGGGTATCCGGAAACACCTCATAGATAGCGTTAATCAAACCTTCCTCTTTATCAGTCAGGATTGTGCAAGGATACTAAAGCTTAAGCTCATCGTAGATATCTGCTAGATAGTCAAGGACGATCTTATAGGTGCCCTGCTATTCATTTTGTATAAAGGCAAATCCAAGGAAGGCAGAGGATCCAAGTGCAGTAAAGCCCACGATATCAAGGAGAGGAAGGCTATATTGATTAGTCTTGTACGTGCAATCTATAGAGATCACATAGGAGTGCCGCTTAAGCATCTCAATAGAGTTTCGATACATAGCAAAAAGGATAACAATACACTGATCCTTATCTAACTGGTATCTAGATCGGTGTTAGCTATGGCGTTTATCTCGATGGAGATAGCGTTTATCTCGATAGAGATAGCGTTTATCTCGATAGTGATAGCGTTTATCTCGATGGAGATAGCGTTTATCTCGATAGAGATAGCGTTTATCTCGATAGTGATAGCGTTTATCTCGATGGAGATAGCGTTTATCTCGATAGAGATAGCGTTTATCTCGATAGTGATAGCGTTTATCTCGATAGTGATAATAACGAGAACATACCTGAATAACCACTCTCCGTCTGTTAGGAGTTCTATTAGTAGGGCTTGAATAGGTATACGGCTAGCTAAGAACTCTGTATTTATCCTCACACAGGCGTTGTTAATGTCTTTTGCTATAAGATATAAGCTTTTATCCTCCGCTTTTAACAGCCTGAGGATCTGCCTAGTCGGTAGATTCTGCTTGAACCAGTTCCGGATCTGTTCTTGCTTTCGGGTTATCTTGAGCTTGCGATAGGCTACATAGGTAGTAGTAGGGGATAGCTTATAGTTATAGGTATCGTCAGTGATCGTGAGAATCCACATATTATTATCCTGTAGGCGAAGGGAGATATTAAATAGGTAATCGATCGCTAATATATAGGTCTTCCGCTTTTTAGATAGAGCTGGATTCGCTGCAGAAAGCTAGTCAGGCTGCTCTGATAGATCCTCCGGTGGAACGTAAACACCGCCGCGATCACACTAGAGCTGCACCTTTTTAAGCCTTAGCACTTAACCCTTTGTCTTCTTGCTTCTCCGTTTAACCACCGCGTAGCTATACTCCAAGCCAAGCTCGTTGATAGCCTTAACCCCTTCCTCTAGTGTATCATATCGCCGATCGAGGGGTAGAAGCGGTAGGGTAATACGGAGAGCTGCGGGATCCTCGGCGAATAGGAGGTCTTCGTTGACAGGATCTTCAGCGAATAAGTGCTGAACAGGTAGGTCGCTACGGGTAGCCGTACTAGGGTTCTCTTCAATGTCTAACGAGTAATACAGCTCCAGCCCAAGGCCTGCCATATTAGCCGATGAGGGAGAGGGTATAGAGAGGTTATATACGAGTAGAAGGTTGAAATAAAGAAGGTAATAGGGAAGAAGGTAATAGGGAAGAAGGTAATAGGGAAGAAGAAGATAGTGTGGAAGATTAGGCAGGCGGTGAAGGGGCTAAAGGCGGTGGGGGCGGAAGGAGAAAGCGGTCAGGAGGGTAGTGGAATTTATTACTATGTTTGCCTTAGGCATCCGATGATTAAGCCTTTTGAGCCTTACACTAAACCCGAATAGGAATTTCTGCCTGAAAAATCCGGCAGGGGGGGGGGTCCGAGGAGCGGGAGGGGGGTCCCGTTAGTCAGAGGGGGGGTCCCTGGAGTCTCGCCCTAAGAAAACTATGGTTGTTGAGATAATGCATGAGTAACGTAATTCACGGTCACCCTGGCCACCCCAAAACACCATACTAGATATCGAATATGCATTCCTCTATATCTCAACCACCAGGAATTCAATTCGGTCAAACTTCTAGCATATACATGTATAGAGGTAAAGGAAGAATATAACCGGATTTGAGGTCTTTCAGACTGGTATTTCCATGCTTTACCATAAAATACACCGTAATTTTCATGTTTCACATTCAAATACATATATCTTTCTCATCACTAGCAATTACCTTTTCCAAGTATACAAATAGTCTTTTTATACTCTCTAGTTTATGCATCCTTAATAATTAAACTTAAATATGCGTGGTTGTTGAGATATGAAGTTGTAATTTATCGCCTTTACTATGTGTTTTGGGGTGCGCAACTCGACCGTGTGAGCAGCTCGGGGGAATTGCTAGGGACACAACAGATTTTGCTACTGGCACAACAAATTATGTAATACCAACATGACATAATCAATTTCGCCAAGAATCGTTACCATACATTACCCCACCACTCATACTGCTGTACTTGCTACTTCAGCAACCACAAAGGGTCATTAACAAGAAGGCGCTATCAATCTGCTCAAATGATGAATAAATCAGTCAGATAATCCATCTGTGCGGGGTATAATGGGCAGTAAATAATATAAGAGGCATCAACTTGATTATAGAGGATAAGAATTGAAGCAAGAGAGCGAGTTCTTGTAGTGCAAAAATGTAGTTACTACAGCAGTAAGTTAATGTGGTTAGTGTGGTAATGTATGGTAATGATTCTTGGCGAAATTGATTATGTCATGTTGGTATTACATAATTTGTTGTGCCAGTAGCAAAATCTGTTGTGTCCCTAGCAATTCCCCCGAGCTGCTCACACGGTCGAGTTGCGCACCCCAAAACACATAGTAAAGGCGATAAATTACTCATGCATTATCTCAACAACCATAGTTTTTTTTATATGAGTATTATTATACAGGCATCCCTTAGCATGTGGAATAAAACATCTCAGTTTTAAGCAATTTGGATGATTAATTCGTTGCTTTACAATAAGATACGGCGTAATTTTGACAAAAAGAACAAGTATATATATCTCTATTAATACTTCAACAAAATATGCAGTACCTTCCTAATAGAATTACAGATTCTATCTTTATCATATACGTCTCATATATTAGCACAAAAAGATATTGTTGTTGAGAAATGAATGAGTAATTTATCGCCATTACTATATGTTTTGGGGTGCGCAACTCGACCGTGCGCGCAGCTCGGCCGTGGATTACGTTAGTTAAATTGCCAGATAACGTTAGGGCTTTATAGCAATTCAGACTTGTTGATATCCAATTGGTGCGCACCATGATTTACTAAGCAGTATTTCCGTCTTGATCTCGGATTAGATTATCTACCATCCGATCCGGACACGACCGAGTGTGGCGGCCAAAACCCAGGCATCCTGGTGGTTACACAGACACCCTCCAAGGTCTATCATTCATTCAAAGTTGACAGCGTCAAGAATATCTCCGAAAATTTCTGAGTAGTATATGGGAAACTTGTCAGGCAGCACCGATGAATGAATGAATTTATGAACCGCCCAAGTTGTTATCATTTCTCAGGCCTCATGCGCCATCAGGACTGCCTGAGACGATATATCTCCAAGGGCAGGACTACTACAAGAGCATTCTCCAATGTCAACCCTTTATCAACAAAACAACTCAAGATCCTAAGCTTTAAACCCTTCACAATGCTATCCACGTCCACTTGCACACCCGCTAGCACAAGCCGCTCTTCACCTTGCCGAAATTTAGTCCCTAACGCACGTGGTCTTCATAAGGCAGGTATCAAAACTGCATTTACATAAAGCTTGAGATAAATCTCCCAGGCCGAGCCTTGGGAATAAGTCTGTATATACATGTCATGAGAGGCAAGGTCTGTACTATAGCAACTCCTAAACTCCGGAATGCCAAGTTGCAACCTGCGTAGGACGACTGATCACGGCCCAGTCGACCTACCATCACGCCTTCTTGTCCTTGGGGCCGGATGAATGATGAAAGTAAAGATTACTCTCCTTTAAGACGGCTCAGAAATCACGCCACAACCTCTTCTTCGACACCATTGGAAGATGGTTGGGCAATTGAAACACGACGCTTGTCATTGCCACCTTTGATCCGGCGGAAGCCAAACATTTGGCCCACTTCCCTCCAGAAGCCAACGGGGGGATCCATAAAGCTAGCCTCGTAGGCATCAATAAGGGGGCGCTCCCAAACCAGATCAGCCTCATGGGCTTTCACAAACTTTGTCTTCTTGATGATCTTCCAGATGAGGAAAAGGGGAGGGATGACGATTTGCATCGTGTAATCGGACCAGAAAGTGGAGAGGTTCCATGGCTTGTACGAAGGATATCCGTACAAGATGGTAACCAAGATCATCCAGACGAATGCTGCATAGGCGCAGAATGGCTGCAGACGTCCGAAGTAGGAGAAAGATCTCCGATCAATGCCCTGCGCCTTGCATGCGCGATGGAAGAAGATGTAGGTAAGCGAGATAACAATATAGTTGATCAAGCCTAATCCAGGGTCAGCATTTCATTCGAATAAAGAAAGTGGGATGGAACTCTTACCTCCGGCTGTGACGAGGTTGGCAAACCAAGTAATGACGATGGAAGAACTGTTCGAGACTTGCAGGAAGGACAGAATCGGGAAGACCATGACAATTGCAAAGCAGTAGATGGGAACACCCTTCTTAGTGGTGTATGTGAGAATACGCGGGGCTCTTCCCTCAAGTGCAAGGCCGTACAGGGTACGAATAGCACAGTAGGTATAGGTGTTACCAGCCGAGAAGATTGAGGTCAGTAGGAGACTGCGAAAAGAAAATAGAGTCAGCTTTTGGTGAAAACCCAGTAATCGATTGTTGGCGACTCACGCGTTGACAATGGACGGGAAGATTGCGATTCCCATGTTTCGCATGCCGATGACATATGGCGAGGCAGCTGCAGAAGAGCCACTGGTCTCTCCCATGACGACCTTGGTCAATACTGGATCCCGGGCAGAGCAAACAATTCCCACAGCCAGAGCACCACCAATGAAGAAAATTCCGAATCGAATGTACACCGTCTTGAAGGCACTCTTGATGTAGATACGAGGGCGCTTGGCTTCCGCAGCGACCATGGAGATATACTCGGGTCCAACCACGGCAAAGCAAGCAGACCACAAAGATCCCAAGAAACCTTCAAAGCGACCAAGAGCACCCGTATCGAGATATTCCATGAATGCGCCAGGGTTGTTCCAGTAACGGAAACCGTAGGCGTCATGTTGCGGGTTTCCGCCCACCATGGTGATGAAGGTGAAGAAGAACAAGGAGAAGATCAAGATGACTTTGCCTCCGGAGAGCCAAAATTCAGCTTCACCGTAGGCTTTGACTGCCAGAATGTTGAGGAAACTGATAGGAAGAAATTAGCAGGGTCCATATGGAAAGCAGATCTACCCGTAAAGAACGGCCGGGGTGGATGGAATACAGAGATCACGATATGATGAAAGCATTCCTGGTCCATCTCGATGCCTCGGTGTGGTGATTATTGAGCGTGGGGTGGCGGGGTCTCTTACCCATAACACAAGATAATACCAGTACAGATTCCCGCAACGGGGCCAGGCTCAGTGATCTTTTCACTCCAGAAAGATAAAACCAAAGTAAACGCTGAGATCTCAAATGGAATCAAAAGAGCCTCGTAGAAGCTGAGCCATGTCGTTAGTTAAGTGCTCTATGCGGATCAATATCCCCAAGGAGAAGAAAAGAGTAAAAGACGGATAGCAAGGAGGAAGTAAGAACGAACAAGAAGTTCCAGCCGACCATGAAGCCGAGCG
This sequence comes from Penicillium subrubescens, assembly GCF_028828155.1. Classification (NCBI taxonomy): domain Eukaryota; kingdom Fungi; phylum Ascomycota; class Eurotiomycetes; order Eurotiales; family Aspergillaceae; genus Penicillium; species Penicillium subrubescens. The sequence goes on from NW_026643164.1 coordinate 126,968, forward strand.
CATCATCAACCCATTTACCAGCCAAGCGGATAAAACCTCCACTGACGGGGAAAGCGGTGCTCATCTCGGCAATGCAGTTATTGATCATAGCTAAGAAAATACTTTGAATAGTAAAAGCCAGGAACAGACTGCCGGGACCACCGTTGTACAGACCTGTTCCAATACTGACAAACAAGGCTGTTCCGATCGAACCACCAATGGCAATCAATTGGATCTGACGGTTTCCAAGATGACGCTGGAGGTTGTCGGCATTGTCAGCCATCATACCCTCCTGGACATCATGGGGACCTTCCGTCTTCAGCCCTAGAGTGTCCAAGACTCCGGTAGTCGTCCCCTTGTCTTTATGGTTTGAAAAGGCCATGATTGCGTCAATAGGCGATTTGCCTAAAATTTCTACCAACTGATACGATTTTGGGCAGAGTGTGGGCGAAAATAATTGTCAGCTAGTATCAGTGACAATGTAGTGGAGGTTTGTAGTCGATATTCTCAGTTGGCTTTTTGTCGCATGGGTCTGGTTTGGGCAAGATGTCCGGGGTTTGCAGGGTTGGGATCAGCGCAAAAGGTTAGAAGAGGGGTCACAGTCGCAATGGCCCAGATTCAAAAGGATGTCCTGAGGGTATGAAGCAGTTTCGTTGCGGCAGGGGAGTTGTCGCTTTGGAGAATGGACGGGAAGTCGAAGGGTGGATAGGCTTCGAATATCTAGACCAAGTGTCGCATGTGATGTTGAGGGCGAATTGATGGTATCAAAGGGCACCTAACGTGAAGCAATCCTCGGGATTGTCGTTGGAGAAGTAACCCCGACAAGATAGAAGAAGAAACGTGGTAGAGATTCTGGAATGATGAGGCTGAACAAACAACCTGCACAAGGTTATCAGAAAGTCGGAGGTAAGAGGGAAAGGTCCAAAGCTGGATCGAAGCCCTATCTGTAGGATTTTTGCAGATTGACCAGGAAGGATGGAATAAGAAATCTCAACGCACGGTTTGGCCGGTGGGAGACAAGGGTAGAAAAGAGGCGCGATCCTGTCGAGACCAGTGGCGCTCGGAGGCTAACCTGAATGCTAAGAGGCTAAGAGAACTCCACAAAAGACCAAGAGTCCTGTAGACTAGGAAACTCAGAAGATACTGGAACAGGACTAGTGCAGAGAGCTAACCCAGAGGGGCGGCAAGTGACATTTCACGGTCCGTACGCCATTTCATTCTCCCAGGGGCGACGGCACAGCCAAGTGAGTAACATACGGTAAGAACATGGCCAGAAGCGGGGTAATTTTGCTGGAATTGGATAAATATCACCCAGATCCCAAGGCACCAGTTAAAGTGGAACAGGAGTAACTGTATTCCTTGTTGAGATAAACCAATCTTGCGTAGGTCTGAGCCACGTTTTTTTTCGTGATCTCGTCGTATGTGATTGGATGAGCGGCGTCGGATGGGCGACTTGGCCAAGAACGGCGAGGGATGGCAACTAGGCCGTCTTGGGACACGAGCGTCCTCGAGTCATGTTGCATCTTCGGGCGGTTTCTGCGGTTGGGACGCTTTGGACTCCTGAAATGGAGAGAGTGCCGTGGATTTGGAAGGGTTGAGTTACTTCAGTAACATAACCATCTCCCGCGAAACTTCCTAACAGACGTCAGGGGCGGAATGGGGCTGAACTAGGCGGGCAAATCACGCCGCGCCCGTACGCCTCTAACGTCCCAGTGCGTCCCTCAACCAGGAAATTGGAAATTATCCTCATAGCCTTTGGTCGTACAACGACGGTTACAGCTCCCCAATTTCCCAAATCTCCCAAAGGCCATCCCGCGACAAGGATTTAAGCGGGGCCCGGGGGCGCCGAGTGGCTGATACGACGGCCCGTGCCCAGGCTGGCCTTATGGGAAGAATCATCCTGCAAGCATGCAAGCCAAGCAGCAAGGGTTCCCAGAGAAGTCCTGCCGCGTGGAGATCTCGTTAGATAATAATGTGATTATGAGAATATTACCTGATATTCACAGGGCCGAGAGATAAGGCCAACCCGCAAATTGATTGTTAGGTAATGCCAAATGCGGCCCCGGTCGTAGATAGGCAACCCCATATCTCCATACTCGGTACGGAGTAGACGTAGCTCTATATCGAGCGACTCTTAAATCTCTGTACACGTAGTAGTGAGATACAGGAGGGCTTATTTGAGCCTGCAATCCAATCCCGTGCTCCTAATAGAATGGTGATACACAATATCTAATTCCAGTTTCCTAATTCGATATCCCCATAACCTGTTCCTTTCATAAGACAAGAAATTCGCCAGGTTTGGTCATAGTGGGCCCGGGTGGTCCAATGGGAAGATTCCCCCTTCGGGTTAACTCTAATCCGGGCAGCTTCAGTTGTCTCTTATGGGGGCGAACCGCGTTCGATTCGCGGCTCGGGCCTTTTCTTTTTCTCTTTTTTGACCCCATGTTTTTCCTAATCATGTCTTCTTGTCATATTTCAACGCTGGAGACTAAAGCAAGTAGCGGTTACTGGGGCTTTCAGGGTTTTATGGACGTAAACGCTATGTACAATACCAACAGCCAATCATAATGCACAAACTGGAGGGATTTGAATGTTCCTGACCATGGATGCACATGTGGACTTATTCAACAACCCGGTCAACGCGTAAATTTTCTATCATCGCAACCTTCTGATTTCCTTTCTTCCTTTTCATTCCACGTATATGGTTCATCTCCACTTCTACTACTCGCTATGGAGTCCGAGAGGCCGGGCAAAGAAATACCAACATGTAACGATATCACCTCAATCCAGTCCCTTTCTTCATGATATATCCCCGCTCCGCCAAAAATTCCTCCAGTTCTCGATCTCTTTTGCCAAATCAAGATGGCTACTTTCAGGGAGTAGACAGTAGACCAGGATCCCAATAACTGCTACTCCACCAGCCAGGTAAAACGTCGAACTATTTCCAGCCATCTCTTGCGGGGGAGTGAAACATTCCGTCCCGACCGCAGCACCAGTTCGGCCAAGGCGGTTGCAATACCATACCCCATGCCTCGCATTGCAGTGGGAAACACTTCTGAAGAGATGAGACCAATGGTCGCACCAGGTCCCATATGGCCGAACGCCCGGAGAAGACCATAGAGCACCACAAAGGCGGCAATATGCTCGGATAGCTTGGAGTACGTACCGCCAATGATGAATCTGAGAACCATGTACCCAGAAAAGCCCACAATGCCGGTGTTACGTCGGCCGATAGCGTTAGTGAGCCAGGCTCCAATCATCACACCCGGCACGGGAAGGACGGCCAGAATGACCTGCCAGATGGCAGTTTTCCCAATATCATTATCCTTCACAAGCGATGAAATGATAGTGCTAGACATGATGCTGTTTGGGAAGTTGACGAAATCGTATAGAAAGAAGGCTAGTGAAGTGGTGAAGATACGACACCAGTACCGACGCGCAAGAAGTAGGTAAAGCCGGAAGGGTCGTCGCTGGTTGGTGAAATTGGAATTATGGAATAGAGTCGAATCGGCCATGAACAATCGTAGGATAATGATGATTACTGGCAGAACAGTGGCGATACCGTAGATTGCATGGAAGGCAATGGTCAGGTTGTTGTTGGTAGCAATCAGGCAGATCAAATAGATAATCTGCATGATTGGACTCCCCAATGTGGCCATCAGTGTCGTAAAGGACACAAAAAGTGGCCCTCGATAAGCTCCCATGATCTACACATGTCAAATATTTTATTTCTGCTTAAGAGGGAATCGAGATACTCACCTCGTCAGATTCTTCAAGTCCAGCGGCTGCGCTGGGTGGGTATTCACCCCCAACACCAAAGCCAGCGATTCCACGGACGATGACAAAGTACCAAAGCATTTTTTCAGAGGGGTGAACTTGTAGAGCAAGTGTTGCCAACAGTGTAGTGATGGCTACAAGGCACGAGGTGAACAGTAAACCGGATCGCCGAGAAATCATGTCCGAGGTATACCCCAGGACCACAACACCAATAATGGCACCGATAATCAGGGAATTGCTGATCCGAGTCTTCATATCCGCAGAGTACCGACCAGACCCAAGAAGCTTCTTGAGGATGACATTTGTGGGGTTGGCAAGGCTGTTTTGGAAACCATCGCTAAAATTTGCGATATACTAGAGAGATCAATAAATTGAGAGAACGAAAGTTGGTTGGCTTCGAATACAAACATACACAACTCAAAATGGTCACATTACTCTGCCACTTTTTCGGACGATACGAATCCACAGGCCGGTCTTGCACATTCTTCTCAACCATTGCTGGGGATTTCTCGGTCCCAGCATGCTCTTCAAGATCATTGACTGTCTGGATTTGTGCCGCCATGGTCGTAATCAATATATAACCAAACTTCCACTTGGCAATGGTGTTGGCTGAGGGTTGAGAAATGTTGATTCAGGAAGAACGAGTTGCCCCTCCCGATCTCTCTGATTTTGATGTTTAGGCTAAGATTTTAGTTGTCCTCTCTATCTTGATAAGCAATAGTTGTGGGTAAAAGGTTTTACGGACCACCGCCGAATTACCCACAATGCCGGTCAAGGTGATCTGGTCCGCGGAGATAAACATCAGATAAGTAGCAGTATCCGTACATGCAGAGAATACATTAGTGCAAATAATGGATCTTTGATTTTCATAGCATTGATGTAGTGGCAGTTCTCTAGTTCATATCCGGTGTCGGACTTAAATCATGCTTCTTGGTTGATTGAGCCTGGCTTGCGGAGCTCGGATTTCCAAAAAAAAAAAAAAAAAAAAAAGGGGGATAGTAACTAGTGAAGTTAGTAAACTAGAATGTACTAATTTTGATATCATGCAACTAACATCCTGCTTGGCTGAAATCACTATTCGTCGACTTCTCAATCATACTTACAGCTCCCTTTACCCTCGGAAGAAACACATCTTCAGTCTTTATTCCACTTTATTTGATGATGAACGAGGAATTCCCCACTAAGGATATCTCAACTACAGAATAAATCTTTGTTGAGCTACATTCCCATTGAGAGACAGTACTAATTAACTTGGCCTAAGCTTGCCATCCGCGATCCTGTTTCCCAAACGGCTAACCGCAAACATTTCTTATGGGTTCGATACTCCGCTAGGATACACATAATCTACAGATATTTCTTGCTCTACATAATCGATTATGGGATGGATGGAACGATTCGCTTCATGATCGAAAAGAGTATAATATCCATCAACAGCTGTTGGTATCATTCACAGTACCACCCCAGATCTGGCCAAGCCAAGTCAATACATTTAGATGTTTCTCTTTATCTTCGTTGAAGATCCGATTTTACGAGACCGTCACTTTTGACGTAGGACAGATCCTTGGTGCCATTATAATGCTTACTCCCATTATACTTTTGTCTCAAAAAGCCCTGTTAGGATTCGCTTGGTCCCTAATACTGACGACATGCAGAACCAGGTATTCAGTGATATTAGTCTATGGGCCTTCTCGAGCCTGGAACCTGTCATAAGGATTTTTACGTTTTTATATTATTAATAACTATACAAGATGACTATCTTTCTTTCTAGCCGTTTTCCAGATGTGTTTCCAGATGATTTTCTTTGTCTATCAGAATCAGAAAATTATTATCATTTGCATATAGTATGGCGTATTTCTTCTCCACCTAGAGATGATATTGACGAGGGTTGTCAACCGTAATTCCCATTCGTTGCCACATGCCCTCTACATTCATGTCCTCTTGACCACTAAGCACTTTGTTAGTCTTTGAATGTCAAAATGTGGTTTCAAATAGGCATCTTACTCATTCTTCTCATTGATCGACGGCTCAGTTTGACCCTCTGCGGTGTTCGGGTTCCGGAAAATCATGTTGTATTTCTGATTCATAGCAGTTATGTTAGCTTCGGTTCATTTGACATTCAAGGGGCGTTCAATTGAACTCACCATGCCTAGTGTAATGTGGATAGCTCCGGGTCCCTTCACAAACTGTTCCTCTGCACTCCGCCCCTCGATCAAAGACTGGATATTCTTTGCAACCACGGCAGCCTGGGCAGCACCCGGTCGTGCTGCTTTCTGCGCTCCAGTATCGGCAATATCTCCAACGGCAAACATATTTGAGTACTCGTCATTGAGGAATTGCATCGTTGGTCGGACCCGAATAAATCCATTATCTGGGTTGATCACCGAAGGTTCCAAATGAGCGACTAGTTGGTTGTTAGGGGTTTGTCCCGTTGCTAAAATCACTAACTGGGTCGATTCTGTAGTGCCGTTCATGAGCTCCACATCGAACGTAGTTCCGTCGTTAGGGAAGCCACCAGAGGGAGGAATCTTCACACGAGATCCAGTGATCAGTCGGATTCCCAATTCCTCGAACCGCTTCTCAATAATTTCGTGCAGTCGAGGGTGAAAGTTCGGCATAACGCGAGGCCGTGACTGGACAACCGTCACCTCCTTCTCCGGGTAGTACTCTTTAAGGTCAGTCGCCATTTGGACACCAACCGCGCCACCTCCAACGATGAGAATAGATTTTGATCGCTTGACATCGGCTTGGTGCTTTTGCAAATACTCAACAGAGGACTGCTTATCGTCGTGCTCCATAGCGGCAGGCTTTGAGAGCCGAGTTCCAGTCGCGACAACAACATAATCGAAAGGAATCTGTTTTGAGCCCTGCCACTCGCGATCAAGCTCGATATAATCTTTTTGGATGGATGTGACACGCGCTTGGACTACGTCATGGGCAGCGGGATTCGTTGCGCTTGAGAAGAGTCCACTGTATGGAATGAAAGCTTTATGTTCTTGGCCAGGAACAATAGCAAATCGAGGCTATGGAGATTTGTTAGTAAATATGACTCCTGTGTCGTGTCATACCTGACGTAGATTGGATTTCTCTACTCACGAACGTGAAAAGATGGTGGAAATGGCTGTGAGCCTCTGCTAGGAGAACCTGTTCGAGTGATTAGTGGTAAGTACTTTGGTCACCGCGAGAGAGTCCGAGGTAGGACTTTATGAGGACCTACTCTGTGAGTCGGTGGGATGATCTTTGAAAGCTCCTGAGCGGTAGACTATGTCCAAAATCAGCTGGTGTGTCAGGTTCGCGATATATTGTAATTAACAAGACTTACCCGCCCCACGAAGGAGCCTCCAACGACGATGATATTCCGAAGCGTTGCACCTGCCATGTTTGATTGTGCTGAATTGAGATTGAGAGAAACAAGGAATAATCGATTCTTGGGGGAATTGGTCTTGCTTTATAAACCAAGAGTGCTCGGCAACCCACCCGGAGCTGTTTTATGCTTTTTGATCCCTTTAGTCTGGCGGGCATGGGCTTTATCTGATTAACTCCGAGGAATCTTTCCGTTTTGAGGCAAATGCCGAGCACCGGACAAGTTCACATCCGCTGCGGTTGTCCCTGCGAGCCGATGGCGCCACTCTAAATCCTTCTAATACTACCTGTGGCGTTTGCCCCCAGACCCGACTCGTCCTGCCGCGCTTCTGAGGAGTAGTAGTTCCTCGAAATATCAGAAAGCAGGACTGCTAATCCGTTGTGTACAATCGAAACGGAAGCAACATCTGTAGACCCTTCCGGCCCCACCGAAGCTGGCAAAGGGGCTACGCTACCCCAGATCACAAATGAACCTGGACATCTGGGCGTCCAGAAAGCCGAACTTGTTGGCGTTTATGGATAAATTCAATTGGTGCAGACTCTTCTCCTAGTTCTTGAACTGTTGATCGCCGGGCTTGCTTCGGCATGTAGTGGGGGATAACGAAGCCGGCCCCTTCACGCAGGCTCAGTCGGTCGGATCCTGTTGTCCACCTTCCGTGGTGGGGGAAGACATCAAACTTTTCAAAGGGTTGTGTGTACTTCGTACTCCCCATGTTGTGAAAATAGTATATATGGGCCAAAATGAAGTGACACTGGGAACGGCCAGATTTTAGATGAGAAATCGTGTGGAAATTTAATCAAAATGGCAGGTGGCGATTGTAGCTCTAGTCTACTGGTCTGTGATGATTGTGTCTGTCACATTGACTTAGTTTCTAGGTGCAGCGAAGATTGCATTTTTTTCGTTGCTCTTGATCCCTCTGATCTATGTCCAGAGTATGGCATCTGAAAAGTCTCTGGGTGGTGTACAACCCAAACTGTCTGTACCTCGATATATTTCACCGACCTAGGGGTACATTATGTCATAAAATAGGCAAATCCAAATTTCTTTGTACTATAAGCTGAAACTACCGTATACTTATCACTGATAGACGCAGTTTGAATCCATTTAGCTGATGAAAACACATAATAATGGCGACAGAAACTAAGGTTGAAAGAGTGACATCGCTTGAGGATCAACTCGCATGTGTAGCGACGTGGCAAAAGTTCGGTCTAGGGGAATTTCCCCGCCAGCAAAAGCATAAAGCCGAAGAAACCGAAATGACCCACTCCCGGTCGCTCAGCACACCTGTATAACCGAGTGAGCCCAGCAGAATGAGCTCGCGTCTCGATTGTATTTTAAGGATTTGATCTAGCCCCTACGGAAGCAGCCTATATTCTCTGTGATAATGGCGACCTCCAACATTGATCGGCCGCGCATACGCGCGAAGAAGGCATGCTTGGCCTGCAATGCGCGTCGCGTGCGATGCAATGTTCTAGAGATGCAGCCATGCCGGAATTGCGTGGCATGGAATCTCTCTTGCGAGCTAGGAGTGTCACGACGAGGAAAGTAGGTTCTTCTTGAGATATCGATTTCTGTCTTTTTAATTTAATGCGAACACTTATCACCAGATACCCACGCCGAAAGAAAAAGGCCTCCGAGACTGAGACCCTTGAGGCGCAGCGCATACCAACCACTACATCGGAAAGTCGGCTATTGCACCAAGAACCTCTGCAAGACCGAGGGGCTCACTATGTCCCATCAACCCACCCTGCAAGAGCCACGGTCGGGGATGCTATTCGCAAAACTGTCTTTCTGGGAGAATCGAGTCCTCTAACCTGTGTGGTTGATGAGGGCCAACGATCACCAGACAAAGGATATGCTTGTGGTATCCAAAAAGGGCGTCTGCATTATTCCATCTCCGAACTCCATGCAGAGACAAGCGAAGAGATTCTTGGACAGCGCCGTAAATCTCTTCAAGAACGTCTGATTCGCGAGAGCGCGTTAATCTTCCCGTCACCCGCCATCTGTGAGGTCCTTCTCCAGGCTTACTTTGAATGGTTTCATCCTTTGTTTCCTATTCTGGATCGCTCCCGAGTTCAGAATGATTATCAGGATGAAACAATATCGCCGTTGCTTCTGCAGGCCATGCTTTTCATCGGCGTCAGTCTATGCTCCGACTCTGCTCTCAACACCACTGGATTCAGCGACCGGTATAAGGCTAAGGGCTTGTTTTACCAACGTGCAAAGGAAATCTACGACGTTGGATGGGAAACCGACACAATGACCAAATTGCAATCAATATTCTTGTTGAGTTTTTGGCGTGGAGGACCTACCGAGGAGCGAGACGTGCGATACTGGCTCGGCACAGCCACTGATCTGGCGCAGAAGAAGGGAATGCATGTGATGTAGGACTCTCCACTTCATATCATCTATCGCTGGGTTTTTTGGCTGGGCTTTTGACTGACAACACAGGTCAAAATTAACGTTCTTGGCTGCTCGCGACCAGAAGGTTTGGAAGAGGATCTGGTGGGCTTTATATGTTAGTCTTCTTGCTAAACCTCGTGTCCTCTTAGGTATACAAGCTCATCAAAGATAGGTTCGTGATCAACAAACTTCGGCAGCACTAGGATTGCCGTCTCGAATCCGCGACGAGGATTGTGAGGTGGCCGAACTTGAGGAGTCAGACTTTGAGGAAGATGATTCTATGAACCCCAGTGAAATCTTTCGAAAACCGCCTACAGCGCACATGAATTATGTGATTCAAATGGCCCGATTGGCTAAATTGTGTAAGAAGCTCTTAGATTATGCAATGCCTAGAGTCTCTCACCAATGAAAAATAACACAGTACGCGAGGTTGTATCCAGCCAATACCTACCGGGAAAATCAAAGCTGGATAATCCATTGCGTCCCATTCTTCACCAGCGTCTCCTTGACTGGGAGTCAAATCTGCCACCAGAGATGCAATTTCAACCCTCAATGGCACGAGAAGTGATGTTTCTGGTCGGGATGCTCCACATGACCTATGCGTATGTTGTAACTCCTTCCGATATTGTCAGATTTCGGCCATCACTGACGCTGTTAGCAATCTGTATATCTTGCTGTACCGACCAATATTCCTGCAACCACCGAGTCAATCAACAAGCCCAGAAGGGAACATAGCCCTAGAGGCCGCAACTAAAAGTACTCGAATCTTGGAAGATATGCTGTCACAATATCTAGTACAACACGGATCTGTCCACTTGTGAGCTTGCCCATCAACAGAATTTTTGCTCCGAGAACGCCTGACTAACAACATAATAGGATTACTCACACATTTTCTGCTTTATGTATTCACACTATTCATTTCGGACGTGTCGCCAGTACCGCCAAAAAGCTTGCCGAGCATCGTGCGAAGCTCTGTCTACTCGGATTGAAGGAGCTTCAAAAGTCATGGGACTTGGAGAACTGGGTGCTCGACCTCTTTTTCCACTGTTTAGATGATCGCACGGCTCAAAATCTCCGACTCATTGATAATGGAATGTCAGCATCTGCCCTTAGCGAGCTTACAAAGGGACCACAGATTCCCGATTCGTCCCTGCATACCCCTTGCAGTACCACAAGTCGACCCCTTTCTCCGACGGCAGCCGACAGCATGTTGCCTGTTGTGCAAAACATGAACCAAATCGAAGATGCGTCAGTCAATATAGACTGGTACGAGATATTTAATGTGGAAGGTGATGATATTTCGGGACTAGCAGGCTCATTAACGAACCCTGACTATCTTAACCCGCAGAATCTGGAATTCTTATATCGATTTTTATAGCTCCAGAATTGAAGAATGACTATATTCAGATCCTACGCTCCGAAGTTTATCTCAGACAGTAGATATTTATTCTGGTTTATATATCAAGGGACGCGTGTTTGACGAACTAAAGGCACAATATAATGACAATATAAGAGAACCGCTAGGCCAAGAATACTTTTTGGGCGATTCTTTAAGCCTATACAGTTATATATGGAGTCACTCAACACAATACTCTACAGAGTTATTCCGCCAACCCCAACTCCGCCAGGATTGCCCTGTTATGTTCGCCAACTTTTGGAACACAACCCATTTGAGCTCCATAACCGCCCTGCTTCACTGACTTTGACGAGCCTGGTGGAAGAAGTGCCGGAACAGTGCCAACAGGAGTTTGAATGTCAACCCAACGATCACGAGCTTGAAGCTGTGCGTGTTTCCAGACACCTTGCATATCGTTTAAGTTGGCGTTCGCAATCGAAGCCGCTTCTAGACGTGTGATAGTCTCCGAAGCCGTTAACTGGGAGAAAACATCGCAGATTATAGTTTTCAAGGCATCTCGGTTCCTGGTCCTGAGTTTGTTGCTTGAGAATCGAGAGTCTGAAGCCAGATCGGGTTGTTGTAAGACATCAGTGCAGAACTTAGTCCATTCTCTTTCATTCTGGATTCCTAGCATGACCTGGCCGTCACTAGCTTCAAATGGGCCGTATGGATAGATAGAAGCATGGGACGCTCCTGACGGCACTGGACCAGGGGCACCATTAAATGCATAGTAGAGGGGGAAGTTCATCCACTCGACCATGCTCTCTAGCATAGAGATATCGATACGACAGCCTTGGCCATCTTTTCCACGCTGCAGGAGTGCCGAAAGAATATTGGTGTATGCGTACATGCCAGCGGCAATATCAGCGATAGAAATAGCCACTTTTACAGGCTCCTTACTAGCGGTGCCAGTAATAGATAACAGTCCTGCTTCGCTTTGAATGAGAAGATCATAAGCCTTCTTATCGCGGTAGGGGCCATCCTGGCCATATCCAGAAATATCGCAGACGATCAAAGAGGGATGCTTGTCCTTGAGTGCATCATGCGATAGTCCTAAGCGGGCACTAGCACCTGGGGCCAAATTTTGAACGAGGACATCCGCCCGCTCTAAAAGCTTCATCAAAACGGCGTGATCTTCCTTGTCCTTTAGGTCAAGGGCCAAACTCTCTTTCGACCGGTTTGTCCACACAAAATGTGAAGACATCCCGTTGACACGATCATCATATTGACGAGCAAAATCCCCGACACCTGGTCGTTCGACTTTGATGACGCGAGCTCCAAGATCGGCTAACTGCCGTGTACAAAAGGGGGCGGCAATAGCTTGTTCCAAGCTCACAACGGTAATGCCAGCCAGCGGGGGAGCACGATGACCACTTGAAGCTGTGCTTGAATAAAATTGTGGCGTTGTGAGGTAGGATGATGTGGCAAATGGCACGTGCAGCGGGCGCAATGCCCGGATAGGAGGTATTGGCAATTTCATTGTTGATAACCAGAGTCAAGGTTGTCCGCAAAGGAAACCACTTTTGAAATATCTTACTGTCCAACGCTCCATATTTGATGCTGCATCATCCTCGGCTGAATCAATCTTGAAATTCGGCGCCTTGGCCCCTTGACCGAACAGACAGCGGGGAAGTCGGCTAATCGGTTATATGCCCATCTTGGGTTGTGCACTCGGACGAGCGTATACCACATATATTAATTGACCGTGCAGACAAATGAAAGTAAGAATACACAAGATACTAAGTGAAATATGTCTCGACCACAGTGGCAACGTTTGGCTCGCTCGCGATGGGCTGTTCCGTCTTTGAGGACACCTCTGGGTGCATCAAATCGCCTGCCCACGGCACGTGCCACGTTTTCGACGTCTGTACGACGCGAACTCATGGAAATGTCAGGCTTTACGGAAGAGCAACTCACTGTTCGAGAGGCCATCTCACATATCTGTTCCAAGTTCCCCAACACCTACTGGCAAGAGCGTGACCAGCAGGAGAGAGATCCTAAAGAGTTTCACGCTTCTTTGGCCAAAGACGGATGGCTGGGCATTGCACTTCCCGAGTCTCTTGGAGGCGCTGGCCTAGGTATGTGGATGATTGAAAACTGATATCTTGAAAACTGTTACTGGGTATGCGGTTGCTAAACTTCATAACAGGAATCTCTGAGGCGACAATAATGATGCAAACCATCACACAATCCGGTGCAGGAATGGCTGGAGCACAGGCGATCCACGCCAATGTATATGCCACGCAGCCTCTGGCTAAATTCGGCACAAAAGAACAGCTCGAAACAACGATTCCCAACATCATCAATGGCACCTGGCGAACATGTTTTGGCGTCACGGAGCCTAATACGGGACTCGAAACTCTCAAACTCAAGACTCTTGCAACAAAAGCCGATGCCGATGATAGCTACCTAGTCTCTGGCCAAAAGATCTGGATTACATGTGCGCAGGTTGCTTCGAAGATGATTTTGTTAGCACGCACGACTCCGCTAGAGGAAGTCCAGAAGTCGAGTGAGGGATTGTCTCTTTTCTGTATCGACCTTGACCGCAATCAACCGGGTTTAGATATGCGCAAGATCAAGAAAATGGGCGGCCGTGCGGTGGATGCCAACGAGGTGTTCTTTGATAACTACAAGATTCCTGTCAATACATTGATCGGTCAGGAGGGCCAAGGATTCAAGATCATCCTGCATGGTATGAATGCCGAGCGCTGTCTACTAGCAGGTGAGGCTCTAGGTCTCGGCTATGCAGCCCTCGAAAAGGCAGCTCAATATGCCAAAGACCGCGTTGTTTTCGGCCGACCAATTGGCCAGAACCAGGGAGTTTCGCACCCCTTGGCAGACGCATACATGAAGCTTGAGGCAGCGAAGCACGCGACATACCATGCGACTCGGCTCTATGATGCTGACTCGGTGCCATCCCACGCAATTGGCGTGGCTTGCAATAGTGCGAAGTATCTGGCGGCCGAGGCCGCGTTCACTGCTTGCGAGCGAGCTGTGCTCGCCCATGGTGGCATGGGCTATGCCATGGAATACGATGTGGAACGGTATCTGCGTGAATGCCTCGTTCCTCGGATTGCTCCAGTGAGCCGTGAAATGATCTTGAACTATGTCAGTGAGAAGGTTCTTGACCTGCCTCGAAGCTATTAGAGTGGTGGAGTTCACGACGAGGTGATCTGGGCAGGAGAGGAGAAGCCTGTACAATAGACAATACGATGAATATCGTGCAAGATATAGACAATGACCGAGCGACTGATCTCAGTTTGAACCAATGTTAATTCGATGGACTTGTAGAATAGTTTCCAATCTACACTAATTAGCCATCTTCAAACTAGACTTAATGCCTCGAATCCCAATATGACAGTGTAAACATGGGATGGAGCTTTTTATCAGCCCAGGACCATTCAGCCTTTGAAATTAAATTTTTTTTTTATTTTTTTTTTTTCCTCCCTGAGGTGGAATAAAAGAGTTGCAGATCCGATGGGACATGAGCCCGCTGCCTAGAGGTTTTATACTATGCAACGATGATCGTCGCTCTTACAAGAATTGTAGATTTCATTTTTAAGGTACGATGAAATTGTTCTTGTGAATTCAACTTAAGGTTTCGAGTCCAAAGTTATTGACCCAAATCGCCAGTGACTGCCCGGATTGTGTTGATCAGGGCAGGGATATATATTGTGCTCGTGGACTGTCTATTTCTTCCAAATCATGGACGAGGTACCCAACTATCCACATCCATTCGTGTATCGTATTTGACCTTACAGCTTTACTGGGTATGCTAACATAATATCTCCAAGTTCCAAAAAGCCACACTGTTCTTGAACGCGTGACCGCAGCGGGAAGGAGGACAGGTAGATCCCGCATCAAGGGACAGGACGCAAAGGCATTGAAACCTTTTGCTTGTTAAGGAAATGTGGGTACAACATTGACCACATGATAGAATAATTATCTCATAATGGTCATAATGAGCCAATTATTACCCACTCTTTACCTCCGAGAAGCCAGAACGAACGAGATGTGAGCTCTGGAATGCTGGGGATTCAACCGTGGCGGCGGATTTCAGTGCAGGATTTCAGTGCAACAATCACCGTTTCCGGCCCAGGACTTTTCTACAACTTATCGCACTATTATTAATGAACAATCAAACAGCATGACATCGCCTCGGTATCCTTATGACGGGTGCGAACTACCCCAGTCGATACAATCGCTGTTCTGGAACGTCCGCAACCCACTTTCTGAAACGTCGCAGCCTGGATGTTAGCCACCCTGGCCTTGCGTACGGGCCACGCACACTGAAACACAGTGCTGGTCTGTGCGCGTTCCTTGAAGCGCGGTATTGGGGGTTTTTGGGTATTAAGTACGGTAATTCTGTCGTATCCAAAGCACTCGCATTGAAAAAAGCATGCATAATATCTGCCAATAATGATGAGTTTTGCTTCGAATCAGAGAACATAGAGTAAAAATGTCAGCGCTGTCAAATTGCACCATGTGAGGGCTTGTCCTCGATCTTTGCCTATCGTCATTGGCCTTTAACACAGGATCGTTATCTCTGTAGACCAAAGAACATGGGGGAGGAATTTCCCGAACCTTCTTGTCACATTTTCGAGGATTTGTGTTGTCTCCACAGCAAGGCACGCAAGTATTTCTGTACATGCCTGAAAAGACTTTCGTACCTGCATGTAATGGAGCTAAGCTGAGACCTACAGGCGAAGGCGTCCACCTTAATGGCCAATTTTAGTACTTCATAGTGAACACACAGTCGATGGCTTGCGAGATCCACCAAGGGTCCTTCAAAATCCCACCATTTTCTTCGGGTCCGTACCTGAGACCCGTTGCGGTGCCTGGCGGAAAGACCGGCCCTTCAGCCACCGACGATTGCGTGTCGCGGGACCCCTGATTGGCCGATGGCATGCTAAGCATTCTACTACTCAAGTAGGGCAAGCTTGGCCAGCCATTGGGAACGCCGCGTCTGTGCCTGTGCAACGTCATACGGAATTGGATGCTGGTGTGACTAACCCGCAATCGCTGATCGGAATCGGCCCAATCATGAACCGGAAGGATCCGTAAGTCCTGCCACAGTTGGCGTGCTTTCCATTTGCACAATGAACAGGGATCTATTCTTAGCTGGGGAATCACAAGGAAGAGAATAATACTTGGCTTATCATGTAAAGTTTATGCACTTCCGGGGTGGTCTGCTTATATATAGGCGGCCGCCACCAGGTTCATCCTCAGGCATACCCCTCTGTTGATAATCACAATCCTGTTCCTGTGATATCATTGCATTAATCGAAGAGATCGGTCTCTCTTTCTACTCAGCAATTATCAAATCTTCTCAACTCCCATACAATGCCATCATCAAGCAACTCGAGTGCGCGCACTGGCTCTATCCAGTCGCACGACAGCCCCAAGAACGTGCTACAAAGCAAGGCCGACCCCAATGCAGCCTTATATGAAGCGCAACCCAGTCAGTCATCCATATATCCATACCCCGGACCGTTACTATGGATTGTACCCACTAACACTCAATTCACAGTGGCCGTCAACGCAGAGCCCGGAACCCGAGACACCTTCTCCCTTCGAAGCATACAACACAAGGACCGCGAGGGAAAGCTCATCAGTACGTGACTATGAGACGTGAGAACATCCACTTGAATATGGACTGCGTGCTAACTCGCTTTTAGCTGACCCCGATCTTTCCAATCCCACACGAAACCGTCTCGAGCGACCATTGGATACAATCCGAGGATTCGAGGCTGCAATTGAATCCCATCGCAAGCAGAACCGAATGTGAAATGGCTGCGGAAATACACGAAAGAATAATACCGAGATCGAAACGAAGGGATGTTAATGATAGTAATGCTTTCTTGTTGACAAAGGACCCGGGATGTATGAGTATCGTCTCGTGATTATCTAGAGCTCATCGGGATTTGTGCAAATAAAATCTTTTTCAAGCGACATCGTTATCCATCTTTCCAACCCGTAGCCAGCCAGGTTGGGATATTGCGTGATGCACGATATAGAGATTCACTGTTAATCGGTGGACAAGCACCTTGTTCACTGGATATGACGAGAGAATCAACTTAATCTTACTGACAGCGCCACATCGAACCCACCGATGTGAGATTCCCCAGATCCTCAGATCCTCAAAGCTTGGCACTCTGATCGGTCGCGGCATTGGCCACTCTATCTGATTAGACACGCTAGTCGTTATTGTGGGTATACGAAGAGTTCCCCGTTGAAGGTCATTCATCATGGAGTGCCTAACCAACTGGATATCTCCACGACCAAGTAGATAAGCGACAAGCCATATTCTAAAATCAGAGGAAGCACTTCCCAGATTCTTTCCATATACTGAGGTGGTAGATATGCAATGAATTTGAGCGTAGAAAGAAATTATCTCCGAGCTTGTAAAAATAGTTTATAGAGGTCCCACCCACCACATATCCTGCTCAGGGAAATTGCACAACAACGCTTGAGGGTTTTTGGCTAGACTAAAATTACAAAATTAGACTTATCGGTCTCCGTATGAAGCCCAAAATGGAGTACATCGAGGGGGAAAATTCAAGTGCGATGGTTTGGACTTTGAAGGAGGACACGCACTGGCCGACGCCCTCTCAAGAAAAGGCCCCACCAACCGCGTCAGCCTGTGTACATTTTCACTCTCCACCATCAACTTCCCAAGAGAACTCACCCAGTCAGAAATACTTCACGATGCTATATACAGCACTTATTAGACATGATTGAGCATGTCTTGGATGTGGTCGTGGCCAGCGACTCGTCAGAATCCCCTGGGTTCATCGTCGCCGCGCCTCATGACCACGTTCCCAAGGCCGAGGAAACTCCAATGTGGCGCACTAACGAGTGTTAGTCTGCAGAAGCCAAGATACTTTTAGTTGGTGGGACCTTCTCATTGGCTCTTCTCATTCGTTCGGGACTAGTGTACCGATTCGCTTCATTACCTGCCAGCCCTAATTCATGGTGGTTGACGCGGTCCGTCTTCTCCTGGAAAAGGTGACAGCCGGGCGCCAGTGAAGACCTAGTCGCCCACCGTTTAATGCGTCTTACCTCGGGGCCTCTGAGGTCATTAGCTCGGTGGATATCAGCTGGGTCAGTTGTACGCGTCCCATTCAAGTCTTCAGGGGCAAATAGCAAATCAGGGTGGCTGAAGGGACGATGGGAGTGTATTAATGGACCACAGGAGGTGAAGCCACCATGGATACTTCTTCGTTGGAGGACATTTAGACATTAACATACACTCTTTCAAACGACTCTCTTTCACTAATCCTCAAGTCTTTCCTTCTTCTTGCGCCTAACTGACCCGAAGGAGGCCCATCCTCCTGTTTCACTCGCTATATCTATATTTCTGCGGTATCGATCGGATCCGCTAAACCTTTCTCGCCATGAAATTGTCTCTGCTGTCGCTGGCGACGCTGGTCACGGCCGCCGTGGCGGACCTGGACCCTATTGTTATCAAGGTATGCCATTGTTACGCCTTCAAGGAGGTTGGATAGATGTTGACTATGAATTTAATATTAGGGATCCAAGTTCTTCTATTCCAGCAACAACACTCAATTGTAAGTCGACTGCAGAGATATGCTCTATCCCTGACAATAAGCATGCTAATGATCGAATAGCTACCTTCGTGGTGTCGCTTATCAACGTATGTCTATGACCATTGCTAGATCAATCTGGCTCACGCCTAACACCAGATACTAACATCACCATCAAACAGAGGATACCAGCGACAGCACTAGCTACAAGGATCCCCTGGCCGATGCCACCGCTTGCAAGCGTGATATCCCCATTCTCCAGGAACTGCGCACCAACGTCATCCGCACCTACTCCATCAACGCCAGTGCCGACCACTCTGAGTGTATGAAGCTGCTGTCCGATGCTGGCATCTACCTGATCTCCGACCTCTCAGACCCGACTCAGTCCATCGACCGCAGTGACCCCAACTGGCTGACCAGCTTGTACTCTCGCTACACCAGCGTGATCGACGAGCTGTCCCAGTACAACAACACCATTGGATTCTTCGCCGGCAATGAGGTCGCCAACACAGTTGACACCACTGACTCGGCCGCCTTTGTCAAGGCTGCTGTGCGCGACATGAAGACCTACATCAAGGAGAAGGGATACCGGTCCATGGGTGTTGGATACGCTACTGCTGATGTCTCGTCGATTCGTGTGGACCTGGCCAACTACTTTGATTGTGCGGAAGCCGATGAGTCTGTGGACTTCTGGGGCTACAACATCTACTCGTGGTGCGGTAACTCGACTTATGCCGATTCTGGATACAAGGACCGCACTGAGCAGTTCCGCAACTACACTGTTCCCGTCTTCTTCGCTGAGTATGGTTGCAACGAGGTCACTCCTCGCACTTTCACTGAGGTGAAGGCTCTGTATGGTGACACCATGGCCGAGGTTTGGTCGGGTGGTATCGTCTACATGTACTTCCAGGAGACTAACAACTACGGTATGTAATGAATACCCTGGATGATAAGCTCATGACATCGATGCTAATTTCTGCAGGTCTGGTTTCCGTTGTGGACACCACCAGCGTAAGCACCATGCCCGACTTCAAGTACTACTCCAGCGAGATCGCCAGCGTCAACCCCACCGGTACCAACAAGGCCTCCTACACCCCGACCAACACCGCCCTGCAAAGCTGCCCGACCGTGGGAAGCGGGTGGCAAGCCAAGTCCTCGCCCATGCCCCCGACTCCGGACTCCAACCTGTGCGAGTGCATCTACGAGGAGTCCGCCTGTGTCGCCTCGTCCAGCCTCGGTACCACCAAGTTGGCCAGCCTGCTCAGTACCGTCTGCGGCTACACTGACTGTGGTGGTGTGAGCGCCAACGCGACCACCGGCGAGTACGGTGCGTACAGCATGTGCGAGATCAGGTACAAGCTCGCCTTCGCCCTTAACAAGTACTACAAGGAGCAGGACAAGGACTCTAGCGCCTGTGACTTCTCCAGCTCTGCTTCTACCAAGGCTACCACTGCCGCGACTGGAACTTGCTCTGCGCAGATTAAGGAGGCTGGTACCGCTGGCACTGGTACTGTTACCACCGAGGCGACTGCTACTGCTGGTTCGTCCTCGAGCTCATCTACCTCCTCCAGCGCTGGTGCCCCTGTCACTCTCCACTTTAGCGTGACTGTCGGTTATTTCCAGGTCGGCGTTTACGCCGCCACTGCCTTGTTCGCTGGTCTGGGTATGATCCTGCTGTAAATGCTCGTCTTGAGATGACTGCAGGGGATGTCGTGCCTTTTATACACTTCTTGTCTTGTTTTATTTGCTTTGTGTCCGCTTGAGAGTCGGATTTTATAGACCGTCCTTCAATTTGCGGGCTACTTATAATGGAGCTACCTGTTTGGTATATTTGATCCTCTCTCACAGCAAATACAACTTACTTTCCTCACTAGCTGTTTCTACACTCTGTAGGAACCCAACCAGACCACTGACCATGAGAGTAAAGGTATATGGATTCATGACCCTCTCTCACATCAAATACAACTTACTTTCCTCACTAGCTGTTTCTACACTCTGTAGGAACCCAACCAGACCACTGACCATGAGAGTAAAGGTATATGGATTCATTCACGCGTATCAAAATATGTTCTGGTACATCATCACTCATGTTATTGCTCAATAAAAACAGTTATTCCCCGACAATCGCTCTCTTCGTTAGGATCGCCGATGTCTCATCCAGTCGGCTCCAGTCATGTGCATCCTTACAAGCCTGCCGACTCAACCGGACTGCACGACTGGTCCGCGTTCTCATTTCCTTCTCGAATTCATCGATAGCCACCGAGGGTGTTGCAGAGCCATCGAAGATTTTTACGATCGCCTGCATCAGCTGATATGCGTCCAGAATACCGTGATTTGCTGCCTCTCCTCGGTCTATAATCACAAGGTTAGCCTCGTGACTCCAGGGTTGTCATTTTCTATGTAGGAAATCTTACACATTGTCATCGCATGAGCAGCATCACCAGCCAGCGTAACCCGACCAGCATGATTATCCCACGACAGACACTCCCAATCTGCCAGTTTTATCTCCGTGACTGGCGTACCCTCTGGAATCCGATCGACGGTTTCTTGCAAGAAGGGGACAAATCCCTGAGCCCGACGTTTCATATTCGCCAGGCGAGCTTCATCCGTCACGTCGACCTCATCCTCTGGCCCCTGGACTGGCCAGGACATGCATATTTGCGCACGATATCGTTCCTCTGCTGTCCCAGCCGTGCCATTCACTTTGGGAGTCTCGAGCATAGAGAACCAGAAGAAGGCACCCGTGGGTGGATGGCATCCCTGGAATAGCAGTGGGTCCATCGCTCTCAAGGGCTCGATCTGGGCTGGTGTCAAGTCGACGGCGACTCCGGTAAAGTTGATGCCCAGGGGCGTGTTGTTGAATGAGTCCGGGCGCAGAACCTGTCGCACCATCGATCGGCTTCCCTCGACGCCGACTGCGATACGACCCGTCACCGTCGTCTGGTCTGCGAAGACGAGTTGGACCTGGTTCGAGTCGCTCGGCAAGTTGAGACCGACGACTCGTCGACCCCAGTGAACATGTTCCTCGATCCCCTGCAGCAGTGCCCGACGAGTCTTTTCACGATTCACCCTCCACCGCGTACTAGGAGGGATCTTATATTTAGGCTCCCCGGTCTCAAGGTTAATGAACAGGAAGTTGCCATTGTCATTCCGCGCCACGTCCGGATCAACTTGGACTGCCTGGATGCGCTGCAATGTTTCTTCGGGCAACATCTTCCACATATACTCCAACGCCCAATGCAGCGTGATCGCCCAGCCTTGGCCACGGGCATCGGGTGTTGCATCACGTTCGTAAATCTCAAAGGGAATGTTCTTCTGTTTCAGGGCCTGACCCAGTGTCAAGCCGACAACGCCGGCGCCGACGATAAGCACGGGATCCATGGTGATGGTAGAGATAGTGATGGCGTTGATGAGATGGACATTATTATGGTGCTTGTCGTCTGTGGGTGTCCTTTTTGTGTTACGCCGTTTCCCCGAATTGATTGGAGAGTTGTGGAATGAAGTTAGAATGAAGAAACCGGAAAAACTCACCCGTCGCATAGATAAGCCACACTCAGTGGGCCTGCATTAACTACCGCGGGGATTTACCGCGGACATGCTGACAGTCTAACACTGGTTCACTCACTTATCACTCGTCACCCCGTTAATCTAAACTCCGAATGTCAATTGAACCAATTATTCCCCAATTCCCCCGCTTCTTCACCAGCGGATTTCTTCCGAGCCTCAACTTCTTCCGACCGTCGGCTACGCGTTTGGCCCCAACGCGACGGCCAAAATGGAACACGACGACAATCATGATTGTGAATGAAGTCGAGCGAAAGACAAAGTGACTGTCTGATATAAGATTATCTGCTGGTGACTTCTTCTCTTGATCATCACACTTCCACAGACACACTCCCCCCATCGATCGCTACGATGACCTCGCACGAAGCTCTCAACCCCATTCACCCCGCGGTGCTTCCCCACCTCGACCCCGTCTTCGTGAACCTCTACAACGAACACGTCGCCAATACCCCCGCCGGTCCAATTGACCTGTCGGTGCTGCGCACAAAATACTCGGTACTCTACTCGTATGGCACAGGGCCAGCTCCCGATTGCGCTCGTGTCTACGACAGTGAAGTGGCCGGCCACAATGGCGACTTGATCCCCGTGCGAGTGTACGAGCCTGCCACGCCAGGCCCGTGGCCTGTGCATGTGGACTTTCACGGTGGAGGTAAGAGAAGACATAATCATGGAGGAAAGAAAGACAAGATCTCGAGCTTGACCATTGACTCGTTATGATAGGTTGGGGCTTGGGTGATCTCGACACCGAATCCCACATCTGCAAGCACATCTGCGCGAAAGCCAATGTCTGCGTCATCGACGTCGCATATCGACTGGTCCCAGAATTCGCATTCCCCATCGGTATCCAAGACTCCTTCGCTGCCCTCGAATACATCTCCGCCCACGGCGCCGATAAATTCAACATCGATCCCACACGTGTGTCCCTGGGCGGCGTCTCAGCTGGTGGAAACATCGCTCTGATCTGCGCGCACCTCGCCCGCGACGCCAAGATTCCACTTAAGCTCGTCGCCGTCGGAACACCCACAATCGACGATATCTCCAAGTACAAGTCGACGGCAGATGCACCCTGGCCATCCATGCAAGAAATGGAACACGCACCGACACTGAACTGGGCACGACTCAAATGGTTCGATAATCTCAAGTGGCAGAGCATCCAACCGAAAGGACCAACACGAGACGCACAATTGGCAGCCGTGAAGTGGTATGCCAACGCCCTGCAGGCTCCTGATTTCACTGGTCTCCCCAAGACGGTCATCTACACTGCTGGCTGTGACCCATTGCGCGACGAGGGCGAGGCTTATGCTCGGAAGTTGATTGAGGGTGGGAATGAGGTGATTCAGAAACGGTTTGCGGGTGTTCCCCACCCGTTCATGCACATGGATAAGGGTGAGTTTCTGTCGAATTCTATAATGGTGTTTAGTTCTAACTGTTGTTACAGATCTGTGGCAAGCAAAGGAGTTCATCGATATGACGGCAGATCACATCAAGGCTACCTTGCATCAATAGGAGTGGTAGTTAGAAAGAATATTGGACAATAGAATGGATGAACACCCGAGCGTATATAATGCTTCACACAAATGAAATATAACCCGCAATATGGATAATCATCTTCATTCATCAACACCAGTAGACCTCGCCACCTCCCTCGTCAAATCCAAATCCCTCTGCAAACTCCCAATTTTACTCTCTAACGCAACCACACAGTCAACTCCAAGAGGCAATCTCAAGTACTCATGCCCCCCCTCAACAGCATCCAATATCGCCCTGGCAGCTTTCCGAGGATCCCCTTTGATTAGTTTCATGAACTCCGTACTGTTACGCATCCCCCGAACCATCTGCTCAACAGCAGTACCCTGATACCCCTCACTGAAACCACCATTATCCTGGTACTGTGCAGGAGTGATGAGCCTGCTAGAAAACGGTGTGCGGAAAGCACCTGGTTCCACTATCAAGACTCGAATGTCAAAGGTCTCGATTTCGTGGGAGAGGGATTCGTGGATGGCTTCGATGGCGAATTTGCTGGCGGAGTATGTGCCTCGGGCTGGTCTTGCGATGAATCTGTTTAACGTTGTTAGTAGAATACAAAATATAATACTTTGGATATGCTGACCCTGCTCCACTGCTGATCAAAACAATACTTCCCGACCTTTTCGTGCGCATTCTTGGAAGTAGTGCTCGAATAACACGGAGAGGACCGTAGAAGTTGACTTCCATTTGGGAGCGCACCTCGTCCTCACTAGATCATATTAGTCTTGGGAAAAGTCCACGCCCATTAAAGCCATTACTGCAACTTACCTCGTATCCTCGGCACCCCCGATAAACGCGTATCCTGCGTTGTTCACCACAACATCGATATCATGACTTTCGGATATCTTCACAGCCCGGTCATATGTATCCTTGCTACCAGGATCCAAAGGCAACCATGTACCGCCAGTCTCTTCGAATTCAGGGAATGTCTCCTGTGCTTTTTGTACTTCACGGGTAGTGCCGAGAACTGCATGTCCTCTTCCCAATACTTCGAGGGCGAGTGATTTGCCGAGGCCGGATGAGGCACCGGTGATGAGCCATGTTTGTTTGTGATAATTTGACATTTCAAGGATCCAACTGACTAGGAAAATGGGAATGTATTCATTTGTGATACGAGGTTTAACAGGCAATAAAGACGGAGAAGCAAAACGAGGAACATCATCATAAATGGCTGAGCGGACTTAAGCAATTAACCTCGTTATGACCGAGACACCCTTTAGCAGAACCAATCACATCGACAAGAATCTTTTCTTATTGTCATCTGCATGCTCTTCAAATCAATGCACCGTCATTTAGCGTGATTCCATCTCATACAACTGCTCTGCCAAGGGCACAATTGATTCTTCCAATCCCCGAAACTTAACGCCGAGCACTCGTTGCGTTTTGGATGAATCACATGCGTAATGCGTATCCGCAAGGCGCTTGCCAGGCTCTCCTAGAGGCGCTCTATGCGTATCTGGAAGACGCCTTCGAATAATGTCCGCGATCTCTTGCGTATCATACGACCCCTGTGTCACTAGGAAACGCTCGTGTTTTGTCTCGGGGAACATCAGGGCTTTGAGGCTCGTGTCGGCGAGGTCTTCGACGTCGATCCAGACTATACGGTCAACCTCACGTTAGCAAGTCGTTGTATTTCAAGGTCGAAGGAAATCATACCGGGCGCTTTTGTCGGAGGGATCTCGCCGTCTCGTCCAGCGCTCAGCACTCCCCACACAATCTGGTTGCTCGCATTGAGCTGAGACAAAGAAGAAATTGGGTGAATCATCCTGCCAAACACCATTCCCGGACAGAGCGTCACCAATTGATACTGGACTTGGTGATCTCGAATATAATCCCACGCCGTGCGTTCAGCAACAACTTTCGACGCGCGGTATGCGATCGGCTAAAATCCGTTAGTTCACAGTGCCATTAAAAGAGCCATCATTTCGCACATACCACAGCCGATGCATTCACTCCGTTCTCATATGTCAACGGTGCCCAATCCTCCTCAGTGTAGACACGACCAGGCTGTAGACCCAGA
Organism: Penicillium subrubescens; assembly: GCF_028828155.1. Lineage (NCBI taxonomy): Eukaryota > Fungi > Ascomycota > Eurotiomycetes > Eurotiales > Aspergillaceae > Penicillium > Penicillium subrubescens. The sequence goes on from NW_026643164.1 coordinate 152,542, forward strand.
CTAGCATCATACACACTAGCGAAACTCGACATAATGACTACCCGCCGAATCGATGAATGCTGCTCAGCAGCCTGACAAACAACCTGTGTCCCCTTTACCGCCGGAATCATGAGCTTCTCCTCAAACTCACTCGGCTTAGCATCGTAATTGAAAGCCGACGCCAAATGCAGAACAGACTGACACCCCTCGAGCGTAGGACTCAAAGCGTCAAGATCAGTCGGGTCCACAACAACCACCAGCACGAGGTTCGCAAGATTCTGGACACCGGCGGTTTCTAATGCTTTGCGGGTTGTATCTGCTTTTTCGGCGGATCGCACTGTCGCTCGGACGCGGTGGCCGGAACGGAGAAGGGTTGCGATGCAGTGGGCGGCGATGAAGCCGTTGCCACCGGTTACGAGGACGAGGGATCCGGGTTCGACGTGGGGCATGGTGAGTATAGTTTGGGTTTGGATATTGCGTTTACAATCACATTTTGAAGATGCGGTCGAGTCAAATATCTTATACGTATCGTAGGTATTTGGGCGGGTCGGAGGGTCGGCTGGACACCCGCGCGGCCGTCGGATAGATAATATCACGACGTGTAGACGAGAGAATGGGAATTCCCTGCTCTCTAGACCTGACTGAATGAACTCTACTCTACTGTCTCTTGTCTTGAATACGAAGACACCGACAACTTTTTATCTAATGTAGTCACGTTATTTGAAAATCAATTTCATTGTAGTTACAAGCTAACCAAATTCAACAATTAATACACATAGCGGAAGTTCTCATCGTCATGGACATCCTGTACGCCCCCCTTATTCGCCATCTTTGCCTCCATCGAGCTACGCGCTGGCACACCAAGCTGGTCGGCCTTGTTGTTGCGTCTTCCATACATGAGTCGCAAAGAAGTGGAGACTAGGATTGCCGCGGCATTCACTGCCACGAGGGTAATCTTGGCAGGGATGTAGCTAACTTTGAGGTTAGATTGTTGGTATCGGATGTTGTTTTAGAATGGGCTTACCGAGGGGCATCTTTAGCTTGGAAGGTCTGAGGGCCGATGATGTTGGCGACGCTGAATCCGGCAGAGATAATCGCGGCGCCGGAGACCTGGAAGAGTCAGTGGTTTTCATGAAATAGCAAAAGCTCTGATACGTACCTTCATGGTGTAGCCCTTGAAGTTCGCACCAGTCCAAGCGTAAATCAATGCTAAGGGGGCGACAGTCTGGAAAAGTTAGAAACTTTTGTCAAAACACAAGACGGGTTGAGTACTCACGGTGTTGACCAAATAGATACCCGCCAAACAGCCTCCCCTATTCGAAGCGGGAAGGAAGGACATGAGACACGATCCCGCGAGAGTTGGAAGCAAGAGAAGATCGATGGCGAGCCATCGCGAAAATCCCTTTGCAATCGCATAAGTGGAGACCATTGTTGACACAATGCTGACGATGCCAGATGGCATGTTCAACAGCGCACTTTGCTTGGAATCATAACCAAATCCTTTGATGAGAATGGACGAGAAGGTCGTAATGACACCACTGGGAATAGTGATGAGAATCGTAAGCAGAACCAGCAGCCATGTCTGGAGGTCGGCGAAAGCTTCCAGGACGGATCGCCAGCGGAACACCTTCTCGCCCACACCGGCTGCATCTTGGTTCAATCTTTCGACCACACGCAGTTTCTCTGCTTCACTGAGGAATTTGGCTTTGTCAGGCGTCTCCGGTAGAATGAATAGAACGAGCGACGAGACGATGATGTTAACTGCGCCGATCACGACAAACATGATCCGCCAGCCACCAAATGAAAGGTACGCTGGGGCATGCTGAGCGGCAAACGAGATGAGACCGCCAACTATCTGTCCAACTCCAAGTCCACAATACCAGAAACCATAGCGAGGTGTCGATTCGGCTCGAGTATACCACATACTCGTGTACATTGTAAGAGAAGGAGCTATCATATCGTCAGTAAAAACGATACATTCTCGAGAGTTTGCAAGAGATGTATCTCACCAATCACGGCTTCCATCAGGCCCAGAAGAATACGAAGTGCCAGCATGCCAGAGAAGTTCTTAACCGCCGAAGAACAGCAGAGGATAATACCCCAGCAGAAGACATTGGCTCCGAGGACTTTGGACACGGGGAATCGCTGCAACAGAGCACCCTGCGGGATTTCTGCCACGGCGTAGGCGATGAAGAAGGATGTTGCCAGCCATGAGAAGTCATTGCCATGCATGCCCAAGTCGCCCTGCATGCCCATCACATTTGCATACTAGCATTGAGATTCGTGGTTAGTAAAGAACTGGATAATGCACTCCTCCTGCCATCTTACTGTCTGCACTCACATTGATCGAAATCTTGTCAATCATCTGCAGGAAATAAGTCAAGAACATGATCGGGAGGATTTTCCGATCAATCTTGCGAAGTAGTCTCTTGTCATCATCGGTGACACTGCCCAAGGCACAATCCTCAGACAGATCAAGCTTAGTTGCGAACTCATTATTCTTCTTCTCCATCATTGTTAAAACGACAAAGGCAATCCAGATAGTCCTTTGGGGTAAGACGAGCACAATATGACATGGCGTTGGCCAATACCACTCTTAAGAAGAAAATGGGCGCCTTGATACCAGCGGTTTAGCTAGACAAGATAGTGACCAGCACACAGGTGGCTCCAAAGCTTCCTTTCCCCGGAAACTAGATACTGATTAGCGTGAACCCGGCAGTCAGGGAGGCGAAGTGACAATTGTGGCAAAGATCGGCAGCGGAGAAGCCAAGAGACGCAGCCGTCGGATAGATAAACTCTCGCGGCGCGACTAGCGTGTTATTCCCCTCTTTGGTTCCAGCCCGTCGCCTACTAAGCGATAAGAGCGGCCGTCGCTCAGGAAGAAGGACGAAAGTGGTGGCACCCATCCGACACAAAAGTGCAAAAGAAGAGGAATAACCTCACCACGAATCGAGTATATATTCTAGATAATTCAAGAGGTCTTGGAAATTCATCATCTTCATGTCAATAATCAACTCCTCTGTTGTAAAAATGCCTTCACGTACCGACTCGCCGCTTCAGGTGGCCATTATTGGCGCTGGTCTCGGCGGCCTAGCAGCTGCTGTCTCTCTGCGTCGCCAGGGCCATGCAGTGACTGTCTACGAGCGATACGATTTCGCAGGCGAAGTAGGCGCGTCATTGAGTGCTGCCTCCAACGGGTCGCGCTTCCTTGAGGAATGGGGTGTGGATGTGAAAGCGGCCAAGCCGGTAAGACTGTCAAAGGGATATTAAAAACATAATATCTCAGATCTAACTCGAGATTTTAGGTCATTCTCAAGCAGCTAATCATGCACAACTGGTCCGATGGTGAAGTGCAGAGCACATACCCACTGGGGGACTACAAGTCCAAATTCGGCACAGTATGCGGCACAATCACGCTATTTGTGATATAGAAACTAATTATGAGATTCCAGGAGTACAACAATTTCCATCGTATTGATATTCACAAGCAACTTCTCAAATCGGCATTTGAAGAACCCGGCGATGGACCCGCCTGTGCCTTGAAGGTGAACCACAAGGCCACCGAAGTCAACTATGAACAAGGCACCATCCGATTCGAGAATGGATCAGAGACCACTGCGGATTTGATAGTCGCGGCCGATGGAATCCGAGTAAGTCAACCAAGATTCATATTAATCCACAGCTCTAACATGTAATGTGCAGTCCCTCACAAGAAATCTGATCGGGGTCGTCCCTCAGTTCGAAATGTCCACCTCGTGCTGCTACCGATGCATCATCGGGGCTGATAAGCTTCGCTCTCTCGGTCTAGAAGACTACATCGACAACGAGGCCATCGAGTACTGGGGTGGATTTGGAATTAACAAGATCGTCATGTCGCCATGCAGTAACGGTGAAGTCGTAAGCTGTTACTGTTTCTACCCTGCATCAGTCAACAACCTCCGTGAGGATGGGTGGAATATTGGCGCTACACCGCAACAATTGGTGGATACCTTCCCAGACTTGGATCCCCAGATGAAGACATTGATGCTGAATGCTGAGGATATTAAGATGTGGCGCCGTAGGTTGACTGCTCCTGACCCAATCCAACTAGCGCTGACTATCTATATAGTATATCGACACCAGCCTTACCCATACTGGGTAAAGGGCAAGGTTTGCCTCCTTGGAGATGCCGGTATGTCCAGAAGAGTAAATCCAACACCAAGCTTAAATCCACTGACTATCTCAATAGCCCACCCCATGATGCCCGACCAGTCACAAGGATCCTGCATGGCCTTTGAAGACGCCGGTGCTCTAGGTATAGTGTTCAACAAGAACTTCCGGGAGTACTACAGCGTGTCCGAAGGACTGGCACTATATGAGAAGCTACGTAAGCCACGCGCTACAAAGGTCCAGGAAGCAAGTTTCCGGGCCCGTGAGGATTTGAATGAGCGAATTGGATGGAGCTCATCGTCAGACCGACCGGGGAAGTTGACCATCGAGGAGGTTTGTGGGTATAATATGCGGGATCACCTTGCAGAGTTAATGGCCGGAAACTGAGAGAAATTGTAACTATCTTGTTAGATCTGTTTTATGAATTGATCCATTTTCAAATGAAACCAATCGCTTATCATTAATCTCATCATAATACATAGTAGCATCCAAGCTATACAAACACAACACCGGGGAACTTGCTATATCGCACCGCGGCCCAATTTAGATCTGTTGTGCAGGAAGCACCATTCCATACCTCCTCCAACAATTGTCGCGCATACTGAATATGTCCAAACCCAAGAGTATTCTCCATCACCATCAGACGCTCCTTAACCATCATCCGGCGTTCCATACTGATACTACTCGATCCCGCAATGACCAAGGGGAAAAGCAGACACCCCTCAACCCGACTGGCATAAGGGATCTCCTGCGCCGAATCTAGGATAATCGTAATCGACCGCTCCACAAATGGATGAAGTGGATCATATCCCTCAACGACCTGATGCAGCCGCAATCGAATCGCCCATTCAAACGCGGTTGTAGCGCGCTCCGTCTCAGGCTCCAACTCGGTAATCTGGTCGTGATCTGACCGCCACTCATCGATCCGATTCTCTAGATGTGAAGCAGCCGTTCGGAAGCCAATCTCGGAGAGCTCGTCGACACGCTTACTCCTGTGATTGGCCAGCAAGTTAACCATACCCAAAAAGTCGAATAGCGCGGGCGAGATACCATATATCGCATCCGTTGATTGGCTGCGCTCTAGTTCGGGTACGCTGTTTCGCCGAAGGGAGGTCGTCAGCTCGGCCATGCTATCGCTGTTATGCAAGAGAGGCGCCTTGCAGCGGGAGATAGTGGACATGGCGTCGAGGTAGTGGAAGAGGCTGATGCAAAATGTCCACTCATCTGTGGAGACGAGGTTCTGAAATGCAGGGGATTTGAGGATGGTGTTTGCCGCTTTGAGGTGCCATTTCCAGGCTTTGGAGGTACCATCAAAGAGTTCCGTCAGGCATAGTAGTAGAACTGTGGCGCAGGCTTCGAAAATGCATTGGCGATCGGATCTGCCGAGCAAGGTATTGACTTGAGCTAAGGCTGTCGAATTGTCAGCTTGAGGAGATCATGCTAGGTTTCCGGGGGACGACAAACCTTGTCCTTGCCGTTTCAAGGCACATCCCCAGATACTGGGGTAGACTCTCCTCCAATGGCACCCACTGAGGCTGAGGATCACACTAGTCACGGCATCAGACGCGGCCGCCAGCGGCAAAAGCGTCACAAGGAAGGGGTTCCGATCGGGGTCGTGTGAGCGCGATAGGGCCCGCGCCACGACGTGGATATAGTGGTTGAATAGTGACCGGTCCTCTTCTCCACGCAGATACGGGTTAGTGGAGAGTGGGGAGCGCTCTAGGGGTAGCACAAGGGCGTTCTGTTTGGGTATAGGGTGTGGGAAGAGCGTGGCGATAAACTCCTCGTCATCCTCCGGGGTGATAGAGCTCAAGGCCACCAGCAGCGGATCGCCGTCGGAAGCGTAGATCGGATCAGCAGGAGGTGAGGCCGTCGCATGGGAATCTGGGGAAGATGATGAAGACGTGTCGATTGTCTCAGAAGTACTGGAGCTGGACGACCACTGGCAAGGGAGATTCAACCGGCGGCAATCACTGCATCGAGGTCGGTTCTCGTCGCACTTCTTCTTCCTAGGACCGCGATAGATCAGCACCTGGGGTTATCTTGAACCGCGCAGCTCCACCACGGATACGGGATTTACCTCGCCTTGCAGGATAGACATCCCCCGCGGGAACGCGAAGCCCGAGGACGCCGTAGAGCCGTTGCAGGCAAAGATGTGCGGACAGACTCCTTCTCAGTGGGACTTCGGGGCTTACACACATGGCCGAGACCTGCAAGCCATCCGCGGAGATGTTAGTTCATAGTTTCACCGGATTGAGATACTCAATGGGAGCTAGAAGAGTCGTACGTTTGCATCGAGAACAGGGCTGGTCACCGTCGCATCGTTGTTTCTAGGCGTCGATAAGCAATTAGCGTCATAACATGGTCAATGGAGACTCAATACTCACGATACGAGCACATCGAGCACAGACTCGACCGGGGGCACTCATAGCTTGTTGCGCTGGAGACATGGCGACCACGATAGCAGCAGTATCAGCAGTAGCCTCATGGGAGCGGGGGGAGAAGCAGTCGACGCGACGGTGTCTTTTTCTGGCCCGGCTACTTTCTTCTTATCGGCAGCTTCCGATCCGACGGACTGTCAAACTTGACGATAAGGAGACAAAAGTTGGATTGAATAGAGGCGATCCAATTGAAACATCCCAATTGCCCCGCTGGTGGCGCTCATCGCCTAAACGAGTCAAGACTGTGGCCCATCTCAAGTGCGGGGAAATTGACAAGGGGGCAAAGCTGACATGCTGATAATTCCGATGGGCCCGCATGGGTTTCCCCAGATTCTCGGTAATCTCGGTTCTCCATGGGTAGAATACGAATACTGTAGGTATCTGGCATACAGTCGAGATCGTTGGATGGTTCATGCAGGGGTGATTTGTATAGGACCCTAACCACATGAGACCCTTGGAGTGCAACAAACTCTAATCCCGACCGGTTGAACGTATTCGCTATTGCGTTCAAGAAATAGTAATTTTTAACTTTGTACTACATACTGTGTATTATCCCTGCAAAATAGTGTTCTTCCTCGAGAACAGCTCTGCTATCTCAATTCAGTCGACGGGGTCACCAGATAAGGCCTTCGCAGGTCTGTATGTTGCCAACAAGCAAGATGTACACATACAAAACAATCATAACTCGAGCACACCGCTACCGGGAGTCATCCGGACAGTTGAGATCCAAATCTCTCCCAAGGGCAATAGCGAAATGTTTGATCCTGCACCGTTCGATAGTGTCGAAGGAAACTGCAGTCTCTTCCTCTCAACGGAAGTGTGAGAAAGCGCGGTTGTCTTGTCGTTGCCTCGAGTGCTCTCTCAACAACTGCTCTATGAAAGGCAAGCTTGAATTAGGCTAGAATTCATTGGCCTTGTTTACATGGCAAAGGCTTCACCCCATAGGATTCTAGCATACGACTGGACTACAACCCTAAAGTGATGCTCCCGAAGAGTACTGATACTGACCTCCGGGGAACACTTCTTCGTGAAAGATACAGAGGGAGAGGCTGGTTCATTCAATCACCAACTATCTGAGACCACCAACCCTATCCCCACCTCCTATCCAAAAAGGCAGGCCGCAGTACGCTCACAATTGCCAACTTCGTATGCGCCATCCCAATAAAAATTTCCAAAAAAAATACCAGCAAAATCTATCCGGGCAATGTCAAAGCCTGTCAAAGCACGAAATCACCAATGAACCAGCGGGTGTGTTCCAGGTGATCAAGAGCCTTGAAGCCCACAATCACTTCTTTGAGGCACTTGGGGCAGGAGGAGTGTACCAGGCTTCTCCGATTCCATTGTTGTAGTACTTGCTACCGTCCGAGTTGGAGTAGTAGTAAGAGCCATTCCTTCCGGCCATCAATCAGTATCAATATATATCTTCGCGACGAGGCAGACATACTTGTTGGAGTAGTGATAGGCATTCTGGTTTGCGGCACCAGATCCATAGTCGCGGGTGCAATAGTGGTTGCCCTAAGAAAGATCAGTTTCAAGATTTATGCTTCTATGAATGCGACTGGATGTCTCACCTGGCTGTTGGTGCCGGAGTTCTTGTAGGTGTAAGACGCGCCCTTGTTGTCGGTAGGCATCTTGTCGTCGGTGAATTTGTGTTGGTGTGAGATCACAGGTGGTGGTTGATGATTGGAAATTAACGAAATTGAAAAGAGAAAGTAGTCAGAGGTTGAAATAGTGAAGAGGGGGAATAAAAAGAGAAAAAAGAAAGTACTGGAAGTTATCGTGGGGGAAACTGCCGTGTAAAGGCAAACGTCAGAGTGAAACGCTCTTTTCGATTTCGGGCAAGTAAAATGGCCCAGCATATACAAACTCGCTAACTCTAAACAGCGACAAGAACAACAAACGCCAATGTTCAAAACTGGTCCAACACAGGATATCCAATCATCGTGATTATTTTACCACTCGTTCACCAACACCAGACGGTAACGAGCCTTACCAGCATCCATGTCCTGGATCGCCTGGTTAGCCTCCTTCATGGGCCGCTCCTCAACCCACGGCTTGATCTTCTTGGCCACGACAAGATCCAGCATCTCCCGAATCTCATCGGGGCTTCCAATCATGGAACCACCGAGCTTGATACCCTTGGCAATCAATGCGAAAAACGGAATCTCAAGACCACCATCCTCGGGAGCACCCAGCTGAACGAGGGTGCCGCGAGGGCGCAGCAGTTGGCAATATCCGAGAATGGGCATCTTCGACGATGACACAGTGGAGATGATCAGGTCCAGGGATTGACCGTGGTTCTGAACCCAGTCGGCGTCGTCGTCAGTCGCGATATAAGCATCGGCGCCCAGCTTCAACGCGTCCTCCTTCTTGTTGGCCTTGCGAGAGATGGCGACGACACGATCGGCACCCAGCGCCTTGGCGAACAGGATACCAAAGTGACCTAGACCACCAACACCAACAATGCCAACCTTCTTGCCAGGGCCACAGCCGTTCTGGCGCAGGGGAGAATAGGTGGTGATACCACCGCAGAGCATGGGTGCAGCCTCAGCAGAGGGGATCTCATCGGGGATCTTGATAACAAAGTGCGACGGTGACCGGTTGTACAGCGAATAACCGCCATATGACTTGCCGCCATTGGCGTATGTGCCGTTATAGGTGCCAGTCATGCGGTTGCAGTATTGCTCGAGGCCCTTGGCGCAGGATTCACAGTTGCCATCGAAATTCTGGCAGGATCCGCTCTGCGCACCAACACCAACACGGTCTCCGACCTTAATATTTCCCTCGGCCTTGGAGCCAACACGGACAGCGACGCCAACTACTTCGTGTCCAACACAGCAGGGATATTGCGTGGGTCCCTATATTATCAATGTTAGTCGTCATGGTTGCAATAGCATATCACCCACCAGACGTCTCTGTGACTTACCCATCCGCTGCGCAGGGTGTGCATATCAGAACCACAGATACCGCAATGCGTCACTCGCATGTCAATGTCGGTCTCCTCCCATGGCTTGGGCTCGAACTCTTGCCAGACCATCTTGCCCTTGGCGGCCTCCTTGTCGAGGCCCATCCAGCCCTCGAATTTGTAATCGGTGGATCCCATGGTGAATGAAGTTTGAAGGTGTGTGTTTTTCTTTGATTGAAACAGTTTTGATGTGGAGAGAGAAAGATCTCGTCATGGCCGTCTATTCTATCCTCTTATATAGCGAACATGTCCCAAACTTCCACCGTCATGATCGCCATCCACCGGGTCATCGAAAATTCTGGCAACTTTCCACATTCATGTCTTTGGTGCATGATAATTTTGTGAACTGGGTCAGCGACCGTGAATGCTCCACACGGTCCACCGCGTGGGTTGTCATCACGGCCTTAAGCTGATATTATATCCGCTACCAGTCGAACACCCAGTTATGTTTGGTGGCAGGGATGGCAAGTGGCCAATGGCAAAGGTGTTAAGCAGAATGAAGAGATGATAATTCCTTGTTAGCCCAATCAGCTTCTCAGCGGCAAATCCCAGGCCAATTAAAGTTTTTAAGTTCTGACGGTGATTCCTGCAGAAATCTGCTTGATCTCTTTGCATCGATCCTCGATGACGCACTTGGCTCCCGAAAACTTGGCCTCGGCCGGGATCTCAAAGGCAAGTCTGGCCCACAAAGTCCACGTTGTTGACCATGATCCATTGGCCAACCATAATCGTGCCTTTGAATAATCTTCCCGAGGCCGACGGACTTCTCAAAAAGTGTCCGAGAGAGCAATTGAAACTGGATTTCTGGTCAAATCAACATTCAGCTGACTATCCGACCCCGAGCAGTTGAATTTTCTGATTAACGATCCTGTCTAGGCTTCTAAGTTGTCAGATGTGACCGAACATCACCCGAGACACCTAAATCAGTACTATGTACTGTACTGCGGTCTGGCCCCCTCGGCTCGGTCTTGCACCCCGTATCTCCACTGGCAAACTCCGCGCATTGTCGTCCCCGGGTCATCCGGACCATGATTACACAGTCAACTTTATCACTATATTTTGTGGAGGTTCTAATTTCGGTCACATACTATGTACTCAGGAAACACAGTCTCAAGTTCGGCGAGACGATGGCAGCTCGACTGACAGAATGGTCATTAAGTTTCTCCGTCATGTGAAAAGTTCCAGAAGTTTGAGCCCTCGGAAAATCTTCCGAATTATCTTATCAGCCAAGAATTAAATGATTGCCCAAAAGATCACGATCACACCCCAAACATCCATAAACACAATGCAAAACCCTATTTAAAAGATTTTTGGGGGAAATTAAGGATTTTATGAATGCCTCATTGAACAATTTCTGACATTTCTAGTTCTGGACCTCCGGGTACCGCGGAGTGAAATCACTTCCAAAAGCATTAGCAATCGTTCAAGTTTGCTTCCCTGGCGCTCATCTCTCAAGGGTTCTTTGTCTATAAAGCTTCGTCTCGGTCTGTACTCCGTCGATACAACTTGATGACTGCTCAAAGTACACCCCACAAAAAATCTCCGTTTGTAGTCCTCGCTAACTTCAGTGATGCGTGATCCATATAATCCAATTGGCTCTCAGGCTGAGACACCGAAACCCCCCTAACCTTTGACCTGAAACCCGTTTGTAGATCAGGAAATAGATTAAAATTCAGTGCCTCATTGGTTTTCTAGAGCTCTGCACGCACACAGCTGTGTGTCAGTGTAGAAGGGCTAGACTGCCGTGGCTCGACATAAAACTATTCTGCCATTTCCCGTAGAATCAAGATGATTTTCTTCGAACATAGGTACCATATTTAGTAGTCAAAATAGAAGAATCTCAATTTCATTTCCCCTTCCCCATGCTCGGGTGAATTCATCCCTCTGAATATTTAGATTGCGTAGGCAACCCCGTCTGCAGCCGCCTTTGCCTTACTCGCCGCTCAAGGCAACAGCAACCAATGGAGCTATAGTCCATTCGCTTATTCTTACCAGACTTATACTAGTCGCCAACTGCATCTTTCAGTTTCAAATGACTACTCCTACATCGGTTCGGGATGATGGGTTACCTTGAAAACGGATGAGTAAGAAGAGTTGGGAGGGTGTATCTGGGTACTCACCAGCTCCACGTTATTGCCAACGGGATCCAGGACAAACGCTCCATAGTAGTTTTCATGGTACTCTGGCCTTAATCCTGGCTTGCCATTACACATGCCTCCTGCATCAATAGCGGCCTTGTGGAAGGCCTCGACAGTGGCCCGGTCTAGAGCAGATCAATCCATCAACATGAGTTCCAATGTAATTCTGCGCAAGATTTGATTACCGGGAGCCGTGAAAGCAAAATGAATACCAGCCGGAATATTCGTATTCTTCTGGGCAATCCAGAAGTCAGGGATTTCGGCACCCAGTCCGACGAATTCAGGGAATCGCATGATCTCTTTGTAGCCCAAAGGAGAAAGGGCTTTCTTATACCATTCAATAAGAGGCTCAAATTCCTCCTTCGAGGAGTAGATTGTGAGATGGTCAATCTTGCTGGACGCCATGGTTACTGGAAATTTGAGAGCTAAGGCAGGCGATCTTTGGAAAAATGGATGGAGAAAAATGGAAACGGTCATATCATACCCTCGAATGGGATACCTTCCTGCTTTATATGTCCCGAGTGAATCCACAGTGTCTAAAATGACAAGCTGAGAGCACTACCATGATTCACGTAGCTTCGTATTCTTACATGAATACGAGGCCCATCTCACGGTCCGATTGATAGAAATTGAATTTTCCCGTACTGGTTGCGTCATAGCTGCTTGCCCCGGCCAATTGCGTACAACCGTGCTAGCTGTGATGCCTAAACAACACGAGCGCCACTTGCCGCAATACCACTACTTACAGAGCCGCCAAGCTGACTGCCTCGAGCGGGGTGACTATCACATCGTATCGGACCCTTGCCAAGTAAGGAAGGGAATACTCCTCCACTTTTCTTGAGGGTAAGAAGAAGGTATTATAATAGAAATAGCTGGTGCACTGTACGCAAATTTAAGGGGTTTGGAATCAATGGTTTCACCAGGGTCCCTGCTTAAATGGCTTTGGTGGTCTCCCGCCAAGATACTGAGCCCGTTCGTCAGACCATCGTATCTCCACTATAACATTTTTGGGGTTTCCTTCATCTGCCTATGGAGATCCTCCAAACTAAGCTAGACGACATAGGCAAGGCAGAGGATTCGAATAATGATAGCGTCAGGATTTAGCTCGAGCGACTAAATCGAGTCCTAGATACTCGATCTTAAAGTGCTATAATTCGATATATCATCGGTGGTCGCTAACAGTACGCAGTGTGCAGTCCTATACTTTTATAGAACTCTCAGAAGGATAGCGCTAATTTTGGCGCCGGTGTGTAACCCAGAAAGAGGTCTGAAGTTAAGCAGAATCTCCCAGTATTCTCAAGCTTCATCGACAGAGTAGCCTATAACTACTATAAAGGCCTGTCGGAAAGGGGAATTCTAAGCATCTAACGGAAGAGATATTTTTATATCGGGAGGAAGTTTTTGAAGACGATTCTGTTGCTGCTCCTTTACAGAATCTCGAAGTTGAATTCGCATCGTCTTTGAGGATAGATCTCTAGACGAGAGTGGCGCATCGTGCTTAGGAGATTACATTATGGAACTCGAGTTACTCAATGAGTTTACACGATATAGTTCTGTAAAGGCTGAGCGATCATGGATACCATTTTAGATTAGCTACGGAAAAATGTATGTAGTCCCAACGTGAAGCGACTATCCGCTAGCAAAAGCCTCATACACGAGCCCTAAAGGGGCCGAGTAAAACGGCAAGAGCATTAAACCCACTGAATTCCATCTGGTCGACAAAAGAACGAAAACATATACTACAGCCAAAGTATGGCCGTATTCACCCAGCGTAAGGATCCATTATCTACCGCCTTACTTACCTGATCTGAATCCCGTAGAGAAAATTCTATCCGAAGGGGAGGCATTGATTCTTCGCGGCTATCAAAAACATGAATAAAGCCCAGATCAAGGATTCGATACATTCCGCGACCGATGTGTTGAAGAAGTGAAGTCTCGAAAACATAGTGCAATCGTCCATTTACGGTACAGTCGATTTCAAAAACAAATCACCCCTTAGACAGTAAACAGTTCGCGAGATTGGCGAATCGTTCGACTAAAATAAGACAAATGGAAGAAGGAATTAGCGCACTTCTCCTGGTTGTCGCAGCCAAAGTCGAGGACCGTTCGCTGACTATAGCTGACTGTAATCGATTCGCGATAATTGGCGAGTCATTCGACTGAAATAGTTAGGTAAGGGGGTTGCACCGCTGACGCATATTTATCATTGACGATTTACTTGGTGTCAGGCGCTTGACCGTACCAGCAAAACTAATGCGCCAAGTAGGGCTACAGAGAACCTAGTTATTATTCCAATAATGTGAACCCACCATCTACAAGCCAACACTGTTATCCCCGGGCATTGTTCGGAGCCACTATGGTCCGTCTCAAATGCCCGCGATCTCGATACAGGTGGACAAGTTATTAATTCATAAAGATGGTGGCCTTTTTTGCTTTACATTTTCCATTGGGGTTCCAAAGACATTGGGGCAAGACAAAGATCATTCTCAGGTAAATCTTTTAATTCAAACCCTCAGATACAGATACACCTCGCAACATGGCTACAGTATCCAACGGCTCCGAGGGCGATTTCATCATCGTCGGCGGTGGTACTGCAGGCAATGCTGTCGCTGGTCGCCTCGCCGAAAATCCCAACGTTCGCATTCTCCTTGTGGAGGCAGACATCCCCAACCCTGACCAAATCGATGAGATCACCACGCCATCCAAGGCTTCCGACCTTCGTGGGAGCAAGTATGACTGGGCCTACAAGACCGCCATGACAAAGCGTGATGACTTCGAAAGAATTGAAAAGCCCAATATCCCTGGCTTAGACTACGCCACTCCATTGTCTTGTTAAGAGACTCTGATGACTCCCAAGGCTATGTCATTATTTTGGATTATTACACGCGTTGGTATCAGAATTCCGATGACCTATATGGCGGAATGTTGCGATTGGGAAGCCGCCAAAAGCAGTAAGTATTACCCAAGGCTTACGCCCCCTGCGTGAATTATTACGAACACAACAGGTTTTACCACACCATGTGTAATCTGCTAAGGAATTTTCCATTTCTCATCAGAATAATCATATAAAATGTCTGTCCTCTTTCTCTGATAGAGTTGCCAGCGCGCTCCCCCGGTAACGGGTTTGTTGACGCCTAACAAAAATCAGTTCTATGGATCTCGTTCCGTTCTATTTCCGCCTCTCTTCATAATTCGCCAGAAAAAAATCCTTTCATCTTCACATGATGATGCTGGACCGCGGAGTGGACCCAGGCAAACGACCGGAGAATTCTCAATAACTTCTCTAGACTCGTAACCTGCAATTTGCGGCATAGATTCTGGAACATCACTAAGATCTCATCGAACGGTCCTGTTCCATTGAGCGCAATAGGTGCCAAGCATGTACACCACAAGAGTAATGGGCTCGAACATTCCTGGACTACGATTAACTGAAGCCTGGGGCACAGTGAGCGGAGCATCGGGCCTCTCGCAACCGTTGGCCTGGGAAGTAGAAACGTAACATGAGTGGCGTACAAGAGCATCGCAAAGTGACATATTATATAAAAATTCATAGATCGTTCGTGTGTGTCGATATTTGATTGGACTTCGAGCTGTAGGATCTGGTCGGGTGTGTCGTGCTCATTTGGCAAAGAGAAGAGTCGGTGGTGGACCAGATCTCGGCTATCAGCAAGGACATCGAGCGGTCGGGGGTCACATGGCTGTTTTGACATGTAATCCATGACATTAGACAGCTCTCCAACGTGGGATAGCACTGTAATAAGTTTCTGATATACCGGTGGCTTCATAAACAGAAGTTCGTTAAAGCCAGATCCCGGTTTTTGCGACGTAGCGTTATCGTGAGAATCACCACATCCGTAGGGCGTAAATAACACGAGAGGAGGTCCAACTCCAGCCTCTGCCCATAAATGTCTACCATCGGATAGAGTGGTTTTCGGATAGTATGGGCGGCATGCAGGAGATCGGCTATAGAGACTTGCCACGCTAGTGCAAAGAGGCGAAGCGTCTCGATTCCACCGTGCTTTTCAAGCAGCTGGTACATAACCTTCTTCTATACCATGAAGGCCCGTGAACATGGGTGCAAACGGACTAGGCTCTCGGTATATCCGCTCGCTGACCGTCCCATTCACAGCGAGAACGAAAAGGTACCTAATAATGCAATCTACAGGTTTCTGTCCTATATAGCTCCCAACTTCCTTCCGTAATGCCCTTAAAGTGAGCCCCTTGAGGGTGAGTTGCTCCTTCAGTCCCGCAGAATCATCTGGCGCGCCGTATGTCAAACGTAGTACACCCTCGTGGTATTTGCTAGACCAAAGGAGGGTGAACAACTTCAGTTCGTCGTCGTCAAAAGGGATGGCCCACGTTCGATAAGGGTCGGGTAGATCCACGGAGCGGATATTCGGAAAAATATGTTTACTGGCGAAACTGACGATCTCGCGCACCCTGAGCTTAGAAATCCTTTCGTTGATGGGGATCATAGGGCCAAAAGTTCCAGAGCCTAGGTCGTGCACTGAGCCGCCGGTGAGCAGAGGGCCGTCGGAGCGAATATTCCTGTTGTGGAAGGGGCAGCGCACCGAGTGCACCATAGGCCCTTCGATCTTCGACTCACGGGTCTTCCGGGCAAGGCTTTGAGATGGCGCTGGTGGAACGATTGCCATACGACAGCGACATTCGGCAGTTGTCCTCTTTGAGCAATTTATTTATTTCTTCCACGGCATTGTTCCGCCGCTGCAGCCGATATTTGCGCTTTACTTCTTGGATAAACTTCGATCGGACCTCGTCCCCCTTGCCTGTCATCGCGGGCCGGCCAACGAAGATAAATTTTTTTCATCCTTCAATGACATTTTCCTGGGCGTATCCTTTGATTTGGAATAGACTTAGACGTGGTTATACGATGGCCAAGTGCGTTGTCAGCCCATTTTGTAAACTGCCCTCTTGTTCTCCTTGCTTCAGAGACGATGTCCGCCTGACCGCACGATCGGAATAGAGATGCTGAATAAACAGAAGAGTTAAACCATAACTAGCCCCTGTGCTCCGTATTCCGTATGTACTTCAATTGCTTGACTGAGATTTGCAGTCAGCCTTGCCAAGGACGGTACATCACATGCACTACGGAGTAGAGGAGGTTTTTGAAGCAGCCCTGTTATTGGAATATTCCAGTTGGGTCCGGATGACTCAGCCGGATCCCCCTTCTCTGCTTTCGTAGTAACTACGGAGTATGATTTCCAGAGCTTTACCAGTTGGAGGCAAAATATATACTCTCTAAGAATATATTTCAAGCTCGCACAATCTGGGTCACAAAAACCATCAGTAAAATGCCCACGCTGCTGACAGTCCAGCAAGTCACCAAGAGCTGTAGCACTTATAAAACCATCTGCCACCTAACTTTCTTTTCTTTGACCATGTCCAAAACTCCTGTGGGCAAGTACTGTTTGTCCACCAGGTTTAAACCGCCAAACTTGGTCAGAAGATCTTCTGCATACATGTACAAGATCCACTTGCCTTCGGCATCAATACATTGGAGGCCAAATTCTTCCTGGGCTTTTCGCAACGCCGCTTCAACTTTCTCTGTGGTCCCAGGTGATCTTTGGCCAGGAGTATCCATGAACTGCTGGTACAAGGCAGTCAGACTGGAACTCGTTTCATCGCGGAATCGAGTCCATTCGGTAAAGGTCATGAATGTATGCATCTCACGCGATGAGGCAACTTCCTCTTCGGACGAGGTTTCAAGTCTCAGCCTTTCCAAAAGTCTCATCCGCTGGCTCGGAGTCTTCTTCTCAAATTTCTTTTTTGCCGTATCGTATTCAGCAAGCTCTGACTTGAGAAAAATTCCCACTAGGTCCTTGGGTGAGTTCTGCAAGTGCTGGCGGAGCGGGAAAATCGAGACAAATGGGTTTCTCACACCCAGCCCTCCCAGTTTTTCAGGAAGGAAGAAAAAAGCGTCCGGAATATCAGACACGCCAAAGCGATGATTAATCTCATTTTTGAGGTATCCAGTCAAAGTGCCTCCACAATTATCCTTGATCCCAAATATGGCTTTGTGCATTTTCTCATATGAGGTAAGGATGGCATCGATGTGTGGCCGCCCAAAGCAGTATGCGGGCTCACCAAAGGTGTTCTTGAAGAATCTGCCAATGCAGCTGTTCCATGTTCGTATCCATGAAAGCAAGCTGTTGCACTGGTCCAATTGTGTCTTGAGTTGATTAATGTGAGTCTCAACCTGTGAATAGTCGATAACCCAGTCGCCCGAAGAAGGGTCCAACATCAAGAAGCCAATTTTCACCGAGTTGGGAGGCAATCGCGAGGCAATTGAAGGATCGATCTGATTACTCAAATACACTGATCCCGTCTTGCTTTTGTTTAACGCGAGGCCGGTGATATTTGCAAACCTCTGCATCACCTCCCATGATTGCGCACACCTCTGGGGTTCTCCGAAGAGCCAGATATCATCATGAAGACGATATAGAAGAACCCCAGTCTCGCGTCTTACAGCAAGATCCATGTAGAAGAGGATCAACTCGCCAATAATCTTCTCAGAGGCATGTGCAATGGGAATTCCCCTTCTACGTTTGCGAGGCCCGACCCGGTCATGTCCCTCGAAGGATTTATCCATGTTCAACGGAGTTTCGAGATATTTTCGGAAGAACTCGACCCAATCCTCGGAGAATCCGATGAATTTGAGGGCAGTATAGACCGTACTGTGTGGGATCGAGGTTGCGTACCACTGTAAATCTGACTGAATGACGACAGCCTCGCCATGAAGATGACGTGCCAAAAGGGTTTCGGTAACGACTTTTCTCAGCAACATTTGCTTGACACTCTTTCTTTCTTGCTCCATAACGTGTTCATCCCCATCTTCCTCGTAATTCCAACCGCACCTTTCGTCGTCTGGAAGTGCCGTAAGGAAGAAATCCTTCTGAAATTCAGCTTTTCGACAGGCCTCCAGACCGCCATCCCACTGCTCGCCACAATAATATCTTCGACGTAGCCGGTCGCGACGAGTCATTCTTGGCTTCGTAGGAACGTCCCACACCGCTTGCTCTTCCTCGATGAACATCTTCAAAATATCCTTAAGCATCTTGCAAAGTCGCATGCAAATGTGTTCGACGAAGATTGTTTCTAAAACGTCATCATCCATCCAAATTCGGTATTTGCCGTTAAGCTGCTGACGTGGAAGCACAGGAACACCTTCACTATCGGCATGCCAGTCCCAGTTCCGAAGGTCGGCGTATCGCATGTTGAGTACATCGGCAATTTCATTCAAAACAACTTTATTGTCCAAGAAATGCTTCAGTGTCTGCTGCTTCTGCTCGCTGACGATCTCCTCAGTTCGAATGCCCCGGATGCATCGGGACAGCGATTCAACCGTGAAAGGGTCCTTTTGATCCCAGATTGATTGCGATTCAGCGCTGAGTTTGGATCGAAGACTTTCCAAAGATTTCAGACCAATCTCTCCGGCAAAGAGACCTTGTAGAAACGCAGTTATTTCGTCTGGGCTTGTTTCACAGGGATTGAAAACCATAACCTCAAACTGATCGCATAGCTGCTTCAGTCTCTCCTTTTGCAGCTCGTCGACAATCTCGAAGTCTTCATCTTCACTAGGATGATTTGTTGCATCCTCATTCTTTGAAGGAGGGTTCATCCACTCGGTGAGAAGACGCGAATACAAATCCGCCAGATTCAACTTGCGACTGTACGCATCCAACCTATCACGCAGATGTGTCTCGAACCCTTCCAGCTTTTCCGATGGAATTGTTGAGTCAAATCGAGCTTGATCTACCCAATGTTCAATATTGGCAATTTCATTGTCGGACTCCGCGCCCTGGGAGAGCTTCTTCGTTCCCACGAGAAGCTGTGCAACCCGTTCTCGGAGTGTTTGACATTTAGACGCAGTTGCCAATGTCTCTGCCTTGCGAGCCTCGTAGGTGGTACGGTGCTTTTCCAATTCATGGATCTTGCTGCTGGTGAGTGACTGGAGAGTCCTGGATACATAGGGATCCATTGTCCGTCGCGAAAGATAAAGGATGTATCGAGAGTTGTTGTTTTTGAAGATGAAATATAGATGGTTAAAGCACTAAGCAGTCTTGTACTTGAAGGGAAGGGTTCTTGACTTTATTTTAAGTGCTGGTTGATGATCCTTCTTTTTCTCAGCCTCATGTCGATGCGGTCTCAATTGACACACTCTAAGTGGTCTTGCTGCCTGTGAGGCTCCACTGTTTGCCGCATTGACCTTCACGCGTTGGCCCCCAGATTTTTGCTAGCAGTCTCAGGGTCTGGCATGTGCTTAGATCGTCCATTCTACTGCCGTTCTAAGCAGGCTAAGTGACTCACCGATAAGTGCCTCGACAACAAAGTAATATTGTGAAGTGATAGTGGCGCCCGATATGTTTGGACTTGATAACAATTGGCCTAAAGTGCCTACCGTTGCCTGTTGCTGTCTGTTGCTGCTTATTGCTGCCTGCTGCTGCATGCTGCTGCCACCTATCGCCCAGAGTATTCACTAAAAAAACGTTCAGGCCTCTCAATCTGTATTAATGTCCTAAGAGTGTCCTCGTTTGTGCAAAAAAGGAGAGAGAGGGAGAGCTGAAAAAAGACAACCCCACGAAAACACGCTTCGTTTCTCGGCCCGTCCCCGATTCCGCGCTAATCCTTATTGGGGTACTCTAAGTGAAACGCCAGCTTGGCTATCACCTCTTAGTTATGTATAACGTTCGCGATTTCAGGGTCCAATGAGTCGTTCTAAAATACCTGTCAATCTCTATAGAATGTTCTAATATCAAGGAGTGGCAGACTCAACTGAGGATTGCCTTGTGTCCACACTAGACCTATTTTGCGTGTTTTATTCGGAGTAATCCAACTTTTGACACGTTGATTGTTTCAGCAAGACTAACGGGAGATGGAGTATTGACAACTACCGAGAATAGCGGATGATCGTCTACAACAAGCCTGGGGCTCCTAGAAAGAGGAGTTTTGGATTAGTAGGCCAGTATGCGTTATGGAGACGGAGATGTGTCTTTTCAAAGTTTCAGACCGAGACAGAGCTTCTTCCTGGCCATGTCGACGACAAAATCATGCAAAGAGTGCGAGAAAAAAGGCTCCTCTCTGATTTAGACCAACGTGAAAGGTATCTCGAGTCTTGCACTGAGTGATTTTGCAATTTATCCGAACCAGGAGGTTGTCTCGGACAACGATTATTCATGGCCTCAATCGGGCATGATCATCTTCAGTCTTTGCTCTTTATCCGAGACATATTTTCCCACTCTGGCTATTTATTAAACATAAATGGTTCCTACGAAGGACACAAATGCAACTCACTCATCTCTCGTTAAACCATTATCCATCTTATATTCTTGGAGACTACTCTATCACCATGAAGATTATTTCTGCAACTCACGCTCTCGTCCTGTCCCTGGCTGCAAGACAAAGCCTATCTGCAGTCACTCGGGGTATTTCTGATACAGTCTACAGCCGTCTGATTGAGATGGCGACGATTTCGCAAGCTGCCTATGCAAACTTGTGTAAAATTCCCACGACCATTACCACGGTGCAGAAGATATACAATGCCCAGACAGACATCAACGGATGGGTTCTACGCGATGATTCACGCAAAGAAATCATTACCGTCTTTCGAGGTACCGGCAGTGATGTAAACCTGCAACTCGATACCAACTACACTCTCGCTTCTTTCCAAACCAACCCCAAATGTGCGGGTTGCTCTGTGCATGGCGGATACTATCTTGGTTGGGTCTCGGTCAAGGATCAGGTCGAGTCGCTTGTTCAAACCCAGGCCAGCAAGTATCCAGATTATGCACTGACTGTCACGGGCCACAGGTAGGAAATTTCTCTTGTCTTGTTCTTCGCGAATTTCCTATTTTATTTCTCAACAATATCCCCCTTCCTGACTCACTTTTCTAGTGTAGCTAACACATAATATAGTCTTGGTGCCTCAATAGCAGCCATCACTGCCGCTCAGTTATCTGCCACATATAACGGCGTTAAATTATACACCTTTGGTGAACCGCGAACAGGTAACCAAGCCTTCGCGTCATATATAAATAAGCAATTTCAATCTACAGACCCTAATACGACTCAGTACTTCCGGGTCACCCATGCAAATGACGGCATTCCGAATTTGCCCCCAACTGCCCAGGGTTATGCTCATTCGGGTGTGGAATTCTGGAGCGTTGATCCCTATAGCGCCTACAACACTTATATCTGCACTGGAACCCAGGACCAGTGCTGCGAGGCCCAGGGCGGCCAAGGTGTGAATGCTGCTCATTTTACTTACTTCGGGATGAGTAGCGGGGCTTGCACCTGGTAGTTGGGATCGATTATGATTGTTCAGATTCTGGTGGTGACTGTGTCGGTTTACACATGGTGCTGTCTGATGCTGGTATTGATGCGTGCAGCAGTGGGTGATTTACATGCATTTGGTTCTTGTTGCAATCTGGTTATTTATTCGAATTGGAAGGGTGCATTCTTTGTCATTGGTTGAAATGTTTGACCATGACCCATTCATAGCTTCTACTCCGTAATTGATATAAATCTTAATTACAAGATGGTACAACGGATGTGGCTTCAAATTGCACCAGTTGTGATGTCTCCGTATGCCGGAACCGAATAATTGCCAAAACAACTGTCCTCGTACTTCGCTTTTGCAATGTTCTCCTTTTGAGCCTTGATGAATGTCTCCAGCTCACACCATCCGTCATCCCGCTTTCCGCACTCTGGGATACTGCGTCCAAGAGAGATTGTTCTCTGGTTTATCAACAAATGCACATATATTGTCTCACCCCCCTTATCCTCATATGAGGCGGTATGGGAGTCCTTTGAACGCTTCGCGCGTACCGGCCGCGGTGCTTTGATCACCTCGATATTGAAGCGGGCTGCAAACGGAACAATATGGCTGACTATCAGTTGGTTGTCCTCTGGCGGACCAGAGGTAGGCAGGAAGTCCTCAAACTGTGTAAGACCTAGGGCCGTCAACATCGAGAACATGGTGGTATCGTGACTGAAGTCCAAATACAAGCTCTGGTTCAAAGGAAATGTTGTAGGGTTGGTGTCCAATGTTTCATTGATGGCAGTAAACCCCTCGTCCGGTTGAGGGTACTGGTGCTGGAGGCGGGCGACGAGCTCGTGGACGTAGCCCACGCCCACTGCCCGTCCGGTCGGAGACCCAAATCCATTTTCTCCATAGTATTCTAGGGCAAAGCTATACTCAAAGCCATCCCATTCGTCCTTAGTAAAGAGGGAACAAAAGGGGCTGTAGCCTAAGCCGACAGTCTCATATGGACACATGGTCTGGGCAAGGTAAGTGTCCTCAGTTGTCCAGTTTTTGTTGCCAGTCATCGACTCGCGGAAACGGTCCGTTGCACGCTTCAGATACTTCTCCTGCCATTGGGTGTTTGCCCAATCTCCGCCAGCTGACCGATTGTTATTGTTGTTGGTGCATGCCTTATCTCCGGCCAGGGGATTCTTGAATCCAGTTTGTTCGATAATGACTTCCAGAGTTACATTATCCGCATATTTAGGGCCGAAAAAGCCATTCAGGAAGTTTTCAGCTGACTGCAACATTCGCACTTGACTGCACGTCCGGGCGATAAGTGGCGAGGATGGATCATAGAGTTGCCCATAGTTGAACCAATGAAGCACACCGCTATCAAAAAGCTGTTGGCGCCCAAGACCTGTCAGCTCTTCTTTTCCCAGCTGATATTCCCAAGTGTTGAGGAACTCCAGATTGCCAGTGAAGCGAGTCCCGTTGCCGAGAAGTTCCGCTATACGCTTTGGCAGAGTGGCCACAGAGGCACTGGAAGTGGGATACCGAGATCCGTGTCGATGCACCATATGCATCTGTGTGATATTGGAGCCGGGGGGGAGTGAATACTCTTCAACCCCGAATCCAGAAGGATTAGGCATGTAAGGTCTTGCTTCCATGGTTAGCCAAAAAGAAAACAAGCCAGTGAAGCTGTACCCATACTTACGAGAGATTGCCCATATGTTCAAATAATTCGGCACCATCACCCTTTCCAAGAATAGGTACATCGGTCACCACCGGGGTATTAGGCACATAAGAATGCTTCCCAGCAGGAGCCGCGTTTGTCTGGGCCAGGAACGGTGCGCTTCCGGCCTGTGTTGGACCTGTGTTATATCTGCCATTACTTGAGGGGCCAATTGGTTGGATCTGCGAAATATATACCAGCAAATGGACCATAGCTGGTCTGTAAATAATCCGGAATTGTGGATGTCCCTCTTGGCTTCACGGCGGCAGCATCCACGGCTGCGGTAACCCCAAGAAGTAGAAACTGAGAAGAGATATGCATCACGAATGAATCTGGTGTAAATATAATCAATGAGGCTCATCAACAGTTGCCTTTGATGTTCCTTCTCGCCTCAAGGTGCTGTTTGACATTTTATAGAGGAACAGATGGTCACATTCTTTGGGATGTGAATGTGATTCCTTAAACCACACCGTATTCAGCGATAGATTTCTCATTAGCCGACCCTTGTAAGTAAGTTCCAGTCAATTGGACCCAGGGCAACCTAAGCGTTGACGATCTAACGGAAAATG
Source organism: Penicillium subrubescens (assembly GCF_028828155.1). Taxonomy (NCBI): domain Eukaryota; kingdom Fungi; phylum Ascomycota; class Eurotiomycetes; order Eurotiales; family Aspergillaceae; genus Penicillium; species Penicillium subrubescens. Next base: position 176,779 of record NW_026643164.1, read on the forward strand.
TCAAGGAAGTCTCGATATCCCCATGGGGCCCCATGTTTTTCTCTTTTTTTTTTTTTTTCCAACATTCCATACCCACATCCATGGATGATGTACAGTCCAGTGACTTCGCGGAAGTTTTAACAACACCCCGAACCTACTCATTACCACTCATCACACCGCTCACATCAGGCTCTTCCGCCTACTGAATCTGTCTCTAGGTCAGAGCATGACAAACCGAATCAACGGGCTCACTGCGTAGAATGTTGACATATAACAGAACAAGCGGATTCATGAGTCCGATGAGAGTATTTAGCATGAGAAGTATGCAAAAGTCGCCCCATAGCTAGTCAGGGGAAAGTTTTCTGCGGGCAGAATATTATACAATAAGTATGGCAAAGGCAGCCTGAAAATCAAGGAATAATCTTAGTTCGACTATGCAACTATCCAAGGAATAGGAAGAGAAACAAAGAAAGGTAAGGTCAAAATAGGCCGAAACTGTCAATCGCGCGGTAGGCCTAGAACCCACTATTAGGGAAATCCTAATAGGGATTTCCTCGGGAGGTAACTTCCATCAAAATGTGAAAATGGTCACACGGTGTTTTGCCGTTCTGGGCAGTTCTTCTCGATACTGTAGTTCCACACGAATCTACGCTATCCCGTTCCCGTCCTGATCCTTACTCCACCTTCGTATTTTCACATCCATCTAAACTCCACAATCCCCGTTAGCGGTTTTTCTCTTCTCTCGTGTTTCAGCGTGGGGGCAGTTGTTACTAACATACTTTTCTGGAGTCAACTGTAACCCCGCATTTCCGGTTATCTCCCGAGGTCGGTAACGGCTTCTTCCTGCGTAAGCAGGAGAAACACTAAATACTCGTCTACCGATTGGCTGCCAAATTGTTCTCGGAATCATGTTTCCTTTCTTAACTTGACGAACCAATCAGGGTCATCCCTTGTGATATTTGGGATGGCAGTTTTCATTTTCGAAATCGGCTCCGTATCAGTGGCCGACTAACTCGGGGGCCCTTTCCCCCATTTCACTATTGCCTCCTTAGATACTTGGTAATAGCCGACAGCCTCAGATACGGTTCCAATTTTTTCTACATAAATAGTCCTGGCTTCAGGAAAAGATGCCTCTGATTTAGTCATATCACTACTTTTTGCCCATTTGTTCGTGCCCAGAGTGTGGCATTTCAGCTTCGATAAGGACATTTATGGCCAAGGACGACATTTCGTCGGCAGGGATTGCCTTTGAGGATGTGGAGCGCCAGGATACTGTGTCGACAGCCAAGGCAACCAACAATGCGAAAGCAGCTACTGAAGCAGAGCATAAGATGACCTTGCTACAAGGTATCAGAACTTATCCCAAGGCGATCGCGTGGAGTGTTCTCATTTCCACATGTATCGCAATGGAAGGTTATGATATCAGTCTGGTCAATAATTTCTATGCGTTTCCACAATTCACCCGCAAATACGGCGAATTGACGCCAGATGGCTCCTATCAAGTCCCAGCTGCAGTACGTTGAGCCAGTGGCTACTATCTCTCTCTCCTCCATTCCTTGTTGATTTCATTACTAAGTACATTCTCGCACTTAGTGGCAAGCTGGCCTCAGCAACGGTGCCTCTTGTGGAGAAATCATTGGGCTCTTGATCAACGGATGGGCTTCGGAGAGATTCGGGTACCGCTATACAATCATGATTTCCCTCGCCTTGATCACCATATTCACGGCAATCTTTTTCACGGCACCAAACATTCAAACCCTCCTTGCAGCGGAAATCCTTGCTGGAGTTCCATGGGGCATTTTCCAGACGCTCACGATTACCTATGCTTCTGAAGTTTGCCCTGTCGTCCTAAGAGGGTATCTCACGTCATACATCAATTTCTGCTGGGGACTAGGGCAACTTATAGGCATTGGGGTCATCAAAGCAATGTTAAATCGTAATGATCAATGGTCGTACCGAATCCCATATGGATTGCAGTGGATGTGGCCAGTACCCCTCTTCGTTGCGATTTATCTCGCCCCGGAATCACCGTGGTGGTTGGTCAGAAAGAATAGGGATGAAGACGCGAAGAAGGCACTCCTACGCCTCACAAATGCCGACCGAGTGGATTTCAATGCGGACGAAACAATTGCTATGATACGCCACACCACTAATCTTGAAGAGAAGCTTTCAGATGGAGCTACATACTTTGATTGCTTCAAAGGGACCAATTTACGGCGAACGGAGATTGTCTGTCTTGTGTGGGCGATTCAGAACCTCAGCGGCAATTCGTTTTCCAATTACTCCACATACTTCCTTGAACAGGCAGGATTATCAGCATCCAATTCCTATTCATTCGCGATGGGACAATATGGAATCAACATGGTTGGAGTCTTTGGAGCATGGCTCCTTATGTCCTTCGGAATTGGTCGAAGGACGCTATTTTTCTATGGCCTCTGCGGGCTATGCACAATCCTAATTGTTATGGGCTTCCTTGGCCTGGTTCCTAATAGGGATCAAGCATCGCTCGCAACAGGTTCAATGATGCTTTGCTGGGCATTGTTCTACCAGCTTTCTGTCGGGACTGTGGCTTATTCCCTCGTGGCAGAAATATCTACTCGTCGACTGCAAATCAAGACTGTGGTGCTGGGCCGCGTCCTATACAATGTTATCGGTATCATCTGTGGTGTGCTAACTCCCTATATGTTAAATCCTAGTTCCTGGGATTGGGGTAATTATGCCGGGTTTTTCTGGGGAGGTGTTTGCTTTTGTTGTGTTGTATACACGTTTTTCCGAGTTCCAGAAACAACCGGTCGCACTTTTGCTGAACTTGATATGCTGTTTGAAGAGAATGTATCGGCCAGGAAATTTTCCAGCACCCAAGTTGATGTATTTGGAGGTCAGGTGGAAGTGGAAGTGTTCGAACACAATGCAAAAGCATAAGGTATTTTACGCTGTCAGGCCCGCTGGAATGAAAGCCTGGACTTGAATTGATGGAGATTCCTCTCCTTGGAGGCTTCCCTCCAGGCCCAGCGCCGAGATGCCTTGTCGTCTGTTCCAGTGTCTTTCCGTTTCTTCCTTCCTCCTCTTGCAGAGTGCGTTGTCCTGTTGCTTCCTGACCCTTCTCGCCGAAGATGTGATTTTCTGTCGACTTGGTCTGGTTTGTAGACCAAGTGTCCTTCCTTTTTTGGTGGCCAGAAGGTTTTGGGTTAAATAGGCAATTGCTATATGGCCATCTCCTGCTCTCTCACTAGATGCAGACAGTATTGACAAGTTTGACAGGTTTTAATTTCGCTTGCTTCCTTTGCGTAGAAATTTCCTCATGAATTAATCAGATCTTGCCCTTACGTTATGATTTTAAAGTCAACCCTAACATTCCCCAGAGCGGAAATGCTGACCGTTCAGACGATGGACTGATCTATCGCCTCTTTTCACCATGTTTTAGTGGTCTCAGCCAAAGCCGAAGATAATGAAGTCTTCCCACAGGTGTAGCTTTGTGCCGGTAGATAAACGCTCGCTATGAAGCTAGCGCGAGCTGCTTGGAGCTAGATACTATAAAAAAGGATTCGCGTCATCATGAAGGCCAACCGGCGTCGAATCATCTTCTTAGGTGAGTATTAGCTGCATGATTTGCGAGGCACATCTAGTGCAAACTCTCAAAGTACCATGACCTAGCCCACGATTAGTTTGGTTTAGTTGGGGATCTCATATACTTATATTATAGCGCGGATAAGTTTATTCATTATGACGATAACTGAATGTTTCGGAATGGGGAGCACAGTCTTCGAGTTGACATATGCCTTTGCCTTCAGGCTGTCGGCGCACGGCGTGATAGGTATCGGGCTATCCAAGGAAATCGGTCTAGCTCGTGTAAGAGAATTAGTTAGAAGACCTACTTAGCAGAGACCCGGGCAGTCAGTACAGTATAGTAGTTGTAACCCACATTAAACTGTGAGTCTGAGTACTATCAAAAATATTCCTCTTGTTCCTGTCGGGTTCTTGGCAAAGTTGGCAGCTGCCAATAAAAAAAGTGTGGAGGAAGGAATGATGCCATCAGGGGCCCGGATGGCGATCCAACGCGCTACATGTACCCGAACTATATGCATCGAGGATGTTTGCACAGATTAGAGTTGTAACTATATAGCACCTCCAAAGGAGAAGTCGATTGCAAAACACAGCAAAATCATCAGGATTAAGTTCCTCGTCAGATTGACTTGACGAACCATTCGTTATGTCGACCAGTAAATCTATTTCCCCGGTTTGTTCGGCACTCTCTGTAAACGCCAGTTCGCGTGGAAGTGGAGCCGACCGCAATTGCGTGCTTTATGATCGTGATGAGAACACAAACAACAGCCATCATTGGGCTCAGAATCTCGTTTCAACTCGAATAACTACCCTTGAAAACGACGGAACTGCCGGAGAATAACGCCATGGCTCGCCAGAACACCCTAGCAAAGGGTCGTTAGGGCCGAGATCCAGTCGAGTATCAACATCGTTTAATTTGACCTGGGCTACTTTATCAATGGACTCCCCCGTCCTCTCAGTCATATATTTTCTCATTCGATAAATCATTGCTTGGACAACTTCCACTCCTTTGCGTGTTCAAGCGTGCAAGATGGCTGCGAACACCAGCTATGGCACGGACGATGCTCCGGACGATCATACATCCCAAACAAATGGACTCACCACGGTCGCAAATGGGCAAAACAAGGCAAATGACGAAGAAAGTCCTTTGCTTTCACAGTCAGGTTCCCCAGATGTCAAGAAGAGTGCTCTAGCGGGCATAGGCACAATCATTGCGGTTCTCTTGCTCGGTTTGTCGAATTCCGTCTTTGCATTTGTAGATGCACGGCTAAATTTAGCGATAACACAGGCGAATTCGTTTCCAATGCCGATGCCACTCTAGTTATGGCCGCCGCTGGCCACATTTCCTCCGAGTTCAATCGACTTCGTGATGCGAGCTGGCTCGCTACTGGATATATGCTGGGTCTCTGCGCCGTACAACCGATGGTGAGTGGATCGGCCCGAATCGCGCGGATTGACACTGACTGGATATAGTACGGCAAACTTAGCGACATCTTCGGTCGCAAACCTCTGTTATTGGTATCATACTTTTTGTTTGGAGTCGGTTGCATTATCAGGTATCATTTTGTCCTCTACCCTCGAAATAACTTGCGGCTCTGACTAGTTGCAGCGGCATTGGCTCGCAGATGTGGACGGTCATTCTCGGTCGTGTGATTAGTGGCATGGGAGGCGGCGGGTGCATGACAATCAGTTCAGTGATCATTACGGGTAAGGAGAATTTTCATTTCCTTAAACTTGAACTGAACTAACGATTTCTAGATATTGTTCCCAAGCGCGAAGTCGCGTCATGGCGGGCCTATATCAACATATCCATGACGCTCGGCCGTAGCATCGGTGGCCCCTTGGGCGGATGGCTTAGTGATACTATCGGATGGCGATGGTAGTCACTCCCTTCTTTTGCGATTCCGATGGACATCATATTCTGACAATACCTTAGGCTTTTCCTCCTCCAAGCACCATTATTTGCCATTGCCGCTGTTCTAGTAATCGCCAAGCTTCAGGTTGATCATGCCACAAAACCAGCGAAGCACGATACTCTATCCCAGCTTCGCCAGATCGACTTTCTGGGTATTGCTCTGCTCGGCACGTCGATAGTGGCCGTCACCGGTCTACTAGACCAAGGTGGAAAGACATTCCCCTGGCGATCCTGGGTGACCGTGGTTGCCGGTGGTGGAGGACTTACGCTACTAATTGGATTCGTTCTTGTGGAAGCCTACGTCGCGAAAGATCCCATTTTCAACTTGCGTATTCTGCGCCGACCTAATGTGGCCGCTAGCTACCTCATCGGAACTCTACAAATCACGGCACAACTGGGCATGTTATTCTCGATTCCGCTGTACTTCCAGGTGACGCAGCGTGCCTCGGTCACGGTCGCTGGTGGCCACTTGGTCCCTACTGTCATCGGTAATACGCTGGGTGGGCTTGTTGCCGGCGGCTTCATCCGTCGCACTGGATATTACAAAAATCTACTTGTTCTGGCCAGCTTAATTTCGTCGATATCATATGTGCTGCTCTACTTCCGGTGGAATGGGGACACCGGATTCTGGGAGTCCCTGGACATCATCCCCGGCGGCGTGGGAACTGGTATTGCTTCAGCGGCTGCATTCGTTGCTATGACTGCTTCACTGCCTGCAGAAGATATCGCCATGGCCACCTCGGGTTACATGCTGGTGGTCAGCTTTGCCATGACAGCCGGAGTTACAATTTCTAACAGCGTCTTGGGTCTTGAGTTTCAGCAGCAGCTTCGTCGCAATCTTCACGGCCCTAGCTCAGAGACAGTGAGTTCCCTACAGCAGCGAACAATCAAGGCTTTACTAACAGCTAGAGCAGATTATTAAACGTGCAATGGCGGATACTGATTATATTGCCCATCTGACCGGCAACCTCCGAGAGATTGTGGTCGAATGCTACCTGGCAGGCCTTAACCACACATATCGTAAGCTATTTGATTCCACTCTTGACTTCCTTGTTCTTCTACTGACGCTTATCAGTTGCCTCCCTTGGGTTTTCCCTTGTTGCCGCATTCTTTGGCTTGTTCATCCAAAACCACCAACTATAGACATTGACTACGTGCAGCATCTTTCACCGGCTAAATTTTCTCTGTCATATTCGAATGGAAGACTAGATACTGGCTCAAAATTGACTCAAAAGAAATCGAGCGAAAACAGCAAATATATCCTTCTTCAAACTTTCTTCCCTCGCTCCATTTCACTACTCCTTACACTAACGTTCACGGGCATCCATGCTTCCGTCATTTCCATCTACCGCCAGGTGTCGCTCTCGGTAACAGCAGTAGTGGCGCAAGCTGCAGGCACAGTGTACGAGCGGTTCGGGTCACTTTCCCACTCAATGGTTCCTTCGCTCTCGATCCGGATATACTTATACTCGAAGACTGTGCCAGCAGGCAGGCTGACATCCACAAACCAGAGGTGGTTGCTGGATGTGTAGTCTGCTGCGCTCAAGGCGACTGCGTTGGAAGTATCCCAGGAGCCCAACTGGCTGATGGAACCCGCGATCTTGATGTTTTCGCCGTAGTAGGTTGCTGCGATAAGGTCGAATGTCACGGCCACGGCAGTAGGGGTGGTGCACGAGGAAGTCGTGGTAGTAGTTGTCGAACTTTTGGATGTGGTAGTGGTGGTTCCAGTCGCAGTGATAGTCTGGCTGGTGCTGGTAGTGGTAGTAGTAGTAGTCGCTCCAGACACGCTAGTCAAGGTGGCTGGCCACGAGGTGGAGGTCGCGGTGCTGTAGGTACCCGTGGCAGAAGTGGCGCTGCATGTTGCTGGCACGCTGCTTGCAGAGGTCTCGCCCCATGCAGCAGGAACGATGGAGTTTCGTCGGTTGTTTGCAGATATCAGAGCAGCATACGACCAGGTCAAATCACGAGCGGAGAGGGGTGAGCCATCAGACTTGGAGAATTGCTCGTTCATGGACCCGTTGGTCATGGCGTACTCCTCCTATGGCAGGTATCAGCAAGTCAAATGGAGATAGAGATTTCATCGGTCAATTACTTACCACAATGCTCATATATCCATCAGCATAGGTCTTGACCGCGCCGACGATTGTAGAGTAAGTTGCGCTAGACGACGAGTAGGTTCCAGTAGCTGCGGAGCTGTACATGTCCTGGAAGAAGGCCAGAGACACGGAGGTGATGGTCAGGGAGCCAATTCGGTTCCACTGGTACAAAGCATCATACAGAAGCTCGGCAGCAGCCATTGTGCACAGATACCAGGGGTTGCCGTTGTAGTAAGAGTCCTCAGGGTAACGGCCGACTGCCACAGCCTTGCCCTCAGCGATACCGCTGTTGATTGTATAGACAGAGCGGAAAGAGTCAGTAACTACCTTGTGATTGGCCAATGCTCGGGCAGAACAAGGTTGGAAAGTAGAATCATCACAGCCAGCCTGGGGATCAAAGGTGTGAATGCTGCCCAAGAGAGTGTTGGCATCTTTTCCAGTACGGCTGCTGCCAAAGTTGGCAAGGGTGTAGGATCCGGTCCAGAAGGACTGCAGGAAGCAAAGAACCTGTGGGGCCTGCGAGTCACAGTATGAGCAAGAAGAGCCGACTTGGCTTGCAAAAGTGCTACCCTCAACCAAAGCACGGTGCTGCACAGCAGTAGTAAAGAAGGACTCTCCGCTGACTTCCTCCCAGAGGTCTATTGTAATTTGTCAGCCAGGGGGTTGCCTCAACATGATTTCCCGAAGTAGAACCAACCGTATCCCGAGCTATTCCAGTTTTGTGCGATATATGAGAGGTCATTGCGCACGATTGGCCAAACGATATTGGTCGCCTGGGTAGTGTATCCGTTGCTCTGTAAAAGCTTGTGTCAGCCTCGTGTGACATGTCAGGACATCTTATAACCTACAATCAACCACTGGCCAAAGGCAATCAAGGCAGTGGCTCGGAGGGCAGGTCCGTCACGCTGAGGGCGACCCCACGACCCGGTGTAGGCACTCTCATCAATGTTGAACTTGGGTTCACCCAGACCACCAGTAGAAAGAGAGCCCGACGGGTTGGAGACAGTCTGGAGATACGCCTGAGAGCTGATATACTCCTCGATCACCGTGAGCAGCGAGGTATCGCCGTTCTTGAACTGATCAATCAAGACCTTCATAGTCAAGGCTGAGTCACGAGTCCAAGTATAATAGTCTGCCATAGTTAGTCGTGTATATATGGCGTTCTGGAAAGGTGGGTTACTCACAATCCGGGCTGTCGGTGCTGGGACTGGCGACGATAATGCCTGCCTTCACATTGGCAGCGTAGGCACCACTAGATCCGATGTTGTTGAGGATACCCGTTCGTGCAACTGACGTCTCTGATGCCAGCCAAGTGTCCAAGCTGCCAGTTGCACGAGCTGCCAGCTGCGGTGCTGCGACGGCCGCGTGACCGAGGCTTAGCGCACATAGCGCAGTCCAGAATCGAGGAGCCATGAGAGAAGAGAGTTACTGTTGTTTGTATCTCTTTCCTGGGCACCGAGACAGCCTTTTATATTCCTTGGGATCACGACGAATGTCGCTTCGGTTGGACTCAGGAGCGGCGTTAGATGGGAGCCATAGACAGCAGGGGGTGGAGGAAAGCAACGACGCGGCGGTCGACTAGACTCAAAGATAGATAGCGCTACCTGCTACTCGTGGCTTGTTGACTGCATTCCATTTGCTTCTTGCGTCGTTCGTTAGCACAGCTCTGTTGTTGCTGTATGCGCCACACGCTGCGGCCGCATCTGCGGGGTGATGTGATGTGATATGCGGAGTTCTCCGCACAGGAAAAATACTCACATATTCATTTGTACCCTATTTTGTAATCGATCTATTGGTCATCGCAATACACAGATAAAGTGAGACTATCCTTACTTCCTTCAGTAACTGGGAGTTCTCTGTTGCAACGGTTTATCCTTGGATATCCATAACTCTGATGATCCCGTTCATGATCAACCGCTGCTGTTCCAGCCTTGCCATGTCTCATCAATCCCGTACCTGCTGAGGCAAATACCGGTGCCTGGATTTCCCACTATGGACACTAATGCTTAGCCCATCACCACTTATACTAGTCTTCTGCATCTCCGTTGAACCCCACAGAATCCCCGTCCCCTGTCCTACGCCTTCTACTTCCTTTGGACCGTCTGTTGATATTACCACCAATCAGTATCGCGGTTCTCCCCCGTCCCTGGCCCGGTTGGCTTCGCCTAGATACGAGGCGTTTTGTCAGAAAATATGATCGGCATGTGAAGCTTCTACGACTTCTATGGCTTGCGTCTTCTAGGTTCAAGAGCCGGCATCCTGGACGGCCAATTGTGGAGCCGTGAAGATTTACCGATCCACTATCCCCGCAATGGCCCCGGAGGATCTGCCGATTCCAGCCTGGTGCTGCTCACTAGCGTGGTCTTCGCGGCGACATCGGGCACTTGAGCCACTTATTCTCCTTTCGAATGAAATGGAGTTCCAGGATTGGGCCATCCTGAATGCGCATCGTCACCGTGCGGCAGATTAAAACCTGGGTCAAACTCGGCGAAGAATCGTCATCAGAATCAAATCCGTGAAACAAATCCCCGCTGGGTTGGGCATCCCGATGTGAATTCGATTCATTGGTTGTCTGGCCCGATTGGCGTGGTCTGAGTTTGCGGAGGGATCCAGGACGGAAATTGAAGTCTGTAATGGGGAATTAAGTAAGCTGTAGGGCGTACCATCCATGTGGGGAAATCATGTATAAACCCGGGGTGGGCTGTCTTTGCATTGATTAATTTCTTATTTGGAATTAACCACCGAGACTATTCTCCAGTCAATGAGAATTGATAACGGTCACTATGAAGGCACTTGCGTTGGCAGCACTATGCCTCGCGAAGGCTGTTGCCGGTCTGACGGCTGCAGAATGGCGCAATCAGTCGATCTACTTTCTTCTAACTGATCGTTTTGGCCGAACGGACAATTCCACTACAACAACATGCAATGTTAGCGATCGGGTAGGTCTTCACTAATGTTACTTCATAGTATTCAAAATCTTTCTAATTGACTGTATTAGATCTACTGCGGTGGCAGCTGGCAAGGAATCATCAATCATGTATGCCATTATTCCACTTGCCAATTTTTATGCACTTCTGACGGTCATTCAGTTAGATTATATTCAGGGCATGGGATTCACTGCCATTTGGATCACCCCCGTCACAGAACAGCTCTCTCAAGATACTGGAGATGGAGAGGCATATCATGGCTACTGGCAACAAGAGATGTCGGTAGCGCTTTTGTCCCTGAACTACCTACGATGATACTGACTAAACCTTCTAGATACAACGTCAACACAAACTATGGCACTGCTGCTGACCTTTTGGCACTCTCTAAAGCCCTGCACAGTCGTGGCATGTACCTCATGGTAGACGTGGTCGCAAACCATATGGTATGCACTCTTTACACCAATCTTGAGGCTTCCTTTCTAACTCGGGCCCCAGGGCTATGATGGAGCTGGTAATACTGTTGACTACAGTGTCTTTAACCCATTCGACTCTTCTTCTTACTTTCATTCGTATTGTGATATCAGCGATTACTCTAATCAGACAAACGTGGAGGACTGTTGGTTGGGAGACACTACAGTTTCTCTTCCAGATCTCGACACGACTCTTACTTCTGTTCAGACAATCTGGTATAACTGGGTCACTGAATTGGTGTCCAACTACTCCAGTACGTGTTCTGACGGTCGTAGTTTACCGAATTCGGGAATCCGCTAACATCCCCTGACACAGTTGATGGCTTGCGAATTGATACAGTCAAACACGTCCAGAAGTCGTTCTGGCCTGGCTACAACAGTGCTGCAGGTGTCTACTGTGTGGGAGAGGTGTTTGACGGGGACCCAGCATACACCTGCCCCTACCAGAGCTACCTCGATGGTGTTCTCAATTATCCAATGTTTGTTCTTCGCCGTACTGGGAGAATTTGCACTGACCAATACCAGTTATTACCAACTACTGTACGCATTCGAGTCCACAAGTGGCAGTATCAGCAATCTATATAACATGATCAACTCCGTTGCATCTGACTGTTCTGATCCAACCCTGCTCGGAAACTTCATCGAGAATCATGACAACCCACGCTTTGCTTCGTATGTTCCCCTAGGTACATGCTTCCTTTCGCCACTGACATGACTTCTCAGCTACACGAGCGACTATTCTCAAGCGAAGAATGTGATTTCTTTCATCTTCTTCTCTGATGGAATTCCGATCGTCTATGCTGGTCAGGAACAACACTATAACGGTGGCAGTGACCCTGCCAATCGCGAAGCAACTTGGCTATCCGGGTACGACAAAACAGCTCAGCTTTACACATACATCACCACCACAAACAAGATCCGTGCCCTAGCCATTTCAAAGGATAGCGCCTACATAACTTCAAAGGTATGGTCCGTCGAACAATTTATAATAAAGCTAAACTAACCTGCATATTCAGAATAATGCTTTCTACACTGACAGCAATACTATCGCCATGAAGAAAGGATCGAGTGGCTCGCAAGTCATCACGGTTCTTTCGAACCGTGGCTCATCCGGTAGCTCGTATACCTTGACTCTTAGCGGAAGCGGCTACTCGTCTGGCACAAAGCTCATGGAAATGTACACCTGCACTGCTGTAACTGTGGACTCCAGTGGTAACATCGCCGTGCCAATGGCTTCCGGACTCCCTCGAGTCTACATGCTGGCTGCCTCGGCTTGTTCTATTTGTAGTTCTGCCTGTTCAACAACTACAACAAGCTCGTTGACGGCGTCGACTTCGACGACAACGTCAACCACACTGAAGACTACCACCTCCACTACAGCCACGAGCTGTACACAGGCTACTGCTTTGCCCGTTTTGTTCAAAGAGATTGTCACCACGTCATACGGGCAGAACATCTATATCTCAGGTTCTATAAGTCAACTCGGAAGCTGGGACACGTCTAGCGCTGTTGCCCTCTCTGCTGATCAGTACACATCTTCCAACCATCTGTGGTATGTTGTCGTAACAATTCCAGTGGGAACCTCGTTCCAGTACAAGTTCATCAAGGAGACGAGCGGATCTAGCACTATTACGTGGGAAAGTGATCCCAATCGCTCTTATACGGTACCAACTGGCTGTGTAGGCTCAACGGCCACCGTCACAGCAACGTGGAGATAGTCCATGAGCAGCTGCAGGCCTACAACAGAATAGTTCTTTGGCTTCATGAATCAAAAACATCAGATCTCGTATCATTCCTTCATTTCCGTTAGACATTATAAAAGCATTATGGACAGTCCTTCACACTCCCAAATATCCACAAGCGGATGGCTTAGATATGGAATGAAGCGACGTTCGCCGAGATAAACTCAAAGGTATCTTGACGGAAGTTATCTGCCAGCAGAGCTCCGTGGTCATTGAAGAAATTCATAAGGGTTTGATTGTCACTCCACTGGGGCCAATCCATATAACTCGATGCCCTAGAGTTAGGGTCCAGATCATATACAAACGACAAGTAGTATGAATGGATCGATCGGGAGGCATAATTTGGCAAAATACCATAGAATACCTGCAGGATATCGGACCCATGGAATGTGCCTAGGATAGGCGTTCCATAGTCATAGGACGACAAATATGACCAGAAAGGCACATCGGGTTTTACATTCTTAGCGAGCGTGAGGAAAGCTCGTCGTGTAATTGTAAATGTGAGATCACCGAGTATCGCCGCAATGCGTTTGTACTGGGGATACCAATTATTGAAAATACTAGTCCGGAAGGGAGAGCCATCGGTTGTGACATCGGGGTAAGTCGCAACCAGCGCTTCTAACTGCTCGCGTGAGGCGTCAAAGAAGAAGATCTTCTGGAGATAATCGACAACTTGAGCTGTGGTACTGATATTTGCCTGGAACAAGGCAAAGATCGTCCCCTCATCTTCCTGATCACCAATGATGAAAGGAACCGAGGCATAATTTCCGCTTTTCGCCAAAACCTCAGGTGAGTCAGTGAGAACTGTGCCATCTGGACGGGGTAAGTACGACAGTGCGACAGAGTTGTACGATAGGATTCCCGGCACGGAGTTGGTGGCATCCAAGAATGTTGTATAGTCCAATCCACGCAAGCACTCCAAGGTATCCGAGGCACTGGCACAGCCAGCAGATGCCACAACCTTGTCATACACCGCTTGGCCTTTGACACCGTCAACAGGATCGGCGGGTACAATACTTCCCGAGTTCATGATACCAGCTCGGAAGAGAGGTGCACCATTGTAAGTGTGGTCACCATCATAGAGAGCCATCTGATCAAAGACAGATATCGACCCAGCAGATTCACCCCAGATAGTCACCTTTGTGGGGTCACCACCAAAGGCTTTGATATTATCTGCGATCCATTCCAAGGCGAGACGCTGGTCAAGTAGACCTAAGTTGGCTGAACCGTCTTTGAGGATCTCCGATCCTGGCATAAAGCCAAATCCACCTACGCGATAGTTGATAGCAACAAATACAATGGGCATACCCAGGTTCATCGATGCAGAAACCAAGGTTGTCCCATCATACATGGCTGTTGATCCGAGCTCGAAGCCGCCACCAAAAATCCAAACCAAAACGGGCAGGTTTGCACCAGCTGCGGTCCCAGTTGGACGTCGGATGCTGACAGTCAAGCAGTCTTCACCAGCATTTGAGACCATTTGAAACAGTGGAATATTAGCCAGCTCCCCAATGACAGAGATGGGAAAGTCGCTGGTATCAGTGGTGAAAAAGAACTGGGGACAGGACTTGGCGGACCCGGTAGCTTGAACAGTCTCTAACGATGTCTGTATTGCCTTGGGTGGTTTCAGACGAAGTGAGCCTGTTGGCGCCTGCGCAAATGGAATTCCGTTGAAGCTATCGACGTTTGACCCGGAGGAGCCAATGACTGTAGCTTGAGGTTGTGAAATGGTGACTGTGGGTGCGCCAGCTCGCTTCGAGTCAGCTGGAGCGGCAACGACCACAGGCACGGCGGCCAGGAGGGCAATGCAAAGCAAGTAAAGCATCTTGACTGTCATTTAACTTCAAAAGAGTATCAAATTTGTGCCTTTCTTGTGATTCTAGCCCGTAGCTGCCGCGATGTCATTCTTCGTCCTTCTCCGATAGAGCGGCCAAGGGACGGCTTTAAATCCATCTCCACGACTTCAGCTTCGCCCACGATGGAAGCATCGTCGAGCTCATCCATAAAGAATCAACATGTGGCTCCTCGGTTGACGGTTAAGATGGAGCGATCGACTCGATCTTTCATGCCTTTCGAAACCCCGCCGCGGGGCAGCGACGGTCAAGAAGTATTCCTGACTCAAAGAGGAATATCCGCCGGCTCGATGGTCATGCGATGCGCTCCAAGCGGAGCTCTTTAGGCTCTGGTTAAATGAGTTCACTTCTGCATCAAGTGTTCGGCCTTTCATAACTCCCCCTCCAAAAGCCAAATGCAGGATTCCTGGTTGGATAGAGGCCCAGGATACCCTAAACCCACATCCGGCGCATCTCGGGCTTGGCCGTGCGCAGGCTGCGAAACTGCGGTCGCACACCTTCAGAAAAGTTTGGCGGTTGTCTGCTGACCGTAATCAAGGAACCAAGGGAACGTATAGCGAGCGTATAGGGAATGTGAATTCCGGAAAGCACGATGACCAACAGACGTGGGCGAATCGCGTGGGGCGCGGGGAACATCCCAGCCTTTCTGGGACGCCCAGTGGAGCGGACCCATCGATCGCCCGGCTGGAGTCGGCACAAATCTGATGCTGCCATGCAAGAGCTGAAGGAAAAGAGAGGACAGAAAAACCTCTTCTGCAGAACATGTTGTGCAGCTGACGACGTTGCGCTGACGAAGAAGCAATCATTGGTTAACACCCCTGTGTTCCTGGAAGACCGAAAGACTCGGGGAAAGCGCACTCCAATAGTTGTCAGGAGAAAGAATTCGACAGAGTAGGGAACGGGACTCAATTTACAAAGATAGAAGATAGAATTAGGTTTCTGAACCTTGCAACATAATACTCAAGAAGAAGAATTTTTCGGTCTATATATTGCTATGGCGGCTTTGATTTTCATGGGCTAGCAGCTACAGTACCAGCTATACACAGTCAATCATCGATTACAACTACTACAAGGCTGCGTGAATAGTAGTTTGACCTACGTCACTAAAACGGCGGGTCTTACGCTAAGGATCCGACCACCGTTCACAAACTCAAAATCTTTCAGGCTTGTACAGTCGTAGCCTATTGCATGTAAGCGAGATATGCAGCCCTGGAGTCGTCTGAAGGACTCTCGTATATATAGTTGAAGGGATACAATGTAGTTGAACACTATCAGCTGGCTATATGCAACATCGGGCATTGCCTCTATTTGTTCTTTTCTCCGGTCTCGACACTACCGTTGTCCAAATTCAGACAGCTCCGCTATTTCCGCTTCTCTGCCTCCATGTGGAGGCCCGTAAACACGTTGTAAATAGCTCTATGATTTAGCTTTCGTGGATTTCCATTATTTCCATGTATGTCCATGATGGAAGCTCGATATTTCAACACTGAAACGTACGATCATAAATGGAGATGAGGTTTAATTCCCCGTAGCGAGAAAATGACTGCCTCGGGCCTTGGCAGATATATGCCTACCTAAGCTTGTACTCTCAATAATGCATGTAGCTCAAATAAGCGACCTAATTTCAGTGGCCTCCACGGGTTTGCGGGATTCTCACCCGATTTATTCTTAGCATATCTATGCATATCTTGTTCTCTGCTAGTTATTGTGACTCTGCGGATCTTTCATGCGACCTAGAGTATTTGTACGTAATGCTTCCCATGCCCTAGTCAACGGGAAAGTTACTCCGAGGCCTAAGATAATGACTGGCTGCGGGGCCTTCAATGGAATACCTATAGTCAGTATACCAATACATTATTTACACTGTGAATTGGCAGTAGTTTTTTTGTTGACTGTTTTGACGGTTCCATGGCTTTGCAACTTCTGTTGGTTTTGATTGTTTATAGGGGGACTTTGGCGCTGGTCGTATGTCGAATTTACATTTTCCGACGATGCTGATTGAGCGTTTTGAAGAAATAGCAACCATCAAATTCCGAAAGCGATGGCTCGAGCATATTAGAATATTGAATTTTTGAGGGTTTAAGGCTCTTCAATGTCCATAGATTCCATTCTCCTCTGCCTGAACTGTAGATTGCGCATAATCGAGTCTCTTCAAATAATGTTGTTATTGCTAGTTAATCATTAACGCCGATATAAATGCATCACTCATGTAGTATAATCCCATTACAACTAGAAAAAAAATCAACGCTCTGCATGCTGCCAACCCTCCCACCTCTCGAAATCTCCTGTGTCCAAATCGAATAGATCCAGCATGCGCCCCACGCTTTGGTCGGCCAACTCATCCACGGACGCGGCGCGGATGTAGTATGCTGGAACTGGTGGAAAGATTATTGCACCGGCGCGAGATACCTCCAGCATGTTGCGCAGATGAATCTCACTCAAGGGAGTCTCTCGGGCGACCAAGACGAGCCGTCGCCGCTCTTTGAGCATCACATCCGCCGTGCGGGAGATGAGATCGTCACAGAATCCATTGTGGATAGCAGCAAGTGTTTTCATGCTGCATGGGACAATGATCATGCCGTCTGCTTTGAAAGAGCCACTTGAAATGGGTGCTGCCATGTCGTTGATGGAATGAACATGGTCGGCTAGAGCCTTGACATTGGACGGATGGTAATCGGTTTCATATTTGATGGTCGCCTCGGCCCATTTGCTCATTACCAGATGTGTCTCAATGTTCAAGCGACGCAGCGCAATCAGACATTTGATACCCAAAATTGCGCCTGTCGCGCCAGTCATTGCCACAACGATCCGCTTACGCCGCTGGTTTGGTGGCTGGTGTGGGGGTGCGTGATTCTCGGAGTTGACTGCTGGCATTGTTGTGTCAGGCGGACTTCCTCTGGGAGTTGAGCGACCAGACTGGGGTGTGTTATTTCCGGAGAGTAGTGATAGCATTTGAAGCCTCGTGGTGATGTTGCTTTGATGTTTGTGATATCTTCTCTTTGCCAGAATTAACAAATGCTGAGGATGTTTTGACTGAGTTGCTGCGCCAGGAGGTCGGAAGAGCTGAGTCTTATATATCAAACAAGTGGCAAAGAAATAATACCAAGAAAAACATTCACTTATGAGAAAATTCTCATTCTATCCCGAACAACCGACAATCCGAGTGGCATCGGCCCGATTTTGGGAAGGAAAGGACCCTCCGAGAGCGCCGAAATCCGAGCCCCCGAAGCCGAACCCCCGAGTATCATAGAACAGCCAGCTGGCTAGTGAACCGCACAACAAATAAACTGGTGACGTCACAAATTCTAAACATGTACAGTATTCGATCCTTTGATCGATACAAGAACGGTGATCAGGTACCGCCCACCGATTTCTATCAAGGTTTTTCAAGAATTCGCTTCCTTGAACAAAGTTTCCCAAACAGATCAACTGTTCTGAGTTACAGCCACACTCGAGATTTCCTGGAATTGCAGGAACCTTCACGAGAACGAAACAGCACTTTGGATAGTACAACGAAGCCCAAGAACAGATACGCATTGTTATTTCAATCTCTCCATCGGGTGTGTACTTTTCTCTTAACATTTTCATATCTCGGTGAAGGAATTCGTATTTCTTGCTATCAACCAGTCGCGACCTGCTAACAATCGTCGTCATTCACACATAGAATCGCTCTCGTATTAAAGTGGCTCCCTTGGACGAGTGCGTCCAAATCAAGCCCTCAACTTGTCTCCTTCTGGTACGTAGGGTGTTTCAAAAGGACGCTCCGCCTGTGGCGTAATTCGTGCCAAGTGCCGACGCTCGCCAGTCGTCCAGTCAATGATCGCAGAATGAGCAGTCACTCGGTTCTTGGCATTCGTTAGTCTCGAAGAATTGATATAATGTTTTCAAAAAGGTCACTTACATCCCAAATAACCACCGTCTTCGGCGCCCATTTAATTCGGGCCTGGTAGTCAATACCGCGACCGATATGAGCCAGCAAAAATCCTAGAAGAGCATCACTTTCTTCTGTTTTAAGGCCGACAATGCTCCTGGTGACTTGAGTTTTTGTTAGTTTAAGTAATTCCCGCTGCCAATAGAGCACCACTTACAGCCTCCATTGACGAAAAGCGCCTTCTCGCCTGTGGCGGGATGGGTGCGAACAATCGGATGCTCGTTCTTCACTGGGTCTCTTCTATCAACCCCTCCACGCTTTAGACTGTGTTCAGCTTGCTCAAATCCAGAGTGCAGCGCTTTGAGGCCATGGAGACGCTCTTTAAGGGCAGGTGAAAGCCGATTGTAAGCCTCGACCTGGTTGACGAAAACAGTGTCTCCGCCCACCTCCGGGCCGTCAAGAAGATATAGAAACGTGGTACCTGGTGGCTGTTGCTCATAAGTAACATCAGAATGCCACGAGACACTGCTATTCTTTGCGGCAAGATAGTCATCATACTCCCAGGCGTTATTATTGCGATGAACGAGGTGAATCTCAGGATACCCTTCTGGCGCCCCACTCGTAGGGTGGACATGGTGTCGCCCAAAATAGCCTCCAAAATCGAGAGCCTCTTGGATAGGCAAGTCTGCAAAGTCTTGATCTCTGAACGCAACGACTTTACGTTGAGCAACTAGGAGAGCAAGCTGGTCTTTTCCTGCGGCAGTGAGCTTGCTCAGCTGAACACCAGTGACTTCCGATCCGATAGTTGGCGTGAGCTTTTGAATATGAGACCCTTCCGGAAGAAGATCTTTGAAGGAGGGGTCGGCATCTTTGCCATGATCGACGTGTGTAAATGGCTCAAGGGGAGGATATTTCTCGCCATAATCCCAGACGGGAAGGTAATGGGGATACTGCTTATATGTCTCCAATTAACTTTATTTCCGCTCAAAGAGTGTTAAGGGTATTTCGTACACTGGCAGTGGATTTTCCACCTTCCTCTTCAATAATTCGTCTCACTTTAGGCTTGCTTGTACTCGCCTGTGGGTTGACCTTTACAGGAACAACGACCTCCGCAGTAGGGTTTTCCGCGATAGAGGGTGCCATTAGTTGCAAATATTCGTCTGTGGGCAAATGCTGTGCTTGATGTGGAAGATGAACAGATATTCTTGCTGTATTGGCTGGAAGCAAATGCAACCAGTTATATATATACCCTCTTCTTCCCTCTTATCTCCGTTGACATTCACATCATCCCATCACGAAATCACGTATCGATTTACCACAAAGCAAGATCTTGCGCCATTAGTCGAGTAGGATCGGACCTTAAAGATACATTTTGGCTTCGAGAATTTGTAAGCAATATCCTCGGTCGCTCATAATCTGTCTACCGTTGAAATATTAGATGAGACCGTTAAATTGATGTTCAGTCGGAGTTGTAGAGCGAGGAGGCGATATAGAAACAAAATGAAATCGATTAGTTCAGAAAAGAGCTCTATAGATTCATGGAGAATCAATAAAAAGCGGGGTGATATATTCTTCTGCAAGATATGAGAAGCACAGAAGCGGAGCATTTTCTTGCGTGCGTTTTATGAATGTATCGTCATAATGTTGCCCATAGTATGGCGTGATTTTATACTCCAGAGGTTCCCCGCAATCCCAAGATGGGATGACGGAATTGCCTGAAGGAAGCGTCTGCCACTCTTTATTGCTCAAGTACCCAAAGAAATACATATTTTTTCCTTCCCAGTCCCTTGATCTAGAAATCTTCATTGGTAAGCGAATTGATCCAAAGTGGGCCCTATGCTGAAACCCTTGCATGAGCCACCTACAAAATTCAACTCCAATAGACTCCCTAAGTTTTGAGTGGTCATGCCTTATCTAATAGGAGCTCAAAGCAATGCGAGAGGAGATACGCCTTTCAGTAGGCCTAAGATATTTCTTACACCAGGTAACGTATTTTCACCGGTCCCATATCTCATGAGCACATGACAGCACACAGCACCGCGGGCAATGAGCCCGAACACGCAAACCTGCTGTGCTTCTACGACGGCTGCATAATTAGATAAGTCCAAATCATATGATCTTGAAAGAAGCCTACGCTCTGTATTCCAGTCGGGAGTCAACTCCTGATCCAACGACCTGTGATCAATGAGTTGCGCCAGGGAGAACCCATTTATGACTTACAGGGAGTGCAGGGCAGTCCAAGTACTTGACTTGGGCATCTCTGTTGCTGAAACTTGCTGACTGGCTTTTTGCTTCTGGCTCTTCGCCTTTGCTTTTCCATCTCAGATCCCAGATATCAGGTATTTGGATTGGTCCCCCGCAGCCCCACCCAATGCACCGCGAACCTCTTGCAGGGGAAAGGCATTGGAGCCGCCCATCTTTCGAAGCGGCTCTCTTTGATAGATGGGCTGGTGGCGGCCACCAGCGACGGGCTGTGTTGGTGACTAGTAGCCCTCGGGTGAAGCCAAGACGAGCTCACAAGTACATCAAATCCTGATTATGATTCGGGACCGTAAACCTTCCATTGAGCGCAGTCCTTCACTTTCTCGGGGAAACCCCTCTTGAGCATTCTTGCCTCGTGGTGCGTTCATCTTGTTTGATTCGGAACCCGGTGTTGAATCCCTCGTCTCGTGGGTGATGGAGATCGTCCGAAAAGAAATGCACAAGGTCGCACCGTTTGCTCACTTCCAAGGTAAGAGGCCTCCTGTTTCCTTTCACGCTTCTTATTGATTGACCTCTGGAAACTTGAAAGAATAGAGCCTTTCCCTCTTCTGCACTTCCTCCGTCCTCTGCGCTGACGCTTCTCGCGACCTCGATTGTCTTTCAGAGTCTACATGATTACACCAATGTTGGAAATCTTCACACTGAAAAGTTCGCCTTATGCCACTCGAATTTCGATCTCTTCAATGAAGACAGAATTTTGCTAACAGAGCATACGGACGGGCGTCAGAGCCGGGTTTTTCAGGTGCCTTCGCTTTTGTCCGGGCAATGATCTCGGCATTAGCGCCTTGTCGATTAAGACACGCGTTCTTTCCCTACCGCCGGATCACAAAGTCTCTGGCTTCACTGCCGCTCTTTCAGGAAGCTTTCTTGCTCTGATCCGAGATGCTGGCATCTTCTTCTCAAATCTTTTTGAATCAGTCACTCAGGCCGCCTGTCAGATTACATTTTATGTTCAATTCTGATGGTCACCGGACACTCTCTCGGTTTTCATCGAGCTGGCTCAATGAACAAGTTTGTCTATATTTTTTTCTCTCTTGAGGCTGTGCGGTCAGTACATATGTGATTCTAATAGACTTGAAATGTCGCACGGGGTGGATGTTCGGAGCGTTCCACTGTCAGACGTTGATCTCTCGAGCTCAAGATCTCTACCTATCAGAGCCATATACGCCGCGCAAAATGGGACCTTCAAAGACACATCATGCTAGTTCAATTAGGCTTCTCCGCACATAGCCAGCGTAGAATAGAGCTTGTTGCTCAACCTCTCTCAAGATTTTCTTGCTGTATAGGCAGACCTGATTTTGATATCCGTCATACCACTGAAATGAGATATGCATCTCGTACCCATGACATAGTACCTAATATCTTGGACCTCGGGATTTCGCCTTGCTATAGACCCCTGGTGTCTGTTTTAGGGGTGATTTTGTCCAAGACATCAAATCCTTCAGGCAGATCTTATATTCTACTGTGCTTGCACGATGGTCTTCTTGGTCCAAGTTTCGTTCTACTTTTTTCCTCTCTCGTAGTTTAGGGTAAGAAAGGATACCAATTATCTGTTCATATAACAATGCGCATCACTTTACTTGTTCAGCCCTCTATTGATTTATCTAGCTCTGAGAACTCCATCGTGTGAGGAATACCCAGGGATAGAGCGTAGCGATATAGAGAGTAATCAGAGAAATCCGGGAGTCCCAATAAGAATGACCGTACGGTAAGTCCTTTTGACCATTCAAAGCAACGAATCACTGTGAAGGATCAATATTATCAACAACATGTGGCGTTCAAGAACGCTTGTCCCGAAGCCCGATTATGATCCACCTTTGATTTCTGAAATGGGTAGTACTCAAAAGAAGACACGGAGAAGAAGGCTAGGAATGCAGGTTTATTCCGGTCGATTTGAGTTTGCATGAGAACACCTTTTGACTAGCAAATAAAGCAGGTCCAGATATATCGAACGTTGTGGTCGCCCGAGGGGAAACACTTATTTTGTTGAATAGCAAATAAAGCAAATAAAGCGGGCGCAGTAATAGCGGTTTCCCGAGGGAGTCGTATATTGATCCTGGACTCTGAAGTACAATTAGCCTAGTTAATCTCATGAAAACGTCGTAGAGGTTGAAACTCGCAATCTCGGAAGTTAGCTTCGCCTTTTGCCAATGTCCTCCTTTGAAACCGTGCCTTTCTGAGCCTCCCATCCGCCACTACAAGCTCGAGAATGTCCTGTATTTTAAATGTTCGTTTTCCGCAATAATCTTGTGGCTTTTTTTTAATTTCACGGAAATTATGAAGCTTCTCATTAAGTGTGATCACGAAGACCTGCCTGAGGAGCAACAGAAAGTCGGTGTACCCTTAATCCTTTTGACACCCGTTCGCGCGACCACTCCTTAGCGACAGAAAATACCTGTGCCACGAGCGCACAAAGATTTATTGCAGTAAATATCAAGAGCAGATATGGAGACATGATTGAGAGAGTATGTGGTATGAGCTCCCGTTTTTGTTCTGATTTTCTGTGATCGAATGTGCCCAGATAGTGAATTGTGAGAACTTGAGGAGGGAAAAGTACATGAAGGCTAGAGCAAATGAAGTGGTCATGGAGTCGCGGCTCCGAAGCTTTTCAGGATCGGAGGGCCTAGTAGCTTTCTTTTCTTGAGGTATAGTACACTGTTTGTTCCAAGGTTCATGGCTGGAACGACAAGGTTAGTAGGCTCCTCAGACGACCTACTAAACCTCTTTCGGACTTCGACCAACGACTGATGCCCTTTACCACGGTATGCACCATTCCATAAACAGAAGCTCCGAGCAGTACTCCCCTGTCTTTCAGCCTGAATTCTCTGTAACTGACAGCCGACCACAGGCAGAGTTAATTTGTTGACCAATACCTTTGGGAACACGTAACGGTATCACGTGATGAGGTCAGGGATAGCTTAGGTATACGATCCTGATCAAGAGCTAGATATTTCAAATCCCGATATTGGGGTTCTTGAGACGTATAGATTCCTTGGTGATTTTGCTAGAACTTTGGATGTTGTGCGAGCAGCTCAATTGTCATGCGGAGAAGCCTCTCCCGAAAGATCGACATACAACAGTAAAGCTTTGCATGTTATCATTTAGCGAGTTATCACCCTACTGGTACTGGCTACTCGTTTAATTAGCCAATTAGCCAATTCAATTTAGAGGATGAAACCTGACTTAATTAATCTTCCTGCGAGCTTTTGGATGATGTTTTGCTTTCCCATTTGAGCACGTCGAGTTGTTCCGCTGAGATTATGGACTCATTTGTAAATCAGATAGACATGATAGCTCTGTAACTGACCTTCAAAAAAACAGTCTCTCGGCCTTGTAATTTTTAGAGCCAGGCAGTCCCACGCCATTGATGAATAGATCGCCAGCGAGCAAAGGGAGACAGGAAAATCAATCGTGTGCCTGTGAAACGAGGCACCAACAAAGCCAGGCACCCATGAGTTCATCACATGCAACCCATCACAGGTAATCGGATCGGTGATTAAATTTTAAAGTTTTAATGCAACCTTCGGCTTGGCCCACCTTTAGATTCATAAAAATGTGCTTGGGTAGATTGTTGCTCCGAACGAAGGCTATTTATAATTAGCTCTACTGCCATCTGTTTGGGGTAGCCGTCAATCATTCAGGGGAGTTTGAGAGAGAAAAAGTTCACAGGTGTCCCTCGGCCCCAGCTTAAAGATGGCAGGATTCGTTGCAGCCTTCGCCAATCCGTGCAACTATATCGGTGGTGTGAATTTCAGTCCTAAGAAAGATATTCCGGATCTGTCTAACAAAGTCGCACTGGTAACAGGCGGTACGTTAATTAACCACGCTGTTCTAAGGAGCCACGATGACTGACATATTCCCAGGAAATGCCGGCCTTGGTAAGGAAACTATCCTCCAGCTAGCAAAACACAATCCAAGCAAGATCTTCCTTGGCGCTCGCTCGGAATCCAAAGCTGTGGAGGCGATCAAGTCAATCAAGTCATCTGTCTCGAACAATGTTGAGATCGTCTGGCTGCCTCTGGACTTGACGTCCACCAAGTCCATTCGCAATGCTGGCGAAAAGTTCAACTCCCAGTCCCAACGACTTGACATTCTCATCTTGAATGCAGGTGTCATGTCTCTTCCCCCGGGTGAAACAGAAATGGGGCACGAGATTCAACTTGGAACCAATCATACTGGTCACTTCCTCCTCACGAGGATCCTACTGCCAACACTGCTTAAAACGGCTGAAGAACCTGGCTCCGACGTTCGTGTTGTGTCACTCTCTTCGGTCGGCCACAACCTTGCCCCATCTTTCGATACAATTCTGGACCAGACAAAACTCAAGCAGGTCAACACCAATGCCTGTTACGGCGCATCAAAAGCCGCGAATATTCTTTTTGCTGCGGAGCTCAGACGCCGCTACCCGTCCATAACCTCGGTATCTGTTCACCCTGGTATCATCTTGACAGATCTATACGACCCCATTAATCAGAGTTCGCCTCTCATCGCATTGGGGTCAAAATCATTGCGCCTCTTTGGTTCTTCGATTTCGCAGGGCGCATGCAATCAGCTGTGGGCAGCTGCTGGTGCGAAGAAAGAAGACCTTGTCAACGGAGGATATTATGTCCCTGTTGGGAATTTGAAACACCATAACAGGTATTCACAGAGCGAAGAGATGGGCCGGCGTCTGTGGGAGTGGTCTGAAGCTGAGGCACAGAAATGGGGATTCTGAAGGAGTCATTGATGTTGGTGAATATTTTTCCGGCGCATCCACTGCTAACCTTGATCTGTTGATATCATTGTAAGGAAATATAAAAAGTCATATCCAATGGATTATATGTAAACCCCTATGATAAGGTCAGCTAAATTAAAGACAAAATTACCTGCATTAGTCTGGTTTATAGCAGTGAGGCAAGGCTCATCATGCTAGTTTTAGAATTATTTGTATCTAATCACCTCTAGTTATGAGATAAAAATTTCCATCATTCGTGGCAAGACTATTTTCATAATTTGATCTAATCATACAACTCTTAAGGCTTGGGTCAGTGGATTACTGGCTGGGGCATAAATTAACTTCTCCTGACTTCTTGGCTCTAGCAAAGCACTATTCAAGCTTCTTTCAGCACGCCATCTATTCCAATTATGAGTATGTATTGCTCACGCCGGAACTCTTCCGAAGATCCGCCGTTGGTGCGGGGCGAGATGAATTTGGAGCAAGTTGGAGAAACGTCACAATCCAAATGTTCCAGAATTTTAGCCCATTCATTCACTTAAAATATCCAGTTTCTCAATCTAGTTGATTCCCAGCTAGTGTGCTTTTTGGTGCTTGCCAGTCCATATCCTAGGTATTGCTGGGATTCGTGACAGCAGAGTAATCCCAGATTAGGTCATTAGGATACGCCACATTCGCGTTCCGCCTTAACTCAAACTACGCTAAGGAGGTTTTTAGTGCTTGATCTAAAGATTTAGCTTTTTTCCCTCATTAGCACTACTGTATCTCTTATCGCGAAACTCAAGGAATACAGATAACATGATGCAGCAGGTGGAACTCAGACATACCAGCGGGGACTTGACATAGAATGTTCTTGCATGACACATCCCCTGCGATAGTACCACGATGGCCAGCACCTCAGTTGTCTTAGGAAATCGCCGAGTCGTCACAAGGAAAATATAGCTCGGGCAGAAATACAAATCGATGGTAGGCTCACTAGGTCCAGATCAAGTTCAATACCATGTGGTAATATCTCCGAATAAAAAGTGTTGTTGCCATCTTGAGTGGATCTATCGTGATAGTTGCATACGCAGTCCCTTCGCAATATTTTAAACTCGGCTGTTGGTCACAACGTGGTCGTGAAAACATCCGGTCTATTTCCCCAGATCAGTACGATAGCAGCCTGTTTGATGCCACTCTCTGGGCTCTTAAACATGGAGACGTCCGATATTGCTTCAAAGCGCACTCACGTATCGGAATCACAGACGCCAGACTTGGAAGCTGAAGTCCGTGACCATGATCCAAAAACCTGGTCGAATCAAACGGAACGGACAGAGCTCACTCCTGTCGAAGCATTCAAGTGGAATGTCGATGGCGACCAGTCTCCCTGTAGGGATATCGATGCATGAACTATCAAGGCCTGAATTGCTGACGAGCCATAGTCCCCGAGGTTGCAGCTTGTGTATCTAACAAGGACGATCCCACCATAGCTTGTAATAGTAAGTTGAATACTCAGCTACTGATCTGACTACTTAGCTCACAGACTACCACAGCCGTTCGAGCATGGATCCTAATGACGGTCTTTGTCATACTATTCTCCGGGGTCAACCAATTTTTTGGCCTTCGATATGTTCGTCCCAAGGGTCCTCCGTGATGTAAATTTCTCTGACTTCAAATAGCCATCCCTCACCATCTCTTATGTCGTGGCACAGATTCTTGTGTTTCCTATCGGTCGAGCATGGGAGAAACTTCCTAGGTGGAGGGTCCCTTTAGGAAAGCTTTCCTTTGACCTCAACCCAGGAAAGTTCACAATCAAAGAGCATGCATTCATTGTCATTGTAAGTGAATCTTGGTTTGCTAAACTCAATTATATCTAAGAACTGCAGTGTGTCAATATCAGTGCATCCACCGCCTACGCCCAAGGCGCCTTGGTTGCCATTGTGAGTCCGGTATACTGGAATCGCGAGATGGGGGCCGGCTTTTCCTTTTTGTATCTTTTAACAACCCAAATGATAGGGTAAGATGGCTATATTCCGTTTTGCCATAATATTACTGACTATCAAAAGGTTTGGCCTCGCGGGTCTTTCTCGTCGGTGGATCGTTTACCCAGCTGCTTTGACTTGGCCGACTTCCCTGTCCTCGACAGTTCTCTTTCGAGCACTGCACGAGCCGGAGAGCAAGACTCTGGCTAACGGTTGGTCGATAACCCGGTACCGCTTTTTTGCCTACGTGACAGTCCTCGCATTCGTTGCATTCTGGTTCCCAGACTATATCTGGACAAGTCTCAGCACATTTGCTTTCATCACATGGCTTGCCCCAAATAACCAGAAGGTCAACACTCTGTTCGGGGTAAGAATGTCTCCTATCCCAGGTTGAATCACGAGGCTGATTATTCAGATGAACTCCGGCTTGGGTCTTCTGCCCATCAGCCTCGACTGGACTCAGATAAACTACGCCGGTTATCCACTCACAACCCCATTCTATATTACATGCAATGCCTTTGCGGTTGTGGTGCTCTTCTACTTCTTCCTATCACCGATCCTATACTATACCAATGTCTGGTATAGCGCCTAGTAGGTTATTTTTCGATTCGAAGCTATGATCATCACTGACGAACTAGTCTCCCGCTTCTTTCCTCGAGCACATTCGACAACACGGGCAAATCATATAATATCTCACGGGTGGTGGACCAGAATTTGAACTTTGTCGAAAGCAAGTACAAGGAGTACTCTCCGATGTACATCTCCATGTCTTATTCCCTCACTTACGGATTGTCTTTCGCTGCTGTGACGGCAGTCGTGGTCCATACATACCTCTACAATGGCTCCGAAATCTGGGCCAGACTGAAAAATGCGCAACACGGAGGCGAGGATGTCCATCGACGACTCATGCGTGCATATAAAGAAGTTCCAGAATGGTGGTATGGTGTTCTCACAGTGGTCGTGCTGGGACTTGGAATCTTGACGACCAGATATTGGGATACCGAACTCCCTGTTTGGGGCTTCATCGTGGTCTGCTTCGGACTAGCCGTGCTCTTGATTGTACCTGAAGGTATTCTTCAAGGAACAACAAATCAGCGCGTGTTTCTTAACATTATCACGGAGATGATCGCCGGATATGCCTGGCCTGGAAAACCTATTGCCAACTTGATGGTGAAATGCTACGGCTACAATGCGGTCAAACATGGCATGGACTTTGCACAGGACCTGAAGCTCGGACAATACATGGTGAGTTTTATTTCGCCTTCTACCTATATATCTCTGCTAATTTTCAGAAAATTCCTCCGCGTGTTCTATTCTTCGGTCAGATCTATGCTAGCGTTTTAGCAACAGCCACTCAAACCGGAGGTATCATTTCTCATTGAAGTTCATGGTGGACATCAGACTAATAATCATAGTGCTGCAATGGATGATGGGTAACATCACCGACCTCTGCAAGTCAACAAACAAGCAACGATTTACTTGCAATGGTGCCAAGGTCATGTACAACGCGTCCATCATCTGGGGCACCATTGGTCCACAGCGAATGTTCCAGTCCGGGCAAACATACAACGGGCTTGTGTACTTCTTCTTGATCGGAGTAAATTGATTCGACTTGACGACAGTTGCTGTGTTGCTTTGCTTACTATTGGGTGTCTAGCCTGTTGTCACGGTACTCGTGTATCTTCTCTATCGCCGCTACCCCAATAGCTGGATTCGCTATATCAATGTCCCGATCTTCTTCAACGCTGCTGGTAACATTCCGCCTGCGAACACTAGTAAGATCCCAACAATGCATCTCTCGAGATCCAATAACTGACTTCATAGCCCAATATTCTCTATGGTTCATCATTGGCTTTGTGTTCAACTACCTGATCCGCAAGCGGGCATTTGACTGGTGGAAACGCTATAACTGTAGGATCCCTGCTGGAACGTTAGAGATGACCTACTAATCTTCGGTTTGACAGACTTGTTGCAAGCCGCGATGGATACTGGCACGGCTATCGCTACGATCATCATCTTTTTTGCCCTGGGATATCATTCTATCTCATTCAACTGGTGGGGAAACACGGTCGGATCGAATACCGCCGATGCGAAATCCGTCCCTTGGTTGACTATTCCCAAAGGTGGCCATTTTGGGAGAGGACCCGGGGAGTTCTAACCAACGGGCGCATATTCTTGATTTGGTTTGGGATCAGCCACGGTTTGGGGGATGACATGCGGAAAAATCGACCCTGGACAAGAGATTCCTCCTATTAAACTGCTGCAACGCAATGTTGATCTTCATACGAGCCTGTATTGAAGTCAAAGAGTGAGTATTTGCTGTCATGATGTCAGGTCATTAAAAGCAAGTTACAACAAGCTTTGTCCAGATCTTAAAAGGCGGGTTTATAGTTTCGTGAATATTCTACGGTTTATGAGTTTATTGACCTCGGTCGGCGCAGGCATGTAGATGCTAGCTCACTCATTTGCCGAAATGAATGCCGTTAAACCATATTGCTTTTTTTCCTGTTCAAGGTGGAGGGAGAACAAGGGTCAAGATTTTTATGTGCGATGAATTAGCCTAATCGATCCCCTGTTAACGGATGCACCCTGCTTCCTCCACTCCTTTGCCTATATTCAACAGCTACAATTTGTCGTGATGCTAAGTCTAGTGTCGCATCAGCTCTTATTATAATTTGTGTTTGTCTGCAGATAAACTTAGAGGACACTATTTTCCAACTCTCCGACCCTCCATTTCGGACTGCTGATCCCAACAACAACAACCAACAGGCTGTCCGGTGAATTGTTTGAACGGGTATTTAGCCTTGATAACCCGGTCACCAGATCGGTGACTGTTTAATTTCCCGGTGACTGTTCAATGCTTCCTTCTGGCCCTTGAGCCTTCCCCTCTACCAATCAGTGGCCCATTTTTCAAGGTTCAAGTCTCTTCAAAGCTCATGGTGAACTGGAGCTTATGTTGGAGGAGAGATCGGGGATAAGCAGTCACAACGCCACGTGGGGGGAAGAAGGCCTACTGCGATGCGGGGTCAATGGCTAAGTCGGATATTATCGGCGCTGACATGCCAAAATTGCGGTGCGGAAGAAACTAACTAGGATTCCTGTGCTGCTCGAGGCGGGAATTTATTGTCTAGTTCGACGACCTGGTTGTCTCAATCTAAGGAATCTATAATAAATTCCATCTATGATTGAAATGTAGCCTGTGAAACTTCAAGTCACCCAAGCCTTCACTAAGGCTAAACCGAACGACTTTAGAGAGTGTTCGTACTGTCGGACAAAAATACGATTTTCTTTTTCTTATTCACCAAGTTAGTTCGAATAGCTGTATATATGCCTTGGACTTCTTACATCACTAGACATGTAAATCATTCTCGTGTTCGCTTTAGGAAGGAGTCTAGGTATATCTTGCGCTTGATGACTCCACGGAGTTGTGTTTGTCAAGAATGTACGAATCAGTCACCCTGCATAGCTCGAATCTATTTGCTCTGCATGCACTATGCAATTAATCGGTCCCGTGAGGCAAGCCAAGACCGAGATCTTGCATTTAAGCAGTACTATTGGACATGGTCATTCACTGTAGGATCGCTAACGTGGGCTACATATGCCTTGTCTTGTGCTATAGTAGTGGTCTTCACGGGATAGTAATTTCAAATCAATACAATTTTAAGAAAGACTGAATAAGATCTGCCCGGGCCCGTTCTTGTACTCAAAGTAAGGGTTTGTTCATTTTGATCAGAAGACCCGGCAATTCTCGATATTGAGAGTTCGGACTGCTCATTATCGGGAGAGGTGTTACCGCATCATGTTCTCTCAGGGAATCTTTCTTTTGTTGATTATATATGGAAGCGACTTGGTAATAAGTCAATTACAATTACATTAAGGTGTAATTCTTTTTTCAAATCAGTATATTAAACCCCGCAGCCATATGACAAGGTACTGAACGCAATATGTCCTGTCTATCCTCCGACTTTATGCCCTCCTTCCGTGGAAGATATATATTGCTTCTTAGTTCCATGAAATATGTCCAGTAATTTGAACCGTCCATTACATACCGAGTACTGAGTGGGATTTCAATTAGACACGGACAATTACTCATACTCATTACTAGGAATTATCTAATTCGCCTGTACTTCCATGTGTATATCAAAGTACGCGGCCTATTGTTCGAAAACTCCTCCATTTGTCAGATAGTTGCCTCACTTCTACGACACTGAATGGCAGCAGGATGCCTTTCAACCTCCGAAATTGATGCATAGCCTGAAGCTACCAGGTATACGGAGTTCATCCCTTCTAGGAAAAAGATAGGGGTCGGCTCGGCCTTGACAATTGCAACCGAGTACCACCAAGTCTGCTGCAGCCTTGTCCTCATATCAAAGCCCGGCAGCTATGATGTGGATATGCCGTCAGGCCTATGTAGATCTTCGACGATCGTTGGCAGACCAGAATATCGCTCAAGCACCACACACTGTCCTCGCATTAGAGTATGCACTGCTCGTCTTTGACGCACTTCTGGCTACCGTGATCTCTGGAACAAGAGCCAGCGTAGGAAACCACAGTGGATCCAAAATCCCGCGATTTTGCGGTACAAACCTAAGGAGGGAACGAAATGCGGATTGGCAGATCCGTGGGGTTAAGGGCTTGTCCACCAATTTTGTATCTGCACCAGAAGTGAATTCTAGTGAATATGTTAGTTGGGATATGTTATTGCGGTCATTTGAGTGGGTTGATCGCGGGGAACATCGCAGAATTACAAATTGTCCTAACTCTATATCCTCCTTTCCGTTTGATGTTTCCTGTCCTGGAAGTTTTAGACTTTTGCATCTTTGGATTCGAGCTTTATTGGTGGAGCCGGCTTCACGGCTCCGATGTTTCCTCCCAGCCTCGCAGTACTAGCCATACGAGGACATGTCACCACGAAAATGTTATTGACTAATATCCGTGAAGAATGAACGACAAAATACTAGACTGGGTATAGCCTCAGGCTCGGCACCTGTTAGGTCTGCGGGATACGACATCATTGTGACAGCACAATGTGTCTCACAGTGGCATTCTGCACCAGGTCCTGTTCTCAGACCCCCTAACGTTTACGATCATCACGGCTAAAACATCCAGGGAGCAAATAGAAGCAACCCAACAAAAACAAAAGCATCATTATGCTATTTGATTTGCTGGGTGGGGTCCTTAGCCCGAGGCTAGTGTCCCGAGAGACTGGCGCGTGGTGTGATGGGTGAAGCATTAGTCCTCACCCTAGACATATTCGTCAATGCCTCGGTCGCCATTGATTGGCTCGCCGAACATGACAGAAACACTTCGCTGAAAGCATTGTCAAGAACAACGGCAAAGCAGATGTATTCACAGATAGACAAAATTCCCGAGTACATTGACGATGAAACTGGCCTCGCGGATGGGGCCTCGGTCGCTCATCACTTGATTATGGACCACGGAAGTCGAGCGAGACCCGATCTCCCCGAGACACCCATTTCTGACCAAATTGATGTTTTATTGGATTGTTTATTGAATTCAAAGGTTGGAGGATGATTTTAAATCGTATTGTTCTCCTCTGGTTGGTCTACAACGATTTCTAGTCAGCGAAAAGGGTAAAAAAAGCGAAGTAATGCAAGATTACTTCAACGTCTGCGACATGCTATGTAGGTCGGCTTTCGGGGCTAAGCAGATCATGCCCATACCACCGAAATACAGCGATGGAGGTGGTCTGTCGGCCCCCCAAGGGGCGCCTAAGGGGAGACACCCCGTGAAGAAGCGGGAACCGGCATAAATAATGGCTATGAGCTGCAGTATGACAAAACATCCTATCTCGCATGCCCGGCGGAGCAATTTACCTCGTAGAGTAGTCCCCATCTAGAACGGTCATCCGCGTCCTTCAACTTCTCACCAGATTCACGATAGGCCGCCAAGAGTCAGACTCATATCAACTACTTGGCAGGATTATTTCGTACTATGGCAGCTGATTTTTGCCAGTGCGCCACTGCCCGGTCCTTGTTGTGGCACAGTGCCCGAACATGACTCTGCAGAGTCAGCGCTAGTCAGTACTAAAACCCGATCAGAATCCGACATGGACTTCGTAACTATCACATTCATATCAAACTATGACATTCTCTAATAATGTCCTACTGTAGAGTATTTGCATGAAGCCTCAAGCGAATATTCTTATTAAGAAAATTCCCTAGACTAAGTTTCATATAAAAGCAACCCGCAACTGTACCCGTCAAGAACCTCGATTTATATAGATACCCACAAGGGATATTCGTATTGTGGCCAGGTCTCTTTTGAGCCTGCAAATGTCTTGTTCGCCTGCTTGAAGCTTTTTGCAGAGTATGGAGTCACATATAATGCGTGGCATGGCATGGCAGGATTCTGGAAGACTCTGCCCGGCAACCAAGCCAATAGGGCTTTATCGTATTATGTCTCACTTGACAAAATGCATCAATGCTTTTTTTTGCCTTTTTCAGCCCTTTTTCTCAGCCATCTTTCCCTCGCATAGTTATCCCGTATAGTTAACCAGCCTGGCTCACGACATCTCAGGTGGGGAGGGGAAAACCTCCGTAGCTATCTCTAAGCTATTAATAAAAAATTGTATCAGTTGCCCCTGTCGCGGCGCGGAGCAACGAACATCTCCGACTTTTAGTGGATCGGTCAATTTTGTGGCGTATTTACGCTGGTGGTGTCTTGAGCGGATCAGGATTCAGATGAAGCGGGAGGAGATGCGACCTCCACTTCAGGAAGAAGAAAAAAAAGGCGAAGATGACTCTGGGTTACGGAACCGACATAAAATCCGGACACGAACAGGGCATCCAGGTAAGCAGCAACGCCAACACCCCACCAATACCCGCAGAATGTAGCAAATAAGCAAGGTGTAAAACCAAAGGAAAGGAAATTCGATTTATTATGCCACCACCATAGCTAACTAGCAATAATAATTGACTCAGACTAAAGTTCATCAGGCGGCCGCAGGGCCTGTCCCATGAAGAAATGACGATCATCGCGGGCTCAATCGTCATCATTAGCCTGAAGATGATCCAAGCTCCTAGAACGGTGTAACCAGGCCTTCCGCTCCCGAAAACCACGTGTTTTTAGTGCGCTGACCTCTTGAACTACATATGTAGATACTTGACATATGTATTCAGTAAGACGGTGGCTTGGGCTGACGCGGGGAGGCGGCCAAGTGGAAAGGGGCTGTTTTTCCCCTGCAAATGCCCGATTTGGTTGGGTGAGAATGACAGTGGATCATAGCGGCAGGGTACGAAGTATGTACTTCCCTCCGCCTTCAAGAGTGAAGATATTAAGGCAAATACAGATGGAAAGTTATGTAGTAAATAGTAATATTACATGTGTTAAACTCGACAGGCCATCTCCGTCGCAGTTCACCACTAGACTCACCGCAATGTTCTATCCTTGCATCACTCTGTCAAACTCAAAACCACACGGGACATGTATTAACTTTATTCATGTCAGGCATGATTTGCCGAATATGTGTCGGGTTTTAATATTTCTGTTAAACTCTCTCGTAAATTTTGAGTTTCTTTTTGGCGATAGGCGCTAGTAGTTACGTACCTCGGCGAGTGATCAAGTCCTTCGATCAAGTTAACTTTTGGCGATGCCCTGATTAGTTTGTATATGCCGAAACTCTATGAAATATATACAGTATCCATTCATGCCGAAGGTAAATGAGGACATGAAGATGGAAGCCACCATATTGAGCTATTTACGCGTGAAGAAGATCCGCCGCGCGCGAGGGCATCCAATGATTGACTCTAGAATAAGAGAAACAACGGTTTACCCCCCTTCCTGCGCAAACTAACCATAGATCATGGGATACCCCCAGTCTTTTGATTCGGATGAAGAACTTGACGAGCTCCGTTTCACTTTCTGTCTGAAGCGGGCGCCGACGGAAAATTACTCCGTAAACACAGTGAGATTTAGTCTTGCTTTTTAAGTTGAATTATACTCCGTGCCTTCGCGGGTATGAAAAATGGAATCCTTTTCCATCCGCGCAAAATTACCGGTTACATACCGAGGGTATCATCAGAGGGACCGATCAGCTAACGATAGATAGCCGTGCACAGCCAACCATAAGCCAGCAATTGCTCCCCCCACGATCAGAGCCACAAGACCCGTAAGCATGCAAATTAAATTCGATAGGTTCACTCCGACTTTACTCTGTAGCCTTTTGCCAGCCTCGTCCATACTCCAGAAAATCGTAATTTCGGTCACCGGACACCGCTGATTCGTCGCTTGGCTTATCATTTTTGGGCGTGTTCGTCGACTTTCGGCAGCGTACCAAAATCCACAGAATCATTCTCCTCTTCCTTCTATCTACCTGTATGTTTTACTCTCAATTTCCCCGAATCACGACGCGTAACTAAAATACTGTAGCAAACGCTCGACACACGGCAGAATCAATGATGACAGTACCAAGCACAGAGTCAAACTAGCCGAGAAGAACAGACAGTTGTCTCTCTTGTTGTCTCATTTGCATTTGGTATTCCTTCGTTGACGAGGTCCGCGACCCTCTTCTTCAGGAAGTTGTAGTTCTGGGCGTCAGCCGCCAGCGGAATGCATCAACCCATCAGGTCCACCTGAAGAATCTCCAGGCGATCCAAGCAACGCATTCTCTTTCCTTTGTTGTAACTAGTCTACCATTCTATTCCTTCTCTTCACCACTGTGTTTGTCTCCCTCCATAAATTTGTCTTTACGCTATTGCCCTTAGCTTTCTTCGGCATCATTTCTAGAAAGACTAATTGACGTCTGACAAGCACGACACCAATTTCTGAATCGGGCCGTGCAAGATTTCGGCCACATGGCTTGATTTGCGGTTTTTTTCCGCAGTCGCGCCCGTGAAGTATGGTAATCATAATACGGTATTGATCCTCAGGTAAAAAGTATGGTCTCACTAGGACCGAACGGGGAAAAAAGTGCGAAACTAAGATCCACCGAGTGGAGCCAGCGGCCGCGTACTGAAGGATACGAGCGGGTTTTGAATTCTGCACAGTCTCTCATACTATGCGGCTGAAAACCATCATATCAGGGCGCTGTTCGGGCCCGAGGGGAGCTCAAGTTCGGCCGATGAAGTGTGGCGAAAATTGTATGTGGTTCAATTATGTGGTACAGACTTCGTATAATCAATTAGCTTGCAATCTATCATTATGGAGTAAGGCAAGCCATGTCTAGATCGACTGCTAATCTTGAAGTGTACTTAGTGTAGCCGAAAGAACAGAGATAGGGGACGCAGGATGTCGTAGACTGCATTGGTTCAAGCCACCATTCATGGATAGGAGAATATGTAGCTAATCAGTAATGATTATTTCCCCCATGTATCCCCTCGGGCTGTGAACCGTAAGGCATGAGGGAGGGGAGGTTGGGCTTAGCCTTCAAGCCTGGAGGGGCTTAGACATCAAATCTACCATACTTTCTTGCGGAGTACTGTAATTGCGCAATATATATTGCAGCGTAGCAGCGCCAGGGTCCGGATCCGACCTGCCAGTACCAAGCCAGGCCTGAGGGGAGAGGCAGGAGAGGCTGTCTGGACCTTCTGGATCTCCACGAATAGCATGCAGATAAGTACATCAACAAAGCCTCTTGACAGCGCCCGAGGCAGAAACTGGCTAACGTGGTCGGCATGCCCCGCATAAGTTACAAGAAGAGATTGTAACCAAATCGGAGCAGTTCGGGGGATAGTTGTTGAGATTTGCGAACTGGGATCTATACAGGGATGAAGTGGTGGTTGCCCATGATCCCCTTATGCCATTGCCCCGGCTATACATTGGCCTCGATGATTTCATTATTATTTCATTATTGCGACAGACCTGAAGCTATCTGAAACCGTGACCTTGCTCCGCGGCATTGCGCGATTTTATTTCGATCGCCTCGCGTCCCTGTTGGATGTTTCGCTTTACGTGGTGGGGGGTGAACATGAGGAGGGAGTTAGAGGAACCATATCCTATACACAACTTTGTCAAAGTACTTTATTAGTTAGAGTTGTACTCTGTAGTATACGATATAGTATACGATACACGGCAAATGCACATGCCTTCTGTATATTATTGTCTCTTCGCAGCTTCAGCCCCATTTTGAGTGGCTCTACCGGGTTGTTGTTCCCTGCCACCCCTCATCCTTACCCTCATGCAACTGGGCACAGCGTCGCGCATTTCAGTGAGAGTGTAGCTAATTTTTTTCTGCAGGGGGTCTGAACCCCAACACAATACAATGTGGATATGAATATCTTGAACGACGAGTCGCAAGCAGGAACGAGTCAGTCCGCGCAGGATCCTCCCGTTTCGAATCTGGTATGAAGCCATTTTTTACTAAATTCGGGGCCTTACAGAGTAGCACTGCTCCGTCGTCAAGCTTGCAATTTCTAGGATCCATGCTGGTCGAAGGCCGCCACGCCAACGTCGCATCGATGCACTGAGCTAGGCAATATTAGATTGCGTGCTTTTAAAATGCTAGCGCTGTTGGAAATCTTGTTGGAACCGACTTGCAGACGGGCGGCTATCGCTAGACTAGCGGGGTGGCACAGAAGGATTGTGGGATGGCGTCGCCCATGGCCGTTAGGGGGGGGGGAGGGGGGGGGGCTTTTTTGACCGGGGCTCAGCGTATTGAATCAAAATTATCAGTAGTCCGTGCTGGTTTCTGACTTGTCGCAGCGCTATGCTGCTGTAGTTTACAAATTCCAAATTAAGCCCTGCAATAGATCGAAGCGAGACTGACAGAGAATCCTCTTCAACTGGCTCATCGACGTCGACAACAAAGAAACGAGGAATAACCTCGCAGGCGGGGAATCAAGGGGAAAATAGAGGTGATCGACATCCGAATCGGCATGTATCGATAGCGCTGAGCATCATATTTTTTTTGCCTTCTCTAGCCTGCTGCTCCATCTGTCCTGTCAACTCCCATCTCTGTCATGACTAGGATGTTCAGCCCATCATAGAGCAGCACGAGCAGAAGATTTCGCTGATTGGTGGACAGGCAAGCAATTTCTGGCAACAGCGGCCACGTTCCACCCTGGTCACTCGGCGGAGGCCCTTGCTGATGGTTGGCCGTTGAGAGTGGCAGGATCGCAAA
Organism: Penicillium subrubescens; assembly: GCF_028828155.1. Taxonomy (NCBI): domain Eukaryota; kingdom Fungi; phylum Ascomycota; class Eurotiomycetes; order Eurotiales; family Aspergillaceae; genus Penicillium; species Penicillium subrubescens. Next base: position 215,213 of record NW_026643164.1, read on the forward strand.
TGCAACATGCACGACATGACTCGTAACCGACCGCCAGAAAGTGACGATAGGCAGACTATTTGCTCCTGGACACGGCCGGGCTAACCCTCTCGGGGGTGATCCCTCCACCGTCCAGCGCCTGAATGGAGTCGGTCAGTGCCAATCCGCAACGGGTGCGATGGATTTACGAGCAACGGAGGGGGGGAGAGCTAGCATTGTGCAGGGCTCCCACATTCGTACCCATGGAAAGAAGTGATTTAGTCGATCATGACGAACGCTTTTAGGAAGGAGTAGTCCGTTTGGCATCGGCGAGGCCGTAGGGCGCTTCCTCACGTGATGAAACCACACTGCGGCTACGCGACTAACGCCGGGCCTCGATGGATCATGATTGGAGTGATGAGAATCAAATAAATGAAAAGGTGGAACCATTCCACTTCCCCCCGAGCAAAGAACCGGGCGGGGGTCGCAAGTCTGCTTTTTAGCCCCGGGGGTCATGTTGATCTGATCTGCACGGAACCGGGAGCTTTCGTCCGCCCATCGAGGCTACAGCTACTATGGAGTCACTGTATGCATGAAGACGGAGGTAACAAGAAGGAAAACAAAGAAAAAGACAAAAAAACCAGCAGCGCTAACGGACTAGCGATCTCCGGTGGACTCGCAGCAATGATTTACACGGAGTTACTGTACCTCGAAAAGAAGAAGAAGAAATAACGGACGATAGCGAGAGAGGCAAAAAGAAAAGGAAAAATCATCGTACTGTACTTTTTGACCAGGGTAGCCTACTACTAGGCCACGGTTGTCACATACTAAGCTTAGTGTTCAGAAGCTTGCGTATGTAGAGTCCTTTTGTTTACTCCATCACCTCGCTTACCATGTACATTTGTGTCTATTGTGCCCGATGAACCCAGTTTGCGGCTTTTCCATTCTTTCTAGAACACCAGGCGCGCGGCGATTATCGAGCGTCAGCAAGGGAGCTTGGAGCTATGAGCTTGGACCTTCCTATGCCTGAAGCTTTGTATTGTATGAACCATACAGTCTGACACGAAACACATGCCTGTAATTTGTAATCTGTAATTAAATATGGTAACTAATTGAAATGAGACGCGGTCTAGGATCCATTTTTTTTCTACCGTACTCCGTCTTCACGAACGGCGGCCGAGAGGATCGGCCGATGGTACGCCGTTTTTTACCTGAAGAAAATCGTCTGGGCGTTCAGGGAGAGGAAAGTGTAATCTAATGGCAATCAAGTCCATTAACCGGTAAGATAGTATTGCGTATACGATAAAATAAAAATAAAAAACAATCAACAAACTAAAAATGTCTTTAGCTCAGGTCAGAGGTCAGACCATCAACCGTTGCCCGCAATTAGGCTGCAGATGACCGACGATCTACCAGCCGCTGATCAGACTGCGGTAAAGAAAAGCGAAATTCAAAAAAAAAAGAAAAGAAAAGAAAAGAAAAGAAGAAAAAGAAAGGAGCAGCCCGATGCCCGACATCACGCGGGACATTTCTTGTCGCCGTTGGCTGGCTACTGAGTTAAAGACAAGACAGGGGGGGACTGAAGGAGTATATTATTCATCCGGCAGTAATAAGTTAACTAACTCATTGTTAGTAGTACTGTAGTCAAGCAATCTATTCACGTATCAACTGTACAATCTACAGTAGTATGGATTAACAGGGCATTTCCGAATTGCTTGGCCGATCTAACGCGACATCCGAATCTAGTGGAGCATCAAACCCCGATTCTCGACTCTGGGCTCGACTTCTTTCTATTTCTCTGATCTTCGGGGTATTTTTTCTAGTTTATTATTTTTTTTTTCTCTTCAAGGGTGGTGTGGAGAAATACAGATGGGAGATGAGGGGGTGCAAAGAACAGCAACTCGGCTGGATCGCTAGTAAAAATCACAGCCGAGCGGGATATTTGTGTCCTGCACGATGCCCGTGGTGGAAACCATGTTTTGGAATTTTTGACTGTGCTCCCGGGTGTTGCCGATAAGTTGGATGGAGAAGCGGATTAGACACACACACGCGAGAAGTTGAGACCCTCAAGTCATCTTCAGCAACCCCCACTGGACACGGCCTTTTTTTCTCCTCGTTTCGTTTCCCCCCAATGTGCATCATCCCCCGCGTCGCCGGGTTTTGGAGTGTCCGAAATACCCAACGCAATAACCGTGGTTCGCTCGAGGTCGGAGGTGAAAAGCATCCACTTATGTCCGTTCTGACAGGACAAGATACGAGTTGAATAGTTGGCTATGAAGTGTTGTGGATTTTCATCGGCGCAATATGGCACTACCTATGGACGACTATCAGTATCTGACTCGCTCATCTTGCCTAAATGCGACACTCCGGGGACTGTTGGTTCCCTGAATTGATCTACTGGACGCGGAGATAGCGGACGAATGAATGGTCGATGGAATGAATCATGAGAACCGGATTATTGAGGCAATTCGACCGCCATAGATAGTCATGTTGTCACTTTGTCACATCATTAAATCGTCGGCTGTTCTTCATTCTCCAATACGTTCTTACTGTTGAGTATACAAAATAAGGCAGATGCGTTGGCAGACGCATCGTCCCCACCCTCTGCATCTGAGGCCAAATTGAGCTCGCATTAGCTCTTCTCTCCCATTCGTTCCCTCGGTCCCAGGGCCACGGCAGGCGTCGCAACAGGTGACGGTTTGTAGCCCAATAGACGCCGCGCGTTTGTGTTGGTTTTTTAACTTTTTTGGCGGCATGTCTTTTTTTCTGCTCCCTCTTCTCCTGTCAAAAAGGGTGTGCAACTTCGATTGAAGACTTTCAACAATTCCATCATTGAAAGAATTCAAAAGGTAAAATAGGACCCTCCCGAGATTCGGATGATTTCCGGCGGGGGCTTTTCCTTTTCCCTTCTTAACGTCGGGGTCAAAGCGTCTTTCCCCCGAGCCCACTCGCACATCAACCACGGTTTTGACCACTTTTTTCAACGATGAGGTGCTCGCCTGCGGCCTCGGAACCTCACATGGAGACCGGCGTCTATACTAGTCGAACCCCCTAGTTCTTTTCCCTAGTTAGTTACGGGGGTAGTACTGTAGTAAGGTACTAAGTATGTAGGTGAATTGAAACATCGATCTAAAACAGAAAATGCACGCGAGTCCGCGGTGGCTCTAATCTCTGCATGATTATCTTTCAAGGCCCGTGCTGGGATTGGCTCGCATGGCCCCCTGCTCAATCTGATCCCTGCCACATCGCGCACACATCACTGCGCGACTCCATCGCCAGTGTTTGGGAAGGCTGGCCTATCAGCCAGGGGGCGATGGGCGGATTGTGGAAGACGATTGCGCAGCAGCGTTTTTCTGCGTGCTTGTTGCCTTTTTTTGACTTTTGGCTCTTTTCTTTTTGGCAATTGTACTCCCGTACTTGTCCTTAATATACATGCATTACTCTGATGGTTGCTCTGCAGTGCTGCATTGTAGATAGTTACTTTTTTTAGATCACGTTGAGCAAATCGATTATGCTGGCAGTCTGGCAGATAACTGATATGCACCTCCTGTACGGAGACAATAGTTAGCTAAACGGTAATACATCATCTCGGTACGAAGAATTACCGCAATACGACCGTAGCCAGTCGATCCATTAATCCTTCGTGAATTACGGAATTCACCACAGGCGCGTCCCCACAATTTGTCATTTGTCATCGATAATTCGTGAAATCTGAATAATCCGCGCTACAAGTGTAAAAGGCTAAAGGTCGGTAACGCGCCTGTAATTTTTGCATCTGGCAGGCTGGCGTGCATCGGTGTGGATTCCCCCGCGTGCGCTCATCATTGCCCAGCTTCGTATTTGAATGAAATATCTTGTACAGTATAAAAAAAATTGAAAAATAAATGAAAATAAAAATCAATAGGCAAAAGAAAGATCGACCCTGTCGAAAGATGGACCTCATCATGGCGATGGAAACAAGCTGTTCCACCAACATGCGGTGCCAAATTGCCGCGCCTCTTTCAGACAAAGAGAGTCTTCCTTGCCCCCAAAAATGAAATCATTGAATGATCAATTCGTCAAATGATCAGAACCCTAAATCATGATTGTCGGTGACCGATTATCACCGACAAGGAACCAGAAATTATACCCGATCCAAAGAATTGTTGCTCGTCTTTATGGAGTATATACCTTTTTTTCCTTTCATACGGTAAAGACCGAAGTGGAACGCCCTGGGCGCGGGATCGCCACCAGTAGTCTAAGACCTCTTCCTTCTTTACGGACAATTTCAGATATCAAGTACAACAGTGGCGATATATGATTGTTTTTTCTAGCCCACGACAGGGCTAGAAAATCCAGATTTTGATAGTCCGCTTCAAAAGTTCCAATGCTACAGAACAAAATAAATAATAAATTATCAAAATAAAATGATCCAGAACCACCGGACACGGAGCTCCTAGTCCGGTTCACCGGTCTCTAACCCTTCTTTTACTTCTCTGGGGGTGGATCCGAACGCTCGAGTTGCCCTTCGACTTCGAGGCACATCCACTCGCCGGCTACTGCTGCTGTATGCTCCTGATGAATCTGGTTAATGCTTGCCCCCTCCTCCTCCCTCCACTCTCTTGATCCCCCACCCATACCCATAGTTACTTCCCTCGCTGTTAGCCCCAGCCTGGTGTGTATCCGCCCGTACAACGAATATAACAGGGGGCCAAAAGGACAAGCCAGCCTGACCCGGACAATTGGTAGAGTGCACCCAACAGGACTGTTAGCCTGGGGACTATTTTCGATTTTTTCTGATTTTATGGCTCGCATTTTATTTCATATTTATTTTTATTGGACTTGTTGGTCTTTTCCCTCATTTAAGCCCGTGTCTCCAGGTGATCGACCATAAAACTAGAATTCCTTTCGATCGACAAACCTTGCTTCCCCTTCTTACTACTTTCTGACTTCTCGCCCTAGAGGTTAGATCTTATACTTCCCTTTCTCCTCCACCTGCCTGTCAACCTGACACATCCGGCAGTTTTCAGTCTGAGATCGTCATCTGCAAATATTCAAATCTCGCCCTAATATACATCAGTCTCCCCCCGCCCAACATCATCAGAGTCTATAATCTATTCCAGAGAGGACGATAGTACATACCATCATCCTATATATGCAGACCGTTTAAATTATTTTTCTTGGTTTGCTCAACTGCATATCACGAAAGAAAAGGATCAACGTCATCTCGGCAATTATTTCGCTCTCGAAGACTGGCGAAGTCTGTTAGTTACCACGCAAAAAGCAAAGAGGACAAGGAAATCAATCACATCATCGACCTCACAAGATCAGATCTTCTCTGTCTGACACCTTTCGACCGTGGACTCTCACAAGAAACTGGAACAAACCAGGAAGAAAACTCCCCAGAAGGAGAAAAGCACATCTCACCACGCGACTATCGTCATCACATCATCACTACTACTACACCATGGAGACCCGCACGGAAACATACACACGCCACCAACTACCCTCGGCACGGCAAGGCCGAATGAAGATTGACTCGTTGCTGAACCCTTCTGCTGATGGCGGGCCGGATGAACACAGCAGCACGACAGGGTCGCCATACAGCCAGCACGCGACGATGTCATCCTCGTCACACAACAACGGCTACGCACATTCACCGGGCTACCCACCATCCCCAAACCAGTATTGGTACTCCTCCAGATATCAAGGCTACCACGACACCAGCCCGGGCGCAGCATCCACCGCCACGACGCACACCAGCAGTGGCAGCGGCAGCGGCAGTGGAAGTGGCAGTAACTCGCACCATCATCATCACCATCACCAGAGTCAACAACATTCCTCATCAAATGGCCAGCACCACCATCACCACATGTTCCTGTCCTACCGACCCACGAACGGGTCTACCCGCTCATCACCAGACCCGTACCACCCACGCGAGCGATACGACTCCGTCTCATCCAGCTCCAGCAACAACGGCGACCGGCGGCGGCCACCACGTCCCAAGTACGAAGAAGAAGAAATGTACTTCATCTGGTACCACCGGGTCGACCTGTGTCAGGAGTGGAAGGAAGTCCGCGAGAGTTTCAACCGCCAGTTCCCCAGTCGCCAGCGGCGTGGGTTCCAGGGTATCCAGTGCAAATTCTATCGATTCATCAAGGAGAAGAAGTGTCCGACGCTACGGGAGCAACGGCGTATGCGGGATGGCGAGTTTCTTCGAGAGGGGGCTTCGATGGGGGCGGATTCGGGCGCTCCGAGGTTTGGTGTGAGGGAATGGGCGAATGTGTGGTATCCGTGGATGCGTGAGGGTGAGGAGATTAGCCCGAGGCAGTCGCGCATGTCGACGTGATTATCAGGGACTCTCCACGACTCATGACCCTATCTTCATTTTCTTTTTTGAGATCTCGATCTCGGTCTTTTTTACTGTGTTTTTTTGTTTAATATCAAAGGAATGATGGGACAGCTGGAGGCTATTTGTCATTTTTTTTGCGCGCCTTTTTTGTTCCAAGATACCTTGGTGGGAGTTTTTTGACTGTTTTTTTCAGCTACTTTGGATCTTTTGGTCGAAATATTCTTTCGCATTTGTTTTTGGGATATTTGGGGGCTCAGGAGGTTATCTGCTATTCTTGTTTGGAATCATTCTACCTCCCCATGGACTCGTTACGATGGGAGGAATTCTGTTTTTGCGGGCATTTTGCCTTTCCACTTCATGTCTTTCTACTATATAACCTACCACCATCTACTACTATAGTCAAAATCCTCAATTTCATGATCCTAGAGCGATCAATTCTTCTGTCAAAAGTGACCTCTTGCCATTTCGAATAACACCTCCTACTTCGTGTATTTATCAACAGATTGACCAACACTTCCCCGTCGAGCAGGCAACACTCACCCTCCAGCTAATCAAACTCCAGTCAAGCATTGTGTGAGCATTCATGCAAGATGAAGTTTACAGTCCGCCTTGCACGCCTTGCCGCCCACGCACCCGCTCTACCAATACAAGACAAATACAGCGCCGACCCCCATCGCCCAGACCTCCAAGGCGCTCAAGAATCATACGTTGAAACCATGGGGTGATCAACCCAACAACCTCTCTGCACGGTAACCAAACACGCAAGAGAATAAATAGAAACTCAAAACACAATCACTTGCCCCCTCCGACCTTGTCGATGATCCTGCAGTGAGCCCATTAGGCCCCAGAAGAACTCCGAAGACCCAATCTTCGGCCGCTCGAGTCATGTCAGGCCCTAGCTTTGGGCTGTGTGCATACAGAACCGGGAGAATTAGCCCCTTCGACTGCGACATGCTAATCCTTCAACGGGGGCCTCACGGCCCTCCGCCGCATCTTATGGGTGAAGGAGTACGAAGACTCCAGGCGGAGAAAATGGAGTTACAGAGCTGCCCGCGTGTCATGCACTCTCATTGCATCAGAATAGCCCCTTTTTCTTCCATCTGGGGGGCGGGGAGTGTCGCAGACCCTTTATTGGGGCCGGTGCGTTGGCCCTGGTCTGGGGCTATATGAACATGAGGGGAGGGGGCATTGAGTAACAGGGCCAGTCTATGCGTATATGCTAATTTGAAATAGGCGGGCAACCAGACATGGGTAAACAGAAGATGGAAATGATGGTCGTATACTCAGTGCTGACAATTGATTACAGTCTACAACCTACTCATAGACTAACCAAGTAAGAGAAGATCACGCAAATCCCGCATCTGACAGAGCTCCCGGCTCGCATCCGAGGAACAGCTCAGTCTCGAAATAGAGGATGACGATTCCCAGTGGGGGCAGCGATCGACGATCGCTCTGCCCTGAGGATTCAGGATCCAGCCCGGACAGCCTCGGTGGGCTTGGGCTTGGGCTTAGCGAGGATTCCGGCCAAAAAAGGTAGTTGTTTCGATTTTATGATGATCATTATCCTAAGGTCGCAATTTTTGCCAGAATGGACGGCAGATCCGGGAAGAATCAGGCTGTTGATCTTAGTGAATTAGGAATATGGGCGTACATACAGTGGTCTACTTGGCAAGTTGGCAGCTAAGAGCCGCAAGGCAGAGAAGAGAAGAGAGTTCACGCCAAAGGGCAGAGGGCTACCCTAGCGTCGCAGGTTATCGGCCAGCCTCGCGCAAGACTTACTGTAACCAAGTAGTACTGCACATTCCTATTCTTCATGCACTTTAGATTAAGCGAAATATTACTTACATATGAAGATGCTAGTTACAGATCACAACCACTCAGTAAAACCCTCACGGCCAGCCCCTTCAGGCCTGGATGCAGGTTTGATCTCCGATCCAATCACCCTTATCCAAGTCATGTCTCAGCCTCACAGGACGCACCTAACACATGTTAGTGTAGTACGGCTAGCGGGCCACGCGCAAAAGGCACGTCGATAGTCGCAGGGCAAGCTAGAAAGACTACTAGACCAAGGCTAGCACAGATAGGGTAAATAGACTAACAGGGAAAAAGAAGCCTAGCCAGAATACTTAGTACTGTAAGTCTGTAACTGTAATATGCAGTACAAAAGTCCGTAATTCTCGGGAATACGATACCTTCATACGGAACTACTCCATACTCCATATTCGGTCCGGTTCGTTCGTTTAGCTCGTTAGTTCATCTGGAGCTGGTTTAGCTGAAATTGGCTCGTGCGTTGGGGGCCGTTACGGCATTGGCGTTAGCATTGGCATTGGCATTGCTGTATTTTCCTAATTAGGACGTTGGCCGGATTTATTGAACTAAATGACGGACCTACGGAGGAAACTGGAACTGGATTTGGAGTCGGACCACGGAGTACGGAGTATGTACGGAGAAACTATTTACTTAGCGACTATCCAAGTAAAGTACCGTCGGTACTACATTAATTAACCAATTAACTTGTCCGTAATTTCAATAACTCGTCAATCCTGATTTCCATTTCCGTACTTAGTCGAGTGTTCGGCTGTTCAGGGATGTGGGGACGCGATTACGCATACACGCCTGGTGGAGCTGGACTGGAGCTACTTACAGATGGGCCGATGCGATGCGTGTCCTTAGCCTCGAACGGCCAGTCTGAGGTTCCTGGCCTTCCATTGCACCCTAACGCAGCCTACCCATGGCCAATGTAACAACAACAGGCATTGCGGCTGGAAGAGGCATCGCTACTCCTCGAGGTGGTTGGGCACGGTCAAGAATGTGCTGCTGCTTGTGCATGGGCCTTATAGCGGGCGTACATGAGCGGTTATGACGGGCCTCCAATAACTGTTAGAATTGAACCTTGTACACTTAGGACTCCAGGCCTAGCCAACTCGACTCTAATGCAGACACGTTAGTGTAAACTCGAGTCTGCATATCCCATCTACCTATGAAGCAGTACAATCCGACCATCCAGAAACAAAAACGCCTTTAGCGCCGCAAGCCCTCGAATTTGTAATGACTCCCTTCAATCACGGCCCCGACCAAATGCCGACAAAAACATGAAGAGACAAACCGCAAAAAAAAAAAAAGCAAAAAGTAGAAAGTAAAAAGCCCTGGAAGAGAGGCAAATCTTCAGAAAACAAAATCCCAATCCTATCACATCCACCATGACCATCACCATCACCATCTCAACAGAAGCGTTCATCGTTCATCGTCGCGATCGTGCTAGTTTACCCGATACCATGGCGGGCGGGACGCGCGGAGCGAATTCCGAACAAATGAAATCCGTAAGAAGTAGCCTTTAAACGCCCCTCTTGCTAGATTCGTAGTTAGTGTGATGAAGAGGGTTCGACGACGGGGAGCTCGTGGAATCGATGTGTGGGCACTGGGCGGAGGGGGGAATTTCGATTTACGCGCTACTGTAAACTGGATTTAACCAATTAGATGGGGCGGATGACCGCAGCGTTGTGTGATCACCTGTTTGATTGATATGCGGGTGTGAATGGAAGGGACATGACTCGAGGGGAGTTGGGACTTGGGACTTTGTTGTTTGTAGGCTGTTCCTCGATGACCAGGTATTTCGGAAGTTTTGGTACTTTTTCAAATATTCACATCTACTACTTTCTAGTCTGTATGAACTTCGAAGTGAGCTTGAATGGGGATTCATATTCAATTTTCATATTATCTTCATTGTGTAAGGCTCATTTTGATGAGAATGTCATTAAAGTTCTCCGAATTTCGTTGATATGTGCCTCTTTATCGACACCCATCAAACTTCCCCAGAAAAGAGCGCACGAAACAAAAAGTGCCTCAATCACAATGGCGGACCATTGTCCCAGTGGATGATAAAGCCGTCTTTCAACGATCTATCCAGATCACATCGAAGTTATCTGGACGGGTCAAGCGAAGGAAATCGAAGGCGATCACACAGCCGCGACGGCGGAAGCCATACGGTTGGGAATCGTGTTCCCGTGGAAAGATGTGGCGACCTTGCAGCTATTCATATACAAAATCAGATTAGCATACACTCATCTCCCATTCCACAGTGAACGATCGAATATTGACTCACGGGTCAGCCATGAACTCGGCAGCGTAATCCGCCCAGTCCTCATCCTGCTTTAGCTTCTGTCTGAAGCTCCAGCCGTCGGTCAAGCCGCAGAAGAAGAAGTAGGCAGAGCCAGTCTGATAAGGACGGTTAGTGACTTTGTCTCATACGACGACAATACACACGGGGACATACCTTGTTCTTCTCGGCGCGGATTTCAAAGTGGTCCACTTCGTACTCCATAGCACGGACAGTAAGTGCCTTGATGGTCGCGGCGTCGAGAATTCCATCAACGCGCACCAGGCGGGAGCCACCAGAGCCGATCTTAACTTGCAGAGGAGGGGGAATCTCCTGGCCACGGGGAGCCTTCTCAACGTCGATAGTAACCTCCTCAGTGGGGTTACCAGGGTTCGCAACCTTGATGCCATTGGGGAAGGCCTCCAGGTATGCCTTGCAAGCAGCCTCCTCGCAGTACTGCACAGTGATCTCTGCCATTTCCGAGCGGAAAATGCAGTCGATAGCGCCACCATGGACGAGGCCGATAACATCCGAAAGGCTCATCCAGTCCGGAATGTTCTTGAAGAGGAAAGCGCGAGCAGGAGGCTCACGCTCAACAGGAGGCTCACGGGTTGTCGTAGATCGGCCAGTGCGAATGCTTCCGATACCGCCATTGGAGAAGAAACCCCGGGCATGTGCCATCCAATCGTCATTATTGGTCAGACCCGGGTTGGCCAGACTCGGCTTGCTATCGGCGCAAGAGGCAGGAACAAAGGCCTGTGCCTTGGGGTTGGCACCGCCGAAGCTCATTGGCTCAGCAAGGTTCTTGGAAGCATTGCTCTGAGCATGGATACGATCCGCGGCCTCCTTGACGATGTCCAAATCCTTGGGTTCATTGTAGCCCCTGCGCTGGTTGATGAAGGCCTTAGGAGCATTGATGGTGTGGGGAGCACTGACGGTCTTAGGGGCATTGACGGTTTTAGTAGCATTGATGCCCGTGGCGCCGGTGAAGTTCTTAGGAGCGTGGACACTGCCGTTAAGGCTCTTGTCGGGGTTAACGCCCTTGGACTCAACGAGGTTCTTGGGAGCCTCGAGGGTCTTCACGACAGTGGGGTTTATCGGCTCGCGGAGGTTCTTGGAAACATTTTTCTGAGCTTCGATGCGAGCAGCGGCCTTCTTGACGGCGTCGAAGTCCTGGGGTCCCTTGTAGCCCTGGCGCTGGTTGATGGTCTCGGCGGCGATGGGGCTCTTGCGCTCGGAGAGGTTCTTGGGAGCAGTGGGGGTCTTAGTAGCGACGAGGCTCTTGGACTCAAAGAGGGTCTTAGGAGCATCGGTGTTCTTGACAGTGGTGGCGTCGTTATCCTCGTCGGCCAGCTGAGCATTCACGCTAGCGGCTATTTCCTTGACCATGTCAATATCGTGGGGTCCATTATGGCCCTTGAGCTCATTGAGCTTCTTGATGTCGGTGATGTTCTTCCGCTCGACGATGTTCTGGGCAGGATCGACGGCCTTGGGAGTGTCAATCTTGGGAGTATCGAGACTCTTGACGGAGGTAGACTTCATGGACTCCTCACACAACTTAGCAGCCTCGCGTTCAGCGCGTTCGGCATTGATGCGAGCAGTGACCGCAAAGATGGCCTCGGAATTCTTCAGTCCATTGTAGACCAGGCGCTGGCCGGAGGGCTTGGAAGCTCCATTGTTGTTGTCAGTGCCGGTGCGGAAGTTGGATGGGCCCTGAGTCTGTCATTCACCAAAATCAGTCAGTCACACATTCTTCATGGAGGGCAACCGGGGCCGGGTCTATGCGAGACATGACATGAGAGAGCCCACGAGGTCCAGGACATGTCTGCCCGCAGACCGACTTGCAAAGGAGGAAGAAACGGGTACTTACAGTTGGGACAAAAGGACGACCAGCGTTGTTGTTGTTGCCCTGAGCCATTTCGGCATAGTGCTTGCCATCCTCGTTGAGGTTCTTCAGGGGCTGTGGGGGCTCAGGTTTGGTCAGCGTATGTCCATGATCAGTCGAGGTAGTTGCGATGGGCCACCGTCAACAGAAGTAAGATCACCGAGGACTGGCGAGTCTCCCGTGGTCTCCTTCCATAACAAGGGCTTGGGCAGTCACGTGCGCGATATCCAGATGGAGGAAAAATATAAACATACCTGGTTTTTGACGAAACGACCGGCGGACTGAGCAGCAGGCTTGGGAGCAGGTCTGCGAGAGTAGTTACCGGTGAATCGAGCAGCAGGACGGGTGGAAGGCTTCGCGTGGGCGAACATGCTGGTCTCCAGAGGCTGGGAGCCGCGCTGCTTCAAGTAGATGGAGACGCCATCGTAGAAAGCCTTTTGGGCCTCCAGGCGCTCCGCCAGCTCCTCCACAGTGAAGGGCTTGATGGGCTTCGAGTCACCAACGAGCTTGACGCCCATTTTCATGAAGCAAGGTATGAATGACAGTGCGATTGAGAGTGAGTAGAGAAGAGGAGAAGATGGAACTGTGCAGATACCACGTGACGAAGATGCGTTCAAGCAGAGATGCGTGAGCGTGAGCGGAGGGTGAGTGGTGGAAGAAGAAAGGAGAAAGAGGAAGAGAAGAAGAGAAATTGAGAATGAGAGAGGAATTGCTTCAAAAGTGTCAAACACGATTGTTGACATGTGCTGGTGTGGTGGTGCCTGGGAATTGGGATGGACGGAATCAAACGAAATTTCTCGACAACGACGACTAAGCGCACACCACGCCGAGTCCAATATTGGCAGTCGCACCACCAATTATTCGCTGCTTCCTGAGGATTGCTGCTTCAGGTTGAAGTTGTCTTGTGCTTGTGGTGACTGATTCTGGAAGGTCGTTGCCTCTGTGTGATATTGCTTCTTTGACGAAGTAGGTATCCGCTGGCGAAGCTTCCAATGTGTAGAAGAGAGATTAGACATAGCATATTAGTATGGATGAGGATGCAGAATCAGCCCGGGGGTTCATCTACCAGACACTGCCCTTGGAAGGAACGAATCCAGTCATGGAACAGTCTTTGCTACTAGGTAGATAGTTATCATTTTATGCCGAAGCTACGATCAACAGTCAGAATATTTGCACCTCAAATATCAATCAACCTGTAAACATGGAGACCCTGTGCTCTGCAAGATAGTACGACGAGATGTAGAGTTCTACCATACACTGTCTTTATACCGCGGCGAATCAAAGGTTGAACCAATGGAGTATCCAACTTTGATGAAACACCAAGTAGCAATGAAACAAGTTCTAATTGGAGGGCTTTGTAGAACATCTGGTCTGCTCATTGAACTTTGGAATGCTCCGTCGCATGTGCAACAATGGTATATGCTGGGCTGGAATCGCTGCGGCGTATAAAGCATAGCATCTCGGTATGCCTAGTGCAATTCGGCCAGGCCATTAATTACCCTTATCCACAAAACAAAACCAAGGAAGATAGTACCAAGATATTGGGTTTCGTGGGGGCACTACCTATGAGGTCATGACCCAGGCATATGAGAACCGTCCATTGTTAACCGTAGTCGCCTGCATTGTCGGTCCGCAAAAGCACTCCAGCTCAACGAGATAGACAGATTATGGAGAAAGCCAATTTCATCAAAGAAATCTTCTTATGCCTACGGTCGGAGATGATGGAAAGCTTCTGTATTCGTAGTGGAAAATCCACTGGACCATATCATTGCCCGTTGGACTGGTGGGGATTTGGTGACGTAGCCGGGTTGGAGAACTACTTAGTAGCACCAGGACCGCTGGGCTTTGCCCTCCTCCCCTCTTCTATTTCCTTCAACAACAATCTCACCCTTTTGCAAAAGCCTTCAATCCATCGTTCTACAGCTTCCCCATCTATCGGTATCGCTTTCGTGGCCAAGCAATCAACCCCGCTCGCGACATCGTCTGACATTATTCCCCCGCGTTAGCCCCGCCGCTCCCAAAATCTCCGACCTCACCAGTATCAGCAACACACCACCAGCAGCATCACAACAACCACCATGTCCCCATTCAAATTCGTCAATTCTACCGCTCCCGTCCCCGGAAATGGCGGCCCTCCACCTTCAGAATTTACAATCAATGCCCCCTCCTCGACAGACATCTGGGCCAAACCCCCCTCAACCACGCGCTTCTCCGCGCCAATCCTCTACCAATCGATGCCATTACAATCCTTCAAACGCATCCGCGTCGCCATAAACGCGCAATGGAAATACCTCTACGACCAAGGTGGACTCATCATCGTCCTGCGCAACGCAGACGGATCCCACAAATGGGTGAAAGCCGGCATCGAGCTCACCCACGGCAAGCCGCATCTCGGGGTGGTGGCGAAGGACCGGTGGGCGGATTGGAGTTTGTTGCCTGTGCCGTCGGGGGGTGGGGCAGCGACTATTGAGATGGTGAAGGAGGCGGATGGGAGTTTGTGGATTTATTTGGTGGAGGGGGTGCAGAAGTCGCCCATTCGGGAGGTGACGTGGGTGTTTGAGGAGGATGGGATTGAGGAGGCTTGGGTGGGTGTTTATGCGGCGAGGCCCGGGGGTGAAGGGGGTGAGTTGCCGGTTAACTTTGGACATTTGATTGTCGATACAGTTTGAGTTGGGTATAGACAACTTTTGTTTTAGACCAATCTGGGGAATGATTAGCCTTCAAGGACAAGATGTTGATCAAGTTGAAATACTGTACTGTGTGGAGCAATAGATCCATATTGAGAAGGTGCTTCTTGTTGCAGACAACTTAAGATAGGATACTCTGCTGATTAATGGGAAGTTATAGTTTATAGAGATGCATTTGGTGGCAGAGAATCAAGCCCATACAGACCCAATCACATCATCATCCTGCTGTATACATACACTGTACCAGCTGGTGGTCTGGAGGTTCCCCATGATAGAGGATGGTTACTCCTTCAACAATCACAACCTCGGACTCGCTTTCTGTACAGAAGTGAATGCTTCAGTTCATCGGAAGAAATGCTTGACGGCGAAGTGCATCGGCACCGATCATCGAGCAGTGGATGATCGCCGTGGGGGTACACAAGGCAGATCAGCCGCTATGGCGATCAACTGACTTGCAGTGGAACAAATATCTACTACGGTTTAATAATATAGAATTCATACTCCATATGGTAGACTACGTGGAAATGCCTAGATCCCGATCGGGTCGGACAAGATACAGTTTTCTGCTACTGCGTTACTCTGTCATACTATGTGATGATCTGTTGGCTAGCCGAATGACTCGATGCTTGCAACATCTAATTAACCAATTTATTTTCACATCTCAGTATAGATTGTTCCTTTTTACACCATCGTACGACAGTCTGGACTAAGAAGCCAAAGCCACGTGCCGGATCATGGGATTCCAGAGTCACACCATGGCGTGACTGCAGGTCGCGTGGGTGAGTATCACTCAACTTGGACGAGTCATGATCCAGATTCATTTTTCACCTACTGGGCTAGTCTCCAGTGGACCTTGATCCATCACTATCATCATCCTCGGTCTTATTCTCAGTGTCATCCCCGTTATAACACCCCCTCGTTAAGAGAACCCAGGCCCCACTCGGACAAAAAAGCCCAAGCCTCAGGGATGACTTGACCACCCGCGGTTTCAGCCAACGAACCAACGTCCCTGCCAGCATCTTATCGATCAAATCATATCTGATCCTGCCCAGCCTTGGCTTTCCTGTCATTACTCTATCCTCGGTATGATCAGCTCCTCTTCATGCCATCAGAATATCTCTCACCTTTACCCACTTCGGAGTGCTTTCCAAGTCTCCGCCCGGTGGACTAGTGGGCTCGTTAAGTTGGCCATTAACCATTGACCAGTAATCAGTGACTTCCCCCCCCGGTGTCTGTCCGAGAGACCTGACACCTTGCCACCTTTTGACGCTCCATCAGTCCTATCACTCTGGCGAGGCTCGAAGAGAACGCTTTTCTCATCTTACTTGTTCTCCGCAAATCTCGAGACCTTCTTTTAACTACTTGACCAAGCTCAGTACCCGCCTCACCCGATGATCGCCTTCTGACTCATGAATCTGATCGTGCTGCATCCGTATCCGCCTCTCGGAAATGCGGACACTGAGTTCGGACCGCTTACAACTCGCTTCTTCACCTGCAATCCCCGTCGACGTGCATAAGTGCGACCGACGATCGTGCTAGGCCTTCCTTTCCACATTGATTGCAGCTGAAGATTCTCTCTTTTTCATTCTCCACCCCGGCCAAGCCCCGAGGGACTGATTGATTATTCATTTGCGATCGCAAGTCACAGCGGATCTACCCATCCGCCCACCACCCCGCTACCCAGAAACCGGCTTGTTCGAGCGTAGCCTTTCATGGGTTTATCGACTACCGCGCTTGCCTTGGTTCCGTTCCTTTTCGACGGCATTACTGCGGCACTACTGCTGTGCCTCATCTTTCATCCCTTTCGCCCATGTTTTGTGCTTCCATTTGCTTATTGTTCCCCTGATCGGCCCCGCTGATTTGTTAGTGGCCGTATTTTCTTTTTTTCTCTTTTTCAGCTCTCTTGGGATCTGACTGGTTCAGGCCGCCCCCGAGAATCACCCCGAGGAGACGTTGCCCAAGCGGTATTTAGTCAAGCAGTAGGGCTCCCTTTTATGACATACGCCCGCCGCTTGTCACGCCCAGGTTGCATGAACTATTTTTGATGATCTAGATGCCGGTTCTTTCTTACTGATCTGATCAAGATCTCTTACCTTTCCTGAAGTCCCAACAACCATCTTTCGATCTAAGTCGACCATCTTGCTGCATTCTGCTCTCTTTTTCCCATTCGAACATATGGACTCGCCTGCTGTTCTGTGATCGCTCTTTTCCCAAACATTTGTGTGCGTGTGCGCCCCTCCAGGCCGTGGAGATGCCCAGCCTTGATCCTCGATCCGGTCCGTCCTACGGTGCAATGGAACAACGGGATGACAACGGCAACATGGAAGGGGACCGAGATCAACTACTTCAAAATGGGTACGAAGCCGACGACCGCGAACTCAGTAGTGTCGAGATGTCGGACGAGGCACAGGAAGGTGTTTTAAAAATTGAGGCAATCAATATGACTTGGACAACGCGTTCGTTGATGATTGCCTATGTCAGGTTCGTGGGTGGCTTGCAGCGGCACTTTTCCCGATGTCATTCCGGCTGACTTAGCGCACAGTATATTCCTCATGGCATTCTGCACGTCATTAGAAGGCCAGACAGTCATGTCATTATCTGCATATGCGACAAGTGCATTCAGCAAGCATTCATTGATTTCGACGGTCCTTGTCGTCCAAAATGTTGTTAATGGTGGGTTTCATTGCGGGGTCGACCACAAGACACACACTAATCTTATGGAACCATGTAGCTGTGATCAAACCACCCATGGCCAAAGTGGCCGATGTCTTCGGTCGCTTCGAAGCCTTTTGCGTCAGCATCTTGATTTACATCTTAGGCTACATCCAGATGGCCGCATCAACAAACGTCCAGACTTACGCTTCAGCCCAAATTTTCTACTCTGCCGGCTCCACAGGCTTGCAGATCCTCCAGCAAGTGTTTATCGCCGATAGCAGTGACTTGCTCAATCGTGCCTTTTTGACGCTGTTACCAGAGTTTCCCTTCTTGGTAACTGTCTGGCTTGGCCCGACTATTGCCGATGCAGTCCTGCGATCATCATCGTGGCGATGGGGCTATGGTATGTGGGCTATTATTCTGCCTGCTGCTTTCTTGCCGCTCGCGCTGTCGCTGCTATTGAACCAGCGCAAGGCTCAACGTCTGAATCTGATCAAGCCGTCTCGGCATAAGCGAAAGCAAAGCTTTTTCGGCGTCGTGAAACGGACCTGGTACGATCTAGATGTTGGTGGACTGACATTGTTATCGGCCGCGGTCACCTTGATCCTAGTGCCGCTAACTCTAGCAGCCAACTCGAAGAATGGATGGGGGAACGCTAATATTATCGTTATGGTGGTTGTTGGCATCATTTGCTTATGTGTCCTGCCCTTCTGGGAGGGTTCGAAGAGAATGGCTCCGAAGCCTTTGCTCTCTTTGCATCTTCTTCGTCAACGGACAGCTCTCGCTGGCTGTGCGCTGGCGTTTTGGTACTTTAGTACGTGTCTCCCGTGATTCGATGATTCGGTTCACTAAGGTGCAATCCACTAAGGTACAATCGATATACTAACCTTCTTCTATAGTGGCATTCTACTTCTCTGTCCAGCCATACCTCTACTCCTATCTCCAAGTTGTCCAGGGTTATGACGTCGCTACCGCTGGTCGCGTCACTCAAACCTTCGCCTTTACATCAACTATCGCCGCATTCACGGTTTCCTTACTCATCAAATACACCCGACGATACCGCGTCTTCGTGACTATCGGCTGCGTGATCTATATGATAGGTTTAGCATTTATGCTCCTATGCCGAGGTGAAGGCGCCTCCCACGCTCAAGTCCTCGGTGCCCAAATCATAGTCGGCTGCGGCGGTGGTCTACTCAACGTACCCGTTCAACTAGGCGTTCAAGCCTCCGCAAGCCACCAGGAAGTCGCAGCCGCGACCGCGATGTTCCTAACCTCTATGGAGATGGGCGGAGCCGTGGGAGCCGCTATTTCAGGCGCGATCTGGTCAACGTTCATCCCGAAGAAGCTTATGCAGTACCTGCCAGACGAATCCAAGTCCGAGGCAGGTGAAATCTTTGGCAAATTGACCAAAGCGCTATCCTACCCGCCCGGCTCGCCGACTCGCGATGCGATCAATCGTTCATACCAGGAGACCATGAATCGGCTTCTGATACTAGCGCTCCTTGTGACGCTGCCGCTCGTCCCGCTCAGCCTGATTATGGAGAACTATAAACTCGATAAGGTGAGTGATGTACCGCCTCCCCAACCCTCCTTCTCTCCGCCTGTCGCAGTAAGAAAACAACTCGATACTAATCGTTATACAGATGAGCCCGAAGAGCAGCACCGATCACGATTCCAATAACCCTCTTCCGCTCGAGACAGAGCCCGACTCAGATGACACACACCACAAGCGGACTTGACACCAAGTTAATAACCGCTAGACATGAGTGCCACGATTTACGAACTGCACTGCATCTATACTTTCCCATCTCTTTCCGATTTCAACATAAGCTTTTGCGTAGCATGATCCATTGCATATTGCATCGCATAAATTAGCAATCTGGCGTTTTGTTTCCACAATGTTCCATGCGAGTACATAGCTACGTTCTCGGAGCCTTGTTTTATTCTGATTTGATCTGACCGGATTTTGATTTACATTCGTGTCTCAGCGGGCCCTCGAGTCCGCATCTACATTCGATTCTTGATCATCCTAGCTGCACCTGGCTTTTACGATTACATAGACGCATGTACCCGAGAATGTGAAGAAAGTTACACTGCTAGCTTGAGCCTATGTCTAGTCAAGGCTTTATCTTGAGATCTAGTTTTGGGATGATTTCTTACAGACTTACCTACTCTCCTGCGCGCGCAGAATAACATGAGGCACAATGACTAAACTTGACAACACTTTCTCACATCACATACCATCGATTCCCATCTTGACTAAAAACCGGATATAACCAGCCCTAGAAGATTCTAAGCCTTCCTCCCATCTGCAAATATCCGTCCCGTGCCTGGTTTCGAACAGCATCATCTGTGGATTCTAACCCACATACAAGATGCAACCAAGCGGATCGAGTGTCGTGTTCTAGACGCCCTCCGAAAAAAGAGAATTTTAATTCCAACTGTGCCAAGCTAGACAAGATTCTAATCGAGGAGGTCGTACCAGGGATTCAGAACGTGTCGTTAGCTTTTTTGGGAAGATCTGCAGAGGCTGGCGAGTCCTCGAGGGTGGATTGTCGTTCAATGCCATTCACTTGCCCCGAAGCCTAATGATAATAGCCGAGGACATGCGACAGTTGTTTGACTAGTCACGAGATCTCGTCGTTCTGGACTGGGGCTGATCTATGATGATAACATGACTTTTGAAACTCGGGATGCTTCGCAAAAATCCATTTTCAATTCTTTGATATTCATATCCCACTTTCGTATACTCGACTGCCTCGATGACGGGGCTATTCTAGTCTGGTCTGGTTATTCGTACTAAGGGACCCGTTGTATCTGCAGAACTGCCCAATTCCCTATCCCAGACTCACTCACTGTTCTAGAAAACAAGGCTGAATATATTTTCGGTATAGTTTTCTACCCGCTTTAAGTGACGACTAACACTCTACTCTCACTGTAATATTGACGACCCTCTATTGATCGAGGCGATTAAACCCTGTCGTCTTCGCTGGCATAGTCTTTGCTGGCATCGCAGACTACACCTGCGAGTGAGTAAGCCAGGGGACCAGGCTCGGGCCATTTTCCGAGTGCATATGTACCGTACCTGCATTTCCATCTGCATGCAGGCCCGGCCAGCAAGTGTCGCGGGCTTACATTGGGTTTTGGGTGTGTGGGTGGTCAGGGCCCTGCCAAGAAGGTACGTGTAGGTAGGAGTGTGCCTGATTATGTTCTTGGGTGTGTAGGAGTACTGTATATTCAGATATGTGGCTTACAATGTACAATTTACAATGTACCGAGTACAAGGGAGGTACATAGTACAAAGTCTAAGCTCCTTGAAGGTCAAAGTACAAGGTAAAAAGTACTAGATAAGATCAAAGCTCTAAGCTACATTCCAGAGCGTTGGATATGTATACATCTTGAGGCAGTATACACGACAACGACAAGATTACGACCACTATACTTGACAGTACATATTCTCATGTTTCAGTCTCATAAACAGGCCGACCTACATCCATTATCTAAGAAGACCTTAAGGTATCTCCTATCTTCCACCCTCGTATCTCAAAATCAGGGGGTTGACCAGAATACGGATTAGCGCATTTCCCCCTCCCGGTCCATGACAAGATCGTGAATTCCCTTTCGGGCGTGGTGTGTGGCTTGTTTAGAGTCCTTGGAAGTTGGGGCGGGCTTCTGGAAGAATTGAAAAAAAAAAAAAAAAAAAAAAAAAAAAGGGGGGGGGCGTTTGCGTTTGCCCGTTCAGGGGCTTGGGCGGAGTCTGAACTCGGGGGTGAACCATGATACTGTACCCATCGGAGGAGCCATCGGGGCTCGGAGACTGGAGATTCGATTCAATTTACAGGATCTGGTTCTAGTTCTGTGGGGAGAGCTCTAAAGTTTGTATGTATGGAGTATGGGGTACTGTTCTTTGTTGTGATTGAGAATATATATTCAGAATAGAGCGTTGTAGTAATAGCATGTTCCGGATTCTAGAAAAGTATGGATGACCTGGTAAAGCTAAGCTAAGGTCTCAACGGCGTTGGACTATGACAGCACAGCCTGTACAGGGGCTGTCTAATGTCAATCGGATGAAATACTCAGAGAGCCAATGGAGTATAGCTGGGTAATTATGGGCGTTTTTCGGTGATTACTTTGCGGTCTGTTTTTGGTATTTTGCTTGTGTTGAAAGGGAATCTTGAAGACGCAATTCTATCTACTCGGTAGATAGATAATTTGCTTTTTTATCGTCTGATGTTCATGTCCGGAGAGATTTAAGGGTGAATACGGATAGCAAGCGTATCAAGGGGATCAAGGGTGCATAGATAAGTAAGTTGATCCCTCGGAGAAGTGATCATGATCATCTTCCATTAAGTCTGGTGGATCAGCCAGCGCTCAGCCGACAGCAGGCGGCCGTCACATTCGAGGGAATTGGCTAGGAAGCACTAGGGAGAAGAGCTCCGTTTTTGATCCTGCAATACAAAGAACAGCAGATGGATCCAATCTAGATGTTCGATCCGTATTAATAATCTTAGCTAATACTGAGATTACTTGAATCCAGAATACGTTCATTACCGGATCTTGGCATGATCCGGGGAATAGACTCAATAGAGTACAGATATACATCATGTACGGGCATATTATTTAGTGTACATAGCAGCAGTAGTGGTGGTTTATTATTATTACTACTCAACGTCCTAATAACGTGATAGGGAATGTAATAATCATGTAATTCTATCTGACTAGTGATTCTAATCCTTAGGTATACAGAGCTATCCCTATCATAAACCATCCTTGGTGTATTACCCGTGTATTGTCTACCAATTTGTCTAGACTCTCGACTTGCCCCAGTCTTTTTTCCTCATCCCGTCCACCACCAAAAGTCCCAAATTTATTATTTGCACTGTGCACTTGGACACTCTGGGCTTAAAAAACGGGCGCCTTTTTTAGTTTCTCTCTTTGGGGGGACTTGGAAGCAACTCGGACCACTCACAATCCAGGGTGAACCACTTGGACGACCTCCCATCTGTCTTCTTCTCTCTCCTCCCCTCCAGCTAGTCTAGTTACCTACTGTGCTGCTACTCTGTCTCCCTTTTTTTTCGTGTTCTAAGAGGCCCACCTTTTCTCCTCCACCGCTGCCGCTGCCGCTGCCGCTGCACCTCCAACCTTCTTCTCTCTCTAACTTGGACCTTTCACCAATTCCCAACCTTCACACCCTCCAACACCTTCTCCTCCTCCCTCCGCCCACTACTCTCCTCCTTTCTCCATCCTCACGTCCGGTACTGTCCCGAAACAAAAATGGTTGTCGCTACCATCAAGTATGATCTTCACCCCCTCCTCTCTACCCCCTCTTTTGCTCCCGCTGCTGCTGGTTGCTCGCCCCCCTCCTGACCGAGGTCGCAACATTATGGCCACCACTTGCTATCTCCATGAGCACCCCCATTCGTACCAGCTGAGCTAACCACCAATCCTTTCTTTCCAGGTGTGTCGTGGTCGGCGACGGTGCTGTGGGTAAGACCTGCTTGCTCATCTCGTACACAACCAACAAGTTCCCCTCCGAATATGTCCCCACCGTGTTCGACAACTACGCCGTGACCGTGATGTAAGTCGTGCTCCTACCGGGTTGCCCCCCACGAGGAAGAAAGAACATCATCATCACAAAGGAATCGCATCCTGACCGCGTCCGCTTTGTTGGCAAATTATAGGATCGGCGATGAGCCCTACACTCTCGGTCTCTTCGATACCGCCGGTCAGGAGGATTACGATCGCCTGCGCCCGTTGTCCTACCCCCAGACTGATGTCTTCTTGGTCTGCTTCTCCGTCACCTCCCCGGCCTCCTTTGAGAACGTGAGGGAAAAGTGGTTCCCCGAGGTCCACCACCACTGCCCCGGTGTTCCCTGCCTGATCGTCGGCACTCAGACCGATTTGCGCGACGACCCTGGTGTCCGGGAGAAGCTGGCTCGCCAGAAGATGCAGCCTATTCGGAAGGAGGACGGTGACCGCATGGCCAAGGATTTGGGTGCAGTTAAATATGTGGAGTGCTCTGCTCTGACGCAGTACAAGCTGAAGGATGTCTTTGACGAGGTATGTCAATTATCCGGTCCTTCCTACTCGAAAATGAGACCCGAATGAAGCTATCACCGCTTATCCCTCATCCCGTGGTCGCGGGAGGATATCCTCCACTTGGTTTCGCTCACCGCTAACTCCCTCTCCTCTCCACTCTAGGCTATCGTGGCTGCCCTCGAGCCCGCGCCCAAGAAGAAGTCAAGGGGCTGTCGCCTGTTGTGATCCACTCCCCCGTACAATTTTTTACAGGTGGGTTTCTACTGGTTCTCGTGTGATGGCTGTTGGCCGACCGAGGTCAATGAGCCGGGAGCAACAGCTGACCTTTTCGCGCTCGGTCGCAATTCAGATACGACGGAATGAATTTTTGTTTTTTTCTTTTATTTTTCTCACTTATTTTGGGAGGCAAATTACTTGGCTGGACTATGTTTACTGGGATATCCACGAGGGGAGATGAGAAGGAAAAAGGGGAGGAGATGGAATTTCTTTGTTACTGAGCTAGCGTTTGCTATCTGAAGCCTCTCGATCTGATGATCTCGATTCGAGCTTTCTACGCCATGAATCTTTTATGGTATTCTTCAGCTGTTGCTTCTGCTGTGCTCATCCTTGATAGCTCCATCTATCGCCTGATGGTGATTCTCTCTCTTTGGGATCCCCTTGCCATCTCGACCAGATCTCCCGGTTCGCCGATTTCTAGCCTACCTACCTTCCTCTCCTCCTCCCCCCATTCCCCTTTTCTTCCACCCTTCTCTTTGGCTTCGACTGTGTCCATCTGTCGCCTATCCTTCGACCCGCAGATCAGATCTCCATCTCGAACCGATTTCAATGCCACATCCCCTCCGGCGACGTGCTTCTCCCCAACCACCTCCACGCAACCCCATCCACTCCTTCAAATCGACAGCGACCGCGAGCTTTCCCCCCCTTCCTCACTCTTCTCGCGTCCCTTTCTTCTTCCCCGATCACGTACGACTTTTCTCGCACATCGATTCCCCCCCTCGTTGTTCGTTTTTCCCCGCATCTTTCCCCGCACGACATGTTGTTCACCTCTTTCATCGTCTCTCTCGGCGTTGGACGTCAGGGCGTCGTGTTTTTGGCTGGCCGATGATATTTTCCCGTCCTTTATTATTCTTGCTATTTTTATCATCAATCTACTACTCTTTTCTCTTCTGATCTGCTTCCTGATTTTGATGTTACCCTCGATTCTGCTGCGTTGGTGGATGGATCTTTAAAAGAAATCGTTCGAGTGCCGCTTTAATCGTGTTTTCCCCCTCCCGTCTTTGATCAGTGGCGTTCTGTTCCTGCTTCTGCCTTGCCCTGGTCAAGTGAGATCTCTATGCTTTTGCTGGTTTCCCGAGTTCCGTTGGATACAAGGATCATGTTCATTGTCTTTTGGTCCCTGCTGCAACTTTTTCGATATTGAAATTATGCTCGTTTTCTTCTTGCTTGGTGGACAATGCAGACTCATGGGAGATCTTAGAACGCTGCAGACTGGACCCAATGGATGAGCTCTATGATGGTTCTTTGTGGTGGTGGTAATGGTAGTGTTGTAGAATTGGAGGTACTATTAGTCTAGCTGAACAATGGAGCGGATGCTCTCGGCTAGTCATGGCTGTATACGGAGGTGATAGAGGTTCAAGCATATGTCTTTGACCTCTCTCCTTATCTCAGGATATACATGGTCGTAATATACTTCGGGGTAGCCAACAGTCGACAGGGTTGGCATATTAATTGCTCGTATACAACCAGATGGAGACTATACAGTCACGGGGTTTTGTTCATATCATTTCATATCATTCATTCATTCATTCTTCTTCAATCTACAATCATGAGTCTCGTATATACAAATATCCCATTTCCATTTCCATCCAATCCATCCCATTTACAACTCATCCTTAGGAGCACTCTCCACTTCCTCAACAACACCAACACCACCCGAACCATCCTCCCGACGTCCATACCAACCACCCAACTCCTCATCCACACCCGACTTGACCATGCTGGTAATAATCTCAAAAGCCACCTGCGCCGCAGCCAAAGCAGTAGTCTCACCCTTATTATCATACGCGGGCGAAACCTCGACAATATCCGCACCAACAAGATTCAACTTCTCCAACCCCCGCAGAATCCGAATAAACTCCCGAGTAGTCCAACCACCAGGCTCAGGCGTACCAGTACCCGGCGCAGTGGACGGATCCAACACATCGATATCAACGGACAAATAAACCGGCTGCTCAGGATCAAGACCAATGCGATTCACAATGGCATCAACAACACCCATAGGTCCCAACTCATCAATATCATCCGCATGAATGCGAATAAAGCCCTGCTCCGGACCGGGCGTCGTATAATCCCCATCATCAACACCAGTCAACCTCGTCCGGAGTCCAGCATGTGCAGAAGTCGAATTACAAATCAACCCCTCCCGACTGGCCTTATGAAAGAAACTGCCATGGTTAAACTGGGTCTGCTCACTCTGCCAATAAGCCGAGTACCGCACGGGATTCCACGTATCAAGATGCGCATCAAAATGCAACACGGTAATCGGCTTCTGATAAATCTCATACAACGCCCGCAGCGCAGGCAACGCAACACTATGATCACCACCTAGCGTAACAAGCTTTGGATGTTTCGCGCCAATGCCCCGTCCCGCAACACCAGCCGGCTGATTCACAATCTTGCGAGAGCCCAGTTCAAGGAACGCCTCGTACATCTGTCTCTCAGCAAGACCATTGTCGAACGGCGTGATGGGGATATCGCCACAATCGGTGATTTTTGCCCATGATTTGTACGGGTTTATGCCCGCGCGGGTATTGTAGCTTGTGCCGGACATTTGGCGGGCGCTGGCGGCGCGGATGGCGCGGGGACCGAAACGCGCGCCGGGTCGGTAGGAGACTGCTGTGTCGAAGGGGGCGCCGATGATGGCGATGTCGTAGTGTTCGGTGGGTTCGATGAGACATTTTACCGGGCGGAGGTGGGCGAAGCTGGCGATGCCGGAGAAGGACCACTGAAGGATAAGAAGGAATTAGAGATTGGACTGGATTGGATTGAATTGGGTTGTAAAGTAGAGTGTTGGTTGGGTGTATTACCTCCTGATCCCACTTCTTGAGGAGTTCCTCGCGCTCATGTTCGGGGACGACTTCGGCGTTATCGTCGTGGTGTGCGCAGGAAATGGCTGTACTGGCTAGTGCCAGTACGCTCAAGAGAGACTTCCAAGCGGGCATGGCGGGGGTATGTAGAGGGGAAGTACGACGCAAGAAAAGAAAAGGAAGGAAAAAGGAACAGGAACAGTTAAATAGTTAAATAGGATCCAAACTCTTCTACTACTACCAAGTCCGAGTTTATAGAAGTTGGCCCTTCTCCGCCGAACTTCCTAATCAGCAATGGTTCAGTGGACAAGATTAGGATGATCAATTCATGACTGATCTTCTAATTGGTTAGTGTATGTAGTCTATTTCGTGACTGCTTCATCTTGTATCTAAAGGGAAAGACGAGCAGATAACCACTCCTCTCCATACTGGACTGTATCTCTGTACGGAGTAGTTAGTTAACCTTTCACGAATCGCCCCGCTCGCCGCCAAAAAAATCGTGCAGACTTTCCCTTCTTGGCGACTCTCCGCTTTTGCCTTCCCTTATGAGATCAACCACTACTCTACTGCAGGAGTACTACTGTTCAGTATCTAAGTAGTGCTGGCAGCTGCATCTCCAACTCAAGAATCATACCCGATCCAACCAATAACCCACTAACCCCCTCAATGCCATGCGTCGCGTCGTCGTGACGGGTCTGGGCGCGGTCACTCCCCTCGGCGTTGGTAAGTCCAAACACCGAACCAACACCTTTCCTCTATCTATGCACGAAGCCATCCATCATCCAATCCTCCATGCTTCAAGGTTCAAGAAACCCAGAGTCTATCATGGGAGTCTCCGCACATCTCCGCGACCCAGATCCATCCAAACTTGAGCCCCCAGACAACACCCTACCCGATCCTCTGCGCAGGATAGGAAATCGGCTTTCGAGCGCGGGTCTCCACCCTGCCACCGCCGGAAGGGGAAAGTCTTAACAGCCAATGACGGCATGCTCAAGATGGGGCTCTTCCGGGTTCCGCGGGGCGGAGGGATTTGGCTCTGTCTGTCTATGCGGAGTATGAGGATGAGGATAGTTATCTACTATACCAGGCTGGCACTCTCCAAGTCTCTAATAGTCTGGAGCGGGAAAGAGGAGAATGCTATAGATTGATCTGCTACCAGTGATATTATGTGACACGCTAATATCTTCTCCCCCTGGCGATAGGTGTACGGCAAACATGGAAACGTCTACTAGATGGCCATTGTGGCATCGTCAATGTAGTTGACCGCGATGAGCGCTTTCGGGATATCCCCTCGCAGATTGCAGCTGTTGTGCCTCGGGGGAAAAAGGAAGATGGGGCGTGGACGGCGTCAGAATGGTTGAGTCGTGGGGTGAGTTTGTATCTCTTTCCACTTCCACCTTTGCAAGCATTCCAAGCTGGATTTAGAAGTTAGGACGGGAGGTAAAGGATAATTGTTGGATTATGCTAATGCTGTGTCTGGTCCGGTGGTAGGATGAGCGTGTCATGGCCAAGTTTGCGCAATATGCTATGGCTGCTGCGGAGGAGGCTCTTGGAGATGCGGGTTGGAAACCGACATCGTTTGAGCACAAAGAGGCTACTGTATGGAAAAATCCCGATAATGAATATTCCTCGGTTTGATCACTGTGGTTGACCATTTCTTCTGTGATAGGGAGTCTGTCTTGGCTCAGGCATTGGCAATTTCGAGGAGATGTACGATACAGTCGTTGCGTATGAACAAGGGGTGAGTTGAGTCTCTTTCGAATTTGGAAGAAAGACAAGCCATGACTGATCGAATACAGGGCTACAAAAAAGTCAATCCATTATTCGTCCCGAAACTATTAATCAACCTCGGTGCTGGACATATCTCCATGAGATATGGGTTCATGGTATGCATAGACCAACCAAAGAGACACCCCACGCCCCCAAGGAAATCCACGCTCACATCTGCCCAACAGGGCCCCAATCACGCTGCAACAACAGCTTGTACAACAGGCGCCCATTCCATCGGCGACGCATCACGGTTCATCGCCTGCGGCGACGCCGATGTCATGGTTGCCGGCGGCGGCGAATCTTGCATTCATCCCCTAGCTATTGGCGGGTTCGCTCGTGCGCGCAGTCTAGCCACGGATTTCAACGATAACCCCGAGAAAGCGTCAAGGCCATTTGATGCAGATCGTAAGGGCTTTGTTGTTGGTGAAGGTGCAGCTATGTTGGTTCTAGAGGTATGCTATTGCTATCCGTCCTGAAGATTGATGGATGAAGTATTCCCTTCCTTTCACCGAGTCCAGATTCTTACGAATGGATATACAGGAACTGAATCACGCTCGAGCTCGAGGTGCCCATATCTACGCCGAACTGAAAGGGTACGGCTGCTCTGCTGATTCACACCACATGACCGCCCCGAAAGAAAATGGCGAGGGTGCATTCATGGCTATGAAGAAAGCATTGAAGCAAGCCCAATTGACCCCGGGAGAGATTGACTACGTCAACGCCCACGCAACATCAACTATAATCGGGGACGCCGCCGAGAACGCAGCAATCAAGACCCTCCTCCTCGGCCCGGAAGGTAAACAGAAACCCGCAGACATCAATGTCAGCAGCACCAAGGGCGCCGTGGGCCATTTACTCGGCGGTGCTGGAGCGGTGGAAGCTGTGTTTAGTGTGATGGCTATTCAGGATGTGAGTCACACGACAATAAATACAAATACACCTAAAGCCACTTTTTTGGGGGTCACCTGCTGACTAGTCTATCAGAATGTGATGCCACCTACTATCAACTTGGACCGGTTGGCGGATGGATTCGATTGCAATTATGCGCCGAATGAGTCGCAGGCGAGGAAGATTGATGTTGCCTTGACGAATAGCTTTGGGTTTGGGGGGACGAATAGTAGTCTTTGTTTTGCTAGGCTGAAGTGATGAGAGTCTTTGAGGGAGAGACTTGTGTATGATTAGTGTAAATTAGCGTTGTTGTTGCTGTAGTCTGTTTTCTTGAGGCAGCTATAGCGTGATCTATGTGTTACTTTGGACAAACGAATGAATGACCTCATCCAAACACCTCGTTGAATAAATATTACTTGTTTCCTTTAATTACAGGACCGTGGGTGTTTTTTTTTTTTTTTCCGAATTTCTGGATTTTCTAGGCACCCTCGATACAAATCGAAGGCATTCACATTTTCTCCATCGTACCTTCCATCCAAGCCTGGCACGTGACTCGACCCCGATGCGGAGCCCCCGACCTTTTGATTCCGGAGACGAAAGCACCACGACCCAACACATTTCCTCTGGCGCGATCCGATTTTCGACTAGTGTGCCAGAGAGTGTACAACTGTGTCAGAAACTGTTCAAATCTCCGCCCATCATGGCGACAAACGGCGATGCTGGTCGAGGTACGCTTGCCACTCAATACATATTGCCAGGAACCCGCGACCGGGGACCAGCGCGCGTGGCCCTCTACGCCGAGGGCTTTGAGCTTGTGAGAGCAATAAAATGCTAATTATATTCATCTTCTATAGCATCGGGCAGCTTGGTCGATGCATCGGGCTATAAATTCACCGAGAAGGATACCAAGCCGGGCAAGATGAAGGTTAAGAAGACCGCCAAAGCGTCAACGAAGAAGAAAGCAGATGGTACGGATTGCTTCTGGATAGATGCCTTGCTATCTGTCAGACTCCCATGCTCATATGAAGCTTCTAGATTCCAAAGATGGCCCTGTCGACTCCTCGCCTACCTCCTCTCCTCTCCCCAAACTGGACGACAAGGTCGCGGCCTCGTTTCCGACTGGTAAACCCCGTGAGGAAGACCTTCTTGAAACGGTCATTTGCAAGCACTGCAAGCGACCCATCCTCAAATCCACCGCCACCGAACACATCCGCGGCTGTCTCAAGGCCAAGCAAGAGAAAGCGCGCAAGAAGAAAGAAGCCCGCGACGCGGCCAACCGCGCAAAGAACGCCGACGGCAAGGACGATGATGACTTACGTGACAAGATCGACGGCGACGACGCCATGAAAGGCCAGAAGAGTGCCAAGAAGAGCGCTGTGAAGGGCACCGTGGACGACAGCACGAAGAAGGGCAAGAAGCGCAAGGCCGATGAGGACGATAACAAGGAGCCTAAGAAAAAGAAGAAGAAGGACGAGCCCAAGGCCAAGGCCGCAAAGCCCAAGGGTCCAGTTGATGTCGAGAAACAGTGCGGTGTGACTCTTCCCAATGGCGCACAGTGCGCGCGCTCGTTGACCTGCAAGAGCCATTCCATGGGCGCTAAGCGTGCTGTACCTGGTCGTTCACTACCATACGATATGCTACTGCAGCAATACCAGAAGAAGAACCAAGCAAAGCAGCAGAGTGAGTATCCCACCAGTCCCCTACCATCTACAACTCTTCCCAAAATGAAATCTAACGTATCCTCTCCTCGCGATATAGGAGCCGCAATCGATGCCAACGCCCCACTCCCCGAAGACGTCGAGACCAACGGCCCCGTCGACTCGGACGAAGAACGCGACACAGTCATGGCAGCAATCGCCCGCTCCGCACCAAGACCCCTCGCCGAAAACACTCTCATCACCACAAAGTCTAAATACCGTATCGTCCGCATCAAAGAACAAATGCTACACGCCATGGGCGGCCGAGGCGGTGCTGGACTATTTTCCACGGACGATAGCCAGCCTTTATTTGGTGGTAATCTTTTTCAACCTTTCGATCCGGATATGAATTCGTCCTCTTCGCCTGTGCTTCCTGCGGGTGAAGTTGGGGATAACTCGGTCGGTGGTGATGGATCTAGGAAAACGCCTGTACAGGGGAGTCGGAAGACGCCCGTGGCGGCGGCTTCGTGATGGGATTCGTAAAAAAGGATCCTATGGTTCCTCTCCCGCTCGCGAGCTTGCTTGGACTTGCGGTCAGCGGGTTGACGACGTTACGACTATCTCAAGGCGTTCTGCATTTCGTTTTCTCTTCGGCTTTGTTCCCCGGTGTCCTGGATTAGCATTGCAATGCAATGCAACGCTGGCGTTGAGGTTTTCCCTCTTTTCCCCATCCCTTATTCTTATCTTTAATATTACTATTTGACGGATGGATTTGGTTTGGATGGGCTTTTTCGGGCGTGGGAACAGGCTGGTTTTTCTTTTAGTTCGGTGATGATATATGATACCCCCCCAGCAGATGGATGCTCAATACACTTCACTTTATATGGTGGAGAATGAATACAATCTTCTCGATTGGATGGAAAACAAGCGACTTGATCTGAATCGGAGTAGCGTAGACCATGGACATGGTGATTATTGAAATTTTGTGGTATCCGTAACTCGACTTGCATCATGCAAAGGACTCGGGTCTCAGGTGTCATACTCGAGGCCCCCGTCAAATCACTGCTTCTTTGACAAGTATCCTAGAACTCCCTTATAGCGCCGAAATATGACGTCCATTATACGAACCAGCTCGCTTAACTCAGTTGGTAGAGTGCGTGACTAGTAATCACGAAGTCGCTAGTTCAAATCTGGCAGTGAGCATTTATTTTTGTCTTTAATTTTTTTGGCTTCACAACACACATTCACTTGTCGGGGCTAAACATGTGTTCTATTTCATTTCTGCGCTGTGTAACTTGACAATGATGATCAGAGGTTCATTGGTTTCTGGCGCTGTTTGGTATCAATGTGGGGTGTGTGGATATGTGAGACGGATATATATATATCTTGTACCAAACAACGAAACCAGGCCATTCCAGATCGATTTACCTGCAAAGTAAGCAGGGCTCCGGTCTACACGCCCAATGGCCTATAGGACGTCAGGGAGATAAAAGGGAGCCGACATAAAAGGCCAAAAGGAATGATTGAGATTGAGCGATACTGTGCAGATCTATCGACCAGTTCTGATGCGAAAAAGAAGACAAAAAGCAAAAAGAAATGCTCACTGCCAGATTTGAACTAGCGACTTCGTGATTACTAGTCACGCACTCTACCAACTGAGTTAAGCGAGCTGGTTGATGTACGGAGCTGGGATTTAGTCTACATCACCCCCAGACTGGGATTTGATCAATGCTAATACTGATAACCTGATCTCACGTGTTTCCATACCATTTAATGAAGGAAAACGGATACAGAGAATGTTCAATTCCCACTACAGTACCCATATGAATCTCAAAATGTCTCATTATTTGTGGGAAACGTGAAGTGTGAAAAATAAGCTTATCGTCACGTGTTCAGGCGCACAGCTTCCGATTACATGAAGGCCTCATGCCTCAGGCAGCAAACTCTCTGCTTGATGGTCTTTGAGGCCATCTACCATGAAGACACCCTCGTTCTGAAGCTCAGTAGAGCTGAACACGCCATTTAATTCAATTCGCAACCTGCCATTACCTTCAATTTGCGGGACTGGGCGCTTTCGCTTCTGATTTCATTTCGCATCGAGCTCTCCTGCCTGCACACCTTACCACCCAAACTGCTCGAAGCATCCGAATTGACCGCACATACTGTCACGAGTCGACCTGATATCCCACCTGCCCTATCCTCCGCGAGTGCCACAATGAGCCACTCAGTTCCCGACCTTGATGCGATCGGCATCAAGGCCGAGCCCGACCTTGCAGACTCCTTCCGTCGCGAAGTCGCGAATCTGCTCGGTCGAAACAATCTCAATTTCCCCGGCGCGCAACCCGTCAGCTTCTCGGCGAAACACTTGACGGAGCTCCAAAAAGAAGACTACTTTGTCTGTGAAAAGACAGATGGTATCCGCTGCTTGATGTACTTTGCGCGCGGCGATCCTGACTCCGAATCGCCCGAGATTCATTATCTGATCGACCGCAAGAACGACTACCGCTTTGTCCCTGGCCTACACTTTCCGCTCCCCGACGATGAAACCTTCCAGTCTTACCACGTCGATACATTGGTGGATGGTGAATTGGTCAATGACACCTACGAGGACGGCACACAACAGCTCAAGTACCTCGTCTTCGACTGCTTGGTGCTAGATGGGCAGAGTCTAATGCACCGAACCCTCGACAAGCGACTCGCATACTTCAAGGAGAAAGTCCTGAGGCCATACAATGCCATGTATCGCAAGTTCCCGGAAGAGAAACAGCACCGCGCTTTCGCTGTCGAAGACAAGTCTACGCAGTTCAGCTATGGTATCGAGATGATGTTCCGCGATATCATTCCCAAGGTCAAGCGCATCCACGGCAATGACGGTCTCATCTTTACCTGCCGCAGCACACCCTACCGCATTGGCACAGACGAACACATCTTGAAATGGAAGCCGCCCGCCGAGAACACGATCGACTTCCGCATGCGCCTAGAATTCCCAGTTCTAGAGCCAGACAGCGACGACGAAGCCGACGGCGTCACGGAGCCCTTCACAGATTATGATGCTATCCCAATCTGTCATCTCTTCACAATGCTCAACAACAATGAGTACCGCCATTTCGGCGAAATGTACGTCACCCCGACAGAATGGGAAGACATGAAAGCCCTGCGTGTCCCTTTGGACGATTCCATTGTCGAATGCTATAAAGATACCCAACATCGCTGGCGATTCTACCGTCTTCGCGATGACAAGGCGGACGCGAATCACGTCTCAACCGTGGAAAAGGTTCTCGAGAGTATTGATGACGGTGTCACCGAGGAAGATCTCATTCGTCTCGCGCCTGCTATCAAGGCCGCTTGGAAGAAGCGTCAAGCAGGGGGTCCCGGAGGGCAACCCCGTGGTGCTCCGCCTTCTGCCAATGGGAACGGCGTGAAGCGGAAATTCGAGGAATGACGAGAAAGCAAAAAGCCCCGTCTAACCTAGTTCGTGGTTGTGATCTTCTTTTATTCTTTTTTGGTTCCATTTGCAAGGCGTTTGGGCGTTGCGCTGCTTTTTTTACAAGTTCCTGACTTATCATCTTCATTACGCACTGGATCGGTGGTCGCATTTTTGATAAGAATATGGTGCTCATTGGTTGGTTTCCTCTGGATGAGATTCTTTGGCGGATTGACTTGAATTCACCGCCAGAGATTCTATTTGTACGTTACGCTCTGAAGTGCTCATGAATGCCCGTGTTATCACTATATCCCCCAGTATTATCCACCTCTGCCTTTACGGGGAGCCCCAGGCACACTGTGACACTCAGTACCTCCCCGAGACATTTGTCAAGGACCCCTCGTACTTTCTACTTTCATCCATCAACTCTGAATGGAATAGAAGGATCAAAGCAGCCTCCATCTAAGTATCGCCCTGTAATATTCCTCGCGGGAACATACTTGCCAAACTCGATAATAAGACCACCATCTGGCCCGGTAGGGTCGAACAACGGCCAGCCAATCGTCTGTGAGACTGTGGAAGAGTCCTTGATGAAAGCAAGTAGGTAGTCTTGCATCGTGTTCGAAGTTTCTATCTCTAGTTCGGAGATCTCCCCGACGTTCTTCATATACGTGCCGAAGATCAATAGTAGATCAGCGTAGTGGAAGGCTCCTAGCCAAGGGACTGGGCTAATGTTCGAGAAATCACCTATCAAAAAATTAGATTTGGAAGTGAATCAATGGATCAAAGGACTGAATCGTCACTTACCAGCCCAGAAGTATCGGTACGTATCGAGTCCTTGCGAAAATCGCAAAGCCGTGTCGGAAGCTGCGAGACAAACCCACTGGCGTGCGTCTGCTTGCGAGGATGTGATATTGTTATCTGCCGCAATTTCTCTAGCAGCGAACGAGCGGATAGCTGGGCCCTTGGCTACCTTTCCCTCTAGATAGCGCAATGTCTCGTTGGAGAAGATGTATTTTTCATCCGCTGTTGTTGAAGCTGGTCAGACTCATATAGACTGTTCAAAGAATCCTGAATCGTAAAACCCACGGATATACTCCATAAAAGATATCCCGGGCGTGCCTTGATATCGATTGATATACTCCTCAATCTGGACCCACGAAATCATCCGCATGCAATTGAGCTCTGCTTCAGCATCGTCGCCGTAGTTGCAGCCGAGTGCCTTGGCAACAATGTTAAAATCAAGGTATGGATCTTTCCCTGTAGAGAGATCAAGAGTTGTGCCGGGTTCTTGTGAGATGATACCGTAACTTGTTACCAGAGGGTCATTTGGAAATGCTAGAGTATACAGGTGGGTTAAGGCGCCTCCTTGTGATTGACCCCAAAGCTGCGTGAATGAGTTAGTATCTGATAGAGACTCTGTCAAGATTGTCAGGTCGCTTTTGAGCTTACGAAAATACTGTCAGGATCTCCACCAAAGGCTTCGATGTTCTCGTGGATCCATTCAACCGCGGCTCGCACATCTAACAAGCTGAGGGATGTCTCTTTGAGAGCTCGAGATTTGGGATCTAAAGAGGACGTCAGAATCACTTGTGCCAAAAATTGCCTTTTATGAAAATTGACTCACTTCCGAAGATATTCACTCTGTAATTCAAAGCAATCGCGATATGCTCCTGAGATCGCGAAACCCACTGCGTTGGCAGGTGAGCGGGAATCCTAATTCCCCCTTCCACTCCCGCGCCCCCAGTCGCAAACAGCGTTACTGGAAGTTTTGAAGCCCTATTGGCCGAGGCAGGAGTCCATATTGCGATAGATAAACAGTCCTCAGCCGAAGACCAGGCCACCGATCCTTGTGTCATGTTCTCCCCAAGGTTGATCACAAAACTACCTGGTTCGTCGTCCTTCCAGAACGAGTCTTCACGTTGAACATACTGCGGACAAGCTGTGGAGAAAAGAAAGAAATTATAAGCAGAGGATCTGTGCGAAATATATTCCTAAGACATACCGGGACCGTAGATCGTGGCATCATATCTTTGGCTCGAGGATGGGAGTTTCTGCGGGGGCATCCAGCGAAGGTCACCAACGGGTGGCTTGAGCGAAGTAGAGATGTAAGATTGATAGGATATATTTATTTCTTGGAGGAAAACTTACCTGCGCGAAGGGCACGCGCAAGAACTGGCGCACGTTAGGAGATGTATCATTGAGCATACCGATGAACGTCCCAGTTCGCGTTTCCACGGTCAAATTAGACCAGTTTGACAGAGATCTTGGTGGTTCCCATTTGAGATCCTCATAGTATGGGGGTAGAGGCTTGTCTGCTGCAGAGACGGTGATCGTCGTTAGGATCAATGTCCCCAAAGCAGGAAACTTCATCATGATCATCGACGCAGAAGATATGACAGACGGAGATTTCTGGATGGGCCTGTAGTTGGTTGACGATAGAAGAAGGTGCCCATGTCTTATCATGGAAATGAATCGTCTCCCGCAGATACTTTGTCACATTGAAGTTTGTGCTACCTGTCTCGTATACTGCCGGAGGCTCGGAAGTTCTAAACAACTACCCATTGGCTGGGAAAAAGTCAGCTTGATGCTGAGAAGATTACTAGTCATGGCAACTGGACTCTTCAAGTATCGCAGAACGCTGGATGTGTCAGAAAACCTAAGCCGATATGTTCTGATACAGGGAGATGAAGTGATTGACGCTCACGGTACATCCGTGACCAAGTAACGGATTCCTGCAACCTAGCAATTTAACACTTCAGTAGCAACAGGAGATTGTCGCACCTGGGGCATTGTTTTAGAAAATATGTTATGTCTAACGCGGAAATAAGCGGAATGACGGGACGAAGTGAAAGATTCACACGCATGGCCGAGAAAGACGGCCATATGGCCATAATCGGGCTACACCATCCGAGCAAGGTCAACTGTAGTACTACTGCGTCAGGAGGTTAGGGACATCGGGATTAT
Organism: Penicillium subrubescens; assembly: GCF_028828155.1. NCBI lineage: Eukaryota > Fungi > Ascomycota > Eurotiomycetes > Eurotiales > Aspergillaceae > Penicillium > Penicillium subrubescens. The sequence continues at coordinate 252,636 of NW_026643164.1, forward strand.
GTAGTCATGCAATATGCTAAGTTGTAGAGTCGTTCATACTACGGAAAGTCTAGTCTACGCCGGAGGCGTCCATTTGCGAGAAAGACGAAAAGTAGGATTGTTTAGCAGATTGAAAGAAAACAAAGTGATAGATCCAGCTATCACATTCTCCTTCTAAAGACAAGAAAAAGCATTGATGAGTAAAGACAGACTGGGGCTTCACCTCAGAACTGTAATGATTGACAAGGACGAATGAGTCTGACTGCAAGAAGCGAGTAGTAATGTTCTCCAGACAATCGGAAGAAAAGCGATAGATCCAGCTATCGTCTTCCATTTTGGGAAGCAAGGAAGAGCATAATATCGAAAGACAGACTTCAGCTTCTTCAGAGATCCACAGCGAGTGACAATGTGAGTCGAATGAATGGAAATTTTGGAAGGATCCTTTGGATAAAAGAAACGAGTGGTATCACCATATGTACTTTCGTAGGTCCCAGACTCACGAGGTGATGGCTCAGCAGGCGGAGCCTTTAGTCAAAATACTCTTAGCCTCCTGGGCATAAGTGCAGCCGTTGTTAACGTTCGAGTCCGAGTATCCAGCGGACCACATCATCACACCACCAAAAGCCGAGTTGCTCTTATACTGATTAACGAGGGTTGCCAGAGAAGTGGGCTCGAGGTAGTATTGCGAGCCACTCGATGTGCCAGTGGCTGCAAGCGGGGATGCAGGAACACCGATGAATATCTTCGCACCGGCCGAGGGAGTGTTGGCCACGTTGGACACCCAATCGTTAAAGTTGATGTCGCCATTGACGGAACAGCCGGGGTTGTTGTAGAACTGGACCCAGAGGTAATCAAATTTGGCGTTAGTGACGATCACTTGCATGTTTGGTTCTGGAATGGGACATTGTGGCGCTCCCGTGATGTAGTAGGTGTTCGAAGAGTCAGATGCAAAGTTGGATCGCAGCTTGGCCAGGAGATACTGATAGTATTGATTCCCACTGTAAGCCTCGATGTCCATGTCCCAGCCATTGACAAACGTCTTGCCGAATGGCCGAGGAACGTTGGAGTTGCCGGCGGTATTGCCGTATGCGTCCCATAGATTTTGACCGATGGTTTCGGCCTCAGCCTGGGATGACAGGGAGTAGGCACCAACCGCACCTCCGAGGGAAAGTATCACTTTGATTCCGGCAGACTTGCAAGTTTCGATATCGGTTGCCAGGCCGTCACAGTTCTGCGGAACCCCGGCAGGCGAGATATAGCACTGGTTTCCGATGGTACCCGACGCGATAGTATTGCCGTTGCCATATTCATACAGGAAGGAAAGAACAATGATGTCGATGCCTGAAGAAGATGTACAATACTTGGACAAGTCCTGGACATTAGTGTCCTGACCCCAGTATACTACATTTTGGCCACCGGAGTCTCGAGTGTGGAGTTTGTGAGGGATAGCTGACACCGCGGTAGCCAAGATGCCAACACTAGCGAGAATGGTAGAGAAGTGCATTTTGAATAAAGTGTGATGAAGGGTTTCAAGGAATGAATAGACTTTGAACTGGAAGGAATGTATGAATGCGAGAAGTGGAATGAATGGAAAGATCCTTCAAGGATTTAGACAATGATTGAAGGTGAGTTGATGCCCGTGATTAGAAAGAAAAAATTTACAGAGAACAAGAAATCCAGCTTTACTTATACTTGCACCATGAACCTCCAAAGTTGGTACGTTTCATCGCTGTAGATTAGCAAGGCGCTCCATAGTGAGGCCGACACGATGGAAAGGCGCTCGAAAAGGTGGGTCGCAGTATCGGGTGGCTTTTTCGATATCATGCAACGTCGCTACATCGTGTGAAGTCGCCGGGAGAGGCTTCTCCTGACAAAGACAAATACAACGTCCGATGAGGGTGACAATACATGGAACAATGGGTCGAGATTGCCTTGCAGGGTGGGAATGCCCTCAATCCCGAATACAATGACCACTAAGGTACTTTGAACAATGACCCCCTGTCAAGAGCTCCTTACCCCAGATAACTATGGGAACGTAGGAACCACGGGTTGGTTGGAACATCGCACGGAGCCACGCGCCCAGAACGTGGTTAGTGTATCTGAAGTGCAACCCTTAACGCGCCTATAATGTAAACTGGCCCAAGACTCGAGTTCCTGCAAGTTGGAGAGAGCAAAAATACAACAGATCTATACTTCAGGTGACAAATAATAATCCCCTGACTCGATAAGCAGGTCTATCTTAGTGGAATCTGAACCTACATATGCTACAATCAACACATCGTGCTATGAAATTATACAACATCGAGCTCGTGCTTCAAATCGGTTATACAATTCATACTTCATTTTGTAAGGGTAATCAAGTCCCGACCCTACTACCAGGCACGTACTGCCTAGCCGCGCAGAGGATGATTACACTCTATCAATCTGAAACTCTGCAGGGATTTAAGGTTGCAGAGACCGATGGCGTCTTCGCATGCACTTGCATTACCGTTCTTCGGCGAGGTAGGAACAGCTTGCTAGGCAAATACCGGACAACTTGCATGGCCCATTTAGAATTCTAGTGGCCGTAGACATATCGATCCAACAAGATCCATGACCACTGAAATGAACTTCGGGCTTCCTGACATGATAAGTGGGAATTCCCGGAAAACAGTTGTTCCATGTACCTAGAAAATCGCTGCTATCACGAAGTTCCGATTATTACAATAGTACTTTGCAAGGCTCTAGGAGCAGAGCTCAAGCATTGTCATGGAATCTCTTCAGCAAAATTTCGGGGACGCCCGACCCGCTATGCCTCTTTAGTAAGGGCCACCCCGCTCAACTCTAGATTCCGGCTTAGTGTTGCCATGAAACAAGAGGAGGTCTGTTCTATTCGCCAGAAACAGCGAGATTGCTTATCCCCCAGAAGATGTCCGAAACGACCTATAAGCTTTTAACAATTTAATCGCCCATTAGCCTCTGCATCTATTGGACTGAACGAGACCCCACATCGGACAAGGCCTGCCCATCACGTACAGCATAGTCTGAAGGAATTCCCCAATTAGGAATTAGTCCTTCGTTCCGGAAACGCTAATCTCCCATACACCCTAAAGCCATGGTCCCAATCCTCGCGGGGTGACATTCGAGGCTACCTGGCTTGCATAAGTGGTGGTACTGTGGCATTATAAGCGTACTCATGATAGCAGAGTGCGGGCGCACAACTATGGTCACGCGTACGTGACTGGGTTGAAACGAACTACCGATTACCCCGATATCTGGGGAGGAACCCGAGAAAAAGCCCCTTGGCGCTCGTGGCTTGTGCCTGAAGATACGCCTCCGACTCAGCCGGAAGGTTACCCTCGAGTTATCACGAGCCGCTGGTAGGGCCAAGCCAAAGGAGGTATCCTGCTGGTATCAGGTCGAAAGGTTGACCTTGATGTCACATCTTCATGGGGTAACTTGGGAGCTAGGTTTGAGGGATGCGACTGCGGAGAGTCGGAGATAATTGCAGACACTAAAGAAGCGCTTCCTTCCGGTCACAAAATGTGATCGACCTTTGCAATCTTAAAGTAAAGATACTACCGCACATATGCTTAGAAGTGAAATTACTTGAAGACAGCGGAATGCCACAAGTGATAAGATTTTGACTTAAGCCGGCCCTCACCAGGGAGGCTGGGATTTATGGTATTCGTGGAGAGGAGGTTCATTCGTAAGTCATCGTCAGTCATTGACATCTGTCAGAAGCCATTATGGTACAGCCATAAATGTCGGCCCGTCATTAATGAGGTCAAATAATGAGCCCTTGAACCCGTCCCACCTTCGTTGCCAGAAATACTTGTGAAAGGCAAAGAACTGCTCAGCACACGCTGGACAGTAAGAAAGCCTCGTCAGACTCTTCCAAAGACTTTCCGGCCGCAGCGGAATCTCAAGCAGTGCTAAAAACAAGGGGAAACATCCGAACTGGAGCTTTGTATCGGGTCCACCGTAGAGAAGAATCTTATCTTTCTCTTCCATGATGTCGTTTGCATACGACACGGCAATCCCATCTTGGCAGGATAGTGGGTACTTGAGGCGATGGATGAGCAGTAGAGAGGCGGATCGGTATATGGCTGCTTGAGCTCGTAGAAGCATGATCTCAGAGTCGGTGAACGGCATACTTTGTAAAGATGATTTATCAGGTGACCATTCAAGGACTTGTTGCTCGATGACATTCAATTTCTGGCTTTCCGGCTGAGATTGAACCTTCATTTCGTGGCTCACTTCGCACAGATCATATAGTATTGGCAACAGGGAAACACACAACCCGAACAATCTATCGACAACATGAGGTCGATGAATCCGTGGTCGAATTATTGGAGTCTCCCGTTTGATCAAACATTCGAGTAGCTCCCAAAATATCGGAGTCACTGTGACCGGGTCCAGAAACCCCACCTGAGCCAGCTGCGGATACCACGGCTTGGCCAGATATAGCGAGTGGCGTAAAATGAGCATCGATCCGGTAGAGACAATAAATGTATCCAATGCAGCCAAGCTCTGGCCTAGAACAAGAACAGCCAATGCGTCATTGTCATTAGCGATTTCTGTGGCTTGTAATTTGCGCAGCAATTCTGCAACCCCGGCGATCTCTGCATGGGCTGGTGCGGTGGTATTTGGCTTGCTAGTGCTTGTCATGTACCTGATCATCACAGAAAACATATCTCTTAGAATATGAGGGGCTTTGAGGTAGGAATAGTTTAAAGCTTGGCGAAAGCTTTTGGTAAAGGTTGGCCCGATCATGAAGATGTCGATCAACTCATAAAATTCCTCGTCGGTAGGCTCAGGCGCTGATGTGATTTGCTGTTGGTTCTGACCAAGCTCCTGAAGAATATCCGGTAATCTTGCTTGGACGCCATGGCTGACTGGGCTGTTGAGATGGCCAATCCCCAGAGGCTCTTGCTCTGAGACAGTAATGGTAGAAGCACTTTGCGACAGTGGAGAAAGACTCTGGGCCTCTGTACTTTGCGAACCAGGTGTCCTTGAAGCGGGCGACCGGTCCTGCGAGGCCCACACTTGGATTTCCGCTGCAGGTCCAAGCAGTTTAGATCGTGCGGGACGCCCCGGTGGACGGGAATACCGAGCCGTTGAGCAGTCCACAGCAAGGTGGGCACATCGAATACACTTGTCCAGGCCTTTTTCGCGTTGACACTTCTTCTTCTGCGCGTAACATTGGTCACACGATCGCGAGGTCGGCATATTTCATGTCGGAGCTTTTTTCAAGCTTCTATTGGATGGGTTTAGGACTGTCAAATCGGTGTGGCTCGTGTCACATCCGAGAGGGACAAGCCGAGCCGGTTGAAATGGTGAAGCTGATTCAATGCACTCTCGAGTAGCTTGGCGATTCCTTGATTCGAGTCGCACAGCCTTCATCAATTGAACTGAATGCTGGAAATAGAAGAAAGGGGAGCGCAGCATGCTCAAGCAGTCCTAGGGAAGGCTGAGAATCGGATTAGCTAAGCGTAATCGGAGGCTTATTTCCTATTTGGGTAAAGATGGTTGGGGCTTAATATACTTCCCCGCATCCCAATTTTCGGTGGAATTTGTGGAGATATGGAGATATAGACCCATGTACATTGCATGGCTATGGCTTAGTATCGGTAGTTCGGCAGGATTTGCCCTTACGGTTGAACCTCGGAAAAGCGATTTAGGTCTGAGCCTCCACTTACGGTCTGCATAGGCATGGATCTTCTTTGCTGGTCCGAGGACTATGAACCGCTCTGCCTTGTCTGCTGCTCTAAGTATCTCTGTTCTTATATAGGTGATATGTAAATATTTCAGTCATATATTATCACTAACGTCTGGCCACAAGAGAAGCAGTTCTTGCAAATGTTCGAATCCAGCATACATGTGTCTTATCATATGGATGATATCCATTCCTATGAAATGACCCTTAAAATAGAGCAAAACCACAGCTCGTACACGATTGCGATCTTCAAATGAGATGTATAGACAGATCACCTAATTTGCGGTAGCTTGTTGTGCGGCAAACTCCCTCTGCAACTCGCGAAGCCTCACGAGTTGCTTCGAGCCCTTGTTTCTCACTCGCTCTTGCATCCAGCTGGGCAGACCACGAAGGAATGAAGCAGAGCCATGATTGCTTGGAATGATGACTTGGCCACCAGTCTGTGATACAATCTGCTTGACCACAGCAGATGAGACGTCTCTTGGGCTCATAATCGGGGCCTTGAAGTGCTTGCCTGCATTGATGAGGCCGTCGATCAAAGGAGTACGCACCCAGAAAGGATGGATTACGCTATTTAACCTATTAGTGAGATGTTTCTCTCAAAATATTCAGAAGATCTAGGAACCGACCTTGTTCGGACTTTCTTTGCTTTATACCAATGTCGCAGCTCCTGAGTGAGACTCTCGTGGAAAGCAAGTGCGGCTGCCTTTGACCCAGCGTAGGCGGATAGTTCTCCAACAGCGGCGAAACTTGCGATGCTCGCCACTGTGATGATATGGCCATGATCTTTCTGGATCATAGATGGAAGGAACTCTTTCACCGTCCAGTAGTGAGAAAGAGTGTTGACCTCCATAGTGAGGCGGATATGTTCTTCGGGCGCATCGAGAACAGTCTCTCCAAATCCAACGCCTGCGTTGTTGATCAGAATAGTAGGGTTGCCATGCTCCTTTCGGATCTGATTTCCAACTTCCTTCACAACGGAGGAAGATGTAATATCAGCGCGGTAGAAGTATGCATTTGAAGCTGCAATTGACGGTCAGTAAATGCCTCATCCATAGAGTTCCATGAGATAGACATACGCAGCTCAAAGATTGGCTCTTGCACGTCCAAGATAATGACTTTTACGTTCAATTTGGTCAAATCTTCCAGAATCTGCCTTCCAATCCCGCTGCAACCGCCAGTGAGGACAACTAGCTCCCGGCTGGGATCCCAAGGACCAAGTCGCACCCAGTTGTTTTGCGCTTGATGGGAAATGTAGCGATTAATGACGCCAAGGGTTTTCCATGCTGCCAGGAATGCAAGTCCCTTTCTGACAGACGGAATAAGAATGAATCGCTGGACCTGGTGAGGTAGCTTATCGAAAAGGGTCTGGAATGCCCCTGAGACAACCTTGCTCAAGGCCATTTTGTAGTGACTTGGATGTAGGAGAGGGACGTTTTTGACCACCAAGAATGACCAAATAAGTACTCGATCTCTGGAGGCCTAAGATAAGAACGCTCCAACTAAATTATAATCAAGAGTGACGAGGAGGAGGATCGGATCCGCCGGCATTGTTGAAACAGGGAGGCCTTCAGCCTTACTTAATAGCAGATGCTGGGCAGGGTGATGGTTGCGAAGCCACCAACCATCTTATTGGACAAGTTCCCCTCATTTCTTAACCGGGCAACCACCTCGGCCTGCATCACCCTCGTATCGATTATATTAGTCGAATATTAGTCGAAAGGCGACCAAGTTGCCCTCTTTGACGCGTTTGTCGGTATGTGCGGGGAATTCATGCTCCTTCGGGTAAAATCCACCGATAACAAGCGCCTCTCTGTATCCCCAGATGTATCCCCCCCCTTCGTCGGGTTCCGAACAAGATACATCAACGACCAGCCGAGGCACTAACTAATTTGGCTACCTATGCGGGGTTCGGATATCTACAAATCCCAAAATCCAGTTCAAACCTTCTGTATAGAATTCATATTCAGCATTGCGGTCGTACCGGAACTGTCGCATGACTCGGGCGATCTTGTTGCCTGGCCCCCTATAAGTAACTCTCCACTTTCGCAGTCATTCCCGAATCCATACACCGTCATTGTTATACTCCAACAGTCCCTGTCCAAACCCTTCATATACCAGTTTGGAAATCCAGCTAAGAAGATTTCAGTCCACGCAGCCGTGAGCTACCTACAATGACTGGCGAACTTGTTACCAGTGAACAAACATCATTCGATGTCTTGATCGTTGGCGCCGGTATATCCGGAATCAACGCTGCATATCGCTTGCATCAGGCATTTCCCCAGTATCGATATGCAATCTTAGAAGCCCGCGATCGTATCGGCGGCACTTGGGATCTGTTCCGCTACCCAGGAATCCGGTCCGACTCGGACCTCTACACCTTTGGCTTTTCATGGTATCCCTGGAACCGATCAAATCCCATCGGAGAAGGAAAAGATATTTTGGCATATCTCAATGATGCTATGACAACACACAACATCAGTCCTCATGTTCTTTTCCAACATCGCGTGCTCTCCGTCGAATGGGACCAACGAAGCTGGACGGTCAACATTCAATGCGATGGCTCGCAATTCCAATATACAGCGAAATTCCTCATTTTTGGAACCGGTTACTACGACTATAATGAGCCACTAGCCACCACGATCCCCGGGATTGAAAACTTCACGGGAGAAGTGATTCGTCCCCAATTCTGGCCCGAGGACTTTGATTACGCGAACAAGACTATTGTAATCATTGGAAGCGGTGCTACTGCCGTGACACTCGTTCCCAAACTCGCTGAAAAGGCCGATCGGGTGACGATGCTCCAGCGAAGTCCCACGTACCTTGCATCAATTACCAATCGGTACTCGGGGGGTTGGTTAAGCCGCATACTACCAACTACGATCAACTACTACATCAATCGACTGAAACGTCTGGTCATGGGTCGCTTGTTTTTCGCTTTCTGCACGGCATATCCGAAAGCCGCGAGGGGGATGCTAGAAAAAGGGATGATGAAGGAGCTTCCACCTGGAGTTCCATTGAGTCCACATTTCAAGCCACGGTACAATCCATGGGAGCAAAGGCTCTGTGCCTGTCCGAATGGTGACTTTTTTGCGGCCTTACGATCTGGAAAAGCCCATGTTGAGACTGGGTACATCGAGACTGTTGACTCAGATGGTATTCAACTGAAATCAGGCAAGAGGTTGTCCGCCGACACCATCGTTACAGCGACGGGGCTCAAGCTGCAATTCATGGGTGGGATCCCAATCATCGTGAATGGAGAGAAGATCGATCTCTCAGAGAAACACATGTGGAACGGCTTTATGCTACAGGACCTGCCTAACGCAGCTCTTCTCCTTGGATACACCAATGCATCTTGGACTCTTGGCGCGGATGCAAGCATGTCGTCTATCTGTCGACTTCTCAAACTCATGGATCGCAAGGGCTATTCCGTGGCTTGTCCTAATCTGAAAGACTCGTCAAAGCTGGAACCCCGGCCGTTGCTGGATCTTGCCTCGAATTACATCAAGCGTGCTCAGGGTGTGCCCAAGGCTGCGTCTCTGCGACCATGGATTGGCCGGACGGATTACTTTTCTGATCTATGGTTTGCAACTTTCGGAAATATCACGAATGGGTTGAAACTGAGTGCATAGATTGATTTATGGTAGGCGGATTGTCGATTCTTTTAGCAGCAGTGATTGTATTTCTTTGGTTTCCGAGCCCTTTGTGTTCAATATGGGCATGGCACATATATGATAGTTAGATTTAATATATTTGATTATAGTTCAACTTTACGAGAGACAACAAGATCAGACTCTAAATCTTGGACACACCGCAAAGGTCATTGTTGTAGTATTCATGGGTCACATTGTAGTCTCTGTCCTGTGTTCATTACCTGGAGTCCTGGCTATCGTGGCTGTTCTCTTCTTCCTCTAAGATCGTTGACGACATGAACATTTTAGACTCCCAGTCGTAAGATTGATCTTTGGGCTCTGCCAATTCAGTTGAAGGAGCGTTTTGAATTGATGGCTGTATTCGGAGGAATTGTGACAAGGAGTCTCCAGCAAAGTATAGGCATACGCCTACTGTGGCTCCAGTGACAACAGCGCCCGTCACGAATGTCAGGAATGCCTGTTATTCAATGAGTATAGAATTTCACAATGAAACTAATGTTCCATGAGTTCATAAGTTGGAATCAACAGGACTTACCTCAAATTTCAGCAGGATCTGCAATGGAAATAGAGTGATAGAGAGCAGACCACGGCCCAGGTAAAGCAGGGGCAATGCAAGCCAATAAAGCAGAGTGTAGATGAATGACCAGGTGTATGAGAACAACACAGTCAGCACACCAAACAGCGCACTGAGAATGGACACCAGGCCCGTCACGGCCGGACTTTCATCATCCATCAGAATGTTGGATCTTCCTGAAGCTGGAATATTTACTTGGGATTAAGCTCCGAAGCTCAACATGGAAAGGGGGCAGAATCCGGGGAAGCCGAGTTATCACCGCCCGTACCCTAAGCCCTAGCCTGATTGGATCGCCCAGCGTCATCATCTCGACCCTCAACTTCTGGTCAAAAGATAACTCACTCCGTCTAGGTCGCTCTCTACGACGCCTTGATGCAGTCAGTCTGATCGATATCCACGCCAATCTCCTCGTCGGCCGATCCTCCTCCCTGAGACGCCCTACTACACCCACCACCCAAACCTCCCACTGCTACCCCGCCTTCGATGGGCAACAACCCTTCCAAAGGCCCAGCCGGTGATGGGCCGGCTGGCCATATCCCCCATGCCGCTGGTGAGCGCAAGGTGGTGCGTCGCACCTCGCTAAATGCCATCGCCAACCCAAAAGCGACTGCAGCCGACCCCTCTGCCACCAGGGAGACCGCCGCGGGACACTCCGCCGGATACCAGGGCTCGGTGCAGCATCGACTGCAGCGCAGCCCGGCCGATTCTCCGAGCAAAAGCACCAGCAGACCCCAAAAGCCCGAGGCCAGGAGACCCGGGTATGCGCAAGGCCGGAATATCGCACCGCAAGATCACTCGAACCCGATGCAGGTGCCCGCCGCGCGACAGGCCGCGGGGCGCGATCCTGTGGCACCTTCGGGCCCGCCGCTGAGCTCGTACTATAGCGCGTCGACACATTTGCAACGGCCACCGCGCATGCCATTGCCCATTGGTGATGCTACGACCACGCCTGGCTCGCCGATCAGTGGACCCGAGGATTCGCATATCCAATCGCTTCCGGCGGACAGGCTTCTGGATGAGAAGTTAGACCAGGGAGCATCCAATTTGAGCAGTGTGACCTTGGATGGTGAAGAGATTGTGGATGAACTTCAGCCGTACGCTACTAGCGCAGTTGGGAAGGCAGTGCCTACCTATATTGAGTGGTCTGGACCAGGCCAGAAGGTCTATGTGACGGGTACCTTTGTGAATTGGGAGAAGAAGTTCAAGCTGCACAGAAGGTATGAGAGTATTCGTCTAGTGCAAATTGCAGGATGATCTGGGGGGAAAGACAGATGAGCTAATATCATAACAGTGAAGGCGAAGGCGCCACCATGTCGACAACGCTGAATCTGCGGCCTGGTACCCACCACCTGAAGTTCATCGTTGACGGAGAAATGCGAGCTTCAGATACTCTCCCCACTGCAGTTGATTTCACCAACCACCTGGTGAACTATATCGAAATCAGCGCCGATGACGGACACGACAGCCTCCCGCCTGGTATCCATGCCTCGCAGACTTTAGCCGACGGCGGCAAAGATGGCCAAGCAGACGAGACGGATGAACCCCCCAACAAGGAAGAGCCCGAGGAGGAAGTCCCCCTGGTGACTTCGGTCGGGCCATTCCCCAATTCCTCGCAGATTTGGACAAGGACGAGGATAGTGCTGCTTATCTACAGGCGGCAAATGTCATCAGTGACACCCCGACTCCTCCCAGTTTGCCGCTGTTCCTGGGTAAATCGATCCTAAATAGCAATACGCCTACCAAGGATGACAGCAGTGTTCTGAATTACCCCAATCACACTGTTTTGAACCATCTTGCCACGAGCAGTATTAAGAATGGTGTTCTGGCTACCAGTGTGACGACTCGATACAAGCGCAAGGTATGATATATATACCCCCAGATTCCTACTTCGTTGTGCTTTGCTTACCGTTATGCAGTACGTTACCTCCATTTTGTACAAACCAACCGGCGACATCACCGAGTGAGCGCTGCCCGGTGACAATGCAGATTCATCTCTTGCATGCGTCTACCTGGAGGGACAAGCGATCTATGCGAGTCTCCAGAGGCGCGTGTTCCTGGACACTGCATCAAAGCTCAGCACATCCCCCGGGGATAGCCCTCCGTCAGTTGATCAGCAGTGTCGTGGAATCCCTACTAAACAGCCCATGCGACGATGACCGTATATGGTTCAGTTAGAGAAGGAGACGGCATAACGGAGCGAGGGCAAGTTGCGATGGAAAGAAATGTGGCTCCGATCACATATTGCATGAAGTTTAGGCGTTCCTGTACTTGATTCTTGGGAGGTTTTACATCGGAGCTGGAGTTTTCTTTCGATCATGCAAGCGAGGTTCATAGTTATGGCCGTGCAGGCGCTTGGATTTTGTTGACGAGTACAGAGTTGTTTTTTTATTTCAATAGTATTCTTACTGTGCATTTGTTTGATTGATTGTTTGGCTTCGATAGATGGATAGGTTCATGGGCACGATATAAGAATCGGAACTTCCTAAGGATAGTTTGACATCTGACAGCCAAACCAAAACAAACCAAGTCTCTTCTACCATAAATCGAATCCCCAACCTTGAGATTCCCTATATACATTCCCCAAGTTAGTGCATCGCCATCCACGGACACCGATGAACATCGCCAGTCCCCTAATGCAGCCCCTTTACACGCTCTAACATCGTCAAGAAAGACTATTAAAGAAGTAGAATTAAAAAAATATAATATTATAAGATGAATACAATCATGGTTAGAAAAAGAAAATGGCTAAGAAACTACAAAAAATGAACTCCCCCCGCCTAGGGGTGTGCCCGGCCGTCCGTGGAGGTTGTAGTATCAACACTGGCCCAGTACTTTCTTCTTTTGTTTGCCCAATCCTCCAGGGCACGCCAATGGTTGACCAATTTATGGTGGATATCAACAAGGCCACCAGAGGGGGAGGGAGTGATTGTTTGACTTTGAAACCGTTAATAACCTCTGGAACCCCATATTGATGCCGGCTTGATATTGAGAGTCTTGATATGCATGTTTCATTACGCGTGATAATTCTAGTTTTGGTTTCCCTCTCCATCTCAATCCTCTCGCCACTTGACGAATACCTCATCTGTCCGGAATCGCTGAGTGCAAGTAGACTCCTTCAGGGGAGTCCGAAAGCCCGTCTGGTACGCCAGCATGCCAGCCTGTGCAATCATAATACCATTATCAATGCAGAACCGTTCATCCGTCGCATAGACACTGCCGCCTCGATCCCGCGCCATAATACCCATCATCTCCTGCAATCGCTCGTTCGAGCCCACGCCTCCAACAATCAGCACTTGCTGGGAGCCAACATGTGCCATAGCGCGCTCGGTGATCTCAACCAACATCGAGAAGACGGTCTCTTGGAGGGAGAAGCAGAGATCAGCCCGAGTAGGCTTGCCGTCCGTCTCTGGGATTATCTGTGCATCGCCCACGGTGGAGGCTTGCTTGTCCGCATCCCCCTTTGCGGCCTCTTCGCCGCCTAGACCCCATTGAGCGGCCAGTCCGTCAATGGCGGCTAGTAGTCCCGAGAAGGAAACATCCATGCCTTTCACCACGTATGGTAGATCCACGAGTTGTTTGCCTTGCTTGGCTAGTTGTTCGATATTATATCCCGGTGCCGGGTCATTGGAGATATGTAGTGTGCGCGCGAAGCGATCCAAACAGTTACCGACTGCGATATCAAGTGTCTCTCCGAAGATGCGGTATCTTTGCGAACTGTAGGCGATGACTTGTGTGTTGCCGCCAGATACGTATAGGACGACTGGGTTGGTAGCGCCGGTAATGAGACGGCCCATTTCGATGTCTATAGCAGCCCGAGGATAACGAGTCAGTTATAAGATACTCAACCACGTAGATTGTTCTTCCTGGGATGATATTGATACATACGTCCAACACAATGGTTTACTCCAACCAATGGCTTGTTCCAAAGCAAGCTGAGCATCCGCGCAGCCACCACCACGCTTTGCAGCGGGGCACCCATTCCAGGGCCCTTGGTGAAGCAAATACAGTCCACATCCTCCACTGACACGCGAGCCTCCTTAAGAGACTTCTTCACCAGCTTAACCACCCATGCGCGATGATGACGCGCAGTATCCTTGGGCAAAAACCCCTCGCCAGGTGGGGAAACGTAGGTGTGCCGAATGTTGGCGAGGACCTGCGGCGGGCTGCCATCCTCGGGATGCAGCATGATGCCCACACCAAGCTTGTTGGCGGAGCCCTCCATACCAATGGCGATCATGACGGCTGAAATGAAGAGAAGAGAAAGGTTAATATGACGAGTATGAAAGAGTCCACCACCGGTTGAATTAGTTCACCAGTTCGATAGAAGGTCAGCGGGTTTTTTCTGTTATCAGCCTATCGGCCCGCTAAAAGCGGCACTCCCGTTTCTCCGAACCAAAATGTACTTTCTTTACTTCGGACTCTACTTCCCATACTCTACTCGGTCTGTCTTTTCTTCCTCCACTTCTTCTCCTGACCCTTAATTCTCTTCCCTTTCTTTCTTTTTAGGGCTTCTTTATACATACTGATTGAGATTTGCATTTCTATCTTCTTGTATATCTTGTCTTTCATTACTTCCCTGCCCCTCTCACCTCCCTAAGAATCGGGCTTTGCTACAATGTCCTCCTCCGCCCACTTCTCCGACCCCTCGAGCTTCCAACAGCAGTCAAACGAGTTCGTCGCTTGGCTTGAAGCCAATCCAGGCGTAAAGGTCAACCCCAAGATCTGTCTAGCAGACCTAAGATCCACAGGCGCCGGTCGTGGAGTCGGTAAGTCCAATCTGCATTTCATTATTACTATTTCCCCCCACCCACCACACAAAATCCACCCAGCGGCAGAGACTGTGTGTCCACCAAAATCTTACTTAAAGAAACAATCTTTCTCATTATCATTCTTCTCTAGTGGCCCGTACCAGTATCCCAGAGGGCGAAGAACTTTTCTCAATTCCGCGCAATCTCATCCTCGCCGTCCAAAACTCGGAGTTGAAGAACCTGCTCGGTCAAGATGTGGACGCTCTCGGCCCATGGCTCTCCCTAATGCTAGTCATGCTTTACGAATACTCGCAAGGCGCAAATTCAAGATGGGCCTCTTATTTCCGAGTCTTGCCGACACGTTTCGACACACTTATGTTCTGGTCGTCGGCGGAGTTACATGAGTTGCAGGCTAGTGCTATCGTGGACAAGATTGGTAAACAAGGCGCCGACGAGTCAATCTTGCAGTCGATTGTGCCTATTGTCAGGGCCAACCCGGGACTGTTCCCGCCTGTTCATGGAGTTGCCTCGTATGAAGGTGATGCCGGCGCTACGGCTCTGCTTGAACTGGCTCATGTCATGGGCTCGCTGATCATGGCTTATGCGTTTGACATTGAAAAATCCGAGACCGAGGAAGACGATGTCGATGACAATGATGAAAGCTACATGACCGATGATGAGGATGAGCAGCTGCCTAAGGGTATGGTGCCTCTGGCGGATTTGCTCAATGCCGATGCGGACCGGAACAATGTGAGTAATTTCGCGGTCCCTTTTGCCACCTTGCTCATACTAATTAATTCTACACAGGCCCGTCTCTTCCAAGAAGAGGAGTGTTTGGTCATGAAAGCTATCAAACCAATTCAGGAGGGAGAAGAAATCTTCAATGATTATGGAGAGATTCCCCGTGCGGATTTGCTTCGTCGGTATGGTTATGTGACGGACAACTACTCCCAATACGATGTCATCGAGCTGCCCCTCCGAGATATCTGCCAAGCAGCAGGCCTTTCCAACAGTGATGTCGAGTCCCAGCCAAGAGTATGTATTCATTCACCCCACCTCATACGATCCAATACACATCGCCGACCTCCCTCACTCCCATCAAACCTTCCAAGCTAACATCCCACCAGCTCGAACTCCTCGAAGAAAACGACATTCTGGACGACGGCTACGTGATTCCTCGACCAGCCCCGAACGCTTCTCTCCAGGACATTCTTCCCGCCGAATTGGTCGTCCTTCTCACCACTCTGTCCCTAACGCCAGAAGAGTTTGACCAGCGCCGTTCCAAGAACAAGCCGCCCAAGCCTGCCATGGAAAGCAACCAAGCCGGTCTTCTCCACAAGATCCTGCAAACCAAGCAAGCACAGTACGGCAGCTCTCTCAACGAGGACATGCAAATCCTCACCAGCCTACTCGCTCCAAACGCACCCGCCTCGTTGGATGGATCTGCGCGTCGCCAAAAGATGGCCCTGCAGGTACGCATTGGCGAGAAGGAGGTTCTGCAATCTGTTCTCGCCATGTTGGAACCCCTCGTCTCTGGTGGATCTCTCAAGCGCAGCGCCAACGGCGATGCGGGTACCAGACACTCGAAGTCTGCTCGCGTGTGAGCGAGGAAACCCGATTCTCTATGACGATACCAGACCGACCCGATTACCCTACCAAGAACCAGAACGACGAAAAGTTTTCGCGAATGATTATATTTCTGTTAGATTTTGAAGTCTTTTTTTTCTGCCTTTCTCCGCTTCTCCCCATCGTCGCGGGCATCATAACTTCAGACATCCATCATACAAAAAAAGGGCCAATTCATGGACCCGATGCTCCTCCCCAGAACAGGAAAGGTGAAGAAAATAATATGTACACTAACAATGCAGAAGACAGCCAAAACAGGCAGCACTGTGCCGCCCGCTTCGAAATTGGCATCTGCCAAGGGATTGAGATGTTGGGAGGAAAAGAGGTGTGCGGGGAGAAGCGAGAAAGGTGGTGGGTGCGACGCGAAACAAGAAAAAATCAAACACCGGGCTTCATCGAATCCCTTCGTCGCTCGCGGGGTGTCATCAGAACATAAGAGGGTGTGGTACTAAAACTACAAGGGTGATAGGGAAATGGGAAAGGAACAAAACCGCGACGAAGGGAATCAAAAACAAGCAACCCACACAGGAACGCCCGCCAAATGCTGAAAAACGGGAGAAGAGAACAAAAATTCGAAACAAAAGGGGAGGAGAGCAAACAAGAGCACGCTCATGATGCCTCGGACGACACAGTCACGCCGTTGGGAACAGGATTCGCACCCGGAGCGTTCCCAGCTTGGTCGGCCTGCAACCGGCGTTGCTGAGCTGCTTGTGCTTGCGCCTGCGCATGAGCTTGGGCAGCCACTGCGGCTTGTTCGCGCGCCTTGGCCATGGTGATGGCTCGGTGCTGCATGATCTGGATGCTGTATGCGTCCGTGTCATAGGTGGGTTCCTCATCGGAATCCTCCTGATCATACTTGAAACGATCGGCCTTGAACGGATCCAGTTCGACTTTACAACGCGCCACGAGATTTCGACGGTCAATGAACAACCGACCACCTCGTCCGACTCGGCGACGGAAGGACGGCATACGGTGTGGCTCATCATGCAGCTCCAAGGCTCGCGAAGCCAGCTTATCTTTGGAGAAGAGTGGGCTGGTCACATCTAATGAGGTGTCCAACACATTACTCGAAGACTGTGATGATGGAGGCGTGGGCAATTGTGCTGTGAATGCAGGACGGAACGCAGCAGCGTCGAATGTCCTTTCGGGGGATGGGGAGAGTGGCGCGCGGGTATGATCCACAAAACCCTCGTTCCACTTGATATGCTTGGCAATGTTGGCCTTGATATCGCGAAGAATTTCGTTTTCCTTCTCGGACTGGACGTCCTCGAGCAATTGCAAATCCTCTGCACCTTGGAGACCAGGCTTGAGAGGCATACGGAGCTGGGGCGCATTGGGTTGCCGAGGAGGCATCTCGATCGTCTTCTTCTTGGGCTGTGAGAAAGGTCAGTATATGTGCATCGTGCGATTGAAGAAGTTGTGGTGCTCACCTTCTGGTTGATGAGGTCCTCGTCATCGTCCTTGATGTTGAGTTTACGCTTCATCTCCTTGACCTCGTTGCGCTGCGTGAACAACGTGCGATCCATGCCGAGCATCTCTTTACGAGCGATTTCGCGCTGGCGCACCAATGCAACCAACTGTCGAGCCTCTTCTAGCTCCTTACGAAGTCGACGAAGCTTCTCTGCGCTTTGCGCATCGCGGCCACGAGTCTTGCGAATCTGGCGCACTTCTCGACGGCGGAAACAGACGAACGGATCACTGTCATCTGTATCTTGACCGGTTTCAAACTGAAAGAACAAGTCAGTATATGCAATTACTTGTTTCGGAACGGTCCCGGCTTGAATGCAAGGATGGACTCGACTCACCTTCAACATTGGCTCTAGCGGGAGGTTCTCCGTGGTCAATCGGCGCGCCTTCCAGTGCTCATAAATGTCCTTGGCAAAGCGTTTTACACTCTCTTCTACGGCAGCATCCATGGACTCCGCCATATCAGCAAAGGAGAGAACCGGGGGACTATCAACGGCAGCGAAAGGCTGTTTGGCTTGCGCAGTCTCTTCGAAGAAGTTCATGGTGGCCTCGAAATCATCCTCGGAGCACTGACTGGAAGCGTCGCGCTTGGAGTTGTAATTCCTCAACCACGCATCATCCTCCTCGTTCATGTTGTACGGACATCCGCAACAGTCCTCCACAGTGGAGGAGAAGCGGATGTATGTCGCCGGTTGCGAGAAGATCGGAGGGTACAGTTTGGCATATTGGATGTCACTGACGATGACCTCGCGAGTCGGGATATGAGCATCCTTGTCTTTGCCCTGAGCGGCAGCATTGATTGCGGCTTGCAAATGGAATTCCTGTGTGGCGCGCGCCTCGAGGTTAGCATCGTGAAAATTTCGTGTCGCTTTGGCGATGTAATCACGTGATCACATGCAGGGATGAGGCTAAAAATAAGTGGCTCATTGGGGACACTCACCGACTCCTCCGCCTTTTCGACGCCGGTCTCGATCTGTTGTAGGGTAGACTGGATCTCATCGTCTATGAGGTCGATCTCGTGCTCGCGGACGATGGGGATGGACGCCTTGGAGGTGAGCTTTTTCGGGCGCGTCCGGCCCAGGCCCCCGTACCGAGTCATAGCGACGGGACGCGCAAAAGGGCAACGACCATGGGCGGGGGGTGGGTAAAATGGGGATCACTCGAAAGGTCTAGTCATGCGCTTTCTCGTAATCGTAGTTTTGTGATGATATTCGATGGGAGGGGGGTGATATCGTTGGCGGAAGATTGGGGGGTTCTCGGCAAGCGGATGGGTTGACGTTGCAATGTCACCCGGTGATGGCCTGTTTTGGCCGCGCGCACGGCCTCAGGGGCTCGCTTGCCTGTCCGGATACGGTTAGTGCGGGGCTGGGCATTATCAGAATCATGTTAGATGCCTGAATCGGGAGACATGGGTGCCTTAAAGATCAGGCCTCGTTATCAGGTGCTTTATCAGGTGCCGTCAGGTGCCTTTCAGCTGTTCTCCGCTTCGCGCCTTCCGCTCTGGGCTTGTTTTGGCCCTTTCCCTTTTCTTCCTTCCTGTCTCCGTTCCTCTCTTCCCCGCTTATCTGATCTCTACGGGGTTGGATCTCGGATCTTTTTTTTTTCTGCCTCTTTTTCTCCACAAATTTAACTAAACTTCTCTCTCTTCTCTTCCCCCCTTCTTCCTCCCTACCTTCCCATCTCACATTCCCCTCTCCCCTCAATGGATCAACCCGCCGAGCCTAACACGGCTGCCATGCACAATGTGCAGCGCCGTAGAGGTTCTGTCGGCACTACCCAGCTGTTCGATAACATTGTGTCCACGTCTAACTGTATGTTCACTACCCAAGGAGATGCAATAAGGCTCGATGGAATAACCCCACCTTGGAACTGACACCCCGCAATAGTCGACCGCGATGAAGTGGACCGCCTGCGCAAACGTTTCATGAAGCTCGATAAGGTACTGCGCTGCTTTCCAAAGACTGGAGATTCGTTTATCCTCTGAAAAGTCGCTCACACTTGTTTACGACAGGATGCTTCGGGCACAATCGATCGCGAAGAGTTCCTTTCTCTCCCCCAGATTTCCTCCAACCCCTTGGCCACCAGGTTCGTTCCATCCGCTCCGAAGAATGCGACCTGCAAAGACGAGGTCAGAACACATTGGCATGGGGATCGTTCTAACACCGGGTGTCCTACAGAATGATTGCCATCTTCGACGAGGACGGTGGCGGTGATGTCGATTTCCAAGAATTCGTGACTGGTCTGTCAGCCTTCAGCTCCAAGGGCAACAAGGAGGAGAAGCTGCGCTTCGCCTTCCGAGTCTACGACATTGATCGCGACGGCTACATCTCCAACGGCGAGCTGTTCATTGTGCTAAAGATGATGGTGGGCAACAACCTGAAGGACATCCAGCTGCAACAAATTGTGGACAAGACCATTATGGAAGCCGACAGGGACGGTGATGGCAAGATCAGCTTCGAAGAATTCACTCACATGGTAGAGAGCACAGATGTCAACCTGAGCATGACCTTGAGTACGTATACTTTGTCTCTCGTTCTTCGGTGCTTCTATTGAGCCGATTGGGTGCTGACAGACTATACCAGGTCAAATATAGCCGGACTCGGGTGTGCAGATGGGCCAGCGCCACCACACGCCGCGCAACTCGCAACCTCGCGTACTTTCTCATCCAGCCCCTTGTCTCCCTTTGTTTTTTTTTTCTCACTACATTCTATCTCCACTTGATGCTGTACCCTTGAATCTCTGCCAGCCTTGGTGCGACATGATATGACCCCTCAATGACCCGCGACGTGTGCTTATGTAGTCTACTTACTTTCTGACCGGTTTTACCTTACGAGAACTGGAATCCGATGGAAGAAATTACTTTTTAAAAAAAAGGAAATATATGTTCGCGTATTGTCCAGCCTCATCTGATGACTCCATCTTATGGCAAGCCCTCGCCTCGCAAACGTGAATCCATCTATTTCGATCCCAGAAGAACACCGTCCAATCTCCGTTCATTCTCTGCGTCCTAGTGCATGTGTTGGGTTTATTCCATTATATTTGATTGGGTCTTGGGTGTTTCCTGCATCTTTTGCAGGACTCTTCCAATAGACAGCTCGGAAGAGTCTTGGGATAACTCCGTGGAATCAGTTCAACAGCGGATCATCTGCATTTCTCTAAATATATATCTCATTATCTGGTCAAAGGACTCGCGGAGATCCATCCTGGTACATTTTCGGACTGCCCCCGTAGAAGGTTGTGCACCCGTCTAGATATATATCCCGGCCTAGACTGGGAGTCATTAGGTACACACCATGGGCACCAACCTTATCTTTATGGTAGAAGACGGGCTCATAAATATCTAATGAAGAGGTATCAGGTATCTCACTAGTCAGTTAAAAATAGATATTGTCCTGCCCAAGACCCCAAACCTAACCACAAGAAGACCCAATTTCCAAACCACATCCAAAACACAACAATAAGGTAAGCCTCATCCATTCCACTCCAAACCCTGACAATCCTGAAACAACTCGGCCTAACCTCTTCCCGTCCAGACTGCACGTCTCGTGGTCAAATAGCAATCTCAACCAGGGAGAGGGGAGAGGGGAAACCCGACATCCGTCATAATCCCAATCTCGCCAGTCTATAGGTTGACCGGGTCGAACTCTCGGGAAGGATGGGTAGTACCGAAACCGAGTAGTGTCGAAACATATCCCGGTAGGATGGGGGGATTACTTTGTTGTCCAGTTGTATTTTTCTTTTTTCCTGTTTCTGTTCGGTTTCTGCTTTGGGGATTGCTATATTTGGTAGCGCGGTAATTCATTTGGGTCATCGTCAGCTGACAGGAGTTTTTATGCAGGTCGGGCGCTGGGAGGTAGTTCGCGAAGGTAAAACAGAGACAAAGACAAAATAAGACTGATTTAGTAAGTTTTTAGCTGACTAGATACAATCATGGCGTCAAGTAGATCGAAAATCGGAGATCATTGTTTACATTTGTGGATTTATTGTGGGTTAGGTTCGATGATGTCGGGTCGGTCCGGCGGCTGAACTAGAACATGGCTTACTTGAACCGTAGTGTTTGTACGGAGTACCAAGTCAAAGACTGGGCTGATTCGGACTAGACTGGGTTGGCTTAGTCCTTAACTCGCATCTCGCATCAGCCATGAGCCATCAGCCTCGCGGTGCAACTTCTATTCCGACAACCGGGCTCCTGGTTCCGGGCTGTATCCCGCGGCGCACAAAGCACGGAGAGCGATTGATATCAGGCCGAGTCCCGAGTTGTGCAGATTGCATCATTTGGCAGAACGAGGGAGGAAGAGAAAGAGAAAGTAAAAAGAGGAGAAAATTATAGTAGGTACTTATGCGCGTTTGAAATGAATTGTTTGGGTTGGTGTGAGGTCATATCGAGCATAGTACATCTCTGTAGGAAAGATGTTGACAAGAAGGTAGATAAACAATACAAGATCGATGCGATCACGATACTTCACAACCAACCCTGGATTATTCTACACTTATTGTTGTAACTAAGACCAGTCTGTCTCGGGTACAACCTAACAGACAACCCCCAAACCCAGGATAATACCTGACACGCCACGTTAATCTCAATCTGATGTGATGTGGCCCTCAACTGGGCTCCTATCATTTCATCATTCCTCCCTGGAAGATCATGTGGCTAAGCAAGGATAGGGCATCACATTATGGCTATGATAATTGATTAGAGCTAATGTATATGAAGAACAAGGTGAAACTAAGACTCGCCCCATGGCCCACGCGCCTGATTTCCTAAAGTACTGTAGGAAGTACGAAGTTCCATAGACTAGACCAGCCACGCGTATCTAGCGCGTCTTATGTACCGCCGACGTGATTAAGTACCCAATCTCCCAACATATTATTACCTGACCTTCACCAAGAGAAAGGTTATGACTACAAAGATATGGTACCTAACACGCCAACCTAACTCTTACACTACTCCCGACTAACGCACCCCAACCTCGGCACGTCCCCATCCCAACCGCAGCGTCGGATCCGATCAATCCAGTGAATCCAGCTGGGGGCAGAATAATGACACTGACAGAAATGACATGGGGCCACTATTATCGAGTTCCACTTTGTCTACTCCGTAGTGTCCACTCACCAGACTCACCAGTGCCCAGAACTAGTGCAGATCGGCCATCCAATCGGGCAGATCATCAGATGAGCCCTGACAATGGATGTCTCTGATTTTGAGTCCTTTTTTTCGCCTTATTTTTCTTATTTAGAGTCGAATTATTGTAGACTCGATTACTCGTACTTTCGTGCTGGAGGGGCATACATTACAGTAGTACACGACATATTATGTATGCGACAAGTGTTGGGTCCCGCCCATTCTTTAGGGTGGTACCCGGTACATGTACTTTGGTGAAGGGCGATCATGTCACGGCGTGTCGTGGTCTAGATACAGTACAATAATCCTAATCACCCTCAAAACACCCTCAAAGACTCGAGCTATGTCCTCTTCTTTTATAGGTTTGTTATGGTTCATCAAGTAGATATCCGCGAAAAGGGGGTGCCCGCGACAGACGCGCCCAGCAGCTGTCCGGGCAATTCAGCCCGCGGAATGTTTGAAGAACGCAGCACGCAGCCACCAAGCAAAGCAACAAAACCCTAGCTCGAGAGAGACCAACCCCCCTTTATTATTTCTGGTTCCTGATGCTAGTTGATTTGCCTTTCTATTGCTTCTATTTTGCTTATTCAATTGCTTCTTGTGCATGTCTTCTGATCTTGCCGGCCGAGAGGATTCCACCTACGATATGTACAATTTTCGGCTCTCAAATCCACACTGCATGCTCAACACCCAACTGGATGGGTGTGGAGTTTGACATGCGTGCTCCATACACCAGGGCGATAATAATTGCTTCTCGGTACCTTTGTACCTTTGTTGCGAGTGTCGATCCCTTCCGGGAGAGAGCAAGGGGATCTCCCGCCCTCCGCCCTGGGGAGGCTAACAACTTAACAAGTTTAACTACGGCGATGGGGCGACTAGACCGAAGAAGATCGGGACCTAAAATGTCAATAATCATGGGGATTAAGCCAAGATGACGGCAAGTCAAAATAAATAATACATTGATTTAATCAATTGAATTTCAACTATTACTGGATTGAGTCTCACTCTACTCAAATCACATCCAATTGATCCGAGGTTAAGAAGATCATTGGGGGGAGGCACCGCCACCATGTTCTGTTCTGTTCATGAATCGTCAGCCCCAGGCATAAGACTAAGAGTTACACATCGCAAAATAAAATAAGTATGGGAAAATTCAAATCACCACGGAGAAGGTGGGCTTGATTATAATAATTCACAATCATGACAAAACATGACCTCGCAACCTTACACCTGACCCCGAGCTGAGACTTGGCGAGAGTTATAGTACACTCTCTGTATATTTCTCATTCTTTTCGATTCTTTTGTCTTTCGACTCTACCTAATACTATCCATTGACATATCTCATCAAGATCTTTCCATTTTTGTTCACTCTACCAACCCTATCTCTATCTGTCATTCTGTCATGACTTCTGGATCCCCTTCTGTAAATCATCCCTAGCTTTCTTTCTTTTTCGGGAACCCACCCAAGGAACCAGCTTACCAGCGCACTGGGTTCCCGGGCGATCACAGACGTACAGCGCCCAAACGAGTTTAGGCGTAGATCGGTGTGTGATCTTCGACCCTAGCGTCCCTTCCTTCTGGGAATTTTTACAGATTTATCTACTTTCGTACTTTCGTTCCCCGACGAAAAGTGACCTACGGAAAGTAATAGTCTCTAAACTATCCCATCTATCCATAATCCACTTACTCGCCCTTCTACCTGTCTACCCAAGTACCTGGTCCACCACGAGCCCGATGAAGAGGTCGTGCTTTTGATCCGCTCCCAGTCCCTTGGGCTGTCGCCTTGTTCCTGGTATGTGTTTTTAATTAATAAAATTTATATTTTTTTCCATTATCTTATTTGATTTTATCCTTCCCTCCCTACTTTCTTTCCTTTTTTCAGCTAGATAACGCCCCTCTGTCTCTCTTTTCTGACTTGGCCCGTCTTTCTACTCCTCCCATCCATCTTTGGGGATCCTCTTGGTCCGTCCTTCTACTAGCGTCATCTTGTCTCGCCCTGCTTGTTGAGAATGGTCTGGTCTTGCTGACTCGCTGAGATCTCAGATTAGATTCATCATATTTTCTTCATACATTCATATTCGGTTGCTTCGGCTGTCTTATTTATTTCTGATAGTGTCTCAAGATCTGAGAAGTATCCATTCGACAAGGTTGACATCGGAAACTTTATTCTTCAGTGTTGTATATCTACTTGCTTCGTCTGTTCCTTCGGCGAAGAAGTCTGCATCGTTTCAAGATTGCGAGTGTTTGGATTGTTCAGCTGGCACATCATCGCAGTCAGATTATTCACCATCTGTGCAATTGCTCGGTTTCGTACTGTCAGACGCCAGTATATAACAAGGTGTGAAGGAGGGCATTTGCTGATCTAGACCAAGCCTGAGCAACTTGTGGTCATTTCCACAACAGGAATCCCTCGAGAGAAGAGATTACAAGAGAAGGAGGAGAAGAAAGAACGACAAACTGCAATTTCCTCGAACCATTCTGCTATTTTGAGGCTCTTCCCTCGCTTCTCCCAAGCTGGCCTCCTACGCAAGTCCACCGCTGTCCCCCAAGCATTGGGCCGACCTCGATCCGCACAGGCCCGTGTGGGACAGCCTGATGGATGGCGATCAACGCAGCAAGCAGCATGAGCGATTGATGGCACGGTCCATCAATGCCGCGAGCAGAGGCCGAGGCCGTGCAGCCGATCGCTTCGAACAGGCCATGCATACACGTGGAGACCCAACGGGGATTTCACAGGCGCCAGACCGCGCTACCATGTCCTACGACTATGGATACACAGGCAACTCTTTCCCCGGCGGTTCATTGCAGCCAAACGACGTACAAGCCTTTGGGGCAGACTATACGCGGCCGCGACACGCGCTGCATCATCCATCACTGGGACAGTCCTCACAAGATTCGGTGCAAGCGCATCTCGCGCAGCATCCAGACTCAGTGCAGCAGCAGCAGCAGCAATCTCGACGGCGCGCACCAGCCGAAACCACCCCATTGGTTCCGTACGAGTCGGCCATGCTGTACGGCTTCAGCCAGCAGGGTTCCTCTCATGGACCCTTTGACGTTGTCCCACAATACTCGACACGGCAGTCTGCAGCGATTGAAGCCCTGTCGAACCAGATGGCCATTCCACAATATTTCGCAGAGGAACCCACGGGGTCCGGGGTCCCTGGCCTCTCCCCATATCTGAATGCACTGGCATATAATCAACCTGGTTCCATGGCTCGGCCTAACAATGCACATCCTTTTCCGACTACTATGGCTGATTTCACGCCAATCGGGTCGGGATCGTCTGCTCAACCTGTTCAACAGGAGCAGCAACAGGTTGATCCATCTCAACTGTCTGAGGCTGACCCGTCCAGTCTCGAGCAGGCGTATGCTCAGTATCAGCGAGCGCTGCGCAGCACTTTCGATCAGACTCGCGCCGGACGATTGGTAGAGGCGAGCGGATCGCTGTTGGAAATTTCCGAGTGGCTTGTGACTAACGCACGGGATCTTGGTAGGTTCGGCTCGTTCTTGAAAACTTTTTTCTTGGGTTTCTTTCCTGATTTGCATGCGATGTTGTGCTGGTGAAATTAAGTTTTACCGCAGTGATCTTATTGTTCCACCTACCAGATGTACAGACCAGATTACCACGGCCTACTATGGACTACCTTCCTTTTCTCGCTATATGTCTCTGTTTCTTTCTACTTGTCTTTTGATTTCTTTCTTTTCTTTTTCCCGTGGCTTGCAGGCTTGCATCATCTGACATTTTCTTCGGTTGGCGGGGAAAAATGGGGAAGAAAAGACACTAATCGCGTTTGTGATACGTAGGAATCCTGCGCGACGATGATGAGCGGCGCTCGGAACGCTTACAGCTTTGGAATGACTTCAATATTTGCTGGCTAGCTATCTGTCAGAAACAAAAGGATCTGACCCAGGATGTCGTGGCGACAGGCCACCAACCACCACAGACTAGTTTACTGAGCCGGGATCGCATGGAGGCCATTGGCAAGGAGTTGATTCAGCTCTGCGACCAGCTGGAACCACACGGATTGGTTGATTATCAGATGGGGATTTGGGAGGAGGAGATTCTTTCTGGTAGGTGGATTATCTTTTTATTTTCGTGGTTTTGTTTTTGTGTCGGCGCTTGCCATGCCATGCTCCTCTCTACTTCCACCCCCAACATATCCAACTCTATACTTATGCTCAACTCTTCTTAGTCCTGGGTCAATGTCTGGATCTGATGGAGAGCAGACCCGAACTCCTGCGTATTCAGACCATTCCCGAACCCGCCACTGCAACACAGCGACCATGAACAATGAACCCACCAACATGAATCAACCGGCCCCCAAAAGGCCAAGCAAGAAAAGATACCCAACAAGGAAACGGGAAACTTCCGACACCAACTTTCCAACCTCCGATGCCCAATTCAAGCCCCCACCATCCCTCCCAGAAATTACAGACCTACACTAGTCTGTCAGATGCGACCACAGCCCCGGCCCCGGTCCCGATTGGGGGCATCCATCCTGCTTACAGTGCTTAGGCTCCTCCCGAGGGATCGGGCCCCATGCACCACTGGGAACAATTGGGAAACATTCCGCGCGAATCGACTTTCGAGGACTCGAGGGGCGTCAGCCGCGTCACAGGGGAAAGACGACCCGGTCCAGTGGGTAAGTGTGGGTGCGGGGCAATCATGATGGCCCGATGGTTGTCAGCCACAGGAGAGGCTATTGTTTACTAGCGTCGCGCCAATCGGGTTTCCTTGATGTGATATTCGAGATCGTCGGGGAGAGAGACACTGGGTCACGTCGAGTCCAAGTCCAACTGAGGCTGCCCCCAAACAAATTTCAAGTCCCTCCTGTGTGCGCTATGGAGAAGGGAGGAGTACATTGCCTCACTCTGTTATTACTCCAATCATGATGATTTAGGTTTGATGATGATGATGATGGATGATCGGGGATATTCACGGAGGGTTGGCCTCGATCAATCTGACTTCCGATCGATTCATGAAGTCATGAAGAAGCACTAGAGTGTACTATCACACCAGCCTTACCCGAAATTGTCATGCTGTCTGATACTACAATCCCGGGTCCAGCCGCACTCGCTTGAGGACTTGGTCTTGGACTCTGGTCTATCGCTAGATGTGTTTTGGATGTCTTGGACACGAAAAGTATTGCTGAATCACCGCGGGATGGGCTATTATACGGGCTAATTAACTAGTTATTTGGTCTACTACTCTACGCTTAGCCTAGTCTAGCTGCTCATCTCTTTGCACCGATGTCACCTAACTAGATGTCACATCATCATTTTTGGTTTAATGATCAAATAACACAATGCAATCAAAGATGGTCTCCATTGATTTACTTACTTTCACATCTACAATCTGTTCATTATCTTTTAAAGCTGTTGATACGGGTAACAATCACATACCACTTGGAACATATCGTATCTTTGCTCATGTGTTCCTGAATCCCTCATCTGAGTAACTTCTGACGAGAAACTTCCACTTTGGGCCAGGCGCAGCAAGAACTCAATTCTCAATCCTCCACTAACAAGTTTTTCCAAATCTTCCAATACTTCATACTTGATTACAATAACAGAAAACAGGGCTTGTGGGAATACTGTAGAATGTAGGTTTCCGGCATAAGTTGGTGCTCGACGCTTAGACCAGTCGGTTAGGGTTTCTGCACTGAAGATCATGTCGATTAGTATCTGTGGATCAGATCAGATCAGATCGCTTTGTCTTTGAGTTTTACATGTAGTCATGTACGGAGTGCAGTATGACCTGCTGATTGTGCAGAGTACTTTTGTAAGGGTCGGATCGGAGGGCTGGGAATTGGGAATAACCTACATACATACGTCTTATGAAGATGTTAATTGATACCAATATGGGGAAATACTTGGTGGGTTCGATAGCGAAATGCGGAGTTTAAGCTTTGAATATTCTCTCATAGCCTACGGGGTGAGCTCAACACAGGGTTGTCTTTCATGGTGTACCATTCTACTCAATTATAGACTCACACAGATGATCTGTGTGACTATTCAGATGCGAATCAGGAACGATGTGCACCCGTGGAGCAGTTGATCTCCCAGTGATGACAATTTCTTAAACCTTATTACCATCACAGCCCTGCGCTGCGCCTAAGCCTAGATCGACAGATCACCCTGCCAGGTACGCATTGTACATCGGCACTCGGCCCTTCACAGCCTTCACCGTACTTTGGTCAAATGTGAGACGCCGATGGCATTGATTCAATGGAAAGCCCCATATGCATTGTACAGGATATAGAACAGGACTGGCGGACTCGAGCAGCCATGCAGGTAGAATAATACATGATAGGTAAAAAGAAAATAGTAGTAAAAAAAATATCGCTCGACAAAAAGGTCTTTCTTCTCTCCCCTTTTAACGCTTGACCCAGGTAGGCATCTTACGGGCCTTGACATGACCAGGCTTCTTTCTTTCCACACGACGGGCATCGACGGTAATAACACCGGCTAAAGGAGAAAAAAGTAATTGTCAGCATAGGGTACACAACAGAACACCATGTATAAGATCAACATACCTTTTCGCAGAACAGGCTTCAAGGCTGGCTCATGCAACAGCAACGCCCGCCCAATAGCCAGCGTGATAGCCTCGGCCTGGCCAGTCACACCGCCGCCTCGAACCGTAATCCACGCATTATACTTATCCAACCGCTGTGTGCAGCGCAGAGCCCACAATGCACTCTCGCGATCATGCACCCGCTGGAAGGCCTCGACCAGCGACTTGCCATTGACGAGGACCTCACCCTCGCCCTCGACCAGCTGCACAACGGCAGTGGACTCCTTACGCTTGCCCTTAGCGCGTGCGCGTCCATTCTCGTCCACCGTCCGTGGCACATGCTGCACCGCGTACGGGTTTCCAGGACGCAAGAACTCCTCGAGCGTGCGCTTGACCTCGCCCGGGACCATCTCCGGTTGAATACGGTTCAATCGCTGCAGGATCTTCACCAAACTCTTGTATTTTTTCATCGGTACGGGCTCACCGACGTAGTCACGGAACTGGGCCAGCTTGAACCAAGCCATTCGCGGTGCGTCGCCGGGGGCGACGGTCGGGAGCGAGGCGTACTTCGCTTGCAGTTGCTCCAGCTGCAGGACGTGGTCGATGAAGCGTGGGCTACCGGAGAAGTAGGAGGGAGAGGCGGGGACAATGCGGGCTGGACGACGGGCGAAGTTGGTAAAGTCGATTTCGGGAGCTGCTGGTGCTTGGTCTTGTGTCGCGAGGGCCGACGGTTGCTGGCCTTCTACTTCGGTCGCATATGTCCGGGTCTGTCGGGCCAAACACCTAGTTACCTGGCGAGATGTTGATGATGAGTGTAGCCGCAAAGCCTGGAAGGCCTGGGTGAGGCCATTGGGCGTGGGCCGGGCCATTGTGAAGGAGATATGAAGATGTCACGGATCCTCTTGTATCTTCGGAGTCTCAACTTCTCAAGTCTCCGGGCTGCTGTTTTTCCCGCCACGTGACTTTTATGCAAGAACAGTTCCTCCGAGTCCCGACCGGTGGGATCCGCACAAAATTTCATCTGCCCCTCCCCTTTTGTTCCTCTCCTTTCCTTTTCTTTTCTCTCCTCATCACACATCCCTTGCTTTCAAAATGGCTTTCGGAAAGCTCTACGGTCTCCCTGTAGGTGTTATTTCTTGTGCTTCTCTATTGAAGCATTCCTTCTGACTTTACAATTCTTTTACAGGAGAACGGTCGTACCATCTCCGTCCTGGTCGCTGCCAAGCACAACGACCTCGACTTGGAGTTGGTCAAGACCCAGCCCAACTCTGCTGTTAACACCAGCGCTGAGTACCTCAAGATCCAGCCCCTCGGCAAGATCCCCGCCTTCGAGGGTGCCAATGGCTTCACTCTGTCCGAGGTTATCGCCATTGCCATCTACGGTATGTTGATGACAGCTGTTTTTTTCGAGCTCAAGACATTTTTCCACTTTTCCACTCTTACGCCACCACCATCGCCTCCCTGTTTTTTTCATGATGAGATATATCAAATTACTAGTTATCCCTGGCAGAACTACACTGTTGAGATGAACACACTCTGATCAAAAACCCAAACTCGAGAAGTTTGAGTACCCCGCCATGGGGGGAAAATTTTTCTCGAGGGGAGAGGGGCTGTTGGGCGGAACTTGGGCTTGGGACTAAGCTCCCCCCACCTCTCGCCCCCTTTCCTGAAGCACATTGTCCCATCACCACCCCTGATTGCATGATCCAATTGTGGATCCCACCACTTGTTTTTGAAACTTCAAAACATAAATGCCAAACCTCAACTAACTCGTTTTGGTTATAGTGACCTCCCAGAACGAGAAGACCACTCTCCTCGGCAAGACCAAGCAGGACTATGCTTCCATCGTCCGCTGGATGTCCTTTGCCAACGGCGAGCTCCTCCCCAAGGTCGGCTCCTGGTACCGCCCCCTCCTCGGCCTCGACGGCTACAACAAGAAGACCGTCGATGAGGCTGCCAAGGCTGCCCAGAAGACCATTGCCGTCCTCGAGCAGCACCTCACTGCCAACACCTACCTGGTCGGCGAGCGCATCACCCTGGCTGATCTCTTCACTGCCTCCCTCTTGACCCGTGCCTTCGCCACCGTTCTGGACAAGAAGTTCCGTGACGCCAACCCCGCCGTTACCCGCTGGTACAACACCATCATCAACCAGGCCGCTTTCAAGGCTGTTGTCCCCTCCCCCGTCTTCGCTGAGGAGATCATCAAGTACACTCCCCCCAAGAAGGAGGAGAAGCCCAAGCCCGCTGCTGCCTCCGCTGCGCAGGCTGAGGAGGAGCCTGCTCCCGCCCCCAAGCCCAAGCACCCCCTCGAGGCCCTTGGCAAGCCCACCCTCATCCTCGATGAGTGGAAGCGCCAGTACTCCAACGAGGACACCCGTCCCGTTGCCCTCCCCTGGTTCTGGCAGAACTACAAGCCCGAGGAGTACTCCCTCTGGAAGGTTGACTACAAGTACAACGAGGAGCTCAAGCTCACCTTCATGGCCAACAACCTGATCGGTGGCTTCCACGCCCGTCTTGAGGCTTCCCGCAAGTACCTTTTCGGTGCCCAGGCTGTCTACGGTGCCAACTACGCCTGTGTCATCAAGGGTGTCTTCATGGTCCGCGGCCAGGAGGCTCTCCCCGCCTTCGATGTCGCCCCCGACTACGAGTCCTACGACTTCACCAAGCTCGACCACACCTCCGAGGCTGATCGCAAGTACATCGAGGACCTGTGGGCCTGGGACGTCCCCGTCACTGTTGACGGCAAGACCCTCGAGTTCGCTGACGGCCACGTCTTCAAATAAGCGTGTGCGCCAAGCACTCCCCATTCTCCTTTCTCAATGAATACCCCCTGGAGAGCGATATTTGATCATTTTATGACCCTCGTGTCCCGCTCATCCTTTCCTCTTTTCTTCGTACTACCCGTGCCTTGATGTCGCGGCCGGGAGTCAAAATGCCCCCCTTATTTTTTTTACGTGACGATGTGGTTCATGTCCATGGTTATGATATGTTGTGATGCGAGATGAGATGAACGACTTGCGTAGTCTGGGTTGCCATTGTGCACTCGGATACGTGGTCGCCGCTAGGTTACTACGTCTAGCTATCAATGAATGAATTGGGACTTGATTGTCTCGATGAATTTATTCGTGAATATTTTTCTCTGTAACTGTAAACACTTCTTGTAGACTGGGCCATCGAGGTTCACGGGTTTCCAACGTGCCTACGTCTTGTCAGTCATGATGCCTATACGTGCGGCTGCTCTACCGGCCAAGGGGACATGCTGCTGCTGAGCAAGATAGAAAATGAAAATTTGGTTATCAAGAACTTGGCATAAGCGCCTTTCTATCCAACCCATTCTGTACATACTAGTTCCAGCGGGTTCAAAACAGTTTAAGAGAGCAGATAAGATATGATTTTGTGATGGAGTGAAATGTCCGTTTTCATCATGTATCAAAGAATGGGTTTGGAAGAGCTGTCAAAAGAGCTGTAGAAAGGCATAGAAAGACATGTTTACAAACCCAACATTGTTGTATCCATACCCCCAAAACACCAGTGACCCCCTCAGGTGCCTCAATCTAATCAATATAAATACCCTCATAATCTCCACTTTACTTCTAGAATCTAATAATCCCTGCTCATACACTATAAAATAGGCTAAAATAGGCCAAATCCATATACAAAAGGAAAAATATACACAAACAAGTGTCCATTCATCTTCATACAGTATCTACTCAAAACAGCCCCAAACCCCAACCCAATGCTTGCTTGCCTATGGTAGAACTCCACGAAAACTCCATTCCATAGAAATCATTATGACAAGAAGATTGGAGATTATTTAGAATCAAACAATAATCTCGGAGACGCACAAGTCACCGCAAAGAGAATGGAGATTGAGCAGAATCAAACAGTAATCTCACATCAAGACACGGGGACCAATCAATCCTTCTTGGGGAACCCAAGGCCCTCCTCCAACTTGTCGAGCAAGGAGTTGTTAGAAGGAACCGGCGAGACGGCACGTTTTCCATCATCGGTGACCGGCGAGACGGAGCGGGGGTCTCGGTTCCCAAAGTAGGGACGCGAGTGCTGCTGGAGCTGGGGGATGGGTCCCTGGGCCCACTCGCCGGATGGACCGCGGTGGTATTCCTCCCAAGCCCGATCCAGGACCTGGGCAGCCGGGCTCGGCTCCACGACGTACTGGGGCTCGTACGTGGTCCGGCTGGGGTACAACCCAAAGTTATGCTCGCTTGTGCGGTCCTCCCTAGGGATCACATTGCCGCGATACGCACTGGGGATGCACTGGCCATAGCTGGCCCGGCGCTGGGCCCGGTACCCTTGGTGGATGGGCTGACCTCGGTCACCCTCGTGCTGAGCCGGGCCTTGGTGACCTTCGTGCTTGTCATCGGAGATGAACTCTGGAGGTTCATAGTCAGGTTCCTCCTCCTCCACCACCACCGAATCGGGAAACACAGCCGCATTGAATTGAGGTTCATATTCAGGTTCCTCATCTTTCTCCAAAGCATTGGCACGTGGTGCGGGCTCGGATTGAACCTTCGGGTGGAAGCTATACCGCTGTCCGTCGATGTTTTCGATGATATTGGCGGGTGCATTAGGCTCGAGTTCACGCTCAACATCAGGCTCCTGGGCATGGGCAGGCTTGTTCTTGCCCTTCTTGCGGCGGCTCATCTTGGCGGGGTTGGCAGCCTGGGGTGTCTTGGGGGTGTTGGCATTCTTGTTACCGGAAGCTTGAGCCTTGGGCTGGTTCTTGGGCTGATTCTTGTTCTGCGCCTTGTTCTGCTCCTTCTGGGCGACTGCGTCGGCAGCTTTCTCGGCCTTCTTAGCCTGCTTCGCCTTCTTGCGGATCTTGCGGCGCTCGGTTCTGCGACGCGCGGCTTCGGTGCAATCCAATTCAGTCTTCCTGGAATCCGCATCGACGTCGGTATCCAAGTCGATGGGGTTGGCAGACGTGCCAGGATCAGTAGCGGGCGCGAGACTCATGCCGCCGTCTTCTTCGCTGTCGGAAGATTCGTCGGGTTTTTTGATTTCCAGGTCCAAGATGTTGGCTTCACCTGAAATGACGCATTCGTTCCACTGGCGGAGCACTTTACTCACGTCGTCGTATCGTGACAGAGCGTCAAGCTTCGCAAGGACTTGTGTGAAGAGGCTTGATTCGTCGATGCTGGGGTCGTTGGTGAATTCAGGGATCTCGAGGATGTTGAAAGGTTCACTGAGAGCTTTGAGCTTGGAATCGTCAATGAGAATGGTGTTCGTTTGATCCCAGCGTTGACCAGGTGGAAAAGTACCCGCTTGTTGCCGCATCTGGTTCTTCTTGCTGTGCTTGCCACCCGCCCGTTTAGGCGGCGCGGCTGGTTTGACGGCCTGGCTGCCTGGATATGCCGCTTGGATTTCGGGGCTGGACCATACTTTGCGCAATTCCTTGTACACTTGCAGCTTGGCGTTGTACTGTCTCGGGGTAAGGCCGAACTTGTCACGGCCCCAAAGTGCTATCATACGATTGCGCTTCTCAACCGGAAACAACTTGTCACAGACTGCATTCAAGGTAGGTGGCTTTGAACTTGTCCAGATCATGACAGCGTATTTACTAGTCAGGATATCCAGGAACTCATCGAGACCATGGCGACGAGCAAATACTGGAGGCAATTTGCGGTGTTTCCGGAAGATCAAAGTACCATTAAGATCAAGAATGATCAGTAATGGTCGTTTTGATGGACTCCTTTGTGGTTGCTTGGATGCTTGCAACATGTACTCTTTCGTGGGAGATGGCCTCTTCATAGGTGGCGTTGGTGATCGTACCCTTTTTGGCGGACCCGTATTAGGTATCTGCCCTGTTGGTATTTGCCCTGTTGGTCCTGCCATTGTGCTCATGTTCTGACTCTGCATAGGAAACATTGGGTTAAACGGCGGCATCATTGGGAAGCCTGGCATGTTCCCCATTGCATTTTGGTTGAAGAACATTGGATTGAAGAAGGGGAATAATGGCGATTGGAGTTGTTGTGTAGCCATCGATGAGCTGTTCATGTTCACAGGGTTCCATAACGGATTGAATGCGCCGAATGCATTGGATGGCGAAACCGGTATGTTTCCGTTCGGGAATTGCTCACCGCCACCGCCATTTCCATTTGCTGGGTTGTTGAATATGGACGCGAAAGAATCGGGGTTGTTGGCTATTGAACCTGGCCCAATTGGCACCGTTGAGCCCCCTTGGGCGGTTGGATCTTCAATACTCTGGTACACGGTATCACTGCTTGAGTCCTGCGGCAAGCTCTTGGTATTCGTTGAGCCATTCAAGACCGATCCCTGAGCCAGACATGACAGAATTCCCTCTTGTCCATTGTGCGAATCACCCATTATTGCGTCCGGCGCATTCGCAAACTGCGGGAGTTGAACCGACGCAGCTACGTCCGCACCGTCATGCACAAGCTTTTGCCGTTTCTGCTTAGCCCGAGCCAGCTTGACAGATATTTCAGAATCGCAGGCAAGGGATCGATATTCGCGTGCGAGGGTGGTTTTATCGTGGCGAGGAGGTACGGAGGAGGTGATAAGCTATACAAGCACAAGCCCCGGGGTTAGCCCGCGCCAAGCAACAAAGGGTATACTTCCTCGCAACGAGATACACCCATATATTCTCAACTAACCGGAATTTTTCGACCAGGACTACCTAAACCGCACCGACTCCGTTGTCGAGCCAAGAGATTCCACCGCGCGGAGCAAGTCGAACGTGACATTGACTGCACGTCGAAGTGGATGTTGACCGTGACAATCGGCGGAAAAAAAAGGGCCTAATCTTATCGGCTTCACCGCCCGCCACGGCAATATTTTATTTTTCGGAAGATTGTTTCGTCAAGTTCTGAACTACACTCGCCATTCACATACTCAAAGATGGCTATTACGGATATGCTCAACCGCCGTGTGCGGGCTAGACCTGATGATGAGGATGAGGTGTACTCGGAACAGTCCGATGCAGGCGAAGAGCCATCGCAGGACGTGGCCGAGGGAGACGACGATTCTGATGCCGAAGATCTGCAATCTGATGATGTACGTACGTTCCTGAAACTCCAGTAAGGCCAACCACTGACGAAGTCTTTCTTCTACAGTCACAAAATGAAGGATCAGAAGGCGATGAATCAAACCCAGACTCCAACGAGGACACCAACGACAATGCCTCCTCAGACGAAGAAGACTCCGACGACAACGACATCCAAGCATCCCTAAGCAACATCTCCTTCGGCGCCCTAGCCAAAGCCCAAGCAACAATGGGCCCGAAAAAGC
This sequence comes from Penicillium subrubescens, assembly GCF_028828155.1. Taxonomy (NCBI): domain Eukaryota; kingdom Fungi; phylum Ascomycota; class Eurotiomycetes; order Eurotiales; family Aspergillaceae; genus Penicillium; species Penicillium subrubescens. The sequence goes on from NW_026643164.1 coordinate 289,283, forward strand.
GCAAAGCCCTCACCAACAAATCCGCCCCCGAATCCATAGCCTCCCCCCTCGACGACATCCGCGCCCAAATTCGGGCTGCCCGCGACCAAAAGCGCGAAGCCGCCGCCGCCTTAGCCACATCCTCTAAAGACAGCGCCTCCAAAGAAAAGAAAGCAGCCCGAACCTCCAAGCACGCACCAATGGTGCAATCCTCCAAATACGCCGTCTCCCGCAAACGCGTGATCGTCGAACCACCCGCGGTCGCCAAAGCCCGCGACCCGCGCTTCGACGCCGCAGTCATGGGCCACAGCGGCAAAGGTCTAAACGCAAAAGCCTCCGAAAAAAACTACTCCTTCCTAGAAGAATACCGAGCCTCCGAACTAAAAGATCTAAAGCGCCAAATGGCGGCAACGAAGAATCCCGAAGCGAAAGAAGCTTTGAAACGCCAAATCCGGTCAGCGATGGATCAGCAGAAGGCGCGGGAGAATCGGAAGCGCGAGGAGACTGTTATTTCGGAGCACAAGAAGAAGGAAAAAGAGGCCATTCGGGATGGAAAGAAGAGTACGCCTTATTATCTGAAGAAGTCGGATTTGAAGAAGCAGGTTATGCAGAAGAAGTATGAGGAGATGGGGTCGAGGGATCGGGCTAAGGCGTTGGAGCGGAGGAGGAAGAAGATGGCTTCGAAGGAGAGGAAGGATATGCCTCTGGAGAGACGCGGGTTTGAGGGTATGGGTGGTGGTGGTGGTGAGCCTCCCGCGAGAATTGGAGGTGGTAAGAGGAGACGACTTGAGTAGATACCCATTGTTTTCGAATTTGATAGGAGATTCAAGTATAGGTAGAACAAGTACCTATGAGCAAGATCGATCAGATATCCAGCCATTAATTTCAGCCACGGTGTACTATATTAGGGCTGGGGCTAATCTCACGCCTACTTCCAAGGTTCTGCTTTCTCACAACACACGATTCTGTTTCGGATAAGATGGATAACAAGGACATCGAGTACCTAGATATCCTTATAATACCCACTAAGCCTTTGACTTGAGCTATTTAGAAAGATAGTTTAAAAGACATTTAGAAAAATCCTTCATAAAAGGGGACGTTAAAGTATATAGATTTACACAGAGAATATAAGGACCTGTGAATTCGACGCCGAAAATGACATCTCCTAGCGCCAGAAACAGCCGCCTTTCCATCCGTAATTTCCTCCACCTAGCCGCCGCTCGACCGTCCTATCAATCTTGACAACCACTATTCTGCACCTTGCGCCTTCGAGTTTTGTAACACAAATGTGTGGTACAGCATCATCATGTGATTCGCAATCAATCTACTATTTAGCAAAGCGTGAACAAACTTAGCAGTCACTTCTCAGTAGAAAGTGTCGCTTGATTGGTGGACTTGTTCTATGAGTTTGATTGGTCTCTCTTTCTGCCAACATTATCCACTCACAAAGCAATCATGACCGATATATTTTATCGATCCCCAGGAGACAAATTGCCTATTGGTTTGAGTTACTACCAGAAAGTTGACCCTGGCAAGATTAATTAGTTGATCTGTTGCGTAAAAATCATAATTTGATTAACAAGCTTGTCTCAAATGGGTCGGGTAACTACACTCTAGGTTAGCTTGCCACCGCCCTGTGTAAGTTGTAGCTAATGTAGAAAGTCAATGACGACTAGACTAGCTAAAGGGTCCCTTTATTAGATTGAAGAAATTCGATGAAATGCAATTAAGTAGCCGACCTCTTCATTCTCTATAACGTTCTATTTACTGACTTCGTCAGTACCCTATCCCATCTCGGACCAAAACTTCACTCAAGCGCGCCTTTTAACTACATTAAGCGATGTACGGTCGTAGACGAAGACCTCTTCTCGGGGCAGCTGTGCTCGTGGGTGCATCGAGAGCAAGTGCGAGACACGAAATCCAGAGGCAAGCGGCATTGGACTACCAGCGTGAAATGGTGATGCGGCAAGAATTAGAAGCACAAAGGCTACGAGATGAAGAACAAGAAAAGGCGACGCGGCGCCTAGTTCAAGAAGAGGTACAAAGGGCAACGTCCAACAACCCAAATACAGCCTCATCGTCTATGGATTCTTCACAGCCCTTACAACAGCTTCACAACTCACCTCCACCGTCTTACCCTCCCGCCTATCATGAATCCAATATCAGACCAGGTGATGCCACCCCTACCAATTCGCGACAGGTCTCTGCGAGAGATAATATTTATAACAACCACGAATCTGAGGCTAGTACTGGCCCGGAAGTGGCTGGCAAGACCCGCCATTGTACACAGTGTGGCGTTGTCTGCCAAGTGCAAGACAGATTTTGTTGGAAATGTGGTGCGAAACATGTTATACAAGAGGACCGAAAATGATTGTTATTTTGGCACGAATGGGTATGTGTATCTATGGCTTATATCCTAGATTGATCCCTTCTGATGGCGATCTATCGCCACTACGCAAGGAAGCCGGAGAGAGAGGAACAATCTAGTTCGAATACATGGAGAACTATCTCTGCGGAAGAAAGGAAACAAAGGAAGGGAAAGGCCTATATAGGCCGAAGCAATCAACCTGGCCCTGGAATCAACCTCCAGGAGAATCCCGACTGGGGATTCCCTCGAGGGAGATCCCTATCGGATCTCCATCACACCCCCTGCAGGGCCAGCACAGGAAAAGCAACAGGAACAGGGGAAAATCAGTCAATCAATCTAATCTAAACGCGTTTCGCTTAACTCGCTTAACATTCTGGTTTGGCCAATGGGGGCACTTGGATCACTGGGGATCGCATGTGTAGTAAATCCCTTCTGTTCTCTTCGAAAACCGGGTGGGGCTTCGCTTTTGTGAGGATATCAGCTGGATTGGCTTTGCTGGGTATGTTGACCAGGGTAATCAAATTCTTTCGTATGCAATCGCGTATCAAATGGTAGCGAGTGCTAATCCAATTCATTTTGGGTGCAATCTTTGAATTCATGACAGTTGTAATCGCGTTGTCGGAGTCGCTGTGAAGCAGTAATGGGGTGTTCTTTTCAAAATCCTCATCCTGGTTCAATGGGTTCCTCAGGCCAAGGTCAGCGCACAACTTAGCTAGGTAAAGGCCTTCCTTTAGGGCAGGTGTCATTGCGCAGTATTCAGCCATTGTAGACGATGCGGCTACTATCTCCTGTCTATTCGAAGACCAGGAGATCGGGGCGCCTGCGAAGAACCAAATGTAGGCTTCGGTGGATTTGCCATCTTCTGCATCACCGTATGAAGAATCAACGTAGCCTTCGAGGCCTTTCGTAGGATCTCTTCCGAATGGGATTCCCAAGTCGATCGTGCCAGCAAGGTATTGCAAAAGGTCTCTGTAAGCTAACATGTCTGCTTCCCTTGGGGAACCACTTCGTCTTTGCAATTTGGAAACAGCCGAAGCAATATCAGGGCGCATTTTGATAGACAGCCAGCCGACCTTTCCCATCTTCTGTGCGTATTTCAATTTATCGACGCAATCGGCTGGGTCTGGCTTTTCGATGGGTGTTCTCCAAGATGGATTCATTGGAATTGATGCAGGATTAGTGTTTTGTAAGCCTTCGTCGCGAATAAGGTGTGTCAGATAGGCCTGTTGGTTGGCAAGGATCACACTCCCTTCTCGTGTGATATCACATCCTAAGAATCTGCTGAATGGTAGCTCTTTTAGCTTTCTCTTACTCGCAAGACCTTGTCTAATGGCAGCAACTTCTGCTTCTTCACCAGTCGCAAGCATATCGTCAACGTAAATCAGAATGTAGACTGAAAAATCCGGGTTTGTGTAAATACACGGCTCTGATTCCAGTGGCTCAAGACCTAATTCGTCGAGGTCTTTTGTGCACACTTCGTGCCAAAGGTAGCCCGCTTGACGCAATCCGTAGAGGGCCTGATTCAACAGACAAACGAAGTCGGTTCCATCAGGGCTGTAATATTCGTGGCCAGTAGGTTGTTTCATGAAAATTGCACGATTGTCGAGTGCTGCATTAAGATAGGCAGCCACCACATCCCATTGCCACACTCTATAACCACTGATTGCAGCCATTGATAGGAAAAGCTTCGCTGCAGCATCTGATGCGACCGGTGCATATCGTTCATCAGGTTGGAAATCAACTCCTGGGGTTTGGCGGTTGCCACAAACCACCCATCTAGCGCGAAATTCAAGGATATATCCTTCGCTATCCTGTTTCAAGTCATAGACCCATTTACCAGGGAGAATCGATGTGCCTTTAGGTGGTCGTGGAACCAAAGTCATGGTATTAGCCGCCGCAATCTTTCCCAATTGGACCTTCTCTGCTTGTAACCAATATTCTGCGTAGGGTGTTTTCATTGCTTGGAGGTGGGTGTGAGGGATTTCCACCATTCCGGATCTAATTCTCTCGGTCGCAGTACAAATCAATCCTGGGCCAATCACATCATCATCTTCAATATTGCCAGTGTAGTATGATCCATCGTCTTCCCGCAGCACCATTGCACCTTTAGCAGGGTAAGTTGTCATGCCTGGCGTCAATTGGCGTGGCTGTGGTGCCCTTTGTGATCTGCGGGTTGGTTCCAGTGAAGATGATTTTCTAGTTCTTCGATTCGGTGCAATTGGAGGATTCGCATTTGTTGAAATCGTTGATATTGGGTCAACCGAAGATGTTTCTCTTTCTAAGGTAGATCGATTTGATTCAGGCAATGGTTCTGCATTTGACGATGTAATCGTTTCTGCAATTGATTCAGTAGCGGTTGGTGTAGGCATATGTTGATGATGTTGAAGGTGTTGTTCATGTAGATATTCGTCGGGTGGGTTCTCCACTGGACCCTCCACAGTTGGCAATGGTGTATCGGGATCTTGAAGATCACCAAATAACCTCTTCATTGGTGTTCTCGGCTGCAATCCTCGCACTGTATGTGGTTCAATCTGTCGAGGCGAAGGTATTGTAGCCCTTTGAATGCCAGGCCAATGTGGTTGAAAGGAAATTGAGGTAGTATTTTGGTTTTGTTGAAATGGTTGATGTTGGGAAGTTGGTGGATTTGGTAAATGAGGAAGAATTGGCAATTGCCTCTCCACCACGGGTGCTATCCTCGGTGCGACCGGTGTGGTAGATGCTATTGTCTGTGTATTACTTCGTGCAATCGTTGGATTCGAAATTCGTGCTGCTATTGGGGTAGTGTGGGCTATTTCATGGCTACTCGATACCGTCAAGTTTGGTCGATTCGGTGCACTTGGTGCAATCGGTGCCGTGAGTTGCATGCGAGGTTGTTTCCTTCGCCTTTGGGGGTTTATTGGTGGCTCTTGTGATCGTACTTGGGCCAATGCGGGAGGTGTTCTCGTACGTGGGATAGGTTCAATAACCTTTTCTCCATGAATCGTCATCTGGGTTGGCAATTTCGGTGCTTCTTGTGCAATTTCATCAGGTTCAATCGGCTTAGGGATCTTTCGCAATGGTAGTGGTTCTTCCCAAAATGCAACATCCCTTCGTGAAACCACTTGCTTCTTCGAAGGATCGTAGATACGGTAGATATGGCCATTCTCTCCCTCATAACCAACGAGGTAACCTATCCATGCACGTGGAGCCATTTTGTTCCCTTGTACTCTTCGCTCCTTTGGAATATGAACGTATGCTTTGGAGTACCATACTCGCAAGAAGCCTAGGTCAATTGGACCTGACTGTCGAAGGTTTAGTTCTCTGTTCCAAGTTTCAATTGGTGATTCTTGTTGATTTGGACGGCGGATTCTGTTAAGGATGTATGTTGATGCAATTGCGGCTTCGGGCCACAGGAACGCTGGGGCTTCGGGGGCGGAAATCATGAGGGTTCGTGCGGACTGCATAATAATGTGGCCTGTAAATTCTGCAACACCATTCTGTTCATGTGTGTAGGGTGCTGATGGGGATATCAATGTGCCTTTCCCCTCAATCCACACTATCCACGCGCGAAATGCGAGGTCGCCATCTATTCTGACCTCAATTGGCCAATATCCTGTGACATTGAAGATGATAGTAGCCCACTTGATTAGGGCTTGAGAGGAAGCATCTCTTGTCTTGATTGGGAGAGCCCATCGCATTCTTGTAGCATCATCACAGATTACCACCATATAATTCGTTCCATTAATTCCTGTTGGCTTGCATGGTTGTATGTCAATGTGGATGAAGTGCCATGGTTTACTTGCTCTCTTCTGAGGAGTATGTGAAACGATTTTGCGTGACTTTGCCCGTCTACAAGGCTCACAATCAAATGATTCGTCACCGTGCACCTGATCACCAATTCGATGGTGATTGATTCTAGCCGTCGGTTGTCCAACATGGCCCAGTCTAAAGTGTGCTAGTTCTGGTGTAATTGTTGCCAGTGAGTATGCATAGGAAACGCTTGATGGAACGAGTGCCTCTGTGGATTGTGATGGTCGAATTGATGTTGTATGCAAGAATGGCACACCTCTCTTTCGGTATGCGTATGCCATGATAATTGATTCGTCAAGTGGATTAACGAATGTGTTCTTCCAGTCTTTCCAACCCATGCCGTGCTCGTAGTAGGTTCTTGTGGTTGACAGTAGATTAAATGGACCTTCAGGAACATATTCGCATCGAACATCCAGGTTTACCACCCGGTCGGGGAACACTAAGTTGATTCTAGCGATCGCTTTGCCTTTCGCAACTAGTGTTCGGCCCTCCGAGGTTTGACATCTGTATGCATTATCCTTGTATGGTTCAAAGTGCATGATTGCATCGCCATCCACACAGATTGTGCGCGAAGCACCTGAATCAACTATCCATTCGCCTCGAGAACGCGCGATGGTAGCCATTGAAAGTGGAATCGGCATATTCTGGTCTACACCACCTGTGTACATGACCGTTTGGGGAATTCTTCCTTGTTCAAAATCATAATCTTCTAATTGTGATATCTGGTCGTCGTCAAACCAATCATCATCGTCAATCATCGTTGTTGCAAGGCAATCGTTTGTGGAAATGTAGGATTCTTCTAATGTCATTGAAGCAAAACCTGTTGTATCCAAGTATTGAGGATAAAGATCGTCTTCATAAATTGCTGCAGCTGATGGATTCTGATCGGTTGGTTTTGGTAGGGTAGTGGAAATCAACGGCAACTGTGGTAGTGTCGTGGATGGTTGGGTTGATGCTGTAGTAGATGGTTTCGGAGCCATTGGAGTAGGCAATGGTGGTACAGCAGCTGCAGGGGTTGTATTCGCAGCGCTCATGTTCGGATATGGCTTTGACGTGCCATCCTTTCGAATTCGATTATCGTAGATGAGGTTCCAATTGTCAGGTTTTGGGCCATTCATGTTATCACGGTGCTTCCATGGGTAGCTGACCCATATTCCCTTGACTGGCTTCCAATCTGGAGCTCGATGTTCAATGGATATGTGTGCACACACACGAACCATGTGTAGCCTGCCACAAAAGGTGCAACAGCCATTTGGTGTAGTTTGAGGTTCGCTGTTCTTCCATTCCTCGATCCATTTTCCGATATTGGCACCTTTTCCCCTTGGGGGTGTGTTCTTTAAGGGCCAGTATTCGCTGTTGTTGAATCGGCCTAGATTACCAGCATTTGAATTACTAGCATTTGGATTTGGGTTGTTGGATGAAGCTTTATCAATCGATGCAGCAGTAATCGAGTGGAGTTCTGCTGATTCAAGTTCATTCTCGAGTTCGTTGAAGAGCTTATGCAAGTCCACATCTTTGAAATCCTCTGGGTTTGCATAGATTCTGTCATTGTTCGTGTGCCTCGCTACGATCATAGTAGGAATATCTCCGCGGATTTCATGGAGGAGCACACCAGCGATTAGAAATGGTGGAGTAACCATCTTTTGGGCAGTCTTCGCATATCGGTCACGAAAAGCTGTCAGGAATTCAATGCCAGATGTGAATTGGGAACGTCTTGTTTCCCACCATGCAACGCAGTCCTTGATAGCTGCATGGTATCCAGTTTTGTTGAGGGTTTCTTTCAATGCACCGATATACTCATCGGCGAATTGGGTAGGTGTACGGCGTGAGAGCATCAATCTGTTGATCTCCTTCGAAACCGATTGGTACAGCCACGATTGAATATCCTTTGATACTCGGAACCATCGTGCTGCATGTGGTGAAGTGGTAGGTGGGCGCTCAATTTGCGCATCAATCAGCCTGTGTAAATTCTTTTGCTGAAGGATTCGTGTCACATCATCCAGCCAGGTATCAAAATCATTGGCGTTGGTAAGCTTATCATCAATTGCATGAAGTGTGTAGGATTCGGGAACATCAGTGATCTGGGTGACTGCACCCCCTGCAGCAGTAGATGGGTCTGCAATGAAGTTACTGTAATCAACCCTCGCAGCGGGTGATTTGGCAAAAGAAGAGTCGTGTTGTAGACTCATTGTGAAGTTAACTCTCGAGTGGTCTCTCGAGTAGCGTCAGAGTGTCAAAGAAGCTCGAGTGGTATCCCGAGTATCATCAAAGTTGGTCAAAAATCATCAAAATATCAGATCGGGCTGCATAACCTGATGGCGATCTATCGCCACTACGCAAGGAAGCCGGAGAGAGAGGAACAATCTAGTTCGAATACATGGAGAACTATCTCTGCGGAAGAAAGGAAACAAAGGAAGGGAAAGGCCTATATAGGCCGAAGCAATCAACCTGGCCCTGGAATCAACCTCCAGGAGAATCCCGACTGGGGATTCCCTCGAGGGAGATCCCTATCGGATCTCCATCACCTTCCCTTTTGCAAGACGCTTCCAATCCTAGGCAGATTAGGTTATAAATCAAAAGACATTGAATCATCTGTACGACTCTCTCTGATTTCTGAGTTGCTGTAAATCAACATTGATTATCATGTACGCTTATTAAACAGGGTGATTCTATTTTCATTTGACGGGAGTAAGACAATACTACGGTGTGCGGGCTCAAATGTCCAAGTTCGAAGCTGCAGGACCCTAGCTTTTACGCCTTCACAAGCCTATAAGGGTGATGGCCTGAATAAAGTACACGAAGTCTCCGTAAGCCGAAATCTATCTGCAAAATCTTTGACTTGATCCTCACCTTCAAGGTGATACCTCACAAGCCGAAATCATGCACCCAGGAAACAAGACAGGGAATCGAAATCCTCTCGGGAAAGATTTCCTAGCCTCCTACCTTCTATCAATGACTGTATTCAGAGTACTTAAAAAAATCCTCGTGCAGGTAAGCGGTCAAAAAATGGTTACAGCGATATTTGTCAGGGGTGCCTGTTTAACTAGATAGATTTATCTGACTCGGCAAACGACTAGGGCACGCAGGAACAAGCCTGGATCTTAGAGACTGGTATTGACAATCAATCAATCAATCACTCTATTAACCTGTTGCAGCCTAACTAGAGGCGTAGTGGTGGGTTCTAGCTCAAGGGTGTCAACAAAAGTTCAGCGGGTGTCAAGGAGAATATGACTAATCTTGACACCCAGCAGAGCTTATCGGGTGCCAACATATTTTAACACCCGCTGAGCTATTATACTGAGTTTGATGCATTTATATGCTACCTTAACGTTAGTTAGCGGGTGTCAAGATTAGTCAGAACTTTTTGGCACCCGCTGAGCTAGAGGTTCGAACGGCATTATGGGCTTAGTGGCCTTCACAGAAACTCTCCATGAGGTGCAACTATCGGCCCCGATATCATCATGGACTACTTCCCACTGGAGGCGGACGTTTGCGTGGCCACCAGGTTCTGAGACCAGCATTTGATTCAGCGTACCAGTGACTTGTGAGTAGTCTAGCCACAGATTGTCGATAGGACCGTGGATACCGTGTGTGGTGCTCCAATTTTCCGAAAATCGAATCTTACCAGCAAATATACCTAGAAAGTCCCCCTTACACACGGGGACAATGGAACAGGCGAACATCAGTCCTTGATACACTGGCGCCGGTTATCGCCTTCCATATCGGACACAGAGATGCTCTTTCAAACCCTAATCACATGATCCTGTAAAATTACAGGTTTTGTACCAATCACCTAAAATACCAAATTTGTTCCACGATACCAGTATGTACTATACAGCCACCCAAAATGAAAGCCCTGAACTTCCGTAACTTAAAAATCTAAATACGCAAACTTACAGTAACAGACATAGCAAACATTTGAATTGGCGAAGTGTTGACTTCTACTTTTATCTTGCAGTTCCTTTGCTTCAGAGAGCCTATTGGTTCCTGGGGTCCATCTGGGGTAAAGTGGATAGGCAAGGCGGGTACAAGAAGGCTGCTTTGAAAAGCTCCGCCACTTTTTACCATCATGCCACGGCTTCAGATCTTATCGGACATCAGAGATCACTACTGTACCGGTTAACCGCTTGTAGTGTATTTCTGGCTAGGCCTGACAAATACGGAATTAGCCTCGTAACTCATGAGCGATAGCTGCACCCCTGAAGGCCATAGTAGGGGGCGGTGTAGGAAGTATTAGCTATGACTTTGGTTGCGACTAATCTGATCGCCGCTAAATACGAGCCCCTGACCTAGTTCTCGTGTTTGTTCCTTGGCAGTCTTTAGATTCAAACGAAACGACCGACTTGCGATACAAAAACAACCAGTCTTCCTGGCCCCCTAACCGTTTCAAAGTTGCCTTTTTCTTTCTCATACTCCAGTCCTTATTGCTCAACCACTAGAATGAACAAAACCCTCTATAAAACATGGCTTTACACTGTCAACAATCTTGAACTTCTTGTGTACAAGATACTTATGCTACCCATCGGCATCGTTGTGCTGATCGTCACCCTCCCATACTCGCTCTACTATAAGACCTCGAATTACGGCATACAAGCAAACGATATGCCGCCCGTGCAGCTCTATCTTGACCACTTCCAGTATCTACACCCCGACCTTATATGGGGGCTTCAACAGACCATCGAGCGACTGCGACTCTTAACAAGAAAAGACCCGATCCCACTCCAGCGTATGGCCTTTTGGCCATATAAATATGACAAAAATACAGATCAGACAGAATATACCTCCGCTGCAGTGCTATTCGCCGTCCTCGAGGATGCAGGCTGGCCGAGGCCGATAGTCTGGACTTTTCTGCGGGATGAGGTGGAGAAGAAATCTGTGGATCTGGGACTAAACGACGCCCAAAGGGCCCAATTTACACGTGTGATGCAGAAAATCAACAGTCATAATTTGGCTGATTGGGCCACGATGCTGACGGACAAGGTCTTGGGTAGGAGGATGAATAAGAAAATTAGGGAGATGGTGCTTAATTTGGAGCCGTTGACTGATCTGCACGATGTGATCCCTATATCGCTGAACTCGCTGGACTGGGTGCTGCGACGTGGGTGTGTTGTCACCCCAAGCCTGGATAATGCGTGGGAGTCATACGAGCGATTGTCTCGCTTGTCGAAGTTTTCGGGTGTTTGGGGGTGTGTCGGCGAGGGCAGGACTCTGGAGGAGGCGATAGGTAAACATTGGCAGATTTTGGATAACAGGTTAAAGACGCCTTGGGATGAGTGATCCCACTTGAAAGTATGGGTCCCACGAAGTTAGATGCTTTGCTTGGTGTCACACCGAGTGATGACTAACTAGTTCCTGTTGCTAATCATCTTACGCCTGTCAGGAACATAAGTTTCGTGCCTTCTTGCAACTGGTTCAGGAGATCTATTGGTATTGAGTTGGGAAACGTGTGAATTGGGACTAACGTCATCTTGGGCTTTGGTTATTTTTGGATCTGTAATGATAATTCACAATACAGCTTACATAAATTCTTACGCGTTCAACATTGTAACATCCATGCTCAGAACGTTACTTTAAATACAACGCTAACCATATATGGATTACAATATCATATGATTAGGGCTTGGAAGAGCATCTCTATGTTTCCGATATAGAAGGCGATAACGGGCGCCACTGTACAATTATATTATGTATATTGTAGGTTTTCGAGCGGCAGAATGTGTGGCAGAAAGGGGCGGTCAGGTAGCGGGTCACAGACTTTTGCGGCGCCACTGCACGGATATTAGCGCAGATCATTGAGAGAGTAAGTTATGGCACTCCAACGTGGATCTAGGAGTAGAAACAGGCCAATCAAGTCTTTTACTCCGTTAACAATCAAATCCCCATACATATTGTACGTCCACCCGTATCTCCTGTTCCATACTGGCAAAAAATGGCAGTCCACCATGGAGCCCTCCTCCATACGGAGTCTTCTTCCATACGGAGACTTCTGCCACATGAAGTTCTCTTCCACGTGGAATCGGCCCTCTTCCGTTTAATATAACATTTGGCAAATAACGTCGGCTACATCATACTAGCTTGTCTAGTCACAGCCGACTACAGCATCAGAAATCTCCAAATTTCGCGAACTACGCAATTGTATAGTGAATTTGCTCCGCAACAACTAGCATACTTACGTAATGCATGGCTCTGGAGGGGAATTGTTACAAACAAACACCACACCGTTTTACTAGCGGCATCACATAATCACTTTTGCCAAGAATCCTTAACTAGTAAAACGGTGTGGTGTTTGTAACAATTCCCGTATGTACTGCTAATATCTAAAATTCTAAAAATACAGTAAGTACAGTAATAGATCGGGGACCCAAGACAGGATTAGCATCTCTCGGATTTATTTTCCGGGAATCAGGTCTCGAGGGGTGAGGCCAAACTGAACTCGAAAACTACTGTACAGGAAGGATCTTATGAGCGATGCTCATCGGCCACCAGAAGTGGGCTTGTGAAGCTTGCATTCGAGGTCACCGAGTGACTAGTTGCAACCATCATGATCGACCGTTGATACGCATCAAGCGCAAGGGCCGCCCCTTCGCAACCTGCTCAATCTGCAACGCCACGCCCTGCGAGACTCCAACAGAACATGTGCGACTTAAGCGCGAAGCGGAGCTCGAATCTCCATCATCAAAAGTAATGCAACTAAACAAAACAAGCCAGCCAGCCGTTTCCACCACCGGATGGCAGACCTTCGACAAACTGAAGAAGAGATGCAGACGGTATGATGCTGACGTTTCTTTTCGGTTCTTAGAAATCAACCCACGCCAGACTATACCCGCGCCATCACAGCTGCAAGCGCTTCCTCCCCATCGCGCCTCGACTCTCGGGCAGTAGCGGTACCGCTAAAGATACGCCCGGCACTTCTTCGTCGGCCCGTGTCTCGCGCTCCGGGTCGACCTCTGCGGCTTCGGTGTCGTCGTTCCAGACCCCCGTTCGCGGTTGGCAATCTTCTTCGCGCCGCACCATGGTCCGTGGCAGTGTGGGTAAGTGGCCGGGTTCGGAGGGCTCGGGGAATGAGCCCTGTGGCAGCAGTTATGCCCTTCTTTCTACATCGTCGCCGATAGCCGGCCTTTCCGTCTCAGCTGGGCCAAGTCGCGCTGGATCGAGTCAGAGTATCTCGCACTCGGGGCCAGATACCGTGATATTAGACCCAGCTATGGGGGGAGATATAATCGACACGATATATTCCCTCATTCCGTCTTCGTCTGTGACAGGAGCTAGTCTAGTGCAGAATGCGCCAGTGATCACCCTGCTAGAGGGTACTAATCCTTTTGATTTCCCACTGGATCTGGGGCAAAGACACGATAATGGCACTCTGGAATATCTGGATGATATGGATTTGACCGAAGGGATCACAGCTGAGGTTTTCCACGTGGAGGGTTGGTCAAATTATATGTGGTCACCAGAGACTGGGTTTGAGCAAGTAAACACAGGCTACCTTGCCGTGTCCCAATAACAATGGCTGTCCTGCCGATGTGGCAGTCCATTTTATGACTGATGAATATGGAATAATTCGATCAACCAACGCAGTAATCCAATTAATTGGGTATCAACAGTATCCATGAAGGACATCCTCACCAACCGCGCGTTATGCCTCACGAACATGGGGTATTAGTGAAGGTGCACTTTCTGAGCTCTTCAAGACTGGTGAAACGGGCGGTCCTTCGGTGCTACTTCTGCCCAGCAAAACGATTACCCGACCAGTTGGCAGATATATTTCTTGTCGGCTCTGTATATACCCGTTCCCTGCTTGAGCTGTTAATTCCGGCCACTCACATCAAACGAATGCGTCGGAGATCTGGTCCGATGGCACCACCGACTAGGTATTCGACAAATCCGAGATGATCAGCACTTCTAGGTTCCAACCCCAGTCTTCACTGGTATAAATTCTATCTCTAACTATTCATACCTGATACCTGAAATTATAGAGCTACAAGAAGCCTTTAGATTGCACGGCAATGTCATGCAACTGGACGGCGTAAAATATATATGTTTTTCACTGCCCAATCTCGCCAACCTCACAAACTGCAATACCAAGGGCCCACTCAGACCTTAAAACCTCTGCTGCAGTAATCCTCGACCCCAAATCGGGATGTAACATCGCGTAAACCACATTTCGGCAACGCTTTTGAATTCCGAAAGGTTAGGGAATTTGCTCATGCTCGGCTTTACTAGCAAAAGGCGACAGATATAAACTTACATTTTCCAGAACCTGTATAGGGCTGTACCCATCTTCCTGCATTCGGCAGTAGATGTAATCGGCAAAGGATTTGTCAGAATTGACGCTCTGAGCACTGTGCCAGAGGAGTCTGCCAGTTCGTAGGACCATGTAGATTATGCCGCATGCCCAGATATCTCCCGCTCTAATGTCAGGGACGTCTTGGAGACGATCGCCTCTGCAGCCGAGAAACCTCTCAGGAGGAAGATAAGGAACACTAAACTTTGATACCCCCCTCCGGATGCACAGATTCAGCTTAAAGTTAGAAGCTGGAGCTGAGGTAGGGCTAGATCCCGGAAAAGACGAGGCGAGGTCACCACCGTGTAACAGTTGGGCCAGTTCTCGAACTGCTTCCTCGTCTTCCCCAAAACCGCCTACCTTCACTGCGCCCTGGGCCGTGAGGAGAACATGTTCTGGCCTCAAGTCACCATGGGCAATATAATTTTCATGTAAAAAAGCCATTGCCCGCAGAATTTGAATAGCCCAACAGTTCAACTCCTCGGTAGGCAGAATAGTGCTTCGTTTCCCTCTTTGTGAAAGGTAAGAGTGCAGGTTGCCGCCAGAAAAATAGGGCATAACAAGACAGACATTCGTTTGCTTATTGTAGAGAAGGTCGATAATTGGGACAATGTTAGAGTGGCATAGTGAGACCCCTTGACTCTGTTTCTGAAGAAAATTGGGCAGCCAAGATGGCTTTGTTTGTGCGTGACGGAACACTTTGACTGCGTAGAGCTCCCTAATTGTATTGGATGTAGAAGTCCGTCTTAATCTCGTCAGCATATGGCTTTGTGCAGATTTTGCTGTCGGTACGGTTTGCTCAAAAACCGGTACTTTCTTTTCATATAATTGAACGGTATTAGTGTCGTTGTAATGGAGGATTCTGTTGAATTTCCCATAATCACCGAGTGATGTCTGTAACGTTTCCTCTGCGTTGTCGTTTATCATAATATCGTTTTGTGTTTGATCTGAATCAAGGAGAGGACGCGCGGTCACAAATCTGGCAGAACCTTGACCTAAAGAGGTTGTTCTCGAATGAAGACGGCCTTCGTACTCGGGTGTTAAGAACCTCCATCCAGATAAGACATTGCCTAGCTTATCAAAGATGTGAGGGCTCTCGAAATCATTCGTCTCTCTGTCATTTTCCAATCTCATATGATGATGATGATGATGAGTTGCTAAGGGCTGCGCAGGAAATCGGACATGCTCGAAAGGACGATGTGGATGGGTATCTTTAGGACTCTCCCTTTGCATTTCCCCCCTGCGTTCGGTGTTTGATGACACTCCGTTGATTCCGTTTCCAGGCAGTGGGAACTACTGGATCGCTTTCTGGTAAACAGAAATTGGTAAAAACCAGCATGTTTAGAAGGGCCATCGTGATACGAGTTCCGGGAAGGTTTACTCAATATGTAGATGACGTCACGAAAATCATGTCACCTGACTTGAGTGTTCTGACAGAACTGGGGACATGGAGGAGGATTTACGATAGTCCGTAGCCTATACAAATTGCCAGATAGGGGCAATAGAGTCCTGTTGTGATACCCATTAGTGCACCTGTATGATCCACTTTTCTGCTTTTCGTCTATTTACTTGTCAGCACAAGGTCTTTTCCTTCAACATAGACCAATGTTCAGATTAGGTGTCATCAGATGAGCCACTTAGTTCAAAGCTACAGAATTGTCACGGCAGGCGATGGTTGTGATAGCAAGGTTTTCAACACTATAATACCAATGATCCAATACAAAATATGGAAAATTCAACAACAAAGGCGCTGCGTGGACATGACCGCTTACACTGTGGTCTTGGACCTGGTTGCGGCCTTTAATCGCACCTTCTCGAATACAGTTGTCGCTGTTAGAAAAAAGCTCCGATGTACAATCGCTTAAGCCAGCATGGGTGGACAGAGGCCACCTATCTAAAAGGGCCAGGCAGTAATCACTCGATTAAGGTTTGCTATCCCCGGGTCAGGTGAGATCCTCCCCTCGCGACATCTACTTCCGTCGTGGCAGGTATCGAGCTTGTGGCAAGAACCCTTGTCCACTGTGGCTACCAGAAGGAACAGCCGAGGCGTCGCTGGACGGGCCGTTTACAATATCCGCCAACATAATTTAACGGCACGGCTGGGGATCGGAGATAATAGCAAATATATTGATATGGTTATTGAGTTTGCTACTGTCTTTGCAAGGCAAAAAGGAAACACAGGCGCCGCGGTTGAAGCTTAGGGTATCTCTGAGTCACTCCTCGTCCTGCACCTTTTTCATCCAGACCGCTTATCGCCACACTCATATCTCTTTCAAAAATCCTACTTCAATGAGCTTATCTGTTGGCAGCCGGAGGTTAGCTATTTTGTTCCTCGTGTTATCCCGGATCCACAAAAAGATGTGTAGCAAGGTTTTTCGGATGAGCGCTGTGTTGGGCTTGATTTTCATCTGCTCCTTCCCCACAATATAGAGCACTTTGTGTGAATATGCCGCTTCCAAATTAGCGATTTTAGAACCGACGAAGGCGCGGGCGTCTCTGCTGCCCTCTGCCGTCGAGCTGTCAGGGGTCACAGAATCCCTTTCCTCATCCTCTTCGCCTAAGGGCACGCTGGCACTTCTCAACACTAGATATTTCCAGACCTGGTCGGCGATCACCCTCGCCAAGTTAGGTGTGATGATCTCGTCATTATATCCATATCGAACAACCAGTCGATAACAATTTGGAATGGCCAAGTTATCCTCTGAGAACGCAAAGAGGGGGTTTCTCGAAATTTGCGAAGCTTACTAACAGTACATTGAACCATGTTGCTGTATTCGATCGAACACTGGCTGTACTCAGAGAATCCGTGACGTCTGAAAAACAAGCAAAGAACACTAGCAGGCTATAACGTGTATGCGGAGTCAAGTTTTCACCCAGATCGAGCGCACAACAAATCTGATAATCGAATACGTGATCCGCTTTTGCACCTTTATGTGTTTTGATCAGTTGTACGAAAGAAATGTAGTTGTGAATGAACGCGTAATTGGTGACCGGAATAAATACGTTGTATCCCATAGAGCCTTGGTAGGGAGTAACCTCTCTAGCGAGATCGTTTGCGCATTTATTCGATATCATGAATTCCCCCTCATGCATCAGGAGCATTTACACCGCCTCTAAGATCACGCTGTTTGTTCCTAGGAGCAACTAGGCCTATTAACAATTCTATACGGTCTGGGGACATACGAGCTGGCCCTGGAAGTATCGTGCGACTATAATGAGCTTTCTACGTCTAGGGATGCGTGGAATACTTCTGGGAATTCAGTTATCCTTAGGTTGACCAGTTAGCTGAAGTTCTTGAGCGCCCTCAAAAGCTGTTTGGTCCTGGGATAGGCAAATTTACTCTTAGGACTGGTTTAAAGCTCTTGGAATTGCGGGCTGGCTTCCCAGGAATGTAAAGTCTGTCTCTGGGAACATGAACAACCCGATTGATTGATTGATTTATTCATAGACTGTCTCAGCCGCCCTATTTTAGCAGCTATGCAGCGTGCGACTATAAGTACAGGTGTCCCCGCCCTCGCTTTCAGAAAATAAGCCGTTCCTTGCCAGAATGCCTTCTCCGTCCGCACCGGTAAGTTACATCCCCTCCTCGTAGTCTTGGTGAACGTTCTGTATCTATGTACCTGTCGGGCCTTTCCTGGCCCTCCTGTGCTTCTATATACCAAAAATCACTCGCCTTCGCTATGTGTATTTGAGTACCGTGGACGGGACTGCCTGGAATTGTCCTAGCAGTCCCGTCCTCAAGATCATCTTGGCTGCTTGTACTGCCATTGGCGGGTTACAGAGAATGCGCTTGATGTCAATGCATGGAGACTTGCCTGCCCACATTCGTTGTCGTTCTTCCACCCAGTTCCGGCAGTCGAGCAGGATGTGTTGTACCGTCTGTGGTCCATAGCCACACGGACATTGATCTGTATCGGCCTTGTTGATGGCGTGAAGGTAGGCCCGTAGGCCGATCTTACCCGTACGCATCTGTGTGATTGCTGAGCTGATTGCTCTATGTACCCCGGCGTGTGTGTCGAGGATCGCTTTCCCCGGTCGAACATGAACCACCCCTCCTGGGAGCTATATTGATCCTGGATCTCTAGGTATAGTTCCCAGAGTAGCCACTGGTCATTCCAGGATAGACGGAAAGTGATTGATCGATTCATTGATTACCTCTAGAACTAATCTAATGCGAACAGTCTCAGGTTTTCCGCCAAAATGAAGCTCATTAGACTCATACAAAAATTGTGGTCCCTGCATAGGCACGGTTACTCTCAGGAAGGGGTTTGAAGCTCTCAGGATTGCGGGTTAGCTTGCCTAGGAGTGTAAAATCTGTTCCTGGGTGCATGAACACCCATCCTGGGCTGTATATTGATCCTGGAACACTAGGTAAAGTTCCCAGAAACACTTCCGTCGATCCCGGGAATAGGATTCCTTCAAAATATGGATGAAGAAACTTTTGGGCTGCTTCATGTACGGATCCACTCCTTTCTTTCCCAGCCACATCGAGTTCAGGAACGTGTTGGGCAGACCCGGTAGCTCTACTGCTCCTGGAAACTCAAGCCGTTCTTAGAGGTCAACAGCGAATCTCCGGATAACGACTGAAGTAACTTTGGGATTGGTATTGATTGGTGGTTTCCAATAAACATCTGAGGGTTCAAGATTTCCATAGCTCCTTTCCCTGTGGTCCCCTGGGCCAGATTCGACACGGACAACTGCTACGAGGCACAGAATAGTTGGGATATGTTGTCTATTGAGAGCGATACTAATTTGACGTTTGCTTTCCCACCTAACCCCTCTCTAAATAACGCTGGAATATCAACGTACGTTGGAGAAAGTAGCCAGAGCAATGCCGTTACTCAACCTTATTGGTGGTGATCGGTGGGGCTCAGTGGAGATTCGAAACTCCCAGCCTAAAATGGACCAATCTACTCTCAAGAATACGCGGGCTTTGATGCTGAACAACGCGACTGCCCGGTCTACCATGACGGCCTGCCCTACAAGGACCGCTCTGGTGGAGAACAGATCACCGCTAACGCAGGGCCACTCGAACACCATTGATTCGGAACACAACTGGTTTGGTGAAGCTGAGCATTGAAGTCGGCATATAAAAGATGAGGCATACAATCCGTTGTAATTAGGATACCTGTCGGGGCTTTAATTAAAGCATTAGTGAACAGCAGTCAACGGTGGAACGATATAGTCAATGAATTGGGGAAATTTTGAGGCATAGGATGAGAAGCTAGTTAGCTCAATTTTTTGGGGTTGATGGATCTTGGGGAAGATGAGAGATTGGCTGATCAACCAGATAAAAGATATCCCCTTTAAGAATATTATGTACACGTGCTGGTATATCCACAATGCCAGTAAAGTGCGATCTAAAGAGTGGCTAGTGGTAAGGTATGCGAGTTCATGTAGCTGGCGTCTCACTTGAAGGAATAAAGGATCTGTTTTGCGGGAATCTGGCAGTGAAAAATGAGGGTAAGAATATTAAAATATGAGGCATACACGGTTCAAGTGATGTTAAGGAAGGACCTTTTTTGATGTGTGTGATTCTTTCCTCTGCTTTTTTGGTATATTTTCCGCGAGGATGCTTGATTCTACCACCAACCTGCTCAAAACTGCTGATACCGCCAGAGACCACCAGGACTGAGCAAGGTTTGCCCCTATAAATACCTTATAGATGTGGGCTCTCCAAGCATTTTCTAGCTCATGATCATTACAGGTTAACTACCTAAATAGGTCAGGTACGTCTTTCACTTTTCTATGTGACTATATGCAAGCCCTCTCCTCTCGCGTTGTCTTGCGTCGTAACGCGTAATTAGATGAACATCAATGCGTAGTATTTGTACTGTTAAGGGACCTTTAGTAAATAAAGGTTTTACGAGTCCTTGTGTGGCAAGTGAGTATTTGGGGTTTCCTTTCACCCTTTCCCGATGCTGACTGTCTTGTATATTCAACTATGCTTTGGAAAGATAGTGCATCGTAGGTAGGTTTATTGGCCCAATGCTTGCACTAACATAGCCCCGTAAAGGAGAAGTCACCCCGTAAGCGGTTCTGGGCAGTCAATCCTTGTGGCTGTCTCCCGATACACAACCCTATTGAGAAAGGTTCTTCATTTGTTCCAGCCGAAATTGGTAATAGCTCACTCCTGGTGGATGTTTCTAATACTTTCGTCCCTCCGTCGCCATGTTTGCCCTTGGATTACTAGGCCCGTATCTTGGGGTCAATTCCCGCCCGGGGGAGGGCACGCCATGAAGCATCATCGAAACCCGTCCCTACAAACGACAGCAGCCGAGGAGTAAAGAGTAAACCGAGTGAAAAAAAAAATAGGAACGTCATATGGGGCGAACAATGCAAGCCAGAGGCCCGGAAGAATTATCATCCTCAGCAATAATGGGCAGGGATTGAATGATATTTCCTAGCATGAGCCGTGCACCGCGGAACACTCTCGAAATTATATAGAATTGATCATCGATAGCAAACTATGCTGTACTTTCCAACGTCTCAATCATCATTCCCTTCCTTGCTCATAGTCCTGGTATTTCTCATTCCTTGTTTTGTGCCAATAGAGATACTGGTGACCAATTATAGATAATGCCGTTTGCCCTTTCCAAAGTAAGATGATAGAGGTTTAGTTCTAACTCCGTAACTGAAAGGAGGATTTGGTCCCCGAGTATTCCTTTGATTCCCTGAAGTATTTCCCGAAGGGCCATCAGATAAGTGTTTGTGCATAAGTGTACCAACTCATGTTTGAATTGGCTTCGCTCTGCTTCAATGATGCGAAAATCGCCTTGCTGAATGCTTTCAGCTAAGCCAGATACCCAGCTACATCATCACACAGATTAATAACACAACTCTGATAACATATGACATGACTTGTAGCTTACCTATAGTCGAGGCCTGCTTTTCCAAATAGTTCATTGATGCGCCGCTCGAATTCTTGAGCCTTGGGGCCTTCCACAAGCTGATGTACCAGGTCGGCTTCCTCCCACTGAATAAACCCACCAGGCTCTTCAACCACGTCAGTAGGATTCACGAACTCAAACTGCTAGTTGGAATAATCGTACTCAATAGAGACTTCACGTGACTGATCAGAATTGATGTATCCTTTCCCCGTAAGTTACTGGCCCACATCCTAAGATGCACCACATCAAATTGACCAGCAAGTGATGCAGGAGGTTTCGTTAAAGAATCAAGTATGCCTAGGGAAAAATTTTGTGGCCACAGCTTTTTTGGTGGGAATTGGCCATCAGATATATCAAACCCGAATAGGCGGACGGTAGGTGGAAGTTGTCTTGCAATGTCAAATAGCCAGATACTATTATATATTTTGAGTCACTTAGGGCTCGAAAAAATGTCTTGAAAGATAGAATATGATTTTACTTACGCTGTTCCTGTTCCAACCTCCGCTATCTTCATGTCGCTAGTAATGGGAATCGCAGGGTGCAGTTCATAACCCGTATGGAGCTTCCAAAGTAGATGCTGCGCATCCAATCTACAAGCGGTCAGTGTTTCCCTTATACTTTGATATCAACTGTGCTAATAGAGATTAGAAAACGACAAACCGAATAGAGTCTGCAATGCTTCGTCCCAGAACATAGTCGTCGTCTCGAGCCATGCTTGAATCCTTCGGACTTCTGTTAAGGCAAAACAATATCAACAATTACGAGAATTTCCTAGGTGTGAGATGGAATATGGAACCAGATTTGAATTGAATCCAGGAAATGTATGTGGATTTGAGGTTTTTATATTTGCGAAGAGTAGTACATGCCATTTCACAGTTTCTCGCAGTCGCAGAGGACATCTTGACCTTGTAATGGATGTGGTCGATAAAGTTTATGTGCATCATCTCAGTATGTGCTAAAAAGCAGCCTTGGGAAATTGGACCAATAGATATGCTCTTCTAGTTTATTACAGCGTGACATAACAACCACCCTCAGGCTACATACTAATATAGGGATATGCAACATGTACGCATACCCTATCTCTGAGCGTGGTTTGCTCAACATGAAGTTTAAAGGTTTGAATGATGAAAGAAGAATGTTTGTGTAACGTCGGTTATGAGAATCGAGAAAAATAAAATGAAAGAGCGGTGAAAATGGATACAATCTACGGACGCCGATAAGTGCCACCTCACGCGGATGGCGTTTTTATCAAAGTTCAACAGGAGCATCCATATTAAGCCTCATTACTGCTTATGCTGCTGAAAGGTTAGGCTACTAACGGCTAATATCCAGAAGAAATCCTGGTTTGGCTGATGAGAGGCCACGCTTTTGATTGCCCATCACTTTAGCAATTTGAACTAGCGACTCCTTACCCTTAGCACTCTCCTTGCCTATATCTTCTTGTATACCCTCCGCTGGCTACTCCGAGTAGAAGAAGTTCGCTGCCATCCCTTTGACAGAACTGCAGCAAATGAGGCTACCGAGACCATATCCTCAACCATAGTTGCTGACGAAATGATGCAGAGAGAGATGCAGAAAGAGAGATGCAGAAAGAGAGATGCAGAAAGAGAGATGCAGAAAGAGAGATGCAGAAAGAGAGATGCAGAAAGAGAGATGCAGAAAGAGAGATGCAGAAAGGGAGATGCGGAAAGAGTGACGTAGGGGCATTTGAATGTAGACCGAATCAGCTGTTTTGGCTTAGTCTATGAGGTATCTGGGGCTGGCAGTTTTAAAGGCGGAATATAAAACGCCATCCACAAGAGGTGGCACTTATTGGCTTCCGTACCAATATTAAATCATAGTGGCGGACTTGTGATAGAACATCAGTTACGTGGCCCTTACTCGAATGCGAGTATAACCAGCACGTGTCTTTCAAGACGCATAAACGCAAACATTAAGGAAGACGGGGGAGAATATGGATCCAGAAGGAGCAAGCGAAATAGAGGTATATCTACGAAGTTTAAGGACATTCAAAATGTCACTATTTATGTATGGAAAACCTCGTTTTCCGTTGTACTAGATATTACGATCCATAAATTGGGGCTCAGCTCGCTGCTGTATTGGATAGAAGGAGTTATTCATACCCACTATGCTACCATTTAGACTTATCAGGTTATTAGAGTCTTTATTGGCGAGTGGATAGAATAGAAGTAGAAGCAAGGAGTATGGGATATTCCTGACACAAACAAGAAAGAAATAACCACTAATATTTTGATACCTCAAGAAATGACAGCCATCTTGGGCTCAAAGATATTATGAGATAAGGTGATTCAAGACTTTAAATGCCTCATAACGGGAAAGCAACCAAAAGCATATATGAAGTGCCAGACGATCACTTGATTGTTACTCTAGCCCCTTACTGAGATTTGGTCCAATGTAATCTACTTTCGGCCCTACAAACCTTGGGTCATCTATATGTATTACACTTGATAGCATGATTAAAGTGTGAGTGGCAAAAAGAATTTGAAGTTTAAGAGTAACCTCGTAAAGTTCCTCTTTAACGCAGACTGGGAAGCTGCGTTAAATTCACGCATCTTCAGGAATATAATAGGCCAGAGCTTCCTGAGTATTTAATTAGATGCTAGAAAGGATGATACATCAAATATACCTTCTAAGATCCTTCGAATATCCAGATCCAGCAGCTAGGGATGGTTCATACGCGGGAAGAAAAGGTATAAATAGAACCTCCGACCAGGATTTATTGTTCCCTCACTATACTAACTTTACTCTTCCTCATTATATCCTATTTCAAACCAAATATTGCACCAAATGACTCTTCATCGTACGTGTTTAACCTTCACAAGTCGAGGTGATGCATTGGAGAGGGTGGCTGCGGTGCTGGCGAAGTACCGACAAGACGACTATTACGCGTACGAACGCGACGGAGATTGGTTTGTCGGCCTTGGAAACCACTCGACATTGCTCATAGACTCTAAAGGAGAGAATATTACTATAGCAATGGGATCGAAACAAATATCCCGCTCAATTGCAGGATCTTCTATCTCTGCTCTCGCAAGAGAGTTCGTTGACGAGAACCTGAAAACCGGCGGCAAGATATTCGGTCAAGCCGGGTTTAACTATGCTGCCCACATCCGCAGGCAAGAGTTCAAACCTGGCCAGTGGCCACTTCTCAGCCTGCTAGTTCCATCCATTGATCTCACTTTCCGACGAGATGAGATCACCATCGCGGGATTTGACGACGATCGGGTTAGAGAACTACACGATTTCATCCACAATCACCCGGCCAATTTCGACCGTGCACATCTTAAAACCACAGCTCGTATCGATACACAGGAAAACCCAGAGGAGTATATATCAAGGGTTGAAAAAGCGCTGCTCGAGATAAACAGAGGCAACTACGTCAAAGTGATTCCATCGCGAGCGGTGAATATCCAGGACAAAGTCGATATGCCGGCAACTCTTCTTCTTGGCCGACGAGCAAACAATCCTGCGCGGACTTTTTCATTGAATCATGCTGGGTTTCAAGCTACAGGGTTTAGCCCAGAACTAGTCATGTCAGTGCAAGAAAGGAAAGTGATCACTGAGCCATTGGCTGGCACTAGATCCTGCAATGGGTCAGAAGCTGAAGTAGAGCGCCTCCGTAGGGAGTTATTGAATGATCCGAAGGAAATTGTGGAACATGTCATTTCGGTCAAAGAAGCAATTGAAGAACTTGAGCGACTGTGTGTACCGCATTCCGTCACCATTGACGACTTTATGTCAGTCCGCATACGCGGCTCCGTTCAGCATCTGGGTTCTCGTGTGGCAGGAATCCTATCGCCTGATAAAGATATGTGGGATGCTTTTGAGATCCTGTTCCCTTCGATCACGGCCTCGGGAATTCCGAAGCATACAGCGATCCAAGCTATCCAGCGCCTTGAACATCAGACGAGGGAGCTCTACTCAGGTGCCGTCATCATGATTGAGGACCCGGAATGCTTTGAGGCGACACTAGTGCTACGGAGTGTATTTCAGGATGCAACTCGCCAATGGATCCAAGCTGGGGCTGGCGTCATTTCACAATCGAATCCGCAACGTGAGCTGAGAGAAACCTGCGAGAAATTGGCAAGCATCGCTCCGTTTGTGGTTATGGAGTCCAGGCCTTAGTTACATGGCTCGAGATATTTTGTTGATTTACATATGACTCCTAGGCGTTCTGTTTCCTGATGTTCCAGCTAGTTACTAGAGAAATTGAATAGTTGAATAGTTGAATAGTTGAATAGTTGAATAGTTGAATAGTTGAATAGTTGAATAGTTGAATAGTTGAATAGTTGAATAGTTGAATAGTTGAATAGTTGAATAGTTGAATAGTTGAATAGTTGAATAGTTGAATAGTTGAATAGTTGAATAGTTGAATAGTTGAATAGTTGAATAGTTGAATAGTTGAATAGTTGAATAGTTGAATAGTTGAATAGTTGAATAATCGAAAATAATTACAATTTCGAATGCAAATAATCCAGGTTAATGTAATCTATTGGTGCACTGATCACCTCAATATTCTATACTTAACGCGATATTCGATCAGGAGCGTAGATTTTCCCGAATTAAAGCCATTATGTTAGCATAAATGACAGTTACTAACTTACTGTACGGTCCCTCAATCTGGGAGGAGATTCTATTGATGTTCATGTATGGGTCTTCTGTCACTTATCAACCAAACCCGCCCGAGAAGGGGCTGGGTCAATTTCTCGCTTGTCAAGTTGGATCCTGGCACTTGCCGACATGTCTTATTTCGAATGATCTTTGTTATCACATCTTATTGATATCGATATCGATCACGCCGGGCACTCGTTGACCGAAACCAGATCCAGAGCGTCCTCAAAATACCGAAACTATGAATTCCTTGGTTGTACTTGCTTGGCACAACTTACAAAGACAACCTAATTCGAACATGGCTGCCCCTGGCTGCCGATGCCCTCACATATTCTCTTTTGTTCCCTCTCCCCGGTTTACCCTGCTACGAGGAACGTAGCCAAGGGGTGGGTTACTACTCCGCGCGAGTTTTTCTTACCGGGTTCATCCTGGTTATGTCGCCCTATTATCTTTTTCGTTCGTTAGTATTTTGATGGCGATCTATCGCCACTACGCAAGGAAGCAGGAGAGAGAGGAACAATCTAGTTCGAATACATGGAGAACTATCTCTGCAGAAGAAAGGAAACAAAGGAAGAGAAGGCCTATATAGGCCGAAGCAATCAACCTGGCCCTGGAACCATCCTCTAGGAGAATCCCGACTGGGGGATTCCCTCGAGGGAGATCCCTATCGGATCTCCATCATATTTCATTTGATAACATTACTTAGTTCTGATTGACGCTTCTTCTCTTTCCTTTATTTCCTTCCTAGACTTCATTCTTCGCCCTGTGTTACAGTAGCTTTTCTAGGAATCTGTGGATCCTAGTCCTTCTCTTTTCTCCTCATCCGAAGCAGTGCTTTTTGCCCCAATTGTGCTGGACTACGGCGCTCCACGTGACTAGACACCGACGGCGATTGCCAGCATAGTACTGCTTAGAGGGTGTTGATGATAGGCTACAGTGCACACTGGAAGATTGACGAGAGTGTAAGGAGGATGAAATTGTCTAGAAGGGCGAAGAGGTCTAAATAGCTACGAGTGGGGCCGCTCCGCCCGCTTTGCGGTCACGTGACCCACGGTCTATTTCCAACAGAGGGTACTTACTCTGACGATGACTTATTAATGTCAACCGGTGCTTGCCTATTTCTTACTACTTGCTTGTGCTAGATTATCTCCATTTCATATGTAGGGTAAATATAGATCGTCACTCTACAGAATGTCGCGCTCATATTGATTATAAATCTCCAATACATCGGCAAAAGGCTATTCATAGTTGTATTGACTTATCTTGCACCGAAAATAAATGAGATAAATTATTAGCAATCTGAACTTTGACGTGCCTACAGTACTCCTTGCAACTACTCTAAGTATAAACATGTCTCACCGCAAGCCCACAGTTTCATATATGCTATGAAACACCTAACAAGACGAGCTAACCACTGTAATATGGCCAAAAGGATCACCGAGTTACTCTACAATATGTTACAAAGCAAGGGATTTTCATGTTTTGCTGTATACTAGAAGTCACACAGCTTTCCTTTTCTGACCAGTTACAACATACGTACTGCAAATCGTATAAGCTAGAAGCTGCAAGGTTCGCCAATGCAGTCCATCGAATCGGGTCCGAACTACGTTAATGATTTGGTGTTAAATAATTATTTTTCAATCATTTCTCAGTAGTATATCAACAAGTGTCCGTTCGTGCTTACTTCAAGGTTAAAAAAATACTGGTTTCGAAAATATGGTTTAGGGTCGTTGTAACCTCGGAATCTTTAGAGAAACCTGTTTTATATGCATGCTGTAAGACATATGAAGCTCCGCACACATTTACAAGCTCTAATTATATTGCTCACAGTATTAACGATATATTAAGGGAGAACTAAAAAAGTTTCAATAGAAAATCCCGAATGGTTCAAGCAGTGTAGGCAGCGGATGTTTGATACGGACCGGGATCATTTTGATGTAAGCTGGCTCAGGCACAGACATTGGGGTCACTACTAATGGAAGATCATGAAGATTCTTCAATTTCGAATTTTTGCGGAATTCCCAGCTCCGGGAGCCTGTCTAGTCACTCGCGACGATTAGGAAAACGACTATGGATATATAATGATGCAGTGGATTTCACAACTCTTCCACCTAACTTAGCCCCGGGGACGCGGGCGGTGACTAAAACCACCGGTTGCCATGGTCGGTGACTCCTTTCTACCAAGACCCTGCAGATGAAAACGTTGCTGCAAGTTTCAGGCGTAAGAATTTGAGGTGATGGTCAGCAAAGTTATGGGCGGATGGACCTTGAGGTTCTCTGTTTCAACTCTGCTAGAATGATCCCACTCCCACCCCCACGACTGAAGTGGGATGAAGATGAACCTTCCACCCGCAAAAATAAAGCCACTCTGGGACAGCAGTAGGGAAATATCGGAGCGGTGGAAGGCTACACTTTGTTCTGCTAACTAAACTCGGTTGGGTTGCTTCTGCATTGTATCCATTATAAGTGTTGGAACCACCATGAGTCCATAATAACTCGTCCTGCAAAACCTGAAGCCATTCCATTCAATACCTTCAAGATGTCTGACAAACACGTGGTTCTTACCGAAAATGCACCTCCAACTCTGCCCGGCATCTACTCGCAAGCCATAGTTGCCAACGGATTCGTCTACTGCTCCAGTTGCGTGCCCATGGACGCGCAGACTGGTAAAATCGTTGACCGAGATATCAAGATGCACACTGTAGGTCTATTTTGCCATTATCTTGGAGCAGTACTGACCATAATCGTATTAGCATCAATGCATCAAAAATATATCGAACATTCTCGAAGTCGCTGGTTCAAACATCACCAAGGCCGCCAAATTCAATGTCTTCCTGTTCAACATGGACGATTTTGTGGCTACGAATTCGGTCTGTACGCTTTATTGGGGTAATGTGAAGCCCTCTCAGACGTAAGCTGTAATCTGAAAAGCCAAATCTGTTGGCGGATGGTGTTTGGACTATCCTGATCATAACCTTCAGATGTGCTGCTGTGAAAACTTTGCCGTTGAATGTGGACGTGGAGATTGAGTATCTTGCAATTCTGTAACTGGACTGACTACCTGAGACCCGATACCTGAAATCCAGCGGGCGACGAGATAGGAAGTGACTCATCCTCACAGAACATCAAGCTGTCTAGGTTGCAATCTTGGTGAAAGGGACGCCATTCTGACATATACACAACAGATTCATGGAATACCTAGAAACATGTACAATATTTTCAAGGTTACAGAAAAAACTTCTTCTTCGACCTTGTTCTATACCTCGTGCGAGGAGAGAAAAGGAAAATGATTCAAGACCAAGCAACCTCTCAGTTCCATAGTTTAGTTCTGCTCCATCCACTTCTGCAAAACAGCCGCAACTTGCAAACTGTTCTTCTCCATGAACACCATATGTCCATTTCCATGGATGCCAATATCCGCCAACTGGAGGTGCTGGGCCGGCACACCTGCCTGTTGCAAGAACTGGACGGTGCACCAGTCATACGGCGCGTGGTAGGACGACTCGGTTGTCAGGACGAGGACGGGCACATGGGCGAGGTTGACGAGCTGTCTCGGTGCGGGATAATCGGCTTGAATGATGCAGTCGGAGTGCAGGGATGAGTTGGAAGGAATTGTCTGCTTCACGAGGTCGATGAGAGGATCGGTCACGGCGGGCGAGTAGGTCAGGGGGATGTCGGTAAGCCCATAGGCACGGGCAGAGGCGTTGCTGAACACGGCCTCTTGGAAAGGAGGGCCAGTCGGTTCGACTGAGACGATGGAGTGGACGAGATCCGGGCGCACATCCGCAATGAGCCAGGGCATCAATCCACCTTGGGAATGGGAGAGGAGGATGACCGGGGATCCGATGGTGTCGAGCAGGGCGGCGCCAGCAGCCTGGACGGTCGACTGCTGGTAGGTTGCCGAACCGAGGAACTCAACCGTCGAGGAATAGTAGGTGTCAAAGATTGGGTCGCCCATGACGCCGGTCCCATTCCATTGCGTGTGCAGGGACGCCTGCGGCCAGAGGTTGTATAGCTGCGGTGCAGTGAAGCGCTGTTGCAACAGCTCGGCGCTATACGTGCTCAGCGTCCCATTGCCAGGGAACCAGGCACTGCGGCCGCGGAAGGTCTGGTCAATAATGTAGCATGCATATCCTTGAGAGAGGAAAAAAGAGGCCCAGCCTTCCCCTCCGTCGGGCTTGTTGAGCCAATTCTAACGGATCAGGGTTAATGTCGTCCGCCACGGGAATCAGAAGGGGACAAGGGCGATCCTCGATACATACCGTGCCTGTTTGAGCTTGTCCATGGATGAAGACGATTGGATGTGACTTGGTAACACCCGCGGCTGGGGTCAGTTTTTCGACGTACATCTGATCCGCGAAGACATGCTGGCCAGCACTGTTCTGAATGTATTGTCCTCCAACATACATGTACGATCGCTGGGCTGGAACCTCACCGCACCAGCCCCGTGAAGCCGCCGTAGCAACTGCCCCGGCGATCAATAAGAAGCCTGTCCTCACGTGCATGGTGCTTCCTGATGAGAGGCGAGCGAGAGCCAGGGATGGGTGATCGAAAAGTGCAAGGAGCGGCCAAGGGCAAGGTTCATCCAGAAACGTAATCGTATCCCTGGATGTGTGAATTTAACTCCTTGACCGTTTACCTTCTTTGTGCCCCTTGTGCCCCTTCGGAGGTGCTGGTGGAGCCTTTGCCGCAGCGGGTTTTTGGCGCGATTCCATCCGTGCCGCGCGAGCCCCAGTCCGCTCCTGCCGATTGGACCCAACTCTGTTAGGTAAACTTAAAGTGCCCTTAGCCTCACAATCCCACGCCGTAGGTTTCTTTGAACACGAGGCAGTGATGGGGCGATCCGAGACTCGATTGTTCGCTCCTTGGCTACGGAGCACAACTTCTCTAAAGTTTGCTAAATGAGATGATACCCTGATGTCTTGGCGGGTTTGGGCGGGGACTTGCCAAAACCTTGTGATGGACAGGTGAACGAACCATGGGAAGGATCTGGCATGGATGATGAAAGCAGACCTTCTCCTGCCCCGTCCTATCGTTGGTTAATATACCTCGTTTTATTTCAGACTTTGGTTCTCTTGATCCTTTTCCATTTCATTTCCCCCTTCCTGCCTTGGCGGGCTCTCCCAGCCTAGCGAATGCGATGAATTCCACCCTCATCATTCTCTGGGTGTTTACCTGGGCGGCAATCGGCCTGATGGTCCTTCGGCTTCTCGTGCGAAAGTGGAAAGGATTACAGTTTCTCCTAGGCGATTATTTCTCACTGGGGGCGATTCTCTGTGCTCTTGTACGCCTCGCCTTGGTCCACGTTATTCTCATCTGGGGGACCAACAATATGACGACCACATTCAGACACACACACCATTTCACCACCGAGGAGATCCGTCGCAGAGAAATCGCAAGCAAGTTTGTGCTCACCAATCGAGTATTCTATAATTCCTAGTATGTTCTGGGTGGATTGGAAGGTCGGGTCGAGGTGCTGTTCTTCTCACATTCTTCTAGTCTCTGGTTGCAAAAACTCGTTCTGCTTGATACCTATCGCAGACTGCACACACACCTTCGCTGGGAGAAGGCCACGATGATCGCATACATTGGGATATTTGCAGCGACGTATGTAACTGTACAGATCGTGACTTTCACGGAGTGCGATCCCTTCAACCATTACTGGATCGTGTTTCCGGACCCTGGTATGCCATTTTCTCTACCTTTTTTTTCGTTGTCCATTTCACCCTCTGACAAACTCAGGCACATGCTGTCAGGCACAGCTCCAATTGATCGTTCTCGGTATGTCTGCCGAAAAGGTCGTTTCGATATTTTGCTCTTACTTACATGCTCGTCTCTTCATTTAGGTGTCCTCAATGTCATCACCGACGTGATGCTTATCGCCATGCCAATTCCGATTCTCGTTCTGGTGAAACGATCCACTTCTGAGTGAGCCTGGCCCAACCTCCATCATCATATGCACCTCGTTAACTCATTATTTGCAGGAAATTCCAGCTAGCGGCCCTCTTCACTGTCGGCCTTTTTATCGTCGCCATCACCATTGCGAGGCTCCCTCAAAACGCCAAAAATGCCACTGCGCAAGTGAACAGAACGACATGGGCGTCTGTTGAGTTACTTGCTGCCGCTGTTGTGGCCAATGCTCCGGTCTTGTACGGGCTCCTCAAGGGACAGAGGCAAAAGTCCAAGTATATCGCATCCGGAGCCGGATCAGCCGGGCCGTCATGGCCGGGACTTCAACAGAGATTGGCAAACGAGTCCGAAATCGAACTGCAAGGGACTCATCACAGTAATGGACGGTCTTTTCCGAGCTCAAAGATTTCAGCCAAAAACTATTTGGAGATTGACGGCGAGAGTTGCCGATCTGCGGCTCAAACTCCGGAGAGGTAGGGGAAATGAAAGACTACTCACTGAAAATTGATGATTGACGAGGCTCGGATCTGAGTTACATCCGGGCATGTATAGGAGATACTAAAATGATTTCAAACCCTGCATTAGGTAGTGTGTCAGCAAAATAATCGTAGCACTGACTCACATCTCCGTCATCCTTCCCTCGAATCCTCGTACTAATCGCGAGCTCATAAACCTTTGGCGCAGTCACCGCTACCGTCAACCCCACTTGGCTGACAAACCTGACTGAACTCACATCCCCCATGAGTTGTCCACCCTGCACCTCTATCTCAACCTCGACGAGCCGGCTTGCCTCGCTGCTATGCCCGAGTTCCAGATGCCCTCCCGCCAGGGCGCCACCTCCAGTAATCGCAGGGCGCGTAGCCGGACCGGTAGCACGCGACGCTTGATGGCCGTATAGTACAAAGGGCCAATCAGGCCCGCCTCAAAAGATAGGATGATCTCGTGGCTCGGGCGTTATGTCTGGTCCTCTGACTCTAGTAGCAGCGACGTGTGTGCAACAAACGTCTCGACTGTCGGCGTGGCCTCCTCGAAAGCCGCGTCGCCGTTCACAAGGGCGTCGCTCATGATGCCGAGAGCCATCGCATGCAGTTGTAGGATCGCTGCTGTGCGGCACCATGTTCGCCTGCCAATGGCGGAGCAGCGCGCGGTGGAAATGGTGCGAGCAGGCGCCGCATCCAATGCGCTGCGAGTACTGAATCAGTAGGCCGATGCGTTGAAGGGCCTCGTGGGCTTGGCCGAGCGTTGTGAAGTCGGCGGGCGGGGTGTCAACGAGCGGCGTGAGCACATCGCGAAGCCTATGCACACTACGACGCCATGCTGCCGGAACGGCCAACCAATGAAGATGGCCTGGTTAAGAAGGTGCGGAACATTTGGGCGAGGAGTTTTCACGCGTCGGAAGGGAGGCTGGAGGGGGAGAGAGACCGTAGGGCTTGGAGCTGTCCGAGAATACGCAGCCCGTGCTTGACATGCATAACAGTGCCGTTATTGTTGTTCTGTATGAGTTTGATGCAAACGAAGAGCAGGCAGGCGATGAGCGTAGTTCGATCCTGGCTCCAGTATTTTGAATGGTTCGCGTGTTTCTTGTCGTGTGCTGGCTAATACGCGGTTTCGTGGGTGCACGATATTCTAATTTGATTTTATCTAAATGCGCAAAATATATCATACTCTTGTACGGCTTGGGCACATTATATACGCCTAAACCAACAATAGGAAATAGACGCAGGTGCAAGGCAATTTTGCAGGACTGTGATTTCGGAAAGCACTTGCTTATCTGAGCAACTTTCCTTGATTTGAATAGTCCCGATTGAGACCGAAGAATATAAATCTCTCTGGTACTTTTTGAAAATGTATGGTTATCGATGCTGACCGAAACAACACTTATTCTAGTACTAGCCCCCTTGTGACAAAGTGTATTCATTTTTGGCCGACTGGTTACCTCTCCTGTTCGGGTCTCGCATCGAATCCTCCGTGCATCGTCACTTGGGAACGATTTCTTGAATTTTTTGCTTGCTCAGTCCCCTCTCATGGTCCTGCTAATTCGGTGTTTGATTCATTCTTCACTTCCAGTGCCGTCATATCTATTGCTCAATCTGCCTGCAAAACCTAGGTTCGCCCTAATAGAGAGGGCTCGCGTCGCATCGACTGGATGTATGTTGTACCTCCGCACTTCCGCCGATCGCTTATGTATAGGAATATGTATACATAAGGGCTTGGTAGGGATTATGAAATTGTCGGTTACTTTTTGGTATGGTTCCCGATTAGGCTTAGTTTGTCGTGCCAATGTCTTTCTTTGTCGTGCGGTTAACTGGATCCTATATTTTTGTCATTTAGAGACATGTGGATTGAATTACTCTTTGATAAGACCTGAACGACTGTGTATAAGAGTGACTGTCCAAATAGCTGTCCGATCAACTGTCTCCCCTCGTGTAGATAGTGCAGGAATTATTTGTGATGCTGCCGCATTACTCCTGATGCGCTGTTGTCTTGTATCACAGCATATCTCAATTACTGTACTGCTGGGTATACGCCGGTCTTACTTTGAAGGACAACCGTAGTAAGTTGTTAATTAAAGCATGCTTGCGAAATGTCGAAAACTCCCTGGAGGTTGAAGCTAGTAAATTACTGAGAAATTCACGCTTCACATAGGGATTTCTCGATCTTACACGTCGACTTCCATGGAAACCCCAGAGTGGATCTTTCTCAGTCAAAGAGAGCCGGCTAGCCCTAGTGTTGATCTCCCCCTGCCCCCCTCCAAAGGTCCCCCCGACTTTCCTCTCAGGACACCTGGCATGTATCCTCTTTGCCAGTCGTCACTCCTGTAAGGTGTCCTTTCGCTTAGGATCCATTCATACAAACGACTGATTTTGTCGGCAGAAACCTGTCACTGGCAGGTTCTGTTGTTTGCGGGCGAACAACAGCCTTTTCGGTAGCCGGTGGCGCAGGCCTCACATAATGATCACTAACCATAAGTCTGTCGCCACAGTTGGGCCATGAAAATGAGGTTCAGTCCGTTCATTAGCTATGATGATTACGATGTTCAACAAAGTGAACCGTTTGACGTATGGAACGATGCATCGCAGTATGCACCAACACCTGGCAACTTCGACCGTCCTCCTGCCTCTCCTTCCAATAAAAGCTGTACGAACATCGACACTGCCTCCCCCATCGATCGCGCTACTCAGCAACAAGCCGCTGCGCAAACGAATAGCCTCCCTTGCTCCAATTTGGGGACTAGAAGGAAGGTCTGATGTATGATGAGGATCCACCAGCCTGTATTCACTACCTGATTGAGTGGAAGGTCACTCTCAATAACAGAAGGTTGGCGAAAGATACAGAACAAGATTTAGTTCTAGCCCCTCGGATTCATTGGCGACTCTTTTTGCAGCCCTACTTACTCGAAAGTACCTACATCGGAAATTAGGATCGGATAACACCTCTGTTGTGGTATCGGCCACGCGGTAGAGAAGCTTGTCCCCGAGGTTTGATGGGATGGCCATTGATTGGTCCTCGACAGAGAAACAGCTCTTGGATTGTGGAGATCTTTTTCTGGCTGGCAAGAAACTGAGACTTGTTATCTCATTCAACTACATAGAGAACCCCTAAGGTTCAACTGTCAGCCGCCGCACAAGTGATAAACGAGGAACTTCATCTGCGACTCAGCGCATGCTTGAAGAGCGAGAACAACAGCTCCGCACCGAGGAAGAAGTTACTGGCGAACCTCCCGCATGGAAAACGGTATACACTTTAATGCGCTGTCCTGGATCTTGTGATCTAGGCCCGCACTGCTGGCAAGATCCATATGGAAAAAGGCACTATAAGCTTTAACAGGATTAGCTGGAGAATCTAGCCAGGTACGTGCAAAGTGGTGGACTTTTACAGTCACATGAAGATGTGCCAGGCATGATTCGGGAACAAATATACAGGGCGGAGAGGCAACGGCGTGAACGGCCGAGGCCTCATAGTGCACATATCCGTGTCACATTGCCCTCCCATCTCTATCACAAACGTCCTTTCGACCAAGACCCTACAGGCAGCCGGGTCATCTACGTCCTTTTGTCCAGACAACACCGCTATTTCCTCAACGGCACTCCCTGACCTTCATATTTCTGGCCTTCTCGATGTTGCCGTGAGGAAATAGAGCACCTGGCAGCAATCACGTTTAAGTGAAGAGGCATTGAAAGCCGAGGTGAGAAAGGCATGCGAGGTAGCCTTGGATGATGGGCTAGACCGGGTGCAGATTGATGAGGACAGAATCCAGAGTACGTCATGGAGATATGTGGCTTAAGTACGGCGGGCCGGATGGGAAGCCCTGTGCCCTATGGTCGTATGTACTGAGATCAGATGAGATAGAATTTACATCGACCAAATGAATGGATATCGATAACAACGAAATTCTTGGCTAAAAGCATGCAAGGTACCACAAAAGCAATCTTCAGTGAATATTGAAGATCGCAGGTCCGCCTCACATTCCACCTTTCAGTGCCCCGAAATCAGTCTCTTCGCAATATTCGCGAAACGAAGTCATTTTCAGACCAAACTATAGAAGATGTCATTGATCACTCAGAATGACAACAAGATATCTAGCAGGATATAAATACCTTCTCTGGTCGCACAACGGCAGGGTCGCTACCTTCGTACCCAAATTCATGGGCAAATAGTATGTTGTGAGCGAATTCGTGACCAAGGCCTCCGGGGAGCAATTCGCAGAATTTGTCGTACGAAAGCTCTTCGTAGCCACCAGACTTAAAGCCTTGTGTTTCGCAAAAAATTCGAAGATAATCAGACCACGACACGTATTCCCCAACAGCGAACAAGTTGGTATTAGGCTCGGACTCAGCAACTGCCTTGACGCAAGGACCGAAATCTTTGCGAACGTGTCCAAACGGAATGCCCTTGTTGCTAGTACCAATTCCTGCCATTCTCCAGGTGCCATCGGCTGCCTTGAAACAAGTCAATACCTACAAATATGCCAGGGAGTCCGATTCAGAGAAGCACCAGTCGAACGAGTCATTTCTTCATACCTTTTGCGGTGTTGTAGGAAGTCCCCATTCCCAAGGGAGCTGGAAATAAATCGGCGCCTGAATCTGCGAGAATTTTCCAGCCAGAGCCGGGATGCTCTGTGCATAGATAGCAGCGTCTGCTTTGGAGTCCATGTGATAGAGCTCAGAGAACTTGCAGTTGCTGGAATTCTTAGCATGAGCCATTGAGCTGAAGATATATCGGGAGAGGTTAGAAACAGTGGCCGCGGCATCGGCAATATTCTTTCCCTGCTGGAGCTCAACATCGTAGCAATATTCCACGAGCGTTTGGCCGGGCTTCTTCTTTTTGAGGCTTTCTGGATCCTTGAAAATTGTCCAGAAGTCGGTAACGCCGAAGATGATGTCGGCCCCCACGAAGGCTTGCTTCAAGGTCTCCACATCGTCCAGATCCCCCTTGACCATCTCAACCCCTTTCGTTTTCCATATCTTTGCACTATCGGAGGCAACGTTGCGCGTCACACCGCGGATCTTCCAACCCGGACTCGAAAGGTACGCGTCGGCAACAGAGCTTCCCTGCAGCTTCGGTGTCAGTCAAGCTTGAAATTGAGCCTCGAATCAATGAGGCATATCCAAAGATCAACTGTCAAAACTCACTTGCACACCGGTAATGCCGAGAATAACGATAAGGCGCGACATCGTGGGGCAAATCGTTTTTTTTTCCAAAGTACAAGAGTGATTATGAGCGAATTTGACGAATTTGACGAAGATGATGAAGATGATGAAGATGATGAAGATGATGAAGATGATGAAGATGATGAAGATGATGAAGATGATGAAGATGATGAAGATGATGAAGATGATGAAGATGATGAAGATGATGAAGATGATGAAGATGATGAAGATGATGAAGATGATGAAGTGAATTTAACGAAAAGATATGATCCAATTTTGTTTTGTTTGGTGCAGTGGTCTTGTGATCGGTGCGACGGTGGATTCTGAAGGTTCGATGGAGATTCCAAGCTCTCACCTACGCCATTTTATATACCCTCAGCTCTCAGGTGCTTGAGGCTGAACAATGCGTGATTTAACATTTCTACGCTGTAGCAATGTTATATTCTTGATTCCTAATCAGTCTGTCCATACCCGATCACTTGATAAGAATCGAAAGATCTAGATCAATTATCCACGGAAAAACCTCGCGAATATCGATACTGTATCACTTGGCTCTTGATCAATCGGAGGCGGTTAGGCCCTTCCGGCAGGTGGAGCCAGAGAAGAACCCGCTCAACTTGGCACGTCTGAACTCTAAAATGTGCTAAGCTCCTAACCAAAGGGGGACCGACATCCGAATACGGTTAGGCTGAATTACTCACTGGTTTCCTAATCAGGAACTTCGGCTCACATTGCTTGCATCCCCATCAACAACTGCCCTATTGTGAGCCAATTCACATCAGCCTTCTCTTTGCCTGGATTATCACAATGGTATGGTTGAGTCACTGAAATTGCGCCATTTCATTTCGGACTTCGGCTTTCAAATTAATCATACGGAATTTGGTTTACCAGATCCTGGGCATGGATGTGTAGCCAATCGACAATATAAATATGTGGATTTCCCTTCTGATAAGGTCACTCACTACACTTATCACATCACCAAAAATCCACCAACTCTTTATCCAACCATTCCTTCCGATTTATCTTATCTTTGACCTTGGCCGCCAAAGGCCTGACTATCAAGATGTCCCTAAACAAAGAACTTTCGCATGTCTACGAGCAGTTTCTTGAAACCGCCCCGAAGGAAGTGTCTTCCGTCATCAACGACGCGGTTAATAACTTCAAAAGTGTCTACGACCCTGCTAGAGCAATCCAGCCGGGGAGCGCCTTTCCACAATTTCAGTTGACCGATGCGACCGGTAACAAAGTGTCACTGAACGATCTCCTTGCCAAAGGCGCCATCCTGGTATCTATCTACCGGGGTGAGTGGTGTCCGTTCTGCAACCTCGAACTGCGTGCGCTTCAGGCCCATTTGGACGAGTTCCACAAGAAAGGCGTTACGTTGGTTGCTGTATCTCCGGAGCTACCTGACCAATCTTTGTCCACGTCCGAGAAATTATCGCTGAAGTTCCCCGTGCTCTCCGACGTTGGCAATCAGCTGGCGAAGCAGCTCGGTCTGCTGTTCGCTCAGCCAGACTCTATGCGAACGGTTTTCGACAAGTTCGGTGTGGATTGGAAGCAGCGGTACGGCAATGATGACCTGGAGGTCCCTGTACCTGCAACGTTCCTTGTCGATCAAAAGGGAATCGTTCGCAATACCTTTGTGAATCCTGAATACCGATACCGTTTGGAACCTGAGACTGCTCTCCAGTGGATTGACCAGATTTGATGTTGGCATTTGATGCGAAGTCTCTTGATTCTCGACTTTCGACCTGTTTTTGGCATGGAAATGTCTGCGACGGAGTGATATATTAGGGTGGGTCTCGCTAGTTTGGTGTCGAGCCATGGCGCTTTGTTAACCTCGAGAAGAAGAGCAAATGTCGTGCTTTGTATTAAATTGTTGTTAGCTTCACGTCGTCTAGAATAAACATATTCGTTGACTCTTCGTATATTCCTCTGTAGAGAAGTTGCCAGGCAGCTGACGAGAGCCTTGATTCTCGTGCCATGACTAATCCTGGCGGATGTACAGTATATCCTATCACCGAGAATCCTCCGACAACATTGAATGTCAGTCAGCACACGACTTGACAGCTCATTCGGACCAACCGCTTGATCTTGTCACTACAGGTGCATATGGATAACTTAGAGTGGAACGCCGGTGTCGCCGAGACGCCGATACTGGATGCCCACATCACTACCCGTCCTCCGCAAGGACAACGAATGATAGCAAGAAAGCTGACAGGCGTCAAACCGTCACCAGCTCAAGATCTCAAGTTTATAAATCTATCTCATCCAGATGACTTGAATCGACAGCATGAGGTACGAACGGAGATCCGTCGTCACGTTATGAAGGATATCGGTCAACGACGCAGGCGCCCACGACCCGAAGAAACCTCTTGGCGAGCCACTCGAACATCTTCAGAGTCAACTGACTTTGGAATTTCTCAATCTCACGGCACAAATATAAGCAGCGTTTCACCCAGCTACAACCTAACTATGGTTGCTCATTTCCCTATTGAGGCTGATACTCGCACCCTCGAACTTATGCACTTCCGTAAGCGTTCCTAGCTTTCGCAGTTGTTCTGGCTCACCAAATCCACGAATACTAACTCTGAATTAGTCTTAACAGCTCCAGGATATCAGCCACTCAAGACTATTTGGATTGAGATATCACTATGCGACTCCGGGGCATTCCATGTGACTCTCGGCAACGCAGCTTATGCTTTAAATCAGATTAGTGGCGATGACAGAGTGAAATGTTCGGAGGCTTTGAGTCACTTTGGAGTTTCAACAAGGATATTAAGACACCGCCTAAATAACTCCACGGAGAGTACCAGCAAAGGGGTCATCGCCAACATATTGGCTCATATCTGTCTCGTTGTATGTGCTACTTTCTCGACGGTGAGCTCCTGGCTGACTCTTTTGATAGATAAGAAGCTATGATTGGGATAGTTGGAGTATCCACATGGATGGATTAGGTCTCATAGCGAAAGCTCGTGGCGGATTCGCCGATCTCGGAGATCAGATGACCCTTTTAATACTGTTGTGAGTGCCTTGAAATTTGACATTCCTTGGGAACCACTTCTCATCAATTCTGATTAATCTTCGCAAAGGTACGACCTAGCTGGCTCTATGGTCTTTGACTCGATTCCGCGATTCGATCTTCCACTACAACTTGTTGGTATATCCCATAGATTTGCGAGACAACCTGCGCCCAGGTTACAAGCCTTACTTATCCAGCCCATGTCCGCTGTATTCCTTCCAGCTAGTCAAGCATTGATTATGGTCTCTTCAATTGCGGATGTCATCAACATAAACAGCCGCAGCGCATCATTTTGGAAGAAAGATGTCGATGCAATCCGGTTGATCGGCCCCTGCATTCACTTTTTACTTTCAATGCCAAGACCCCCCAGTGATTTCGTGTACATGTCTGACTTAGAAGATCTTGTCGCGAGAGAAGTGGTTCGGCTTACCTGTCTTTTGCTCATGTCGAAACTAAAGGAATCATTTGCGTTTCCTCCAAGCGAGCAAGAATCACTATATGCTAGGCTTTCTGAGTTTTTCGCTCAGCATGTCGAGGTACTTGGGGAAAAATATATTGAGCTGAAAGTTTGGGCTCTTGTCACTCTTGCCTTACTGCGATACCATGACGGCAAAGATGTCTATGTCCAGGAGATGAAAAGGGAAATGCTTGCAATGAACAAACTGACTCCACCTGAATTCATTGAGATTGCAAGAGATATTATCTGGATCGATGTCTTGATGTCGCCATTTTCAGAAAATCTCGCGGCAGACATGAATCCCTTTGTTTCACCCGAAGGAACCTACTAGCTAAGTTCGGCATATCCATCAATCTCTGGCAGAAGAACCAGAAATGTAAAAGTTATTTGCATGCCTCTATTTTCAAAATTATTTCTTTTCAATTTCTGCGCACTGCAGTCCAAAAGCCAAGCAAAGCAGGAAACTCACAAAAAAAAAGGCTCGATAAGATTGGAGCAAAAACTTTAGACGAAAGTAAAAGATAAGCTTAGAAACAAGCATAAAATCATAGAAAATTCAAATACATACAACAGCAGGGATTCGCATGTGGTCACCTACCATACTACTTGACATCTAGTTCATGGGTGACATTCATACACCTCAACCGTCTCAAGCGAATGTAGATATCTCTGTTGAGCAGGATCATTGGATAAAATTAAATGACGAGAAGGTTCTCTGGCTTCCTGTTGAGTCTCTTTCCTCCTGTTTCATGGTAAATGGTAACACTCTTGCCATAGGACATGTATCAGGACGGGTTTCCTTTATCGGGTTTTGTATATAGACGCAATTCATTTCGATTCCCTCTCCTTCCTCTGGACCCGAAGGACCTTTTACAATGAATGGCTGAAGCAAGTCACTAGGTGCGTAGACTTTGCAACTTCTACCGTCGCAAAATTCTGGGCCACCACTGGGTGCCATCCAAGGCGTGTCGGTGTTACTGAAACGCACCTGCCTTCTCCTCTGTTGCCCCTTCAAATCATATCCTGCGGAGAGATCTTTTTGAGAGTGTTGTCATAGGTTTTTTTTCGCGATCCTCGGAATCGATGAAGAGAAGGAGGTCTTTCGAGACGCCCATGATTATACCCCGTGCTTTTGGGATTCATCAAGGTCGGACGGTTACTTGTCATTCAAAGAACGGTCCTGGCAGTGGACGACACAATGGATGAACCGTCGAGTACCTTAGATGAAATGCGGCAGCGATTCCTTAACCATGGAAGCGCTAACTCAATGAGTGGGCCCTCCGGCTGTGTACCTACAGCAAGAGAATCAAAGTCCATCAGATTCCGGTCCTGGCGGGGCACGTAGACTGGTCAGATTATGGCAGCACACTTATATTATAGGGGCCGGGAATATACAAGATTCTAAAGCTCGAACATTTCTTTGCGACAATTAAATTAACTGCTCACAAAATTATCGCTCACGAAGAATGGCGAGAGAGCAGCCTTTTTTGTGGATTGATACCCTCACAACAGGTGGATTTGGTAACCTCAGGAGAGTTCAACATCTCGTAGGGACCTCTTCAGCTTTCCGTCTGCTTTGGTATATGCTTGCCCAAAATCCCTTCGAGCCAGGTCCTGAATCCACTCCCGACGTGGGAGGACCTCTTCACCTTTAGATAACTCGGATGCTAGGAAAAACCAATTCAAGGCTTGTCCAACGGTGCTCACCTCATCGCTAATGTTTGCCGAAGCATAGGCACTCATACGCTCGTAAAGACCACTGTCCGTCCACAACATCAACAGGTACCGAGCGACAGCTTCGGTGTCTCCAACATCAACAAGATACCCGTTTCTCTCATGCTCAACCTGCAAGGGAATTCCACCTGCTCT
Organism: Penicillium subrubescens; assembly: GCF_028828155.1. Taxonomy (NCBI): domain Eukaryota; kingdom Fungi; phylum Ascomycota; class Eurotiomycetes; order Eurotiales; family Aspergillaceae; genus Penicillium; species Penicillium subrubescens. The sequence continues at coordinate 332,134 of NW_026643164.1, forward strand.
GGTCGCAATGACGGGTTTTCCTTTGTGAAGAGCTTCCGAAACCTTCACCTCAAAGCCTTCTCGTGATGATAATTGTAACACAATATGTGCCTTAGACAACAGCGTGTTCAACACTTGGTCAGAGGGACTTAATCGTATAACAGTAATCAAAGCCATGAGATGTGGCATAGCCTGTGCTATGTGCTGAAGGACAGCATCATAGACTATAGAGCCATCGGGATCATCTATAGACCCGTGACCACAGATCAGAAGCTTCGGGATTTTCATATCGGGATGTAGCATAGCAAGCTTTTCGTGAAACTTTTCATAAGACCGAAGAACATCTAGTATTCCCTTGGCGGGATCAAATCGAGCAATTTGCACGATATATTGCTCTGCAAGAAGCGTTAGTGCATGTTATCTTGCTTGTCGGATGTAAAACAAACCGGCAGGATATTCGATGATTGGCATTTCCGAATCCTTACACATGTGATTGAATTGTCGCCCGTAAAATGCGGTATCCCATTCACGCATCTCCTTATTAAGACCGTCAAGCCTTGAAAACGAGGTAAGCAAAAGAAGTACAAGCCGTTCATTGTTTGGTCGAATTACCAATCAGTGGAGGCAGGCATATAGCCAACCCGATCTGTTGGAACATTCTTGGGAACGAACTCGACCACTGGATGACTGATAAAGAGATCAGCGGCCTGAATATGTCGCCAGAGGAATTCCCAAACATCGGCCTGTGGAGTTCCCGAAGTTGCGATAAGATCGCTTCGCATTTGAATATGGCTTCTATAAATGACTGGGCGCTGGGGATCAACTTCTTTAGCAATCGGAATCAATCCCGTCATCTGAGGGTCATCAATGACAACGACATCAGCACCACCATCCGCAAGTGAAGATAAAGGACCACCGCAGTGTAGCCAGTATCGATTCGCATTGTCTCGTGTCCAATCCACCAACTGCTGTTGACTCTCGCAATCCAATCGGTCGTCCGGGCCTGAGACGCCTTGTAGGATGTTGTGGTTTGTCTTCGTGATACGGAACAGGCCTGGTCGTGGCTTTGGCACGTACCTGTGAAGGTTAATTTCAGGTGTTAAGAGAATGACATACATCACTTTACCACTTGAGATCAATGTCTAATTGATGTGCTAGGCGAACTAGTGCATGGCGCATGAGAGCGACACCCCCTCCTTGGGGCGTTGCGCTAAAGAAGGCGATCTTCACACCGCGATGACACAGATCCGACGCGTAATGTTCAACAGCTGCCCATGTCTTAGGACGGACGGTTTGACGGAATGATGTTTTGCTCGCTAGATGAATATGGAAACCAGAATCGACATCTACGAGGCCGCGGAAGCCAACATGTACCATTGGCAATTTGTTCGGGCCGAAAAATCTATCGTTCTCTAATTAGCCCTAAGATGGAGGACGAGGTACACCGATTGTGTTCTTGTGTTCTAATCCTACCTGACACACTTCCGAGAAAGCGACTCGGCCTGCTCGTCAATGGGCTTCTGCTGGAAATGGAGCTTAGTCATTGCTTCGGCAGTAGCATCAGCATCTGGCTCTTCCACAAGTACGATCGGTATAATGTCTAGCTCTGCCCATAGTTGTGGACACAGTGCTGGAATACGTTCGTGTAGCGAGCGGGAAAGCGCAACCCCGAGGATCTTTTCCGAATGTTCATCGCTGTATTTCTTCAACCGGCTGACGATATGCTCGTGGGTCATAGGAAACGTGGCTGGTGTCGCGAATTCGTGCTCCAAGAGATCGAGCAAGTATGTGTCATCCCGTACAGCAATAACGACTCGTGATACGAAGTCACCTGTGGTGCCAATGGATACACCTGCATAAATATGCTGTTCATTCGTCATCAGTATAGGAACATATGAAGGACACAGAGACAGCCTGACATTGAAAATGGGCCCGGACCAAGCATTATTCTTCAAATAAGGCCGCAGACGATTATTTTTAAACTGTGAATCGTGACGATCGATTGCGCTGGTGTTGTGAGGCATGACCGATATATTTGTCAAATTCAATACAGACAGTATATCTTCGGGTGAACGCGAGTTGAGTCGAATTATCGCTGGCAATAATTACTGGCATTGCGCCGCTAAATAGAGTGTTCGTATCTTTCTTGATTCATGCTGTTGACGTCAACGACTATTGCAATAATCGCCGGAACCAACGGCAGACGATAGCGGCCACCGGGAACTGGAGGACTTGCTAAGCTAATATGTCCGGCAGAATTTCGAATCGTCTGAATTTCGCTATAGTAAGTCCAACTCTCACTCTCAATTTCGTCGCTCTGATTGGCCAATTTGAATGCTTAAAGCTGTGTGAATCAGCCAATTTACGAGTGCATTTACTGCTAAAAGCTTTAGAAGGCAGATTATGGAGAAATCAGATCAATTGACTAGCTCTAGCTCTATACTATACGAAATAAGGAGACCCCATAAGTCTCTTCTCCATAACACCTTCTCCATGAGACACCCGCCATGATTCTACTCAATACCAGCCTACCGGAGATAAGAGATACCATTAGTGTGTCCCATGGTAAATTCGCCGGAGGAGAGAACTCGCAGGGGGAGATTCGTCGATTTCATCATTAATTTCAAATCAGCCTGTGTTTCCTATATAGGCAGGATAGTAGGCCTGGAAGTCTGATATGTGAGGCATCAGAAGTGATGGCGGAGACTATGGCGGTCAAAATTAGCCCTGTTCCCGGTGGCCGCTGTCGTCCACCGCAGGATCCGGCAATAAGATTGCAGGCTATACACCATCTCGAGTCCCAGGCCAGTTTTCGTAATGGGTCTTCTGCCAAAGCGTGATGGTTGAAGTGGAGATCCAGCTAATCGTATTGAACTGAAGGCTCTTCGTTGTATTAAATTGGTATTTTAGCCTGTCTAAATACAGGATGCCGGGAGCTCTAGGAGAATGTGACGGTATCAATCAATCAATTAATCAACACTCTATTAACCTGTTACAGCCTAACTAGTGGCGTAATAGCTATGCGGGCGCTTCCTCCGGCGGAAGCAAGAGTGCATCCGAACGCTAGCCCACGCGCATGAAACAGTAAATACAAAGGAGAACGGCGGTATTGCTATATGAAAACAGCCCAAAAACAGTACTAAAACGCCCGGAAAGCCCCCAGTCCTATAATATATCTCTCAATCAGCCCTCACATTGGCCTGCTGCTTCCTCTGTATCCCTATCTCTGCTATCCCTCTCCGGTATCCCTATCCTCCTGCTTCGTTCTCGATTAGTGGCGTTCGACGCCGTTTTCCTATGTATCTACTGTTTCATGCGCGTGGGCTAGCGTTCGGATGACTCTTGCTTCCGCCGGAGGAAGCGCCCGCATAGCCATTACGCCACTAGTTAGGCTGCAACAGGTTAATAGAGTGTTGATTGATTGATTGATGGATTGAGGCCGGGAACGGCAAAACTAACCCAATATAAATCACAGGTCCCAATATTACATTATAAAAATGTTTCTTCAGTCTAGTTACAAGGATCAAGTATATCTATTCTCTACTACATCCGGAACTGGAATAGTCTGTCGTGTGAAAGCACAAATTGGCGTGCGATTGATTAGCCTTAGCTTACATTAGGCCCAAGGGAAACAACCCAATCCTAACAGAGATCCAACCTCAACACCAACAACAATGAAATACGGTCAGACGAGATAAGATCATGGAAGATGAAATCGAAGATCTCGATCCAAAGAAACCCGTTCAAAGAGGCTGAATTTCCCAATGAAAAAAAGATGAACAACGTCCGGAAAAATAGGTATATGGTAAAAAAACACAAGCAAAACCACCAAAAACGCCTAATGCGAAGTAAATGCATGAGGTTCTTGGTAGCAGCAAAGGCCCGGACCCAAGACAATCAAGGCAAGCAAAAAATCAAACAAAACGAAACCTTTTTCCATGTAAGCCTTCGCAGAGGCTTACTCCCTGTCGTACCGTAGGTATAGATGGGATGGGATATAAACATCAATGTCATGTAAACAAGAAAAGAAAGACCAAAACAGGGAAAGCTGCAACCCTGATACTCGATCATCAAGATGAGGTGGGCGGGCAGACCAATGAAAAAGAATCTCGAACATGACAAGTCATCCAGTTCAATCGAAAAAGCTCAAAGGAGTCGGGTTGGGGCAATAAAGTGCTCCAAAAACACTTATTTTTGAATTCGGGCTTGCCGAAAGGGGACCAGTGCAAACCACATGTAGAGGTGGACGAATCTGGCACATAAACCAAAGGATGGTGATCCATCCGTCCACATGTGGCGGGTATTATTGGTGCACTGATATATGCAACCGCATTACTTCAAGAATGGAACAAATCCCAAGCCCGGGCACACAGGCCCAAAAACTCTTCCTTCTTTCTCCGCTGAGTCTCTGGCGAGTCCCTGCCTGCGCCAAATGGACCAGGGAAAGTAGAGTTAGGCCCCATGGCCGCAGCAGGATTGGGGCGACTGTGAGGATCGGGGCCATGGCCCAGGGGCGGGCTCCCATTATCCTGCTCATATTCGCTCCGCGGGCGACGGCGAGCAGTGGCATCGAAGGAGTATATTGGTGGAGCTGGAGGAGCGCTGGGGGCGGGTTCACTGATCAACGGTGCGGTCTTGGGGGCCATGTGACCAGCATGGGGCGATGGGGGAGTAGGGGGTTGGTGACCTCCGTAATGCACGATACGGGGAAGTAGTTCCTCCCGACCACCGGACATCTCTTGGACTGCCTCCTCGGCGGAACGATACTCCCGTGGCCGGGTAGGCGTTTGGGACATGTTACCGGGCAGACCGGGGGATGGCAGGGGGCCCAGATTTGACTGGGAGGAGTTGGAGCTGGATGCATTCGGATACAAACTGGGGTGGTCACGGTCACGGTCACGGCCGAGTGTATCTGATCCAAAGACATCGGAGAGTGGAGGGAGACGGTTGTTAGTCTGAGTGGCGGGAACATGGTGCATGTGCGATGTTGAGCCGAGTGTCGGACTCTGGTTGACGATATGGCGGGTCAATGGCTGAGGTTGATACCGGCCGGTAAATGTCTGATGCAACGGAGCGGACTGAATCACTCGCTCATTGGCGAACTGTGAAGCGGAGGGGGGAACAATTGAAAGACCAGGAGGAGGTCGTCGCTTGGAACCGGACTTTGGCACGGCCATAAACTTCGATTCGGACGGTTTGACTCCCTCGGGACCTTCATCCTTGGCTGATCTCTGTAACCGCGCCTCGATTATTGACCGCTGTTGATCCCGTACTGACATGCTGCGCTGCAGCTGCTCTCTCATGATGGGATCATGTGTCTGGAAGCCAGGCGACAGGCAAGCCAGCCCCACATTTTGCATGGTGAAACCTTCCCTAGCGGTCATAGGCCCTCCCGGTGCACGCACCTGGAGGCCACTGGAAGACGGGAGGCTGGTCGACAGGTCCAACTTTCGAGGCCGAGGGCGACTCTGCATGCGGGGGGACGATGGCGGTTCCTTCTTCACGGTAATCCTTGGGCCAGTGCTACCTTGAGACCTGGAGCAAAGATACTATTAGCATTGCGCATTCTTTCTGGATTTCCTGCGCCGTCCTCTGCTTCCTTCCAAGGATCGTATGACCAGAATCCAACTTACGGAGACGATGGGTCTTTGTTCTCGGGCGTCCCTTTGACCGGGCCATCTTGAGAGGCGGTCGACATGCGCGGAGGAGAGGAATTCGCCGGGGCACTGGGAGGAGCCAGGGTCGGGAAGTTCCTCGGGCTTGGATCGCGGGTGGTATGTGGTGAGGACAAGGGAGCTGCCGTCGCGGATGCAACTGCCGTTGACATGGTGTTGCCGACTAGTGAAAAAGAGTCCGGGCTTGCGGTGGTACTTGCGGTGGTACCTTGGAGATTTCCGGAGTTGTCGCGACTAACAAGCAAGGACTATGTAGTCACAGCTAGATATTTTCGATGTATTAATTCAACTGCGCGGGATCAGCGACCAAAGATCCCTCGACGACGAGGTGGAGCATCAATGGAGGCCGAAGATAGAAAGCCGACGTAGAAAGCAGCCCCCGATTCCCGAGTTGGAAGGCTTAGTTGAGGCTTAGTGAGGCTGACGCTTGTGTTGATATTCAATGTTGGTGGCAGCCGCAAACAAAGAAGTATCGGCGGTTACGTCAAAGAACTGGTCAGGAGGGGCATGAACTGCCTGCCAGTTGTTGATTGTCGAGAAGAGAGTACGGGAGAGAGGGAGGGAGGTCGAGGGGGGGGTGTGGGCGGTAGTTCAGCGGCAAGCTGCGACTAGCGGTAGGGGAGAAGGGAAAAAAGTCCAGAGCGTCAAGCGAAAGAAATGGACCGCGCGAAGAAATGGTTTAGGGTGGATGATGAGCTGGCGAAAAAGAGGAGGAGGAGGAAGAGAGGAAGAAAGAAAGCCAGCAGAGTCGAGTTGGAGTAGTTGAGTATGGGATGAGAGATGAGGGAGGGTCTGGACCCAGAAGGGGGAAACAAGAAGTGTCAAAGAAGAACGGAGAGGAGGGGGACGAGGTTGAGCCCCGGAACCAGGGGGCGGAGGGAGGTAGAAGTACTTGTAAATGCAGTGAATAATGTATGGAGTATTATGTATATCTACTTGATTCCTTCGCGGGTGGAACCCGTGCTCAAACATTTACTGGGCCCCGGCGTATCAGGATCGTCTGGCTGAGACACGACGTGTTTCTGTTCCTACCAACCAGCTGAATCGCCCTGCCAAATTGCCAATAAGCTGCTTGGATGGGATCTGCGACCGCCAGTGTTCCAGTCTTCGATAGTTTCATCTATGGAAACACGCGCCCCCTGGTGGCTTGTAGTTAGTATGGTTGACTGGTCGATTCTATTCCATTTTCAGAGTAATAGAGCCTCCCATTTATTCTGCCTTGACTATTGTCTCATATAACTAACTTCTAGTCAAATATCCAGTAGAGTAAATTCACAGGTTATTAACCAAGTCTTGAGAAACAAAAAAAAAAAAAAGACATCATCTCCATGAACTACACCTACGATAGACAGTGGACCGCCCCTCCTCCCCCCACTACTATGCAGCATGTCCACTGAAATTTTTAGCATCATGTCAGAAGTTCAGAACACATGCGATCCGTGCTTCTTTTTTTTTCTTTTTCTAGTCTGGCCCCCACGATCAGCGACTTTCGTCACATATGGCATATATCTATAGATTATTGACAAATAGCGAATATTATATACATAGTAGTTCTGTAGCGCCACCTACCAAGAAAATAATCCGTAAACTCAACGAGACCATCAGAAAAATCCGATTTCCACAGGTCCAATCTCTCTAAATTGAATCAGTTGCACTACCCGTGCGGGTGTCAGAGATTCGACGGAGAAATCCACTCAGCCCCGGCACTACTGCTTTTGCAATTCTTGGAAGGGTTAACTCGGTGCTGGGGGCCTAGGGCGCTGGCTTGGGTGGCTTAATGTCTCCGCAGTTCCACTCCATCCTTAGATAAGTTGCAAAAGATCCATAAATTAGGTTTCTTCCTTGAGGAACGAGCCGGTTTCTTCGTTATCATTTTACCTTTTTAGTTAGCTGATTCACTGTTTTAGTAATCCGACGCGTTTACTCTGTTGAAACTCTCGGGTTCACAGTGCCGTATTCCTAATGTCTCTACGACATAAATACTCTTTTTCTAAGTGTACTTTGAAATACTCCCTTCAAAAGCTGTAGATTATTTCTCCCTTGATCGGATGACTCCAACTCTGCACTCCCTCCAAATCCAGCAATCCAGCGACTCACATCACGTTCTTCGTCCAACATGGGCGCCGCCGGCGCTTATAGGCGACCAGGGGGTGGATGCGCAAATAGCGTGTGGTTCCCACACCAACATCCCTGCCAGAGACAAAATACATAACTGACTCGGGATACTTTGAAGTATGGAACCCATGAACTCATTGTTGTTATCTACCTGCCCAACGAGGACGAGCCCAAAGTCAAATCAAACAAACCCAAAGAATATTTTATATCCACTCATATCCCCCACCATCGACCGGCAACTTGCAAGCACAGTACCAACCAACCCAACCATCCATCCATAGAAGTCCCCAACCCAGGTTCCTCCTGTAGTTCTCCGAACTCAGAAACACAGGTGACAGAACGAGCTGCATGCTCCCTCGTGTGGATCGGATCGGATCCCCTCACAGGGCGGATAGAGTGTGTACGCTGCACGGAACCCGTTGCCGACCGCCCTTCAGTTCTCTAGTTCGTTGTCTACGGACTCCCACCGAATTTCCCGGGCCTGTCTGGTCCTTTTACCCCGATCGATATGAAGCCGCGATAAAGCCATTGGCTGGACGCCCGCACGTCACTAAGAAGTTTCTTTCAGTTAGTTTGACCGTAGTTTGACAAGACCAAGTCTGACACTCGCACGGATCACCGGGTGATGCGGCAGCAAGTGAGGTCCGTTCGTTATCTGCGCTAAACTGTTTAGAGTAGAAATGGGCCAGGGCTAGGGCCCAGGGGGCCGAGATTGAAGGTACATTAGTACATTAGCTGGGCAATAGTTTGGTGGTTCTTCCAGGGTTTTGGTGATCCTGATTTTTGTCAGAGAATAGATATGGAGTTTTTAGTAGGAACTAAGTACGAGTATACTTACGATTTGGAGTTCTTGGTAAGGAGTATATTCTCCATAATTAAGTGCTGCTTCCATTAGTTGATATTAAAGTCTGGAACCGGATATTTGAGGGTATTATGGATTCAGGATTCCTATCAGTAGTCGAAGTTAGTCCGTGATGTTAGATTGATCAAGACCGTGCGGCATTCTTTGACTCTCTCATCTTTATCTCTTTGTTCGTAGCGGTTCTTCATGACCGGGTAATTATTATAATGCTTTCATCAATCACAATTTAGAAAGTTTCTATCCATAACTGATTCATGAATCATGATGAAAAATTAACCGATCTCGGGATTATCCAGTGAGACATGAATCAGGTCTGACCAAGTGCTCCGGCCTTGGCATACCGAAGATTTTCATTAATGTACGGAATATCGTGTCAAGTTACCACAGTTTCAACAGTAGTGGCGTAGGGCTGGTAGCCTGTTTTCTCTTCTATCCACTAACTCGTATGATTACCCTAGACCATGCTAGCCTGGATTTTGGCTGCATTGACTGTGGAGTGTTTCAGCAGCTTCACGAGCTGGACGAAGCTCAAAGTATATATGCACAATCATTCTGCGGCGAAATAAGCTCCTTCTCGGTTTCTTCTTTTTCTACTGCTCTCTCTCGAGTTTCACAAAGTTCCATACTGGCACAAGAACTCCTTGTTTGCTTAATCATTTCGCAAAACCCAAATCGCAAAAGACCCTTGTCGCATTCGAAACTCCATCTCTTCCAGTGTGCAGCCCCACGGGCGGATCTACACATCAGGTCTGGAGGCCTGTCTCTACACAGGGGTCGCAAATCCTTTGCCCACAATTCTCAATAGAGAAGGACAATGACACCTCAGGTCTAGTATTATTCAATAACTAAATATAAAATCCAAACAGAAGTAAGAAAAGAAGCTTTGTTCATGGCGAGTATAGATATGTGTACAAAAGTAGTAGGCGGTGAAGCCCGCTATCGATAAGCCACTTTTTTTTCTTCGGTGCCTCGACCATCGTCAAAGGCAGCACTTGCGTCCATTCACTTCATCACTTCACCTTAATTGTTCCCGGTTCGACCAAACACTCGACTGACAAGCGAAGCGGCCAGTTTGGTTCCTCCATCAAACTCTCTCCGCGCCTCCTTTTCTCACCACACTCAACCGCATCAACCACCATCCTAAGAACCCATTCACCTCGATCCCCTCAAATTCAGATACTCCAGATACAATGCCTGCCTCCGTCCACTCGGAAGATGCCCAGGAGCACGACCAGTCCATGATGGATGTCGAAGCCGAGGAGCCCGTCAACCCCATTCTGCTGGATGAGAAGCGCATCGTTGTGGTGAGTCGTGCACCCCACCGCGGAGTCCCCAATCCCCGCGACATGAGCTAGTGATATGAGCAACTTGTCTGACATTTGGTTGTTTTAGCTGCCTGGTTCTACCGAAACCTCTGCCTCTTTCCAGTTTGACGGCGAGGGCCACACCATGGGTAATGCGCTCCGCTACTCTATCATGAAGAAGTGAGTGCGCCCTCGACATTTCCGAGTCGAAGATCGGACATGAGAATTTCCATTCAAAGCTAGGCATTCGTAAGCTTTTGCTAACGTCTGTACAGCCCTGCTGTAGAGTTCTGCGGTTACACCATCCCTCACCCCTCCGACGCCAAGATGCACGTTCGCATCCAGACCAACGGTAAGTCGACACCTACCCAGAACTTAGTTCACTTCAACTCTCCCGTCGAGGATCTCATGCTAATCCTCTTCTTATTTGCAGACACCACCACCGCCCTCGAAGCCCTGGAGAAGGGCTTCAACGACCTCATGGACCTGTGCGACGTCGTGACCGAGAAGTTCACCGCCGCCCGCGACCAGTTCAAGGAGGACCAGGTCAACCGGATGGAGGGTTGAGCGTGTACTGGGCTGGGAAATTCTTTCTCTTGCATTGCATTCATGTCCGGATTTGATTGGCGTTTAGGGGGAAGCTTAAAGCTTAAAATTTGATTGATTGTACATCACTACATCTACATTTCCATACATGCCATTTTTGGCGATGACATACAGTATCTGGGAAAGTTTTTGGGATAAATGCACTGATGCAGAGATGTGTGTCAGGTAAGGGGTGTACCACCACGTCATCAAGACTTCTGATAGAGCTCAGAACTGGGTGACCCCGGCGTCAGCGGGTGATCACTCGTCACTGCAGTGAAAGTCTGTCAATTCTTGGTCAAGCCGTTGACGCACGTGCAGTGTTATCACGGGACAATGTACCCGCCATCCCACTGCCTTCCCGTTAGGTAGGGCTGATGTTACAGTACTCTACCTAGGCAATTAATTCCAGATATCCATTTCAAGCTTGTGTTACGGTCAAAATCAGGCCCTCCACGGTGAACCCTCTATCATAAGTTTCGTTTCGGGTAATCAGGTGCTAGGGTCATGATGAATTCCACCTGAAGGGTTGCCTATTTGCCTTCTAAGAGCTCACACAAGCGCATTTCAAACGAACAGTACCTATGGCCTAGGAATCTGATTTGGACCCGGATTGTACTCGATTCCTTTGTGTTTTTGTTTCTTCGATTTTCGATGTACCAATGACTTAGATAAACATTAGTCTATCAAAACAGACGCTTTGTAACTCTTTCTCTACCAAGCTTGCATTTGCTACAAACTGCCAATGGTATCGCCTCGAACGATGACATCGCTTCAGTAGCCGTGCCAAAGAAGGCACACTAGATCTCCCTATGGTCAAGTACTACTGAGTGGATATCAGCTGGTCTTGCCTTTGAACCCAATGACAAGCTAACTCTTCACGTGCAATTTGGTCTCTGCCGATCTCACAAGGTCAGTTGCCGCCTTGAATTAGCTCAAGTGGCTTATTTTGGGTTCGAGAATGATCTGCAGTGGTCGTTTGCAAACAGCCACTCGGGATCCCGTTGCTATCCCGAACATTCCATTGGCCTTGCTTTGACCACCAGGAGATACATTTCCGGGAGCGTGTGATGTGGTATTCACCCTTGATTAAGCTTGGAGCTGATTAGAGCTGTAGCTTGTTTTGGGTTATCATAATACATCAAGATTGTATACCAAGCTCGTGGGTTCAGCTATCAATAGTCTAGGAATGATTCAACCCAGCAATCATGTATTCATGCAGTACATAGTCAACAATGAGAAAGGGGCATTGTAAAACACGGAGATTTTTTCGGATCCAACCGGCTCACATTCCAAAGAACTAGAGCATGGTTTTCTAATTAGGCCTTGGGACACCATTTTACTCGCACACACACTATAATCATATCTCCCTCTATCTCTATCTCAGTATCAATCTCATGAGCGTATACCCTCTCATCGGCCATCTTAAGAACCTGTTTGATACCTATCCCACAAATCCAACCATCATCCAATGTAACTCTAATATGATCGCCGTTGATGCTCACGGAAATTTCACGTTTCCCATGCAAGGGGGACGCGCGGATCTTTGCCAAGAATAACTCGTGGATCACCATTCGAAATCCTTGGGTCATGACGGTAAGACCCTGTTAACTAGAAGATCTTTACCGTACAAAGCATATTGGGGCTCCAAGTTTACAAAAGAATGCACACCTAAAGCATCCTTCCGTTGCCGCCGCGCCTCTCTCTCTAACCACAACCCTGGTCATTGGATTCAGGTACATAGTTGGAATTTGCATGACGTGGAAAGCTTTGAGGGAGGGGATCTAGACTAAGAGATTTGCAATGGCAAAACGTATTTAAGGGTTGATGGTCGCCCTCTGTAGAAATATAACAATCTGCTAAACTATCTACTATCTCTCCATACTCTCCTCAGATACCAAGTGAGTTCCAACGCAGTTACGGTTCTGTTGTGTCAGTCACGGTCTAACATCTCCCAGATACCGAAAACATGTTCGTCAAGTCCATCCTCGCTACTCTCGGCCTTGCTGCCCTCGCCCTCGCCGGCTCTGGAGCTGCCAAGTGCTCCAGCAACCAGCAGGTTGTCTGCAAGGACAACGGCAACGGTGGCGTCCTGACCCTCGGCAACGTCCTCCCCGGTGCCCTCGGTGTTGACTGCTCTGGCGGTGACGTCTACTGCTGTGACAAGGGTGCCGTTGAAGATGTAAGTCACATTTCCTGCGCTATTGAAAGAAGCGCGGCATTTCAACTAGCATACATTGACACTGACAAAACTTTCCAGGTCGGCCTCGTCAACCTCGATATCAACGCCCAGTGCTCCCTGAACCACGTGCTTTAAGTGACTCATGTGCCACTCATCATATCTGCCTGGAGGTATAAGGCCACTCTGAATGTACTTGACACATCATTTCAATCTGTTCATTGGGAAAGTGATGGTGGTCTGGTGTTATTGAAGGGCTGGCAAAGATCAAACCTCTACCACCTGTGCACTGTGATGATACATGTACAGAGGCCAATTATTGTTGTTGAAGAACTTTAATCTTATCCTAATACACTTTGATTTCTTGCACACCAAGTCAATCACAGTCCTGCTATTCGAGTAGAAGAGATTTCCTGTCAATGTAGAATAGTGAAAATAATCAAGTACACCCTGTAGTACATTGGTGACTCTTTACTAATCTGGAGATCCCAGTTGTCACGAACCCCCCATGTTCTCTAGAACTCTCTCGAGTTCATGATTACCATGGGCCTACCATATCAAGACGGAGACCAAGATTTTGATATTGGTCCACAGTTTACACTTGGACACAATCACAACAGATCCCCTTTCAGCTCTGTTCAATTTGGAAGCGTTCTGTTCTTGTTTTTTGAACCGAAACCCCGCACAATGTCATGTTTTCAGTCCAACGAACGCAGTTTTGTGTCTATTTTTTTCCCCGGTTAGCCCAAACAGTAGAGCCGTGAAATAGGCCTTGGCAAGCTGATAACTACTACATGACTGGGGCAATAATTTGCAAAGGTACGAAACCAAATTCTAGCTTGCAACTGTTACAATGTTTATCAGCATCGCTTTACAATAGAGAGGAACGGGTGGGGCGCCAAGCATCCTATATCAAATCCCAAGGTACGTCCAGCGGTTGAGGCACCGGGGATGCTGTTTCCGGAAAGAAGACAAAATCTGATCACTGCTAATTGACCTGTCACCCCCACAACTCAATCTCCGTCATGTAACGGTAGTAAGCCACACCCTCATACTTTTTATTGTTGACGTCAACATCTGCGGTATTTTCCTATTACTCTGTAACCTCTATCTTTCTCTCGATTGCATAAATAGTAGCAAGATACTTCGCAATAATGGAGATCAGAGAATTATCAATTCAAACATCACCAAGATCGTAAGTATACTTCGCCTCTGAATTGTTTTCGGTCATTTGGTTAATCCCTCACTCTAGGTTATTCAAACCTACCCGTCAACATGAGATACTTCTTCGCTCTCCCCGTTTTGGCTATTTCGGCCCTTGCCATGCCCACGAATGACGGCCATAAGGGCGATGAGGCCGTAGCAGAGACTGTCTGCGAAAGCCACCAGACAGTTGTTTGCAGCGGAAACGGAAACGGTGGTCTGCTTTCTCTGGGTAACCTCCTCTCTGGCCTTCTTGGTGAGAGCTGCTCCGGTGGTGATGTCTACTGCTGCTCGCAGAAGGACGTGGAACAGGTATGTCTCTTTTGCAGCTTTATTTCATGTTAAGTTCTTCGATAACTAACTCATCATTCAACAGGTCGGCCTGATCAACTTGGATCTCAACTTGCAGTGCAGCTTGAACCACCTGCTCTAGAAACACAGATTTTGTTTATGAGACACTGGATAGTTACCATCCATAATACATAATTAATTTCTAACTTATTTCATGAGATTTTGAATTTGAAGGTACTACTTAAGATTTTCGCCCCTTCCTTGAAGTCAAGTCGAGGGATTGTAGCCTCTTCATCTGCTCAGCGTTATCTTCAATCTTTCTATCCCAGGCTCCCAGGCCTCGATGATCACCCCCCAAGAGCGATCCTCTAGGCATGTGAAACCTTTCGGCTATCTCGGCAGCGACATGGCGACGGCTACTAAGAGTACTAGCCGATCAATCTTTGGAAGGAAGATTATTTTAGTTATCTGCTCGGCCTAGAGTGAAAGATCCCGCAACGACAAAAAGCCGAGAGCGGGATTGGGCCCAAAATCTGAAGCATATGCCTAGTCAGAGTCTCATAAGTTTGAGCCTTTTCAGTGTAGAATAATCATATTGGACCTCATTAGGCTAGCAGTATCGTGGATTGAAAGAAGCCAACGACCACTATTCCTATGCAAATCATCGTGAGTACCTCGGAAGCTCCATCACCGAGGCCGGTGATAGTTACAGCTTGTCAAGTAGGTCCTGTTCACCTTTCAGATTGCCGAGAAGATGTTATGTTATGAACCGAACATGCAAGAACTTTTATAGACGTTTATTATCTTCTATGTACCGATCTAGTATGTTCGAGAATAACAGCCTTATTCCACAGCTGAAGCTTTTCTATCTCTCCACCCTTTCCCCCAGAAATATAAAGCCCACAAAGCGGGCGAGACAAGAATCATCATCCCCCCTAGAAGCACCCCCAGCCAACCCATTCCAATGGCATTAATCAGAGGTATGATCGCCGCAGACGCTCCAGCGGAAGCTAGCCAGTTGACCATACTCATAACAGCACGGGCAGAAGCAGGCCTCGTGACGTTCAAATCTGCGACCAGCATGCTGAGGGTGTTATTAACGCCCGAGCTGGCATTTCCGCAAAAGAATAACAAGACCAGAGGACCTGCTAGATGAACATTGTAGTTCATAACCCAACCGAAAGCAATAATGCAAAGAGTGTAAAAATAGACAAAAGGTAATGCAAGCACCAGACGAGCTTTCTCAAGAGGAATACGCTGGATTTGCGTCGGACATTGTCGGTTTGGTTGGATGTCCTCCCCAACTTGACGAGCATAGTACTTGAATAAACGATCTGCCAGTGTTCCAGCGGTCCACCGAGTCGTGCAGCTGCCGAGGGTGAACGGAAGATAACATAGACCGACATAAAGTGGCTCCAAATGATACTTCTGCTCAAGTAGATACGCCAGGCCATTGAAAATGGCAGTCGAGGTGCAGAAACAAGTCGCGCTGCAAAGAACAAGAAGAGCGACGTGTCGATCGTGGAGAATTTTCAGAGTGCCAAGAACTCCCAGGCGTTTCCTGAATATAATTCTTGTCTTGGGCTCGGGCTCGTGGCGGCTTGGATTGACAAGCTGAAGTGCACATTTGTTCCAAGGTTGAGGAGGGAGACTGCCATTTCCCACGACCGCTCGACAAGTCTCGCGGAGCACTGACAGGATTATGAGGAGTAAGACTCCAGCAGTAATGGACATGAACCAGAATACGCTTCTCCATCCGAGGTATTGAGTCACAAGGCCTCCCAGAGTTGGTCCAATCGAGGGGCCAATCGTCATTCCAATAGAAGAGTAGAAAATATATTTCCCCCGCTCGCCCCGGGTAACAAGGTCGGTAATAGAAGCAAAGGCAACGATCGTGCTAGTACCGGCAACAATGCCTTGGACGCAGCGTAAAACAAGAACGGCGGCATAGTTAGTCTGAGAAGCAAGCCCGATACCAGTGCAAATGAAGACGAAAAGACAGGAGAGGAGAATGGGACGACGGCCAGTTTGATCGGATAGGCCGGCCGTCAATAATGGGGTCACGGCTTGAAAGATCTGTATGAATCAGCTATTATCAACTATATATTGTGTATGCGAATCTACCTTGTAGGTGGTAAGAGTCAGATAGATTTTCGCAGTCGACACATGTAAATCGCTTGCCAGCGAACCAATAGCCGGAAGATACATGCTGCCTGCTACCGGACCCAAGAAAGTCACCAGCGAACAGACACATATTGTAAAGATCTTCTCCTTCTCAGATAAGATACAGTATAGTGACTGAACAGCTTTAGGAGAACACTCTTTCTCCGCGTCTTCCTGCACCGACCCACAATGGCCAGTCTCCGTGGAAGACCTGGCCCTATCACTGGGGTCAGGTACCGACTCTTCCGACTTCATTGTCGTTGTAAGGGGCTGGAGCGAAGGAAAAGCCTGCTGTCAAATCTTTCGATAATGTCCGGAGAAACTCATACTTAATTATAAGAATCGAAAAGGACTTTCTGTCCTCGTATTCTCATATTCCAAACAGATCGTCAAGACCCCTGTGGCATAGACTTTAGCGGCGATCATCTGCAAGGAGGTGATAGTCTGACAATAGTTCCTGATGATATGACGAATCAAAGGCATGCAGGGGCAGGGAGTCCCGCAGCCCTATTGCCTGCAACCTCAACGATCTCCTTTTATCGGTGAAGCTTATAAAATTGCTTAGTTAGCACAGTGGCAGTTCGAAAGTTTGAGTTTAGTACGCAGAGAAACGAATCAATCACAGATGGTTCAATCACTCTTAGTTGAAAGATCTTTCTAACTGTTTTTGGATCATCTTTTCCGATGGCACAGATACCTTTTTATAATCTATCGTTCAAATTTTAACTGCTAAGATGATTTTGAAATTTATCGGGGTTTCAAACTGATTGAACCCCACTGTGCTTATGCTGGTACGGTTCTCTGGAGCTCAGAAACCGGAGTCGGTGAGCTCACATTCTCATTTGGACTCTAATCCGCACGACACGTATCCATATTTGCTTTTTGCACAACAAAATAAATTCAAATCTCTCTCCATTAGGCTCCAAAATTCTGCCAAACCCAATATTGCTTTAGAGCGACAACTGCCACGCCTATTGGCATCTCCAAGAGAGTAAGGTAGCTTTGCAGCAAATCACTCGATCGCACCCGATCATCACCCGAACTTTATTTCCCCACGTTTCAAATGTCAAAAAACGAATTCGGCGTGGGCCAGAAGGGCGTAGTGTTGATGTCATCGCTATTCAGGCAAAGCTATGACAATAACTTACCCCGCAGATTTGAGGTTCTTGATAGAGACATCAGACCTCTGTTGGAGATTCAATCTTGATCAAACCGAGAATTTCCAATGCTTAGCCGACGCGCATTTTCCCGGGTATTTCAGCAGGTTGGTCTTACTTTTACTACTGATCGGCATTCCAAAAATTCTAGATGCTGATGGGCATGTAGCATAATGGGTTGTTCAAGATTCAAGTGCGACGCCTAAGTCTTCTTGAGTACCATTCGCACAAACTACTCAAAGATGTATGGTTTATCTCCTGCATTGGGTGTCTTCCTGGACTTACTGTTGCCAGTTCGACATTCCGGTACCTCAGGGATATGTCGTCGGAAGTCCGGAGGAAGCTAGAGAAGTAGTCTCGAAGATCAGTGGGTCACCTTGGGCGTTTATGCCAACGACAGCCTGCAGATTGGAGGCCTGATTTGTTCTGTATCACTAATTTTCATGCAGATGCCCCATCGGTTGTAAAGGCGCAGATTCTTGCCGGTGGGCGGGGCAAAGGGAAGTACGAAAGTGATGGCAAAGGAGGCGTTCGCATTATGAGTTCGTAAGTTTTTGGAAGATTCGCTAACCAAGACAAAAGCTAACAAGTACTTAATTCGAGACCTATCGAGGCGTTTGAAAATGCCTCGATGATGATCGGATACTACCTCACAACAAAGCAAACCCCACCTGGCGGACTTCTCGTCAAAAAGTTATACATCTACAAAGCCGTGGATGTTGCGCAAGAATACTATGTCGCACTTACATTCGACCGCGACCGTGGCATGCCTGTCCTTCTCATCTCCAACGTTGGAGGAGTTGACATTGAATCTAATGCAGATAAACTAGAGCATTACTGGTTTGATATGACGCACGGCATCACATCCGAGATCACTGCATATGTTCAAGCGCAGCTCGGCTTTTCGGATGCTGAAATAGGTGTGATAAGTCACATCTTGCACCAAATGGTCAAATTATTCAAAGAGAAGGATGCCACACTCCTCGAGTTGAACCCATTGGTCCGCACACCAGAGGGGCATTTTGTTTGTCTGGATGCGAAATTCACGTTCGATAATTCGGCTCGATTCCGACAACCGGAGATCTTCAGCCTCGAGGAACGTTTGCCTGATGAGGAAGATGAGTACGAGGCATCCCAGGCGGGCCTTTCCTATGTCCGTCTGGATGGTAACATTGGAAACATTGTGAATGGAGCCGGCTTAGCAATGGCAACAAATGATCTTGTCAGTTTGTTTGGTGGAAAATGCGCGAATTTCCTTGACGTCGGCGGAGGGGCGACCAAGGAGACTGTCTCAAAGGCGTTTGAGATTTTGAACCGAGATTCTCGAATCAAGGGGATTCTCGTAAACATTTATGGGGGTATGTAACAATGACAGTGGTATGTTTTATCGGCTAACTCGAAGTGCAGGGATTGTTCGATGCGATATGATCGCCGAATCTATCATCGCTGCTGCGACTGCAACCAAAGGATTTAAAGTTCCTGTCGTGGTCCGCCTCCAGGGGACCAACTGCGACAAAGGTCTAGATATGGTAAGGATATACATCGTTCCATCGAGATACTGTAGCGCGCTAATAGGCTGTACTGTAGATTGAGAAATCGGGGTTGAAGAATCTGATTGTGGAACCAGATTTTGAGCTTGCAGCTGAAAAAATTGTGACCGTGACTAGCATGACGGTTTAGATATCGCATTGGACTCGAATTATAACATTTTTAATTGTAAACTGCCTCAGTCTGTCTATCAAATAATCATGAATAGGCCATGAAAGAAGAGTTCAATTCAATAAAGTTTCCTGGGTTTTTGATCCGGGTCAAGTAGATCGGCTTATTTCCCCTTTCAGGTATGAACACCCTTTGCTCGGCGTAGCTTCGGGACTTTAATGGATCATCGCCAGTCTTTTTTTAAGAACCACTCTCTAATCTAACAAGTTACAACTGGCCAATGTATGTGATCACTGCCCCACAAGGGTCTCACATTTCAGCTCTAGGAGGCAACTCTCTCTAGAAACAGACTAAAAATTCGTTTTTTTTTTCGCTCAGTATTTTTTTTTTTTGCAATTTATCATCCTTCTCCGAGTCAAAAGTAATAATTTCAGGAAATCCGGACCAGCTCTTATGCTTGACCTTCTGACCTATGACCCTTGTTACATCCTTCGAAGGATTTCTCCAACTCCCCAGAAAAAAGCGATACAATAATGTACAAGCCAACCACACAAAATGAGTGGCTTTTCTGTGGGGCATTACTCGCGCAAGCCATTATCATCTTGGCGCTAGAGATGTAAGTCAGACATCTAGAACGGAGGAGTGATCTAGGTTAATCTCACTGTTACATACTAACATTCCTAGATATATTATATCAGAATGGCAGGTATGGGTCCGTCCCAATGTAATCCAAGTGACAGTTTCATACGTCGTGCCAATCAATCTGGCCATCTTCGTCTTTACTTGCGCCTACGAGCTTGTCCTTGCTATCGATGCGGTGCATCACAAAAATAATCTGTTGCTATTCGCTATATGCGTCAGCAATGCATGTATTCTTGCGTTCTCCGCGATGCAGCCGAATTCCCTGAAAGAAATCGCTCGGAGACTACCGACAGCCCGTGATAACGAAAGTCAGCCCTTGGTAGATCTCGATTTTGATTTCTGGAAGCGAGTTGGCCCAGCTCAAATTGCTTGTCCGATAATTTTTGGGATATGCACTTTTATTATCTGGTCATGCGCTTATCGGCTACATAAAGAGTATGCCTGGGCTATCTACCGAAGGATTCATGGTGATATGAGTATCAAGACTCGCTTTCTGGCCTACGAGGTGAGCTTACCTGCCTATCTTCTCTCTCTAAGATATGTACTAACAGTTGAACAGATTTACCTTGTTCTTATCAAGCTCGATTTCTACTTTATCGCGGTTTTTGTGGTCCAGTACGGTTTAATCGACGTACACTTTGAGGAGCCAGAGTTCGCCCTCACAATGGCTCTTCTACCTGCATCTTTCCTTATGATGGCGCTGGCTTTCTGGTGCGTTCTCAGGGAGCGGAAGATCGGAATGATAATGGTAATTGTAAGTCAAAGTGTTCTCTAAAGATATTACCGCCGTCTATACTAACACTCTCGACAATAGGTCTGCCACGCTGCGATAATTGCATATCTTATCAGCCGGATCATTGTGCTTTGTGGCAATGGGGAGCGAGCGAATACAGCAGACAAGGATATGATGCTACTATTCGCCTTTGTTGCTTTGATCCTCATGATTTGCACTTTGATATGCGCTGTAGTCTGCACGTTCAATTTCAATCATGGATTGAAAGAGGTTCTCAACGAGAACAGCTATAAGCGAGATACGCAGTTTGCGGCTCTCCCCGGCCGTACTGATCGATCATACTCGCCATATCACCGCCTCTCGCTTGGGTAGGATGCCTGAGAAGAACATTGATATACAAGACCGAGACTTGATGTCCATAGTAATAATTATCTTTAACCAATACAGCAATATCCACTGATACTAATGTCCATAAAAGTAACGACGAGTGTAGAGACCGTACTGTAAGCATGCTTATGTTTCTGTGTGGCTTGATTGGCTCACGCTACCCGCGAGGCTATGAAGCAAAGGTGGGTCAGGTGTGTATGAACACCAGATGAACCAAGTCCCATTAAGCGGACAAGGAGAGAGCTAATGATTTTGCACAAGGTGAAATGGAACCAAGATGATTTGGCGATCTAGTCAGACAATATATACACATCATGCCGGGGTCGATGACACAGCCCCTCCGACTGTCATCCCACAGACTTGCGATAAAGGAAAACAAATGATCAAAGGTGGTGGATGAGGTATCGAAAATGGGCTTTTCAGTTGCGGCCCTCCAGGAAGCCAGAGACGAAGTTGCGGGGCAGGCGCGCACCGGGGTCTTCCTCGGGCCGGAAGTACTTCATGACGTGGGACAGCTGCTTCCAGTAGTTGAGAGTCTCCTGGAACTCGGCGTGGCTCTGGAACAGGAGGACGTCAATGACGCTGAGTTGGCTGACGTAGCGGTGCTTCTCGAACTCCTGGCGGATCTTTGTGCGGATGGCGGACACGGGCATGTTCAGGGAGTACATAGTTTGGATCTCCGGGGACTGTAATTGATGTCGCAGGTTAGCTTGACGTTCAATTCGAGTCATGAACTGCCAATCCTTCTCTTAACAGCGGTTGCTCTCCATGTCTCCATTCTCCCAGCAAATCAAAAAGAATAAGAGCGGTGCTACCGCTGGAGCAAGGGCATAGGCATGGATGATCGTAGGGTAAACTGACCGCGCGGAGCCACTCTCGGTAGGACTTGAGGACACGGTTCTTGGCATCCGTAAGGTTGACGGCTATAGAGCAAGCAGAACGTCGTTAGCGACTTTGCACAGCTCACATCGGTCTTAATTGCAGGGCTCGCCTGGTGGGCGATCGAAACACCTCGAGGTGTGATCGACGGAGGGCTGGGAACGTACAAGAACGCGTCCGTTGCGCGAGGTAGGTAGGGTTGATGGTCATGTTGTCGATTGAGATTGCGTCCACTCAGTCCAGTGCAATTCAATCTCTTGGAGGGAGGGTGCGGGGAGAGAATTGGACGCTGGCGAGCTTCTGGGTGGTGGAGGTTTGACTGAGGTTGGGTGGGTGGAATCGGCGTTTCTCACCGCCTTCCTGATCCAAAATTTCTTTTGCAATTTTGATGGCGGCGCCGAGTCGCATGTTCTTGTTTTCTCTCGAATTATTCTGATTGACTCTACTATTTCCGGGAATTGAAATTGAAAGTCTTGATTAACCTGTTGTGACTCGATAATAAATCGATCTCCGTGAATACTCTACCTTTCCCGTCCGATTTGACCAAGTTTCGCACCTTTTTACGACTTTCGCATTCACAAAATGGCGCCCACCAGAGGGTCGTCCAAGGGTGCCTCCTCCGGAGGTGCCTCCAAGGGTCCCAAGGGTCCCAAGGGCTCTAAGCCTTCCGGCATGTCCTCTTCCTCCCGCGTGAGCAAGCCCAGCAGCAAGAAGAATGTCAAGCGTCCTCCGCCACAAGAAGTCAAGTCTAAGGCGCGCACCGCCCCGGAGAACTTGGCCAGGAAGAAGAAGAGAGTCTATACCGAGGCAGAGCTTGATCTTCCCAAGCTGAACCAGATCACACCCGTTGGAGTTGTTAAGCCCAAGGGAAAGAAGAAGGGCAAGGTTTTCGTTGACGACCAGGTTTGTCAAATTGCCTTCCATGGGTTTTGTCTGGATTAGAATTGCTTTACTAACACCTTTTTCTTCTTCTTAATAGGAGGGTATGATGACAATTCTCGCCATGGTCAACGCCGAAAAGGAGGGTCAGATCGAGTCAAAGATGATGAAGGCGCGCCAACTCGAGGAGATCCGAGAGGCCAAGAAGGCCGAGGCCGAGGCACGAATGAAGGAGAAGAAGTCCAAGCTCGACGCCGTGAAGGATACCATTCGGAACAAGAAGAAGAACAAGGGTGGAAATGACAGGGCTGCAGAGAGTTCTCCAGCTTCCTCAAAATCAGGCTCAAAGTCTGCCAAGGGAAAGCGCAAGAGCGTTTCATTTGCTTAAACGACCGAAACAAAAAAGTGGCTATTGTCTATACCATCTCCATGCTTAGACTGGGGTCTGGCGTTTGTGTGGGTTTCATGTTTACTTCGGATTCGAACCATTGTGAATAGCGTTGATCCTCTAATGGGAGCTGTCCCCCAAAGCTTGATGAATCACATTTAACTTCTGATCAAAATGGGGTTCTTCGTTTTATGGACCAAGGATGGAGGATCTCTCCAATTGTAAGATTCAATGGCTTTCTAATGTCTTGGATTATTGGCATCTTCCATGCCATTCATGGTGACTCAGTTGAAACAATAGGCTGGTATAGCTTCATACAGTTAGGAATCTTAACATCTTGATTCAATCTATGGTGATGTCCTCCAGCTATCGCGGTACGCCTTTATAATCGAGAACATACAAATTCACTATAGAAAGCGCTGTGAGCTAATTCAGACGTGACTGGGTCCATCGACATACGCACGCATTCTCAAGGAAGGTCCAGGCAGTGACTGACTACCAATCATTATGATACCTATGGTAGCTCCACCGGTAGTCAATGCAACCTAGGCATATCCTTAATGCTATGGTGGTGTAGTTACACTGTACTGACCGGTCAAACCCGGTAAAATCACCGGCGAATGCGGGGTATTTACATCAATAATTGCTATTTATGCCTATTTTCGGGAAAAGGGACATCCACATTCGTTAATCAGTCTTTGGCATGTTTTGGAAGTGTCACAGCCTGCTAAAAGGTGCATATCAGTGTGCACCAACATCCCCAGGCCCAAGACCACGACTTATCTGAAACCCAACAAGCCTACATTGACTATCAAAATGACCCAACCAACGCTCACAATCATCAAGCTCACCCCCGAAGAGCTATCAACTCGCAAACTAAACTCGCACAATCTCCAAGCAGCCCTACAAGCCCTCCACCAAGACGGAATCCTCGCTCTCGAAAACGCCGTCAACACCAGCCACCTCGACAAACTAAACGAGCGCATGATCCCCGAAGCCAAAAGACTCTACGCAAACACAAACACGCACCGCAATTTCGGCCCAGACACGGGCAACATCCAACAAGAACCAGTCGTCGAGAAAGACTTCATCTTCGAAGATATCCTCGCCAACCCATGGGCCACCTCCATCATCGAGCATATGATAGGACCAACCCCACAGCTACGCTTCTACAGCGCAAACACCGCATTCAAAGCAACGGGCCGTCAACCACCACACGTTGATGTGGAGTTTAAAATGCCCCGTATGCCATTCGGTTACTGCATCAATATCAATTTAGTCTCTACATCGCCCGAAAACGGGGCAACGGAGTTCTGGTTAGGCAGTCACACCGACACGGACGAAACCGTGTTCGATAGACAGGCAAATAACGAACCGATCAAATCTGAACTCCTAGAACAGCGAAGGAAGATCAGCCCGCCTATCCAGCCCGGTTTACCCAAGGGCTCGCTGATTATCCGTGATCTCAGGCTTTGGCATGCAGGGATGCCGAATCGGACGGATGAGCCTAGGGTGATGTTGGTTTCTATTCAGTTTCCGAGTTGGTATCGGAGTGATCAGACGTTGGTGTTGCCGAGGGTGTTGGAGGGGAAGATTGATTTTGGTAGAACGGTTCCTTATGTGAAGTGGGTTGGGGAAGATTATGATTATTTGCAGGGTGCTCATGATCATGATTTGACGTTGAAGCCATGAAGAGAGTGCAGGTAACATTGGGTGCAGGCTCATGATCTTTTCGATAGTTTTAAGGCTTGGGGCTTCTTGCACGACACATACCCTCAAATATGCTTCAACTTTCTTTTTTCTGAAAAATAATTCTATACTCGCTGAAGAACTCCGAAATTAGTCTAAATGTATATTGTATGTAAAACGAAGCCAAAATTCCGCGCAAGCCCCCAAAAAGCCAGGAAACATAATGGCCGCGGAAGATTTTGAAGATTTTACGTGAACGGTGCCGACATTACTTGGACAGCTTCATATCGAGCTTGCGGTTGACAGGGCGGAACTCGGGCTTTGGAGCCAAGTCAGGGTCTTTGTCAAGGCCAGGGTGGCTAGCGATATGCCCAGGGAGCTTCTCGGGATACTCAACAACGCCGGGGATGGACATGTCGAATTCTTGGGCCATCTTGTTCAAGAAGTTTGTCACCTTTATAGACATTAGCACAAATCCATATGATTGTAGTTAAATTCGTTGCGACTTACCGGCTTGACGAACCAACGGTCACCGCCGAGTTCGAACCAGCCGAGGTGGCCACCCCAGGAAGTGGTCAGCATGACACCGTATGGGGTCTGAGTCATTTCGTGGAATGGCAATGCATCGCGGGAAGCGATCTGTTCATGTTAGCGGATTGATCGTGTATCCGAGAGGGTTTGACTCACGGGATCATCCTCGGCTTGCACAGTAAAGAATGGGATGCGGATGGAAAGCATTGCGTCCGTAGAGGCAGCGTCACGATAGTAGGCACCCTCGGTCGGGTAACCCCATGTGGGACATTGGAGGGCTCTGTTTAGGTCGAGTTAGAATACATGCAATAAGCATAATTGGGACAGTTGAATAAGTAACATACCGATCAAACTCATGTAGATAAGTGATGTTTCTAATCGCCTCAGCATCGATGCGGGGGTTCTTAGACACTTCCTCAGCGTGGCTATAATTTCATTAGTGCTTGTGTTTCCAGTATGACAGTAAGACAAGAAAAACTTACGCTTCGAAAAGTCTCTTCATGCTTGAGCCCATCGTCTTGCTGTACACCTCCTTACCTAGCCAAGAGCTTTGCAAGCGAACGGAGCCGACATCCAAGTTCCAGGGACTGGCACAGAGCACTGCAGCCTTCAATTGGCAGTGGTCGCCTTCTTCGCCCAGATACTGCAGTGATCATGTTAGAACTGTAAGTCTTCCAGGAGAGTTCAGGGAGGCATACATTAGCCAGAATATTGGCACCCAGCGAGAATCCAATGCCGAACAAAGGTCGATTAGGGAAGGTCTTTCTAAGCCACTTCACGGACTGGCGCACATCCCATGTTGCGCGCGCATTATACAACACTCCCGTGCTGATTTTCGTCTGCGAGCAACCCCGCGAATTAACCACGCAGGCCTCCCACGCGCCATCAGCAACAAGCGGTGAAAGAACATGGCGCAAATACACCTCGTGCGACCCTCCACTCAACCCATGAAGAACAACCAGCATGGGCTTTGTATCATCCGAAGCAATACCAGCAAACTCCTCCTCCGAGTAAAACGACGTACGAGGCGGCAAACCAGATGGCTGAGTATACTTTCTCGCCTGATCCGTCAACTCGCCGTCGGGCGGCATCTCGTACGGTCGAACGACAAAGTCAATCGCATATGTCCCCGAGAACATAGCGCTATCCGCTTCAAACATCTTCCGCTTATAGTACACGGGAACACTATCATGTTTCAAGACCGTGTACATAGTCTGCAGATGACCATTGAACAACAATGGGTTAAGATGACAAGTGTCGGGAGTCACATCGCGACAGATATCAACCAAGGTTGTTTGCTCCTTTGCTCCTGACGGACTGGACTTCTTGGTCAGATAGAGCTTATTGTCCTTTGCGTGAAAAAAAGAGATTCGCCCGCTCGGGCGCACCCAAGAGAGAAGGCCCATTGCGATGAGACCCGATAAAAGTAGCGATAGGGGAAAAGAGTCGAGCAGCGCTGATGCAAAATCCGACATAGAGGATCTGTCTATAATGCGAGAGACCAAATAAAACACGAAGGGGCTAATGAGATTTAAAAAAGAAAGAAAGGCGTCCAGGAGGCAACATCTAAATCAGGCCAAGTCTTTTCCAACAAGAAAAAAAGCCTTTGATAGCAGGCAACCTCGGTACTTCCCGATCGGATCGGTGTGACTAAGCCCCGATCTCCGTCTGTTATCCTCCTATCTACACGTGATGCACGTGCTCGCCATCCCGCTGACTCGGACAGCAAGTTCTTTCCCCTCTTAGTCATCACCTTATATGATGCCTGAGGCTCACAACCCGTGAAGGAGGGTCACATGGGACTGATACCCCTCCAAAGACGACAAAGAGTCAGTTGACAGGGTCATCGTTAAATGAGACCGATGAGATGATGCAAGTACCCTATGGGGGCTGACTAGGCTGAATCGGCTAGACTGGAGGGGAGGGGCTGCTTTAGGAGGGCTTTCGAGTGATGATGCCATGATGCTCGATGCGGCAATCTGATTGCCGCATGCGGAACAGCCCTGGATAGCATCCGGCTTCCATGCTCGTACACAATGTAGATTGTCTACGCTTTATATCCGATATTGGGAGAAACATATCGGTGGCTTTTGTGCGCTGCATTTGGACCGAAACAGGGGCTGATAATGAGTGGGCAAGCTCTATTTGTATACATCCGTATCTATAATCGGTACGAAGTCAGAAGTATACAGCCCTGACCCCCAAGCCATGTAATGCTGATAACATTGCCAGCCCTACCGTGACCCCATCCCATGGTCCGTTTTCGTGCAACTTAATCTTTAGCCCGAGCCCTACTTCAAGGTCAACAGATCCAGAGGCTGGATTTATTAGGAACCCTTTCTTCTTTTCTTACTTATGATGCGGCTTTCTTTTCCGTCACACGATACATAGCAGCACCCCCTCTACCCATCGACTTGACGATATGATCTTTCAGCACAAGCCACCAACACATCATCTACCATTCTGACAAGCCCTAATCCTATAAAAAAAAACAAATCACTCATCACCACTCATGCGGGCTGGTCATAAAAGAACATTGAAAGCACTCTGTTCCCGAAACAAAGAACAGATGTCGCCCCTCTTCGCTATGGCTTTAAAAGCGTCCCCTTCCACCAACATGCCCGAACGCCTCCACCGAGCAACGGAAAAGCTTCGAACCGTCATGAGAATGAAGTCCTGGTCCCCTACCCGTTCGCGCAAGCAGCAGAAGGACGAGTCGGGCCGCTGCTATCTCATGGAACTCCCCACGGAGTTATTACTAGAGATAGTCTCCCATTTGACTCTAGTCCCGGAGGCGGCCTTTGCGCTGACCTGTAAGCGCATGCTTGCAATTTCCGGCGAAATCCTCAAATCAAAATCCCTCCGCTTCGGTCGAGACTTTGCGCCGCTTTTCCACCACTATCGGAATGGTCATAACTTTGTCACGCCGCGGTGGCAGTTTATCAATCTCTTGGAGAATTCGCGGTGGCGGGTATGTTCCAAATGCCTGAAATTACATCCCCGGACGGCATTTTCTACGCGCGAATTGAGACGCAAATCGGATCATCGATCGTGCAATGTGGGCGAGTTAGCTGGGATCGTGGACTTGTGTCCCTGCAAGAAGATCACTTTCCGCGATAAACTGGATCTGGCGGACCATCTTCGCATTCGGAAGATTTCAGTCAACGCCCTCAGGACACAGTTTGGAGACAAAGTCGGGGATCGATATTGCTGGCATTCATGTACAGAGCAGTACGGACCGACAGAGCTCAAAGTGTCTCTCTACCCGGAACTCGACGGTGAAGATCAGTTGATTATGCGGACAGAGTACGAACTCACGACTGTATCGGGACAAGTCGGTAAAGAAGAGTATATGACACCGCGCTTTGGATGCGCACACCGATCCGTCGATCTCTGGCTTTCAAGCGTCTACCAATCCACTATCTGCCGCCTCTTCGACTCTTTTTGTACCTCGTGCCGTCGCATTTCAGTCTGCGGCGCTTGCAACACGACCTTGAAGTGCCCGCGAAAACAGCCATTCCATTCTGAAGAGTCCGGTAAAGATACCTTTTACTTCTGGACACAGCGCAATCTCGGTGGCTCAAATCTTATTCCCGATGCTGCGTGGGGTTCGCAGCGCATTCATCCCGCGGAACCCTCGATCGGCGTGGAGAACTGCAATGAGCTGTGTCCTTGGACGGTACGGGAACACCCTCCTTTGGCCTTTTCTCCTAGTATTGGGGAGGAGGTTATTGAACCGGCGATAAACCCGCAACCTTTGAGTTCATTGTACTCGTCTATTCGCATGTTATAAAGCAGTCGGTTGTTGTTGTTATTATTCATGGGGTTTTTAATCTGCCGTTGGGGAAGCATTATATTATCAGCGCCTTGGAGTTTAAGAGGGGGTCATTTGCTTCTATTGCATTGGGTATCGTATGGTGTTATTTGGTTGAACGAGTCATCATGTACTAATTTTACTTGAGCTCATTTCATGTTTGTTTCCTATAAACTATAGAGCGTTCTTCATGTTATTGAGAACTTGACTTAATAATTCACCATTGAAACCTTCTTGAACCCCCAGTTTATTCTTATTATCAACATTCAAAGTCGAAGAACAACTTTTGATCCATGTTCAACATACTACTAATTGACCTTCAAAAAGTAGATGGAGCTACTTGTAGCTCTAGCACAGTAGGGTTCCATAATTTGGAACCATGATATGTTTTCAGGACAGTTGAACGATGGACCGAAGAGACGCTGACTGTATTATCAAGAAAGAAAGATGATTCGAATGACCATTAGAAAGATCTTTCAGAGGAAAACAAGTATAACCTATCTAGGAGGTTCGTTTCTCTCATCTCTGGTTCCATACTTAGTCCCGTTATCGCGATGCTTATCGCCTCATCAGCTGACCGCCGCGAGTTTCTCCGCCCCCGACGCGGCAGGCAATGGAAGTGCTTCACCATCGTGTCGATCGAGGATTATTGCGAAGCTCTTCTCAGTTGAAATATACGTCGGGGCGATGAGCTTCCCACCGCCCAATTCCGGTCAATATCCGCAATATATTCCTCCACCGCAGTATCAGCCTGGCCACGTCGCCCCGCCGCAGTTCCCATACAATCATGTCGCGGCTCCTTCGCCGTCGCCCTACGGCTACGGTAAACCGGCAGGCTATCCACAGGGGATGATGCAGCAACAACAGCAACAGCAGGTCTGGAATCAATATGGCCATCACTTTACGCAGCCGATGTCTCCACAAGCGCAGCACCACCAGCAGCAACAACAACAACAACAGCCAACCCTCCAGCCTGCAGCCCTCATCCACCCCCAACACCTCGCGCAACCCCAACATCCGGCTTTCTCTCAAGCACAGCAGATTTCGATGTCGCAAATGCAACAGCCTTCCATCTCTCAACCCCGACAATCTCCCATAGTCCAGCCGCATCAATCGCCCCTTCATCAGACACAACAGCCATCTCCCCGCATGCAGATGCAGCAACAGTCCCCCCGAGTCCAGATACAGCCGCAGCAATCCCCTAGACCCCAGTTGCAGCAGTTGCAGCAATCCCCGCGGCCACAATTTCAACAGCAGTCTCCGCAGCCTCGTGTTCAGCAGCAGTCTCCTCGGCCACAGTATCAGCAACAGCCGTCTCCTCGTCCGCAATTTCAACAGCAGTCTCCGCTCGTTCAGATGCAACAGCATGCTCCTCTGGTTCCGTCGCAACAGCAATCGCCTCGACTGCAGGTGCTGCAGCCCTCTCCTCGACCGCAACTGAAGCCGCAGCAGTCTCCACAACTTCAGATGCAACAGCATCAACAGTTGCAGCACCAGCAGTCGCAGCCAGCTTCGCAACCTCAGATGCAACAGCATCAGAATCAACAGCATCAGCAGCAACCTCAACACCAGCAGTCGCAAAACCAGCAACCGCAGCACCAGAAGCCACAACCAGCTCCACAACCTCAGATGCAGCAGCAGCCACAATATCAACAGCCGCAATACCAGCAACAACCATCCCCAGTCTCCAAACCTCAGGCGATCCCACATCAACCTCGGCCACCGCCTATGCCCCCGGCGCCCCCTCCATCATTGCCCCCAGAGTTGCCCCAGCATCAATTCATTAACCCGGCTGAGCTGTTTGTGCAACCGCCACTTCCTACCGCCCCTCGGTCACGATATGGCTCCTTATCTCAATATATCGACCCGAGCGAGTTGTCGACCTCGCTTGAGTTACCTCCGATGCCGTCCATTGCTTCCTCAACACCGCCACCAGCTGAATCCAAAGCTCCTCAACCTTCGCAAATCCCGGACCCGAAAGTCAAACCTGGTAGTCCTCAGCCAAAGAAGGACGATATTCCCATGCAATTGGATGCAAAGCAGTCAGATACACAGATAAAGCCTCCACCTGCGCCGAAGCCGGTCGTCAAGTCGGAATCTGCAAAATCTAAGCCGGCACCAAAGAAGGAGCCAAAGAAGGACGCGAAGAAGGAACCAAAAAAAGAAGTGAAGCAAGCCGCAGCTACACCCAAAAAAGAGCCCAAACAACCTGCGGCCACACCAAAAGTAGCCCCTCCAAAGGCAACCCCGCCAAACCTAGCACCGTCAAAAGTAGCACTATCACAAACAGCCCCGCCAAAAGTAACTCCACCAGACGCAGCACCAGCTCCAACAAAAGTGGCAACACCAATACAACCCCAGCCAACTTCTTCGCCCACACAGCATGCCGTTCCGCAAGTCATGATTCCAGCACCGTCCCAAGATTTTCGCTCCAGCAGTCCAAAACCTATTCAGAAGAAACCACAGCCAAAGAAGCAACTGCCAAGCCAGCAGACCACTGACAGAATTACAAAACCGACTAAACCTCCGGTGGACTACCAAGTTTTGCTACTCTCACTGGCGGATGAATACTTGAACGCTGCGCATCGTCATGGGACTAAAACGGCCCTAGTTACCAGCCAGGCAGATGTTGAGGAGTACTACAAGCTAGTCTCAACGGGGCTTGGATGCTTGGAGGCAGTTTTGAAGGTTGGTCACATACCCGGTTTACCCGATATAATTTTTTGCTGACCATTTTATCACGTTCCAGAACTGGCGGTTACAACCTCGCAAGGAAGCCCTCGTTCGACTCCGTTATGCTCGGACGTTGTTCGAGGAAACTGACAATGACCTCGAAGCCGAAACTGCTTTAAGCAAGGGTGTATGTTTTCATCTAAATGCCCCCCTTCATACGACCACCCAGCTAACCGTCTTTGTACAGATTGATCTTTGTGAACGGGTGAGTTATAATTCTCTTTGATGGAAAGTCGTCCAGACACTGACTCTTCTTAGAACCGTATGCTAGATTTGAAATATAGCATGCAGCATCTTTTGGCGCGCATGCTCCATAAGACCAACCCCAAGGCTTCCCTGAAGGCGGTCGACGGCATGATCCAGGATGTGGAAGCGTACGTGATATCTCCCTTCTCCACCGATTTTCTAATTGCTAATGTTCTTTCAGATACCGCCACGCTGCATGGGAGTATACCTTTCGCTTCCTCCGTGTGACATTGTCGCTATCTTCATCGTCACACCAAGACTCTGTCCAAGCACTCCAACACTTGAACAAAATTTCGGCCATGGCTAGTCGCAATGGAGACAAAGCTGTCGCTGCAATGGCTGCCGTCATCGAAGCCTTAGCGCATTTGCAGCAAGGTACAGGATCCGATGCCATCGAGCAAGCACAGCGTGCCGTGGCCGTTGCGCGTAGCCATCAATTAAATGATGAACTTCGACATATCCCGCAACTTGTCACCCTTACCCAGATGGTTGATATCTGCTGCAGCCTGTTGGAGTATGACGTGCCTCAGGCTTCTCAAAAACTGAAGGTCTTGCAAACCTTGGCCGATGAAACGCTTAATGACCCGAACTGGCGTGCCGATGGGTCGTTCTCCATTCCTCTGAATGGAAAGTCTGCTGGTCCGTCTTCCATTGACACGGGTGATATTCTTCAGGTGCAGAATGGCATGGTCCTGCTTAGCTTCAACTGGCTTCCCCAGCATGATCTCTATGCACTCTCATACTTCTTGAGCTCGATCACGCTGAGTGCCAAGAACTCTTATGATGGTCGGAAAGCGGAGCAATTCCTCGACGAGGGGCTTCGGATGGTTCAAGGTATGTCACAATCTCAGGTTGTAATCCCCCTTTTAGCAAGCAGGCAAATCCCTAACCTATGCTCTCAGGAGGCTTCACAACTCCACAAGAGATTTCCGAGTCAATGGTGAATGCTACCAGACGTGTCGAATGGCGCCGGTCCCTTTGCTGCAATTTCCTTCTGCAGCGAGTCTTCCTAGCCTGTGCCCGAACCGACTGGGAACTGGCAACCCATTCTCTGAAAGAGCTCCGGCAATTCACCCAAGAGTGCGGTCCCAGCCTACCCAGATCCATCGAATGCTTAATGGAATACGCCGCTGGTACCATCGCCCAGGCCACTGGCGATCTAGCACGAGCATTGAACATCTTCCAATCTCCCTTGCTACTACTCTCACCATCAGCTAGCAAGATAGCACGTAACGACCCATGCCGCGACACATGTATTCTCGCCGCACTCAACACTATCCTCATCATCCGTGATCCCTCTCACCCAGGCCATTCCCATCTCCCAACCATCCAAGCTACCCTTGAACCCTTCTGCCAAAACGGACCAAACAAATACATCCAAGCAGCATACTATCTTGTCTGCGCCACCGTGCAGACAGAATCCACCATTCAGACCAAGCAATTCCTCCAGCATGCCCTGCAGTCTGCTACTACCATCAGCAATTCCCAAATCACCTGCATGACCCTTACATTCATGAGCTGGAAGTACTTCCGTGGCGTTGTCGGCGAACAAGCCGAGAAGAGTGTCCGAGCTGGTCGTGCCATGGCGAAACGAGCCAATGACCGTCTTTGGGCTAGTGTCACGGATGAGATGCTGGCTGAGACACTCGAGCGACACGGTAAAGGCGATGAAGCTCTGAGTGTGAGGGAGGAGGGTCAGCGACTGATCACGGGTCTCCCGCCTAGCTTGAAGCGTCCAGCTTGAGAGTGCTGCTTAGGACGCTGCCAGGTCTATAATGTTTTGTTATTTTCCATGTTTATCTTATGAGTTCCTTATGATCTTCTTTGGACCGGCTCTTCATTTACGATACCATTCATAGCTACATTGACAAGGCGTTACCTCTTCTTATTTTGCTGTCCAACTCTTGCACAATGTACGTATTGTATCAACAAGACATAATCTATCAGGACAGAACCCTGGAATAGATACAAATATCTTTCAATTTCATCCGATATCATCGTTATATAGTACCCTTATACAAAGATAGATTCGGAAGCTCTTTTGAACTGAGCGTCAATATGACACCCTTCCAGCACTCCTCATTTGCAGCAATACCTATATGGTAAAAAAATGGTAAAAAAAAAAAACACCCCACATCCATGCTAATGTACAACAACCGTGGTATAATCAGAGCGACCCAAAAGATCAGAGTCAGAGTCGAACGGAAAAGAAGCAAAAGGAAAACCCCCAAAGACAAAAAATGGGAGAAAAAGCAGCAGAACACCACCCTAGATACACCATACCCACAGGACGCCTGCAGCATCGCACTCAGAAACCCCCTCGAAAAGAGAAAGAGGAGGGGCCCCGGCAAGTACCGCTTCAAAAACGAACCAAATTAAGATTAAACCCGCAAACAAAGCCTCGCCGAAAAAAAGCGTTGCGAGGCAAAAAGCACGCAAAAAGGTGTCGAGTGTCAAGTGTCGACACCAGGGATGGGCATTCGCTTCATCAACCAAGACCCCCCCAAACCCCCCGAATCCTCCTCGCAAGCTGAATATCCTTCTGCATAATCGTAACGCGCTTCGCATGAATAGCACACAAATTCGTATCCTCGAATAAATGCACCATAAACGCCTCCGCAGCTTCCTGCAGCGCCTGAATCGCGTGCGACTGCCAGCGCAATTCGGCGCCGACTTCGGCGGGGAGAAGGTCGAGGGCGACTTCACGGACTAGTCGGGCGAAGGGGAGTTTGGCGATTAGGAGGTCGTAGGAGCGTTGGTAGCGGCGGATTTCTTTGAGGGCGACTGTGCCGGGTTTGTAGCGGCGTTTTTTGCCTGTTGGTGTTGGGTCGCCGGCTGAATAATGTGTGAGAAGATGGATCTTGGAGCTTGGAGAGCCTGGGGTGTTAGGGGAGTGTATGTTAAGACGTACGTTGTACATTTGAAGCGCGCTTTCCGGCGGTTTTCTTTGCTGCTGTTTTGCGCGCGGCGCTGGCTGGGCTTGCGGCTGCGGTCTTTGCTGCGGGAGCTTTTGCGGTCTTTTTTGCAGTTGGTGGCA
Source organism: Penicillium subrubescens (assembly GCF_028828155.1). Classification (NCBI taxonomy): domain Eukaryota; kingdom Fungi; phylum Ascomycota; class Eurotiomycetes; order Eurotiales; family Aspergillaceae; genus Penicillium; species Penicillium subrubescens. The sequence continues at coordinate 367,264 of NW_026643164.1, forward strand.
TTGTGATTGAGTGATTGATATGTAAACTCGTGTGCTTCTTTTTGATCTCGATGCGCGCGCAGTTTGTCGCGAGTAGTGGGCGTTTCCTGGGCGATCAATTGAGCTGAAGATATCCGAGTATTGAGGTGTTTAACTGCAGGATATCCGCGCACGCGTCGAGGGATGTCGCCCTTGCAGGAAAGCTGTTGTAGTGGGAGCGGAGGGAGTGTGCAGGAGGCAGAAGTGATCCCGAATGTACAGTTCCAAGACACGCGCGGGGAAGTCCAGCAATTTGAGGGGGATTGAAAAAAATGCGAGAACAAAGCAGCGTGAAATGGAGGGGGCTGGGGGGGAAAGGCCAATATGAACACTTTCGTCCTTAGCGCCCAGCCCCCGTGATTTTGGCGTTTGACGCGTCGCGATCACGTGATGTGATCGATAAGATGAGTATCGGCTTATCGGCTTATCGGAGACCCTCCCGGTACTTGATAGTCCGACTATCGGTCTATCTGGTCTTTACCTTTCGGACTTCCCATCCCCACCTGGCCTAAACATCACACGACAAGTTGACAATCCCTCTTTCCTCTTCCACTGACCAACAATCATGGCCGATCTCTGGGGAAACAACGGCCAAATAGCCCAACAATTCCCCCTCGAACAATGGTTCTACGAAATGCCCCCCGTAACCCGGTGGTGGACAGTAGCCACCGTGGCGACCTCAGTACTCGTCCACTGTCACATCGTGACCGAATTCCAACTCTTCTACAGCTTCCGTGCCGTCTACGCCAAATCCCAATACTGGCGCCTCCTAACCACATTCCTCTATTTCGGAAAATTAAACCTCGACCTCATCTTCCACGTGTTCTTTCTCCAACGATACTCCCGACTCCTGGAGGAATCCTCCGGCCGGTCCCCGGCGCAATTTGCCTGGTTGATTTTCTACGCGATGACCTCGCTTTTGATTATCTCCCCGTTTCTCTCGCTGCCGTTCCTGGGGACCGCGTTGAGCTCGAGCCTGGTATATATCTGGGCGCGGCGGAATCCGGATACACGGTTGAGTTTCCTGGGACTGTTGGTGTTTCCGGCGCCGTATTTGCCCTGGGTGCTTATGGCGTTTAGTCTGATTGTGTACCAGACTGTGCCTAAGGATGAGATGCTGGGTGTGGCGGTTGGTCATGTGTGGTATTTCTTCAATGATGTTTACCCGACGTTGCATGGTGGTCATCGGCCGTTGGATCCGCCCATGTGGTGGCGTCGGCTTTTTGAGACGACCCGGACGCGCGAGCGGCCGACGGATGCTATTAATGTGAATCCGGACTTTGCTGCGGCTGGCGCGGGAGCTCGATGAAGGCATTTGTTGGGTCGGGTTGATCCATTTCATTAGTATTGTACACCTGTCCGGGTTTCATTGAGAGATGCGGAGGAATGGCAAACATGATCACACATCGATCTTTGCTTGTCAGCATTCGTCGAATATTGCATTCGACTGCGGAGGTCTTGGATGCTAGGATTGGCGCATCCTATTGCATGGTATGGACTGGACGGACTATCATAACTCTGTCGGTCAGGTGGTACAGATGCTCGAGATTGTACAAGGGCCGGTTCCTATACATTTTTGTGCCAAAGGTATGGTCGAGGTTGAAGGATGGCGGCAGATGGCATGGTTGGAAATTTATGCATGTTTATTTCAAGTTGGTCACAGCGAAGATACCCTATTAGCTTTAATCTCGTTCACTCGTTATCTATTCAAATGAGAGTACTCAACGTAATAATGCCAAGCGGGAGTATGTATGTAGAAGGGAGATTGACTATACGGATACCTCGAGAATTCTCAAGGCTCTGGAAGTCCTCCTAATATTAGTTTGTTAACGAAAATTGAATATGGATAGGTTTCAAAATGAATGAAGCGAGTAACCAAATGATCAACCTTGCAGACTGTATTCTTTGACAGGACTATGCACATCGGATGAATTTCAAGATAAGAGCCCAATACTAACATCCAGCACAGTCCTTCACTTTCCATAGAACAGACCCACTATCTCCTCCAAATCCTCAATACTTCCTATTCTTAGCCTACTTATCTTCACAGCCTCGCCCACATCACACCCCTCCCGACACAGCCCCCAACTCCCAACTCCGACTCTGATAACATCATTACAGGCGTCCCGCCTATGTAGTCCAGGTAACAGCCAAGATCCAGCCAAGCCCAACCCAGTCCTTCATACATACTCATACATACCCGAATAATCAACCACTCGCATCCATCAAACCGATCACTCGATGCAAATAAGCAGCCCCATTGGCGGGGCCGTATCCGAGAATTTTCGTAATCGCTCTATCCGACATACAGTATATGACACGGTGGTTTATCAAGTCAAGTTCAAGTCAGATAGCCTAAGTCCTGAATAGGTGCTACACAGCGCAGGAATGAGAGGGTTGTGAGATATAAAATGAGATCAGCGAAAGCACCGTGCCCACAACAAACAGGGTCCTTTCCGGCGCCACGTCGTTGGGGGCGTTGATGGAGGGAAACGTGGGGTGATCGGGTTAGCTACGTAGTGGATACTCATACATACTGTACAGTGTCGGTTAGGTGTATGTATGTATTGGCCGACCATGATCTGTAGATACACTTAAACGAGGACGGTAAAACAAGATAACTTCTCTACACTGAAGTAAAAATTAATCATTCAGAGTTAAGTACATACTTGCATCGTAGCTATGATGCTATGCGCCGTAGGAAGTTTGTCCACGCGGGCCGCTAGTCCACTTCCACTCACGTCATTAATTGCGACCTAAGCGCCGATCTTGAATGGAAAGGGCAGGAATAGTATGGAGCGAACCGAACCGAGTTTGCGGAGAGGGATCATTGTAAGTCAAAACTGGATTACTGTTTGGTAGCGACTTGCGAGGATGTGAGGAATTTTGCCGATCAGGGGATTTGATGGAGATTCTGAAAGTCTGTATGCTAGAGTATAATAGCGGTAGAACTTCCAGAATCAAGATTAAAAGATAGAACATAACTTAGAACATTTGTATCTGAGTATAGTCAACCCAACCTCATATCCATCTTGAATACTAGAGAATACATATATTCAACAATTCAAGGTTCAACCTCTCTCTAATCGAGCGGAGCCAATATCCAAATCGCATCCCCGTCTCTGTCTCCATCGATCGCAAAATCCCCGCGGAGAAAAATCAAGCTTACTGCCACCGTTCGAACCATGGCTGACATGAGTCGACTAACTATGTAAAGTAGAGTGTTCGCAGTGCGCACGCCGGAAGTGGAGCGTAATGCGAGACCGAGGGATCAACCAGTAATGTTTCCCTTCACTTGTTCAATAATTCCCTCTCTGGTCTAAACGTTTAGTTACATAGTCCGTGGTTTGACTAGGACCGTTGGGTGCCATTATTTGGGGGCTGTGGGGATGAAACAGGGGAGCAACTTAGCAAATGAGGTACACTAAACCTTGTTTGGTTAGACCCCTTGGCCCGTGACGACGCGTTGAGGGGGGAAGAGATGGGAGTTTTACTGAGTGATACGAGGGTACGAGTACGGCCGTAGTGGAGTGGATAATGGAGTGTTACAGTACAGTACAGTACATAGTCATACTGTACGGAGTACGAGATCGCTAGTTCCTTGACCAAGCATATAGTCGAAAGTGTACTCCATACGGAGTAGAGAGAGGGGCATCTCTCTTATTATTAAAGTATTATATTCTGTTCTTGATCAACCTCCTTACACCGTGCACCACATTACCTTTCAAAAACCACCCATGGCGCATATAAGCTTGGCAAACTAGAGGAGTGATGAATAAACGCCGCCGACCCAATCGTATAGTATTATTGGGTCGGAACAAATATTTCAAACATAATCGACAAGATCCTTCGGACGAATAGACAACCTCTTTAGGTAATCTTTGAGTTGTATACCGCATTTATCACGATCAAATTTACAAAAACTTCTATACCTCATACTTTCTTAATTAATGTCACCGGTCCAGCATAATAGGCTTATCGGCTGACCTTGACGCAATACCGCAACGGTCGCAAGCCTCGGAGTAGTCAACCGGGGCAACCGCCACACGGGAACGGGCTGAATATTGCCCGTAGGCCGTAGGGGGGCCGTAGGTGTTGAAGAACTCCGATCCCCGATTTTCTGCTTATGTACTCCGTACATAACCTCGGTTGTAAAGAAAAATTTTTAAGCCTTCCTAAGGGCCTAGGAGTTGTACATAGTGTAGGAAACAATGGAAGCAGTGGCACCAAGTGGCACCAGTACCAAAAACAGCAGATCTCCGGCACACGATAGGAGCCTCGAGGCGTAGCCAAGCATTGGAATCTGAGGTATCAGTTTGCCCCAAAGGGTCTAGAAAGCTGGGCTAGAATGGAATACAGCAGGTTATGAGCCGGAGTTTATCTCCGCTTACATGATTGAACAGACGGAGGATTACCTATTGTAGTATTGTAAGTTAGTACAAGATGAAACTTGACAGAAAAGTCGTGCCTATATGCTGTACGTAAATAGTATTTGGCGCCAAGGACAGATTATATAGGGCCTTCTGCATGAGATAACAGTATTTATGGAATATACTCCGTCATGATAGATCCCGTCATAACTTGCATGATGGCTTTCATCAGAGAATATTCAGCCTGTTACTAGTGTACTGCCGAGGATATGCATTATTATCAACCTGTATGTACGTGTGTCTTTCGCTAAAGATAACTCCTTTCCCTGGTTAGCTCCCGTTGAGCGCCACATGCACTGCCCGGTTCGGGTTCAGGCTTGGGGCTTGGAAAAGGGCTTGGGGGCGCAAGGCAGCCAAGTAACCACTATGAGAAGAAATATGGATAGCCTGTGTAATCTGGCCACCACTGGATTAATTCTTACGGGCGGGAACTATGATTACCGGGTCGTACGGATAGAATACAATTAAAATACAGTTATCTGGAGTTTGCCCCACCGGATTCTCCCATCCACCAATCATAACCAGCCAGTCTGAAGTGGAAATCTGCCACAGCCACTGAGCCACGCACTGAACTCAGCCTCGGCGCAGTCACGAACCTGCATCAGCACTTGGTATAACCAAGGTCTTGGAAGATGAGAGTTTTAATACAGCGTACTACTTATGTATACACGTATAGAAATCATCATCGTCGTAACTTTACAGTATAAACCATGGATTCTTGTAGTTCCATTCCCAGTTCCTTTTTGTCTTTCGCTGGTAAGAACTAAAACTGAAAAAGAAAGAAAAAAGTAAGCTTCTCCCCCACTCACCACGCATTTCCACGCAACACGGTGGAGCTTCGACCAATCACGGAGCCCCGTTATGACTTATTTTGCCTTTTGCCTTTTCCCCTGGACTTAGGACTACGGTACTCTCTCGTATACGGGTAAATTACATACAGCCATCTTCTGGTGGTCAACTTTCTTCGTGCCTCTCACTTTGTTCCTCTCAACCTTCAACATTCGCTCCTTTCTTCTTTGGCTTTAGCCCCCTTCCCCACCTGTCGCTCCTTATTATCGTCGATGATCCTCCCCTATTATTGTTATTATTATTCTCGTATTATTCTTACTACTTCGTCTCTCCTTCGACTTTAACCCTTTTTCATCATTGGGGCTGCCTCCATCCCGCTTGATCCTCCTCTCTTAACCGACGGGCACCATCTCTCTCCTAACCTAACCCAACTCGAGACTCTCCCTCATCATCATCATCTCTCTCTCTCTCTCTCTCTTCCTCAACCACTCCTACCTCCGATTATACACGCGCGCCCAAACGATCTCCACGGTCTTTGTCTACTAACGAACAACTGAACCGTGGCCTAACACAAAACCTCCCCTTTACGAGCCTCAAACGAACTCCCAGGAGATTGCTCTCCAGATCGACCTCTCTTCCCCCACGGCCCACGGAGGCCCGTGAGTCCCTCACGACACGACTTGACGAACCTGCCTTGTGTACACATTCAATTGTACAAACATATTCTCACCATTCAATTGGCGACATCGCATCCTTGTTGAGTTGACATTTCGACTGGCGCAGACCCAAAAAACCTCCCTCCTCTCCGACTCTCAACGCGACACCCCGTCGCAACTCACATCCACCATGCGGCGCGGTCTCATTATCTTCATACTGGTGAACCTGCTCATCCTCACCCTCTTGGTTCGCAGTGTTTCAACTCTGCTCTCCTTGTTGGTGGAAGATGCTGCCGCTGATGCCATTCACCGCGCGGAGCTGCCGTCTCCCAACTCCAGTCTGATCGAGACGAGACCTCAAATTATTCCCAAGATTATTCACCAGACATACAAGAACGAGACGATTCCCGAGGTGTGGCGTGAGGCCCAGCAGAGCTGCATTGACTTGCACCCGGATTATGAGTATATTGTACGTGGATACCACCGTTTTCAGCATAGGGATTGAAACTGCATATTGTTCACGCGAGAAGATTGTGTCGCTAACTTATCGCGCAGCTGTGGACCGACGAAAAGTCTCGCGACTTTATCACCGCCGAGTACCCCTGGTTCCTGGACACCTTTAACGGCTACAAGTACCCCATCCAGCGCGCAGACTCAATCCGCTACTTTGTTCTGGCGCATTACGGTGGTACCTATATCGATCTGGACGATGTACGTTCCCCAATCTTCCCTTGACTGTCTCAATTGAGCCAATTCTTACACATTCTAGGGATGCAACCGCCGTTTGGACCCCCTCCTCGCATACCCCGCCTGGGTTCGTCGCACCGTGCCAACTGGTATCTCCAACGACGCGATGGGCTCCGTACCCCAACATCCATTCTTTCTGCGTGTGATCGAGCTGCTGCAACAGTATGACCGCAAGTGGGTGCTTCCCTACATTACTGTGATGTACTCGACGGGTCCACTGTTCTTGTCGGTCATCTGGAAGGAGTACATGCAAGACAAGCCCAGCGAGTCCGGGCGTGTGCGGATTCTTATGCAGGACGAGTATAACAAGTTCTCGTGGAGCTTCTTTACGCATCACACAGGAAACAGCTGGCACGGCAAGGACGCGCATTTGATCTTCTGGGTATGACTATCAACCCCTCCATTTCCAATCACTGTCACTAATCTTCCTTCAGATGGGTCAACACTGGGTGTTACTCACTTTCTGCGGATTCATCCTCGCTGGTATCGTCGGAATCTGCCTGTGGTGGACATACGGCCGAATCATGCTCCTCGGCGCTAAGTACCGTTACCGATACACCAAGGTGCCCAGCATCATCAGCCCGCGACTTTCATCCTCTCCCACCCGTCGTGCTCGCCGTATGATGCCCACGCTGCTGCGCCGCGTGAGCTTCAAGGAAGACGAAGAGATCGGCGGGGCCACCGAGACCTCGTACGAGCTCGGTCGCCGCGACGACTGATTTGTCCTTGGATTTTCCTCTGCTCTGATTCCCAGTTGGCGTGCGATTTTTGTTTAGCTATCTCTTCTTCTTCCGACTGAACCACCCCGACCTGACGTCAACCAATGACGCGACTACCAACCCGACTGAACCCATCTATCACCTTGACCCGACTATTCTATTGTATTGATACGGCCTGGATTACGATCTGCATCATATCAGCATTACATACAATGCATTGTATAACCCTCGTTTTTCTGTCTTTCACGACCTGCTTTACCATGCTAGGCTTGGAGATGTTATCTCCTTGAGCAGGTCGACGCGTTCACTTTCCCAACATGATTGGGAATCTTTTTTTGGAGCGCATGCATAGTGTCCTGTCTTGGCTGTTCCACGGCGGGATCCGGGATTGCAAGCTCGAACCTGGAGCACTTGTTTTGATTCTCGTTTTGAACCGACATCTGATTGCTGAGTGCATGGGGATATATGCCGACCCGCCAATGAGCCAACCAGCACGATATACATGCAATGTGCATTCCAGCTGCGATCTCGAATCCTGGCGCTCGATCCCCAATCCCTCTCTTGCCGACTACCACTCGCGTCCCGGGTGTCTTCATCCCTTCTTCCCTCCCGTCTATTTATCGACTATCAATTTTTAAACCACACCCTAGATTTTTCACTTCTTGGGATTGAAGAAGGATGATGTATGCACTCGGGTCGAGAGTCGGGGGTTGAGTTCGGGTTTGGCATGGTTCTTGTGGACTCTGCACTTATGCTTGCACTTGCATTTGGATATGGACATGGATATGGACATTTGTGTGAATTGGATTTATCTCTGGTGAATAGTATCAAATTCAATCATCAATCCAATGACCTCAATACCACCTTGGAATAACCAGAACATGCTTTTTCGCTGTTTAGATGTAGTCAGAGTCTACTCAAAGATGAAACTTGATGGATGATGGAAGGTCGTTGATCTTATCTAGAGTGGATATCCCGAGACAAGTATTATTACTCTTCCCTATAATTACCGATAATCTATCACTACATATGGTAAGTACAGTAGGATCTCATAAGGTTGAAACCCACTATGACCAATGTTCAGTATCATCTTATTCGTCACAAGTTGACTGATATCCTAAATAATGAATACCTGACCTATCAGGAAAGACGATTGGAATGACCTTTAGAAAAACCCGTCAAAAAAAATCTTTCGAAAAACAAGAAGTGGAGGCATTTCTGGACCCAGATTTTTGAATATACCACTGTACACTGTTCACAGTAGGATGTAACGGTTTATTTCATCAAGGGCACCCACGAATCCCGATTCACTAGGCAGACGTTTCAGCGTTCCTGAAACGCGAACCCTAACCCTCCTACAAAAACCCCATCCATCAATAATAGTCCCTATTACATAGATGGTCCCTGCCTCCCTGACATATACGTACTCCAATCTCATATGATGTTCTTCAGCTTTTCACTGGATCGTAGATGAGTTCGTTATTTTCTTGTGTGGACAGGTAATGTGGTTGATTTACTAGTACGTCGCATCATCTGTCTTTTGGATGGAGTTTTAGTTCATACTGTGGTCTGGCTGGTAAATACTACCGCGTGGTGAGTGAGGATACAATAGTCCCTAATCAATGAAGCACTTTAGTTAGTAGGGAGGTTTAATTGTGTCATAGCGTGTACCAGAGCGGTGTATGTAGCATTCATACCTCCCCTCCGTGAGGATCTACCAGGGCTGGCATTCACATTCACAGTTCGCATTCCCCGCGATGGAGACACGACACGGCACGTCCAACCCCCCTCCTTCCTTCCATTTTCTCGCCACTCTTTAATTTGAATGTTTCCTAATTATTTCATTACTTGATTCTTTTCAGTGGTAGGTATGCCCTTGTTTCGAGTGTGGCATTTTATGGGGTGGTGGGTTTTACACTTGGAGGGTATATAGAGGGTTATATCCCTTCCTCTCCATTGATGTGGTCAGTGTGGACTGGTTTTATTCGAAGAGCGACAAACAAATACTCGTTGAACAAGTACATCGGTCTGATTCATTGTCTCTTTCATTTATTGTCACTGTCCTCCATTGTTTCTGTCTCTATCAACAAGAACAAAATCTATTCAACGACTTCAACAGCTATAACAAAAACCAACCACAACTACAACTATCAATTATCACAAACAAAAGCACCTCCAACTCAGACCACACAAAATGCACCTCCTCACCCCCCTAACCCTCCTTCTAGCCCTTGGAACAACAACCCTAGCCCACCCCCTCCACAGACCTACCCACAAAACCAAATCCAAAGCCGACATCACCATCACAGAATCCCAAATCCTGACAATCGCCCCAACATCCAACACATGCGACAATCCCCCGGCAGTGGGCGAATGCGCCACCGCAAAAACAGCCGCGACGTATACATCGCAATCTTTCGATAAATACGGTGTGACCAGCAAGGCTGAACAAGCTGCTGTGTTGAGTCTGATGGCGTTTGAGAGTTTGGATTTTAAGTATAATAAGAATCATTTTCCGGGTGTTGCGGGCCAGGGGAGTACGTATACACCTAAAAGTTTGATTAACGAGTACTTTGCTAACGCTATTCCAGCCCGAAACATGCAATCCCCAACCTTCAACAGCAAATACGCCTCCTCACTACCCTCACTAGCAGACAAACTACCCTCGGTAGCAAACTCCCCCGCCGACTTACTAGATCTGCTTCGCGCAAACGAGGCTTTTGATTTCGGTTCGGGTGCGTGGTTCCTCACGACGCAGTGCTCGGATGATGTGCGGAGTGCGTTGCAGAAGGGTGATGAGGCGGGGTGGGAGAGGTATATTATGGGCTGTGTGGGTACGAGTGTTACGGATGAGAGGAGGAGTTATTGGGAGAGGGCTGTTAAGGCTTTGAGTGTTTAAGGGGGTGGTTGGTAGATGAGTGATTGTATTTTCCAAGTTTGATATTGGAGTTTTGGGTGTATGTTGGAGCGGAGTCTTCGATATTGAGTTGGCGTTTACGGGGGTATGTTTTCTCTTACGATTTATGGGTTTCAGGAGCAATGCAGTTTTGACATTATCTTTCAATCAAGTCATTCCATGCGCTTGCATCAAGGATCTACTAGTAGACCCCTCCGTAATCCCAGAGAACACAAGGCCGTTCATCTTCCCACTAAGACCCTCTCGCATGTCTCGCATCGAGCACTGCAGCAATCACATTTTCCTTATTCCCCTCATGAACGACAAGAATCTTGAGGATAACCATTGCTTCATCAACGTCATCCTCATCCTTAGGGTTGAGACCAAAGCACTCCATGAACGTGATCCAGCCAGCGAAGGTCTTGATAATCTCCTGTTCTTTGGGAGTTAGGTCGGGCTCTATGAAAAGACAAATGGTCAGCATGGTTTGTGTGATCGCTGAAAGGAAGAAATGTCAAGGTTCGTACGGGGAGAGTCGGAACTCTGTTCAGTCATTTTGACCTACATGGGCTTGGAGTGGGAGCGAGGTTGGGTGTTGTTTCGTTGATAGGTTGTTGGCGTGTAGCTCGGTGCCGAGGGTTGGCAAAGGGTATCTCGTAGTGGAGGTTGCTTTGAGGATCAGTGAGATTGGTAACAAACCGTGTTTTGAGAAGAGGGAGAAAGAGGATGGAGAGAGTGGTTTGATTGATACTTGTATTGGTTTAGAGACTAGAGGAAAGCATCACACGGAAATTACTAGCTTGCTGGGGTATATAGAAGGAGGAACTTGAGGAAGGAAGAAACACATAGAACTGAAAGGGAATATGGGTGAACTTCGTACTTACTCTTGAACTACGCTCTTTCTTCGACTCTATGGTGCCTGATGTCTCGAAGTTTACAATATGAGAACAGAACTATGACTCGAACGTGCTTCATCACTATGCATGGAGATTTAATCTGCTGTGTTACAGAAGAAGTCATGGAAATATGTAGAAAGAACTCTGGACATATAGAAGGACTAAGGAATGATATCGTAAAATGATCCACTATCATTCATCTAGATGGGTCGAGCTGCTGCAGGTGTGGACCCGGAGAAGCTCGAACCCTGAAGCTTGGCATGGATTATGACAGTTGTGAGATTCAATGTATTACGGCCAAGTAGAAACACCCATTAATGATTGTGTTCCTGGCGGGCGTATATGAACGCCGAAAACAAAGGGTCTTAACGTGGATAGACTCGGAAAGGCATCATCAAAGTCTCTCCATAGTAAGGTATGTACCGTATTTCACAACTTTTATAGTCTATCCGCCAAAAACAATAAACAAGAAAAACTAGGTATATCAACTCATCAAACCATATCGTCATCATCAGAAAACCCACCCACCTACAATTCCTTTACAAAACACCCTTAGTACTAACGATATCACCCGCACCAACCTCACCCTCGACCCTCCGGGCCGTCGCAGCCCGAATCGCAACAGCCAACGCCTTGAACGCACTCTCCGCACGGTGGTGGTCATTATCACCGTAAGTGCAGCCAACATGCAGCGTGACATCCGCAGCCTGCGCGAAGCTCTGCAGACCGTGGGTGATCATCTCCGTGCTAAGATCACCAATCTTCTCACGCTTGAAGCCGAGGTTGATCACGGCCCAGGGACGGGAGGAGAGATCGATGACAGCCCAGGATAGGGCTTCGTCGAGGGGGCGTCACCGCGGCCGAAGCGGGCGAGGGATTGGCGGGCGCCGAGGGCTTTTGTGAATGCTGTGCCGAGGGCGAGGAAGGTATCTTCCGCTGTGTGGTGGTCGTCAACTAGAAAGAAGTTAATTAAAATGAACAGTATACAAAGAATTGTTGTTGTATTGTTGTAATTGGCATGCAAGAGTGGAGGGGAGGGGTGGTTGACTCACTGTACAAATCACCCTTAGCCCGCACGGCCAAACTCCAACCGCCGTGCTTAGCCAGCGCATGCAACATGTGATCCAAGAAGCCAATTCCAGTGCTAATCGTGATCTGCTGGGTAGGCGTGAACTGGGTAGCATGGGCGGCACCCTTGATAGGCACGATGCCCTTCTTTTCGGCCTCGGCCTCGGCGGGGTCTGTTGAGGGCGGGAAGTGCGACATCGGCTCGAAGGGTGGGAGGACGCCACCGTCTAGGGAGAGCGAGATTTGGATCTTGGTCTCGTTGGTGGACCGGGAGACGGTCGCGGTACGAGCGGGGAGAGGCATGATGACGATTCGTGTGTTGATGTTTGGGAATTGAGTGGAGGGAAGGGAATGAGTTTGTATTTAATATCCAGGTGATAATCGGAATTGTCTTTTATCGGAGTGGCTATCGGGATTATCGTTGATCCGGGGAACGGATGCTATTCGGTGATCGGGGTCGGGATCGGGGTTTGCTTTGATGTCAACTTTGAATTTATTCGAGAATCTGTCTGGCTGGTCCAGAGATTTCTTAACTCACTACTCATTGGACTCGCTGAAGCTCTGAGTGGCACTTACATTTTGTGCTGATCTCCTCGGTTGCCAATTCCCCCCCCCCATCGAAGCTATTGGGAGTTCTCTTTACTCCGCACCGTGCCGAGAGCTCAAGCTCCAACATATTGAATTGCCTGTTGAGCAAGAATCTTGCAGCTCGCAATCATTCTACTATACCCTCACCTCCAACATGCCACCACCACCCAGCCAAAGGGCCGACATTGAGCCCCCAGAAGAGATCACCTCCGAAGCCGCCATTGGATTTGCGACGGGCGTATTCCGCGTATGTTCCCACCACCCTTGCTAGATCCCGCCTCTCACCTTGAAACTACTACTCACATCTACTCATATCTAGTTCGGCTCCGTCTCCATCCTAGCCCATATGATCATGAGCCTCCCCCACCCCTTCACCTTCACCGCACCAACACCCCCCACGACACAATCCCAATCCCCATCCCAACCCCGTCCACGCCCATCACCATTCTCCCGCGAATACCTGCGCTCCCGCCTCTTCTACAGGCCCATTGAAGGCTTCTCAGAGTGGCTCTCCCCGGCATCCCGGGTATACCGTGGCCTGACACCGCAGTTCAAGGTGTTTTTGCAGATTGCTGCGATGACCCTTGGAGGTTGTATTTGGGCTGAGAGACGGGTGAATGAGTATATTGAGGTTATGAGAAGGGTGAAGCGGGCGGAGAGACTACAGGCACAGTGGGAGGAGAGATCTCGTCGGTAGTTTTGGATTGGGGTGTTATGAAGGATTGAAAAGTAGTGACTGTTGGGCGAGACGAATTGAGGCCGCATGGCGCGGATGAATATCACATAACGGCCTTGAAAATGGGCTAAAATGGGTTAGATTAATGCCGATCTCGTCAGGGGATGATTGAATAAAAGGAAAGAAAGAAGCAATTACTCGTCACCACGAGCAGGGAGATTTGCTTTTGCTTTTTTGAATGTTGATGATATGACGTCAATTATCATGACTCGAGTACAGTACATACATACGTACAACCCAAGACCAACTCCAGTTCCAGCGAATGCAGATCTCCGGGGAAACCAAACCAGTCCCAGGGTTGTTAGTTTATGACTACAGTATGTAATTATTGGGATCCCCTTTCGTGGGCCCTGGGGACATCAGACTCGCCCTTGAAAGCATCCATCGTGGTGCGTAAGTGGGCGATCCTGGTGGATCCCCGGAGATCGAGTTACATGGAGTACCGTAGTAGTACTGTAGGGGGGAAATTAAGATGTCCTTGGGTATGATTGCATATGAAATTGTGATTGGGATTATCCAGTACTTGTCGATCAATTCAATGATTGTCCTGTATGAACTATGAAGAACTATCCTTGTATAATCCATAGACTGGGATAGTGCTTATATTAGTGTTTAGATGTGCATACTATCAGCAACTACGGAGTATACATCCCGACTTTACTAGCTAGTGCAGGATTTCCCAGTGGTTCCTGCGGGATGACCAGCCAGTCAAGAACCCTGTCGCTTGGAAGTGGACAAGACAGGATCAGTTGATAGGCGCCTTTAAATCGGCCCAGCCGATGGAGGGTGGAGTCCGCCTCTTCTTACGTGGCTTGAGGCTGGGGTGGTATCTCCCAATGGTGAATGGCTCGCATGCGGATGCAATTCGACATATCGCGGATGCATGTCTTAGCAGATGGCGGTGGGCGTTGAGCACGAGGGAATGTTGTTAATAACTTAATGGGGTTGAAGGGGTGGTGACAGGCTAGGTTCGAGAATAATCTATGGGGATTGTTGAAGTTTTACTCTTCTAGGTATAGTATTGGTACTATAATTGGGCTATATTGTTCCAGGCAGTAGTATCAAACCTAGACTTGAAGAAAAGGCAAATCGGAAAGAAGAAAAGAAAGTACGAGGAAATAGAAATCTGGACTACAGCTAGTTAGTTTTACTTTAGTTCCTCCTGCAAAGAAAAAAACAAACGCGAAAGCGACCGAAAGCGACCGGAAAGCTGAAACACGATGGAGCGAGATGGACAGACCCAAACGTTTAAACTGCATCCGTCCATTCCTCACCTCCTTTTCCACTTCGATGGACTGTACCTACGTTCTTTTTTTCTTTCGTTCTCCTCCTCTCGTTGCCGAACTCAGTCACTAACTCTTTGGCAACTGTTCGCGTCCAAGCGTTCGGATCCTTGTTCATCCTGGTTCATCGGCAACGATTAACATCCACCAACCGCTTATCCTTCCCTCTCCCCCGCTCCAATTATCGTCGGTTCTCGGTCCCTTTCGAATTGCAAGCCCTCCTTCATTTGATCGGCATCCCTCTGACCTCATCTTCGGTCGGATTAGCTTTCGACTGCTTGACGCAAGAGTTCAACAGAAAAACAGCTGCATTGGACTGGTCGGACTGAAATCACCGCCCTTGGGGAGCTCAGTTCATTTTTTTTCTTTCTCTCCGGATTCCCCCATTCCGGTCCTCTTAAGCTCTCCTCTCCTCTTCGACCTGGTGCAACCATCATCAACCCACACATCACCACCTGCTTTCCCCCCTCCCTACCAACCTCGCCACATTGTTGACAGGTGCCATACGTCTGTGGACATTTCAGTTTCCACATCGACTCTTATATTCCCCGTGAGCCGCATTGGGTGAAAGCTCCCCTGGTCAATCACTAGATCTCGCCCCCAAACCCAATTGCTTCTCATGGCGCCGTGAAGGTCAAATGTACGTGCCTGACCTTGTTACCACCCCGGTCTCCTCCCCCTCTTTTCAATCCCACCTTCCCCGACTCTCCTGCAAGCTGGCCGAGCTCTGGATGCTCTAGCTATGGCCATTGAATTGCAATTCTAACTAGTCCAACTTCCAGTGAGAACGACGTTGGGGTCGTCAATGAGATACAGCTTGTTTTTCCTACCAACTCTTTGCGACGCAGATCTCCATCTTCGACGCTCACGCTCGCTTCAATAACAATCTACCTCATCCTCCCAACCTCTCTCTCCTTCAATTCCTCAATTCCTCACACAGCCACTTTTTCCACCTTCGACCATGGCCGAACTTATCATCAACAAAAAGGAACGAAGAAAAAGCCTCAGCGTCTTCAGTCCATCATCCTCCGCAGTTACGCCGCTTCGACCCCCTCTTCATGACCGTACCCCCTCCGATGATTTCCCCGCACGAGAGAAGAAAGCGCGTCGCAATTCGGGCTTCTTTGGCCGGTCCCAAAGTCCCAACCGATGGGCCAGTGGAGGGAATGTCCTCCGTCGGCCGGGCACGGCGGGCTCGGACACCGCCGCCTTGTCGGCTGCCATGTCTGCACCCGCACCACCTCTGGAAACGGCACGACCACGGCCAAAATCATTGCAGAAGAAACGAAACTCCGTATTTGGCTCATTAAAGTCGATGCACGCGGGCGAAGATGACGTTCTCCTCAGCGCCTCCATTGCAGCCATGGGTGATGAACCGCAGAGCGCAACCAGTCCCCGAAATGGGATCTGGTCATCTGCGATTCTACATTACGGCGAAATCCAGACAATGGGTGGTATGTGGAAGCGGAAAAGCCAGTACCTCGTTCTTACGGACACGCATCTGGTTCGGTTCAAGAACCAGGCCAAGGCTGCCGATGCCTTTCCATCGATTCCGCATTCTTACAATGGCCGGACTCCGGCGTCGCACCGCCAATCTGTGGCCTCTATCAGTTCAATGCAGGACATGCAGCTGATGGTTTCGACTGAGGCATCTGCTGGTATTCCACTAAACAGTATTATCGCAGTGTACATGCTAGAAGATGGACGACTATCCCCGACCGTTGAAGTGGCATATCTCGACGAACGCACCCACAAAGCCGCACTAATCCAAATGCAGACCGCCGATCTTCAAGAATTGAATCTCTGGATGGTTGGAATTCGTCAGGCGGCGCAAATGGCCCGGTCAAATGATCCCCTCCCGTTCGATCGGGGCTCCGTCGAGTACGTGACCAGGATGTTGGAACACGAACGAGATTACGATCCGGTCGCCTTCCGGATGTTCCGCGTCATACAGATTGCATCGAGCAAGTCTCCCACTCGTTCGTCCTCGGACGACCTGACGAAATTGTCGCCCACGGGCTGCTACCTGGCCATTGGTTTACACAAGGTTCATCTGGTCCCGATGCAAAAGGCAGCCCATCGGTCCTCGGTGGTGTCCCTGTCCGACCTGGAGACGGGTGCATCCTTCGGTCTCATGAATTTGACAGGTCTTTCTATGGAGTACGGCGATGATAGTCTCCATCTAACTTTCCGGTAAGTGAAACTCCCGCGTGGATTCTTGTGTTGGAAAGATCAACCGCTGAGACATACCTCGTTTCAGGGTCCCACTTCGAAAATCATTCAACGTGTTCCTGGCCTCCGTTCATTCGGTGGAAGTGGCCTGTTGGATCCGACAGCATACCGAGTTCCTGCGCCCGCTGTGGACAAGACAGCCGTACGACTTTGTGGTTCCACGGGAATTGCAGAATGATGAGAATTTCCCACCCGTCACTCTGGACGAAGATTATGGCTGCTTTGATCGAACTTTGGTTGCTTATTCTGCGAGTTACGATGTGGATACATCTAACATTCGATATACAATTGACCTGGAATGCGAGGATGCCCCGTGTTTCCGTCTTCTGCGGCCGGCGTCTACGACAAATTCACGGTACAGCGCCTTGGAATTGATTGCGGTTATGCGTGCGCTTCGATACAACGAGTCATTTCGGTCGATTTCATTCCGCGGTATCAATCTAGACGCTCTACAGGGCTTGCGAGATGTCCACGGTGTGGATGTCGACGTACACCTCGACCGATCAGGATGTCTTGTACATATCCCAGGTCAAGCAAACTTGACCGTCCTGTCGCAAGAGGTGCGCGCATTGGCATTGAAGAGTAAATGGCTGCGCAGACTCGACTTTGCATACTGCCTAACCCGGACACCCACTTTGGATAAGGGCAGCCGGGATCCTGGCTGTGGAATCCCTGAGGCCATTTTCCCTGTTTGTCGTCGGGAATTGACTAGTGTGGATTGGGTTGTGCTGAATGGGATCAAACTTGGAGAGTCGGATCTGGATTATCTGGTGGACGCAGCGTCGCAGAAACGGAGTCACCTGCGGGCATTGGAAGTTGGTGACTGTGGTTTGTCCGTGCACGATCTGGATCTTGTGTTGTCTACACTGGTGGCACAGGAAAATACCCTCGAGGTCATCAACATCTCGGGAGTACAGGGTCGGTTAAGCCCGGACGTTCTCCAACAGTATATCGGATACTTTGGCCAGATTCGAAAGATCAATCTCTCCCGCATCTCGCGCACCTCAGGCACCGAGCCGCTGATCACCGCAGAAATGCTGTTCAATTGGGAACTCGAGGAGTTAGTTTTGAGTCGCACGGCTGTTAATCGCGAGACCGTGGACTCCATCGCGACGTATTTGGCTAGTGACCGCTCACGTAACCTGCGCATGCTTCGTCTGGATCAGTGTGGTTTAAGTGGAGAAGACGTTGCCATGTTTATGCACTCGATGTCCCTTGCACCAGACTCGCCGCGGAGCTTGCACTTGCATGTCAACGAGAACCGCCTAGACAACGGCTGCTCTTTCCTTTTCGACGCTATCGGCAAAAATATGACCCCCTCGCATCTGTCCATGCAGATGATCGATTTCAAGAAAGAGGAGCATTTCCGACTGCTTGTTGATTCACTTCGCAAAAACCGTACCCTGCGATATCTGGATATCTCCAAGGCTTCCCTGCCGTATGACGCAGGCCCAGAGACCTGTCGTATGCTGCAGCTGATGTTTGAAGAGAACGAGACCCTGGAGGCTCTTGATATCAGTGGAGAAAGTGCACATCTTGATGTTGCTCGGTTTGGAATCGGTCTTAATCTCGCCCTGACTGGTTTAAAGAAGAACAAGTCTCTGAAGGTGTTGCGAATCGAGCATCAGAAGCTTGGTCTTCAAGGTGCGAATACGCTGGCCTCCGTTCTAGAGGAGAATAATTCGCTTCGTGAAGTGCACTGCGAGAATAACGATATCAACCTGCAATCTTTTACCGTGTTGGTCAATGGGTTGCAATGCAACCGCACTCTGCTTAGTCTTTCTTGCATGGACCGTGACAGGGTTCTCTCGCTGGATAAGGTTCGCCGGGAGGTTGACAATGTTCGCTTGGATACGAGTAATGTCCAACCTTCTACAGCAACTTCCATTCGTCGCTCTCTGCACGCCGCGATGGGTGTTCGTTCTGGCACTGCCAGCAATCGACTCAGCAAGCACATGCCAGCGAACGTTCCAGTTTCCCCTTCTCCAGAATCTGTCCCATTCGTCAGCCAAAACGTGGATCTAGTGCTACAATCCCTGCAGCACAAGTGGGATGTAGAAGTCTCTCGTCTGCAACGCTATCTCCTTCGCAACTACAACATCGCCAACGGCATCGAAGACGAAACAATCGACGATTCCGCCAGCGACGGCCGCCCCGCCACAGCAGCAAGCCTAGGCACAATGCTCGAAAACCTCAAATTCGAAGTCGCCGTCTCAGCAGATGAAATCCACGCCTCCCCACCCGACACAACATCTTCCCCCCAACTCTCCAGAACAACAACCCTCGACACCCAACCCGTCCAAATAAACATTGAACCAAAAACAAACCGGAAAACAAGCTCCTCAAACCTCCGCCTCCAAACATCTCGCGCCTCGCAAATCCTCCCGCCAGAATACGGCTCATCCAGTCCATCAGCAGCGCGGCTAGCTGTCCCCGTCCCGGCCGTGCCGGCCGCAGTCACGAAGGCGAACAGTGTTCGCAGCGCGCGCAGTTCGAGTACGGTGTCTACGGGGACTGGTAGTGGGCGGAGTACTTATGGTATGGCTTCGTCGACGCTGAGGGGGTTTTTGACGGGGAGTGCGTTGAAGGATAAGAGGCGTGTTGATGCTATGCGTCCGGTTTGTGTGTCGACTTCGAATGATAAACCACCGCAATTGGATTGGGCGCCGCCGAAGTTGGATTTGCAGGAGCTTCGATAGTTTGCTTCAATTTGGTCGGGCAGTGTTTTCTTGGTGCGTGACATGAAGAGGGTTCCGATTGCACCACCCTCGCCTCTATCTTCTTCTCATCTGCATTTCTCGACTGCAGAACAAAGCCAGCAAGCTGGCCCTGATACCCCCATCATATCCACTGGCGTTTTACTTAATCCCCGTCATGCCTGTTCCACTCTACATTTACACTATTTCTTTCTCGGGGGATACTGATTACACGACCCCTCCATCTATCCTGGTCACTTTACCACACATATTCAATGTGGTCACATAGGCACAGTGTGCCCTGGCGTTTGGCATCCGCAGCGACGGCGTTTTGGAAAATGGCGCTCTTTCTTCACTTCTTTCTGCTTGGTCTTTTCCTTTTCCTGTTTCTTTCATCTCTATCCTTCTCGAGCTGCGATGGGAGTCTTTCTTCAGCGATGTTGACATGTGACCCGTGATCTATATACATAACGGTCAAGTTCTTTTGATGACGTTTTTAAGGAGGTTTCGGGATCCATTTTTGATTTTGGTTCTTGGTTCTTGTTTTGGGTGGGGTGGTGTTGACATGACCTATTCTAGAATGGGTTCGGTAATTGTTAATAGTTTTGGTTGGTTGTGAGTTTGAGATTGGTGTTTTTGGTAGTTGGAATATATGGGATTCGATCTGTCTATTGCTTCTAACATTCTTTAAAGTCTATTGTAGTGGCTAGAGTAATTCTATCTAGGCAAGGGAATAGAGATTGAGCCGGGTGTTAACTCTATCTGGTTGAAAGTACATGGTGAAGGTCTATTCCATGATGGCAAGGGACCTGGATGAGGCGAGACTTGATCTGGAAGGAAGGAGAAAATGAAAATTGTGCATACCCTGAGTATAGATTCCATGACTGAATACGACAAGAAAGTTTTCTAAGGACCAAATATTGACCAAGTATTCCCGAACAAAGTTGCTAAATTCTTTCTGCCTAACATGAACATCCAATTTACTTTTCCTTGTAAGTGAATACATGTCAGCCATTGCTTATTGCGCTTCTAAATGGAGTAAGTATTTCGTCCCAGAACTGCAGTATGACGTATGATATAATTAGCATGGCTTAGTATTTATTACCCCATTAAGTTATTAGACTTGGGAGAGCATAGAAACCTGACGGGGGAAAACAGAAGCAACCCTATTGAACCTAGAATTGATGGCTTGACCGATAATCAACCCGAGCCCGCGTCTTACGATCCGATCCGTCGATAGTTAGAATACAAGATGAGATCTAGAAGAGAAATGCGTATAGCGTATAGCAAATCTAAACTCTTACGATCATTAGTGTTCAGGTGGCTTGATGGTTTTAAACCCGACGGTCACTAAATGGCCCGACTCCGGGTTGGCTTCTGCGTTGTATGATTGGTCGATTATGGTATTTTAGATATGTCTTATGTATTGTACAGCCAAGGATCGCCGGGCGGTTACGGCCGTATGTACTGGTATTTTGTTTTCACACATATAGACAACGTATATGTACTACCTAATAAGTTACTTCTTCTTTGCGTAGTGAGCAATCGGGATGAATACAGCGAGCGGCATGTACCAATACAGTATACAGTTAGCTGAATTCGCTAAAGAATACCGCCAAAACTGCGTGGCCCAACTTTGAACTGACGCCGTCTACGGAGTAGATTAGACCGAGTTGACCACAGTAGTGTAGAAAGATTCAAGAAGACTGATTGGCCAGCCTTGTGGATGTACAGTAGTTGACCCATCTGTCTAGACCTGCTGATTATGACTGCTCACCTCTGATTTGCCCGTTCGTCAAGAACATGGAGGCAGTGACGGGTGTCACCAGTATCCATCATCATTATCCACTATATAAAGAGGCTAATATCCCACCCCCAATTTGTTTGCCAAACATTGCTCAACGATTTCCCCGTCAACATGGCGACTTTCAAACCCCTCGTCCCACCACACATCATACCCCACGATGACCAAAATCCCAATAGTCCACTGCCTTTCCCAGGCGACCGTCCATCAATCTCAGCCGCGATTCGGGATAACATGACCCTCTCCAGCTGGCTGCTCATAGGTGGTTTACTCCAGGGCCTAAGCCTAATGGCCCTAGGCCCGATAACAATCTTGCCAACGGCTCTCATCCTAACATACCGCGTCGTGGACCACGCATTAATGAGCCTGGGCATTACTCGCAACCGCTACCTACAAGACGTGATCCATCAAAAATACAGTCCACAAATCCCCTACCCAGATGGAAGTTTCGGCACCGAGCCCTCCCGCGACCAAGTCGTGGTCTTCCACCTCGGCACACGGAGTAATCACCCGCTCGGCCTCCTCGCGCCCGGCATGAAAGGACTCGGCGAAGTCTTCCTCCCAATGATCAGAGACATGCAAGCAGACCCCGAAAAATCCGGTCTTTTAGGCGTATCCCGCTGGATCAAGCAAGACGATGCCGCCGGAAACGAAACTATCACCATATTCTACCTGCGCGACTATGAATCTCTGCATCGCTTTGCGTACGGCGACCTACATATGAACGGAGTGCGGTACTGGAATAAGATTTTTAAGAAAAGTCCGCATATATCGATTTACCATGAGACTTATGTTGTTCCGAGGGGACACTGGGAGGCGATTTATATTAATAGTAAGCCAACGGGCTTGGGGGATACTTGGTTTCGGTTTAAAGATAAGGAGGATGGGGCGCGGGGATTTGTGAGGCCGATTGTGGATGCTCGTACGGGGATTTTGAAGTCGAAGACGGGACGGTTGTCGATGGCTAGTATGGAGAAGGTGAGGGAGTATGATGAGGCTTATGGGGAGTCCTATGTGGGTTGATGATGGTGTGGAAAAGAAATGCGATAGTGAGTTGGTTTGAATTTTCTTGCGCTAATCTGGTAAAGGGGTAGTCTGGATGATGGCGTGGTCTGTATATTTAAGCATCATGGAATTTTAAGTGGACATTCGGAATAATAGTCAGCTTGTACTGCTTGTTCGAAAGATCTAGTCTCTAATAGGAGATAAATCTTGAATTGAATTCACCTTGAACCCCCGGAAACAATGAGAACTATTCAAGTTTGCAGTGCTGAACAAGTAATATTTCAAGCCTCCCTAAGTGAATGCAACCTTTACCTACTTTTCAGGGAATATGGAAGAGAAAAGGAACCATGAAAGCAGAACACAGAGGGCTGCCTTTGACACGGAAGCCCTCCAACAAGCAGCAAGCAGCAAATGGCCTGGAACTGGAAACAACCATCTCTAAAGGCGAATCTAATCGAGGTCTTTAATTCCATGACAAAACATAAATAACAATTTCCCTATTGCGACTATCAGTAGCAGCCTCTCCAAAGGTAGCATAGTCTCCAACTAGCGAGAACCCCTTCCTCGTATGCAACAAACGGTTTGTCGGCGACGGTTTGTCGGCGGTCAAAGAGTCATACTCTTAGGTCGTGAGTGAAAATAGCCATGAGGAACCGAAAACCTTTGTTCATGAGTATCGAGCAGAGCATGGGTCGTTGTTGAGAAGATGGGTACTCTCGTATCGGCGATAAGTCTCCTCAAAATGCAGCCACCGGAGGGCTATGTCCCTCTCAGTTCGCCTGAATGGTCGTAGCTCGTTATTCTGATGCTTGCCTAAGAAGCTTTACAGCGTTATTGCATAAACCACAATGTTCTGATTTTGGTCGACGATATCATTCGGGGCCTGGGTAACTATCCGCTGATGGATCACAAAGCTAAATGGTCACAGGGCCCGATGGCAGCCGCATTGCGCGGCGCTGGAGAACTATATACTCGCAAGCTTCCAATATTAATGTCTCGCCATCCTAGTCTCCACCAGTGCGCCAGCAGTCCCGAATATGCAAGCCTTGCTCGCGATGGACAATAAGCATCTCAACATGCCTGCAGCGCAACCCGAGGGCCAGAGTTTAGAGTCGAAGACGTGGACGACCGATCGTGACAGCAGCCCTGAGCCTGAACAATTTTATTGACGCATTGTTTCCTTCACGCACCTCTCATGGTGGTTTTCTTGATGCCTTTGCGCACGTAGAGGATTTGACGCCTTCGCGCATGCGTTTGGATCGATTCATGATCCAATCTAAGCTTGGAATTCTAAATTCATGGCGACCCTCGGTTCTCTAAAACTCGCCTATATACTTCAAATTCAACAAGCACGCGACATTTCACGACACAGAACAGGATGGCTGAATCCTATGCCTTCGCCCCCTTTTCTCATTCGAAGAAGCAGTCTCATCACTCATGAGGAGTAGCCAATGCTACGGGTAGGCCAATTAGAATCATCAATAAGAAAAGTTTATACAAATTTGGTCTGTAATAATAAACATCATAACGACAAAATCTAATCAAAGCGATTGATAAATGAAAGATGCAAGCTTAGGGGCAAAGTCTCCCCTCATCATAGTAAAGTGATTGGCGCCATGCGCCCTCTCAATGCGAATCTCACAACCGGGGAAGAGCCTTGCCCAACCATTATCTGAAAAGTCAGTACGAGCTTCCGTCAAGAACTTCATTCCCTCCGTGTCTTCTTCACAGGACGGCGGCCGTGGAATATCCGCGTTGTCCATGACACTCGAACAAGCCCAGATCATTGACACGCGGGGCTTGTTAGCGTCGGTCAGAGACAGCGGAGAGGCGTAGTACTCATGCAGCGTGTCAATAGTGGCATTGAAATGGGGAACTAGCCATTCCGGTGCTTGAGCTGGGGCTTTGTCACCCTGACTGGCGCCAAAGAGATGTACCTTGTTGCAGTAGTCATAGAAGTGCTGCGGGAGGCGATCAAGACCATGAGGCACGGGACTGTCGATGAGAGTGAGACTGGCAACACGTTCTTGGTAATCCTCGATCATCATCTGAGTGGCGCGATAGGCCAAGATACCGCCCGCAGACCAACCACCAAAGTGGTACGGGCCGGTTGGTTGGCGGCGACGGACCTCCTCAATGTAGCTCTTGATCAGATCATTCACGGTGCAGTTAAACAGATGTGGCTGACGGTGATAAGGCGAGTTCAAGCCGACGACGGAAACACTAGAGTCCACGCGAGGAATTCCTGTGTAGGATGTCGCGGAGCCAGCGCCATCGGGGAATAGGAACAATGTCTTGTCCGTCTTGGAAGGCGAGCCCTGCAAGAGAACTGAGGTGGTACGTGGCACAGGGAGAGCTGCCGGCTTCATCTCCTTGTCATCACCAGGGGGAAGTATTCCGAGGTTTCAGAGGACGGAGTGATGGCCCTTGACGCTGGAGTCACATTGTTCTCGTCGGCCGAGCTCGAGTCGTCGCTGCTAGCTTGATCGGCCAGGAACAAGACTTTGATCTCCCCAATGGTCGGATAATCAGTGAAGATGGACTCAAGTGGAACATCCATTTCCAGCTCTTCCGCGAATCTGCTGACGATCACGAGTGACAGCAGCGAGTCGATGCCCATGTCAGAGAAGACGCAGTCATCCGTCAACTCATCGATACTAATTCCACTCTCTTCAGAGATAATGGACAGTGCAGTGGTCCAATTGGCAGAGGTCGACGCCACCTTGGTCTGAGGGATCGGAAGGGAGAATTCCTCGACGGGCTTAGGCACTTCGGAAACAGGCGTCGGTGTCAGTGCCGTGTCCTCGCTTTGATGCTGGCCGAGGTAAGTTTTCAAATCAGCCACCGTGGGATAAGTGATGAAGAATCCTTCGACTGGCACATCTATAGGCAGCTCCTCGCGGAATCGACTGGTGATGACAAGAGAAAGAAGAGAGTCCAATCCCATGTCCGCAAAGACACAGCTGTCTTCCAGCTCAGAAAGCGATACGCCGCTCTCATCTGAGATGATTTGCAGCGCAGATGCCACGAGTGAAGATGAGCTTGCCGGGGACGGCGACTTTGCAGCCACCGGTGGCATTGCAGTCGGTTTGGCGGGAGTGGCTCTTTGCTCAACCCTCTTGGGAGCAGGGGCAGCTGTCTTGGGAGTCTGCTTTGCAGACGCGACAAGAGCTTTCTTAGCGGAGGCCACGAGGGCTGGGTCGCCACTCTCCATGGAAAGCACATAGCGCAGAACATGTCTCGGAACGCCTTGGGACTGCAAAGAAAGTCAGCACCTCAACTTACCAAAGTGGCTAGGAAGAGAGGATAATTTACCACTACACCCTGGAAGGTTGCAACAACTGTATCTCCATCCATCACAATCATATCACCCTCATACATACGACTCTCTCCTTCGACCATCTGCACAAACGTAGAGTAATGTGCGTCCGGCCGCAATGGCTCATACACCTGCAAACTCTTCCACCCATGGTTGACAAACACTTCCCGGTCAAGGTCAGCGTCATCATTGCAATTCATCACGAATCCGCTAGACTGAGCCAGTCCATCGAGATAAGACGGGTGGGTATGGAACTTTCCAGGGGCCTGCACTTCAGAGAAGCAGACACGAGCCGCTGCCTCGAGGGTTGTGCTATCAATGATAACTTCCTCGATCGTTCTGTAGTCTTGGTGGAATTCCGCCAATGGACGAATCATTTTGTACACCATAGCACGGTTGAAACGCTGGGTTTTTCCGGGCTCTATGCCCTCACGCATTTCGCGGACGCGTCTCTGAATCTTGATGCGTTCTGTCTCTGCAGCCGCGCGGCGACTCGGGCTAGAGAGAAGAATCGTGCAGTGCGCGTGCTCATTGGTAGGCTGGCCCTTTGACTGACGTAAAGTAAGCATGATTCATGTGAAGCCTGGGGCATTCTCAAACTTACATCCATGGAAAGGAATCGACACAATGCGCTGCCTGCATCCCAGTCGACGGTTGTTGCTGCACGAAGAAGATGAGTGCCACTGGGCTTTGCAATAAGCGCCTTCTTGATGGTCATTTCCGTGATGGCAACCACGGTGTCGACATCGTGGCATTGGTGGCGGCTGCGCAGATATTCACCCACCGAGAGGGCAATATCCGCATATACCGACTAAAGAAAATTTCAGCACTGCAAATTCAAACAGTAGGTTCAAAAAGGGAAAACAAACCGGAGTGCAAAGGGGAATCCCATCAACGTTGTGACCTTGCACAATGGGACTCAGATCCTTGCGACACAAATCGGCTTCAACCACGATACCATCCTTTGTTTCCTCCACAATGCGATGGATGGTGGTTGATTCCTCCAGGCGAGCAGTCTGTATGAGTGGCGGATCTCCTTTGCGCAGAGACCAGTCGTTGACGTACTGAACCCAGTAATCCTTCAGATTCCAGTTATATGCTGGAAGACGAATCACATGTTGCGCAGCAGTAAACGAACGATGGTACTCGTTCCAGGCAATATCCAGTCCAGCGCGGTAAAGGGTCGACACGGCTTCGCCCAGACTCTGCCAGTCATCGCGTCCCCGTTGCAGAGTCGGCACTGCATGTGCCTGAGATGTTTTGGAAGCTGCCTTGATCAGGCCGGAAACCACTCCATGTGGACCGACCTCGACGAATTGAGTGCGATCATTGATGACACCCGCAGCTCGAGCAACCTGCATTGCCTGGTGGAAGTTCACAGTTTCACGGCAGTGTCGCTGCAGATACTCCGGTCCGAAGATCCCTTCAGATTCCACGATATCGCCCAACAAGGGAGACAACACGGGGATCGCTGGTTTGTTGAAAACAATCGGTTGAGCCGCCTGCACCAGATCATCCAAAATGGGTTGCACCTGTGATGAGTGATAGGCATATGAGACAGGGATTGTCTTCGATCGCACTCCACCTTGCGACAGTGTTTGCTGAAGGGCCTCGATCTGGTCGTTGGGCCCAGCCAACACGGTCTCCTCGGGTGCGTTAATGCACGCAATTTCATATTGCATCGAAGCCACCGTCGACTCGACATTCGCAACAGAAGCTCGAGCGACCAGCATGCTGTGAGTATGTAGGGTGCAATGCTCTTCTAGAAGCTGTGCCCGCTTACCAACAAGGAAGACAGTGTCAGCGTCAGAGAGAACACCAGCCACGTTCAAGGCAGCGTACTCTCCCAGGCTATGACCGACGACGGCACTGGGAACAATTCCAAACGACGCCCAGAGGCGGGCCAATGCAATTTGAAGGCAGACACTCGCCAGTTGGGCAGTCATGGGCGAGAAGCGCTTCAAACTGGACTCCGATTCGTCCTCGATAAATGGCAGGAAGCTGTCAAAGCCTTGAGATTGAGCAATTCGATCCAATAGCTGCATGTTGCTGCGGAATGATGGCATAGACTCATAGAGTTTTCGGCTCATTCCAACAAACTGGCTGCCCTGACCGGTGAAGGCAAATACCAATTTTGGAATTCCGATCGGTCGATTGGCGCCATCGCCACGTGAAAGAGCTGCTTCCAGCTGGCTCTTAATTTCGGGGATGCTAGACCCCTGGACAATAACGCGATGCAAATGATGCATGCGACGGGCAGTCGTTGTGTAAGAAAGCTGCGGCAGGGAGATATCCTCTCCAGCAGATTCAATGAAACCCAGAAGTGACTTGACATTCGCTTCCAGGGAAGATGCACACTTGGCTGAGACCGCTACAAGATGATGAGTTCGAGGATCCTCTGCCTCAGTGGTCTCTGGCAACGAGGGCGCGTCCTCCAACAAGAGCGCAGTGTTGCCGCCGGCGGCGCTGAAGTTGTTCACCAGAACGCGACGGGGTTCTCCTTGTTGCTTTTCCCAAGCTGTTGGAGTCAACGCAATGTGGACATTGCGGTCGCCAAGGTCCGTGGGGAACTTCCGATTGATGCGAGTCTTGATACCGCAGTGGGGTGCGATGGCATTGTGCTCCATCATCAGCAACACTTTAATAAGACTCGAAACACCGGAAGCTGCCTCTCCATGTCCAATATTTGCCTTTGCGGAGCCAAGGTACAGTGGCTGGTCTGGCGTGCGGTATGGAACAGAGGAAGGTGCCAGCGTGGACAGCACCGAGTTCATCTCACCAGCGTCTCCAGCCTGAGTGCCCGTACCGTGCATCTCAGCGTAACTAACGCTGTACGGTGAAACGCCGGCTGTACGTAGCAGACTTTGAATAAGATGCTGCTGTGCACCAGAATGAGGGCGAGTGATTGACTCTGCATCGGCCGAGTGGTTCGTGCCGGCACTCAAGATGATACCGCAAATTGGGTCACGGTCGGCCAAAGCATCATCCAGGCGCTTCAAGATTACGGTGCCAACACCCTCTCCACGGCAGTATCCATCGGCTTCATCATCGAATGTTTTGCAGTTGCCTGTTCGGGACAAGAAATGGCCGCGGTCGAGACCCGCTGTGAAGTCAGGGTTGGTGAGAATATTGGTGCCGCCAGCAATAGCCGTGTCGACCTCACCACGCCAAAGGGCGTTGCAGGCGAGGTGAATGGCCGCCAGACTAGACGAGCATGCCGTGTCAACCGCATAACTGGGACCGGTGAACTTGAAGCAGTAATTCAGCCGACCGGGGATAAAGGCTCGGTTGCCACCGGGGATAAAATACGTGTCAATGTTTTGTGCAGTGTTTGTTTCCATCCAGTCATTGGATGTGACACCGTACCAGACACCAACACGGTCTTTGGCCGTGGATGGAGTTGTATTAGGTACCAGACCCGCGCGCTCCATG
Organism: Penicillium subrubescens; assembly: GCF_028828155.1. Lineage (NCBI taxonomy): Eukaryota > Fungi > Ascomycota > Eurotiomycetes > Eurotiales > Aspergillaceae > Penicillium > Penicillium subrubescens. The sequence continues at coordinate 396,578 of NW_026643164.1, forward strand.
GCTTCATAAGCCGTCATCAGGGCGATACGTTGCGCGGGATCCACCTGAGGAGCCTCACGCGGCGACAAGTTGAAAAAGCGAGCATCAAAAGCCGCTGGGTTTTGCAGCCAGCACCCATATGGCGTGGCACTTGTGTTCTTCTTTCCCTTGCCGGGCTCGGCAACATGGGTTCGTGCGTCCCAGTGCGAGGCTGGCACCACCTCGTGCACGTCAAGTCCTTTGATAAGCAGGTCCCAAAACTCTTCGTTGCATTCGGCGTGGGGATATCGGCCAGAGTATCCAATGATGGCGATCTTAGATGAGTCAATGTTGTCTGTGGGCTTCAGCGACAGGTTTGAGGAAGGGTCAGGCTGATAACGCGTGAGACTGGTGGCGGCTTCAATTGCTTCGGCAAGCCGAGGTCCTGCGGTACTGCCGAATGACTGGACGTGAAACTTGAAAGCGTCTGGGCCCTCATGATCCGGAAGAGCAGCGATCATTCCATTGACGAAGCTTTGCCAACGGAGAGTCTCTAGGAGGATCTGAGCTAGGGCATATTCAAATCGGGAGCGAATATCGGTTCCCTCGAAAGGTCTACCACTTGTACTCGAGATAAACGGGATGTTGCTTGTGGTTTTCTTCTCATCGGCAAGAAGGTTACCCAGGATAGATGCAGAGTCCGCAGGGTTAAAAAGAGTAGAAGAATGATAAGGAGCGAAGATAGGAATGGATCGTGGAGCGAGAGAAGCAAACTCGGCAGATTGTCTCAAGCTGAAGAGACTTGTTGGCGGCCCACTGATCGTCACAGCATGTGACAAGTATGCGCTGATATAGGGTCGAGTGTGCGATGGTAGGTGCTAGTTGTTGTCAGAATTTTTGCTCACTTTCTTATTGATAGAAAGAATAGATAAAGCACGAACCTGAGCCTCTATGAATCGATCAATTCGGTGTGAAATGTCATCCGGAGACCGTGTAGCAACCACCATAGACCATGACTCCGTTTCGGATTGATCAATAGCACGTCCGACTCGCGATACATGGAGCCCTGTTCTGAATGCGATCTTTATGGTTTCTGCACCGACGTTGGGGAGTTCTGAAATCGACTGGCAACTGCTAACGGCCGCTGCAGACAGAGATCCAAGACAAAGACCGCCGATAATGATGTCCGAAGGACTGGTATAAGTAGAGGCGGAGCTTTGGGCTCTAGAGGAGATACCTAGTTAGAATTTCCAAACAAACTTTCAGTAAGGGACTGAACTTACTGAATAAAATGAGCCAGCTGGTTAATACATGTCAAAGCACTGTCAATAGATGGATGCGCTTTCTTCTGACCATCCCTCCAGTCCAGCAAGCTGGCCACTGAGGCAAAATGAGGATATTGTTGGCGGACTTGGAGCGGCAGCGAGCTGATTTCCGTTCGCACTCCCCGAACGGCCTTGTTCAGAAAGTCATTCAACAATGGCTCCACATTGGGAGAGAGCAGACGACGAAGCGATGTAAAATCGTCGGTTTGGTCTCCAAACAAAATGATCTGTTGAACGCGGGCCATGGTGGTTGAAGATTCGGTAGCACTCAGGGACAAAATAAGTGCATCCCAGTATGCTTCCACGGGTTTTCTGCTGTCATTTTAACATAACAGGCGCCGTTTAAATGATATCCTTGGCATCGGTATGGGTCCATGGCCCGAGACAGCTGAAAGCACTTGCAGATGTCGATGCAGCCCCATCGGGTCAGCATAGACAAGCCTCGGGGATACAGTTTCCCAGGCACCAACAGGCTTACCAGTGACAGCCAATGATCGGGGTAGACAAAGAAGTAAAATCGGAATTGCGATACCACGACCGAATTGCTGAGAAATGCTGATAATCGAGCTCCGGCCTCCGACTTGTACTCGGAACCCGAGTGGTAATTCAGACCCGGCCTCCGAGCTATATTCGTGTTCATCTTTTCTGATGTCTATCTTCTCGTTTCCCCTGCTTTGATTTTAGAGATTAGTGTTCTCCGGAGAATTTAGCGCCACCTTTCATAGTATGCTCCACTATCTGTATCAATTTCTTACTCGTGTCATGTCTCCCCTGATCTCCAACGGCGTGCCCTCTCCAGTGTTGGAGGGCACCCAAGACCCTAAGTCACTGCCTGCTGGAAAGGATGACCTTCTCAGCGAGCTGGCGAGTTCCATTTCGTCGAATGCTCAGATCGTGAGCACTTTCCTACAGTCCGAGGGCTACAATGCGCCTTCATTCGGGCGCGATGCTGCTTCAACAGTAGTTCCCGCAACCGCTCCTAGCGAGGTCCAGGCAGCACGCGAAGCGCTGCTGGAGGGATCAATGAAGATGTTTCAGCTTGCATCAGGACCTAGAGAGTACCTACCCAACCTCGCCGTGCAAGTGGGTTTCCCTTCCCTCTAGCTATGGAGGGACTTTTCATGTCTCCCTCTGTCCCTTTCCCAGTTGCCTAACTCGACTAAACTGTCCATAGTACCAATATCTTTCGTGTCTCCATTGGTTGATTCATTTTGGTATCTTCTCACGGGTTCCTTCCACCGGATCAATCACCTATGCCGAGCTGGCGGCGGATGCAGGCGTCCCCGAGCGAACATTGAAGACAGTAGCACGTATGATCATGACTAGTCAGGTCTTTTACGAGCCCCAGTCGGGAAGTATCGCACACACGGCGGCATCAGCGCAGTTCGTGACCAACCAGAGTTTGAACGACTGGGCTCAGTTCATGTGTGAGGCCTCTGTACCGGCTGCCTTGAGTCTTGTGGCCGCTACTGAGCGATGGCCGACCAGCCAGTCGCGAACCGAGACCGCCTATAATGTCGCTGCGGATACCGACTTGCCATTTTTCGATCACTTGGCCACGCTACCCGAGCGGACCCGACAGTTTGCCGGATACATGAAGAATGTCACCAGCAGTGAAGGCACCAAGCTGGACCACTTGCTTTCCGGCTTCAACTGGGCGGGCCTCGGATCGGCCAAGATTGTGGATGTAAGTCTTCCCCTTAGCAAATCCGCTCAATCTGTCGATATGACACTAACCAGTGCAAAAGGTCGGTGGCTCAACTGGAAACGCAGGAATGGCACTGGCCAAAGCATTCCCAGAGCTGCAAATCACTGTGCAGGATCTCCCCGAGAATGCCGCCGAGGGGGCCGCGACACTGAAACCCGATCTGGCATCGCGTGTCACTTTCCAGGGACACGATTTCTTCCAGCCACAGCCAGTCATCGGGGCTGACATCTATTTGCTGCGCATGATCCTGCACGATTGGGCGATACCCGAGGCGGTTCGCATCTTGCAGCAACTAGTCCCGGCGATGCGTCGGGGTTCGCGTATCGTCATCATGGACTCCGTATTGCCACGCCCGGGTTCAATAGCCTCGACCAAGGAGCGCCTGCTACGGGTGCGTGATTTGACCATGCTGCAAGTGTTCAACAGCTGTGAGAGAGATCTGGATGACTGGACTCAGTTGCTGAGCCTAGCGGATAAGCGTTTGCGACTCACGGATGTGTCGCAGCCTCGGGGAAGTGTCATGTCCCTTCTTACTGTCACTCTTGATGAGTGAGTGCGTGGTTCTCCGGTTTCCTGTTTACAACATGGCAATAATGCACGGGCATCACAACCATCTGAGCGCAGCTTATTTGCATTCTAGCGATTGGTTCGTGTTGTAAATAGTTGACTCGTTAGCCAACACAATGATAACGCACCGGCAGGGGTGGGGCGACGCGCTCTGGTTATGTTTGTATGGAAGGTCATGTGATCGTATATCTAGAGGTTACCTATCACTCTTTCTTCAGTCTTGATTATTCTCCTTTACTTAGGACACATGAGTTAATGCATTATTACCAATTTCTCTTAACCCATTTAGTCTACACTTTCAACTTTGCAAACTTAGCTTTACTGTATACTAGGAATACTGCTTTAATCTGCTATGTACAGAAACGACTAGAATACGTGTTGAACCACCAAAAAATATATAATGCAAGCTTATATGTAAAAAAGACTACGCTAGCCCGCCGACAGCAGGATGCACCCATTCTTCTCCCCGGCTCATCCCTTTAACCAAAAGCTCTGCAATACGCTGAGATGTCTCCTTTCCTCGGGGAATATCATGCCCACCACCATGATCCCATAACGGCGCTTCCTCCTCACATAAAGCATGCAACTGTACTGCAGAGGGGAAGCGTGGATCTTTCGAGCCACAGATATGTACAGTAGGAATCCGAATTCTCATATCAGCCGGCTTCAATGTAAAATCCAGCCCAAAAACACTCGTTTGGTGCTCTAGACCACGGATAACAGGACAAGTACCTGGGACCGGAGCCCATCGATCGGTGGCTGCACCTCGACCAGCGCCGCTCTTCCGGTTCAACCAACTATGGTCGGTAGTCTTGGATAGAAGCAGACGCCTTGTTTCATCATCCCACTCTTGAGCTTCTGAAGAAATGGGCAGACCCAAGTCTTCGAGAACTGGCAAAGGCACCCCGCCACAGATGAATACAGCTAATCGGAAAGGCGGGGGTATGTTCGGACGTGTACGTTCATGGTAAAGAAGATAGCTGGCAACTAGACTGCATCCCTGCGAAAAGCAGAGAACGCCATTGTATGGGCCATCACGGTCTAGTTTGGCCTGTAATCGTTCGAGAGCGGCTTTGATGGCTGGGACTGAACTACCTTGCCAGAAAGTGTAGTATGGAGCCGAATAGAAGGGGACTACATCTGGAGCAGGGTCGGACTCAAATGGAGCATCGATGAACTCAAAGGTTGTATCGGGTGCAAGAGATTCGAGTTTAAGGCGGAAAGATGCTATATTCTGTTTGTTAGCGCTGATACTCCGAAACTTTGACAGTGGACGCTTGTACCAGTTTGGGACTTGAAAATATGGGCGCTGGTCCCGCGCCCATGAAGGCAGAGGAAGCGCATGGTGGATAATAAAAAAAAGCAAACTTTTACGAGTCTTACTAAAACTAATCATATACTTAGAACGGGACTGGATGGATGGTCGGAAGTGTGGTCGGGAGAAGTTCCTCGGGGCCCGACATAAACCCTGATCCATGCTGACCCGAGCTGATATCGGCGGTGCATTATGCAGACGAAGTGAGGAAAAAGAAACCAGAAATTTGTCCAGAGTGCTTAGAAACAAGGAAATAAACAGCTTTCGAAGATGTATTTGGAAGCTCCACGTAGGAACAGCGAGAAAAAGCAAGTAATGACAAAGATAAGGTAAATGTGACTGCTATTCGTCTATCTAGCTTGACTAATTCCTAAGCCCGACGAGAATCTTGCCCGTATACAACGGAGTCCATCTTCTCCACCATGTAAGTCTTTGCCTTAGCCTTGTATACCAACCCACTTGGTACTCGCCAACCCCCGAGTTCCCCGACGCCTCCATCTCTGCCCACAGCCACGAACTGCGTCAGCGCAACCTTTTGCTGATACAATCGTGTTTGACGACCGAACATCCACTCCCACCAGGTCTGGCCTCGGCTCGATAACTCGGGATAGAGCGCCAATTGGTCGTCCCGGAAACTGTCAATGAGGGATGGAACGGGCTGGATAGCGTCGAAGAAGCTTCCATTGGTGAAGGAAGTAACGGAACCCAATGCGTAGACTCCAGTCACGTTCTGTACACGAAGACTGGATTGGTCGGTTTTGACAAAACCCTTCGAGTCGAGCCATGTAGATGGTAGGAACGTGGTATTGGGCGTGCTTCCCGTGGCATCGATGTAGACATCGACTTTTCGGGTAGACTGGTCGCTCAAGGTTATCTCCCACGGGCCCTGATCTTGCTTCTTTTGAATAGCCGATGTAACCCGGAGTTCATGGATCACATCAACGTCCAGATTTTTGAGCATTTGCTCAGCAGTCGCAGATGTCCGAGGGTTTGCATGCGATAGCAGGCAAGCGTTGCCCGATAGCAGTGTAATTGATTTGTTTGCGTCGGGCCAGTGCTGTCTCATTGCTCCAATCTCCCCGGCCGTTTCAACACCCGTCGGTCCTCCACCAGCCACAAGGATTGATTTGGCATCGCGTAAGCGGATCTGCATCTCCCCGAGGATGCGCTTCGTCTCGGTGTGTGTCTCCGCAGAGGAGAACAAAGGGCTGTGAGTGGTTGTCCCGCTGGCAATCACGAGAGAATCGTATTCCACAGGAACAATCTCGCTAGTACCGGAGAGCTGTACATGGAGAGTTTGAGCCTTTTCGTCAAGATATGTAGCACGAGCTTGAATGAACTTGAAGCGTGACTCGGGATATTCCTGAAATCCATCTGCGATGGAAGCAAAGGGCTCTGGAAAGCCTGGATTGGGATCCACCAAAGCCCTTGGAGCGGCAACTTTCCAGTAGAAGTGCGATGATGGTGAAATAAGGGTGACATGGTAAGATTGACCAAGGGCCTCGGTCAGAGTTGGCAGTGTTCGTCGGAGCAAATGATGTGCCAGTGAAATTCCGGCGACACCACCTCCCACTACCACGACCTTTCGAACGGTAGTCTCAGCCATGGTAAAAATCTTTAGCTCTTTTTATTTGGCCTAGTATACTGGATGCTAGATTTTGGAATTGGGGCTTTCCCATCGATATATACTCGAACCTACGGGGACCGAAAGCCCGATATCCGATTGACAAACCCGATCGAGGCCAACATACCATGAAGCAAAGCTCACGAGTCCAAGAATAGCGAAATGAAATGAAATCCAATTCTAGCCCTGAACAGAACCTATGTACCAATTTGAAAAATATAGAACCCAGAATTCCAAGATTCCACCCGCTACTGCCACTTCTTAGTCTCGTTCTTAACGCGCAATTCCTCGCTGACCTTCAAGATTGCTTCCTCAGCACCTTCCCATCGCTTTCGCTTTCCCTCAAACAGACGATAATGGAATGGCAGAAGTAAACCATCCATGAGAGTATTGCAGAGGGAACGGTTCGTTAGCCAGAAGTACCATCCTTGCAGGCCGTATCCGAGATTCTCCTTCATTCCCAATCCAGCCGTTTCCTCGACCCAGTCCAACCAGTCCGCACCCTTCACAAGACCGGGAGTAACCGCTCCTTTGGCTGCCAACTCTGCGATCCATGCATGTTGCTTGTCTACCGCCTGAATCATTTCTTCGCGAGGTGGAAGTGGCGATCGGCCAGACCACACTTGGCCTAGGGCCATTGTAGCTAAATCAAACATGAGGAACGCCGGATTCATGAATGATAGATTTCCCATGAATGCCAATGATTCTGGATGCTCCAAAGAGAGTAGGTTCTGGTATAGGCGTGGGATTCTGCGCCCATTGGCACTGCGGATGTCCGAACCTCGGTAAATGGTGGGATCACTTTTACCCAGGATGGAGTAGTCGACCGTATACCCGGTGCACCAGATAATGCCGTCAATTTCAGCAACGCTTCCATCTGTGAACTCAATCTTTTGAGAATCAAGAATCCTCTCAATCGGTGGCTTGGAAGTGATGAGTCCGCGAGAGAGATTGTCGACCAAGTAATCGCTGATAATTGGTCGTGCTTGATTGACTGATGGAGCCGGGTCAAATCCCCATTCAGGCTTGAGATCATAGAGTCGATCTCGCAGGCCCATAATGACCTTGTTCATAAGCTTTGTCCAGATGCTTGGGGCATAACGGGACAGTTGCTCGAGGAACACGCCCTTTCGGTATGTTCGGATGTGGTCAACAGGCTTGTTATCGACCCATCGAGGGAGCTACGGGTTATTGTCAGCTACCAGGAAACCTAAGATCGAATTTTGTGGAATAATCTTTCTTTTACTTACCACAATGCTACCGTGTCGGTGAGACAAATACACCTTCTCTGCTTTGCCTGCAAGCTCACACGCTACATCCGCAGCTGTGTTTCCAAAGCCGACAACGAGCATTCGCTTGCCAGCCCAATCCTCCGGTCTGATCGGTTAGCCGAGAAAATGCCACCAAGCAGGTCAGACAGCTTACCTTTTGAAAGCAATAGAGTGCACCGCCTCACCTCCAAAACGATCCATTCCGGAAACTGAGGGTACATTGGGGGTTTGATCCGGTCCCATGGAGTACACAACTTTGTCAAAGCTGCGAACAACCTTTGGCTCATCGCCAGTAGAGGTCTCGACATCCCAGAGAGCAGTATCAGGGTTCCACTCCGCGCGGTGGACAACTGTATTTAGCTGAGCCCGTGGCAAAATACCAAAGTGCTCAGCATACGATACCAGGTACTTGTGCATATCTGCTGCTGGTGGAAAATCCGGTGTTTCTAGAAATAGTGAGAATTCAGATCCCCTGAGTAGTTGGAGTAAAAAAAGGGGTTGGGAATTTACCATCTGGGAAGGGAAAATCTGTGAAACATCCCTAACTAAAGTTAGATATCATATTCCGCCTGTCATTTTGGCTGAAACTCACTCTTTGCTTCGAGCCATTGGCCACAGTGGCTGATTTTTCACCTGGATCAGCATCTCATATCATAATTCATCAACAGAGAAACTCACTAGGTAGAACAGAAATTGCATCCTTGCTTTCATTGTAGTTCCACAAACCACCGACATAAGGGTGCTTATCAAAGCCAGTGACATCAAATCCTACTTCAAGCAGATTTTTCATTGCCACAAGCCCAAGGGCCCCTAGAAAATGGAAGAACAATAGTTAAAAATCATACTTTCATGAGAAAATGTAAGCGCTTTCAAAATTGGCGTACCTAGGCCAATTACGGCCACCGTTGGGGTCTTGTCAGTCATGGAGGTTTGCGCAGCCATGTCAAGTCTATCGCTAGTATACTTTGTAAAGAAAAATCGACCGAGTTCCTGCTGTAAGAGATTGGACTTAGAGATGATAAAAGGCCTAGAGACTAGAGTATTACTTTGTTGGAATCCGAGAGCTCAACTCCGGTAGACACTGAAAGCTATAGCTTCATCACCGAGTAGGAGGTGGTCTGACATACTTGAGTGACTCGAACTTCTGATTGGATGGGCTTATCGGTTCTCGGGGCTCGGGCTGCAGATCGGGAGGCGGTTCGGGGTAAGATTGGCCTCGATGGAAATGGCCCGTAGAACAACTGACCAATCAGAATCTTTTCTTAGCATGGGAGTGTCTCGAGATAGATTCTTGCAAGTAGTTGCTTGAGCCACGTGCCATTCATTGGCAGTGACTGAGTCCTGGACGAGACAGAACAGTCAACGGTTACGAAACAGTCAACATGAGATGAAGATAACGTAGTTCACGGCCGAGCGGACCACACGGTCGTGCAGGCCACCCTAAGATACCATACTAAATGCTGCATTTTGATTCCGTTATAGTTCAACCCCCAAATGTTTAGTTTGGCTCATCTTATAGGATATACTTTAATATGCGTATAGGAATAATATATATATAAATTCATAAGCTCTTTAGGGGTATATCGCTACTTTACCATAAAATACAGCGTGTTTTTGATGTTTTAGATTCGAATATATACCTCTCTTAGTCCTTAGTTCTATCTTTTTCTACTGCATGGGTAGGTTATTCATACTCTTTATTTTGTTCGTACTTATTATTCAGTCTCAAATTCAAACGGTTGTTGAGATATGAAGTTGTAATTTATCGCATGTAGTATGGTGTTTTGGGGTGGCCCGCACGACCGTGGCCCGCTCGGCCGTGAATTACGTTAATCAATTTTACTCCAACTATAGGATCATGTTTTAAGAGGCAGATTTCTCTTGAAGCACTTGTAGGTATCTGGTAAGAATGCGAGAGGAACTAGAACCGTTGCAGAGAAAAAAAATGTAAACCATGAACTCATAATTTGTTCTTAATGAATCTACATTCTGCACGGTTTTACCTGGTCTTCGCGCATCCTTTTTTGAACTTTGTATATTTTACCGAGTGCCCAAACGATTATATAGTATTTAGTAGACACTTGTAGCGTCCATTAGAAATGACAAAACAACAAACAAATTGTAAGAGTATTATGACTCCGGAGTGGACTTGATCGTCTCAAGGAATCCAATCATCTTCTTCAACACCGAATTCCAAGCTTTCGAATATCGATACGACTCAACCATATCCATCTCCGCCGCTTCCTGCACAATATCCTCCGCGAATAAAAGATCGTGGTCCGGCCTTTTCTCTGGTAATGGCAGATAAATCCCCGGTCGTGGGACGGGCTGTCCAGGCACAAGACCCTTTTGATTGGGTGCATATTCGGGGGGAATCTCCGGCCATGCATCGACACCATCTAACAGAGCAATTGCCATGCCACCCGCCAGGTGAGTTTCGATGTGGCAGTGGAAAAGCCACGGACCAGGATTGATAGAGTGGTACCTCAGCACCATCCAGGAAGGCCCATCAAATGAAGTGATAAATGTGTCACGGTAGTTGGGGTTCTCGAGATTGAACCGATGTGGCTCGGCAGCCATCGCTTCGTCAACATCCGTGTAGTTCCAGATACCCTCGCCTGCTCCAACTTGCCACATTTTGCCTGTGTGCTTGTGCATCATGTGTGGGAATTCCTGAGGCTGACCCGGCTGCGATCCAACCTGGATGATGAGATCAACCCAAGACCCATTCCGTGTGCGAATGATAAGGTTTTCGTCTTGGGCATCTGGCTGATTGATATCGTAAAGTAATGGTGTGTATGCACTGCGATCTTCTTGCCACATACCTCCTCCGCTGAGGGTATACTGCCATGCGCTGAGCCACCGGTGTGTGTGGAGAACATAGTGCTCATCCGACCTTGCCGCTGGCTTCAGTGGTGGGAAAGGCGGCAAATGATCGCGATCGAGCGTCACGACCGCAGTAGTATTTTGGCCTCCATAGTTGATAACTCCACGGCTGGTTGAAGGAGCGCCCGTACTCCCCGCATAGCGAAGCGTGGCAAAGGATGAAATGATCTGAGTCAACCCACTGTCTGCTACGCGTATCGTGTAGTCTTTTGGCTCTTTGTCCAGTCGGATCATGACTGAGTATCGTTCGCCAGCGTACATTTTGACTGTGTCGACCTTTTGCGGTTCGATGCGGTGCCCATCTACCTCGTAAACCCACATGGGATGTTCGTCTATCGTAAATATTGTCGTTTTGAAGGTGGCGGCACCGATAAAGTTCAAACTTGCCCATCTAGACTTTGGGTCGACGTGGATCACTTCCTGGTCACCAGTGGCGGGGACACAACCCTTTTGAAGGTGTAGAGGAATTGTTTCTGGTCTTCCCTGGCTGAGATATGGACCCTCGGTAGATTTCATGAACGGAAAACATCTGACGCTGTAAGCACTCAAAATTTCAATACTTTCGAGTGGGAAGGGAGTGTTTACCCTTTGTCATTGACGTGGCCCGGATACAGAGCCCATTTCATGTATGTGCTGGTGTGGTTGACCAAATATTCTTCTCCAGGGCAAAAAATACTCCCCTTGCCATTAAGCAAAATGCTATCCACACAGCTAGACCAGAATCAATTAGCGCCCAATCCATGCAAACTGGGTTTGGTCAAGACATACAAGATTGTAAACTTTGAGGCTTCTTCAGCTTCCATATAATTCCAGGATTTAAAATGCGTCCAGTCAGATACAAGCACCTGTTTCGGATTACTAGAGGCCTTTTCCATTGCTTGAATGTCTGATCTGTCTTTGGAAATCAGGCTCCAAGGCCCAGGAGTGCCTTGACTCGGCCTAGCTCAGAATTAAATTAGCTTTGTATTACGGTGGTTGGTCGGGATGCAAACCTGATAAAGATGCCTCCGTATAGACCATCCAATAGTGTCGTTCGCGAATGAGCATGGTACCTCCAACACTTAGTAAATGGCAAAATCAATGAGAGGTACATGTCTCATTTCGGCTCTCACCAATGGGTTCCACTTGGACTGGCTTTGAATCGGTAGATGAATATCTCTTCAGGCTCAATGGGGAGCTGTGTCGCCCCAGGCGCGCCATCGGACCACGGTGTGCCTTGCATCCTAATCCACCATCAGATGTGAAATTTATGACATGTAAAATAATAGACTCACATTAACCCATGCCAGTGGATGCTGGAATTAAATGGCATTTTATTGTGAACAATGACCTGGAGTTTCAAAAGTTACTATTTCGCCAGACGCAGAAGGGCAGCGCTCCAAATTACCTCAATATCATCATCCTCTTCCCATACAAAAGATGGCCCGGGAAAATCTCCGTTCATCTTGATCATCTCCCTGACATGACCGTTGGGTGCTCCCAAATCCCATGTTAATGTGATCTCCTCGCGGATAAGTTTTCCAACGGTGAGTCCGGGGAGCAGTAGCGAGCACAACGCCCAACAAAGAGCGTGACTAGGCATCATATTTGCCACATGTGTTAATCCCAAGAAAGAAAATTTTGAATCTCTATTTGAAGAATAAATCTAATGGACAATATGAAAAATAAAGTTGTTGCGGATGAGTCTAGCCGCATAACGGAACCCCGAGTCGGTTGGAGGTCGGCATAAGCCCTGCATACAACCCCGAGTAAGCCCCGATAGAGCATCCACTAGAGGGATTTCCCCAAATATGATCCAGGATGATTGATTGAGATTCAATTTCTGGTCTTTGAGTTGACACCGAATTTATCATGAAATCATTCGCCAAAAGAGCCCTTTTCCAGGCCCTCCGCGTAGCGCTCGTCGCCGTGACAGTCTCTCTAGCTGTCCAGACATACTTGGAGGGATGGAAGAAGCCACAGCCCGTGGTAATAGAATCTCGAGTTGAGATCAACGAGACGTTCCAACCCAAACTTCCCACTGAAGAAACACCCCCACTCAAAACACTATGGGAATCTATTCAAAATGATCCTTCTTTGAGCAAATTCGCCAAGCTCGTGGGAGAATTCGACGATATTGTCGGTGGTCTCCGGGCACCGAAAGCCCAACTCACTATCTATGCGCCCGTCAATGAAGCATTCGACAAAGAAGAATTTCCCTATGACCTTCCCTGGTTTTACTGGAAATTCCTGGTTGGATACCACATGGGCAAAGGAGGCGTCTCGGCCCAGGGATTACGCAGTCAAAACACGGTCTCCTCTTTCGTGAATGCCGATATCTTCTTCAAGAACCAGCAACGAATCAGCGTACAGGACAACGCAGACTCCGTCACGTTCAATTTTGGCTCAAAAATGATATCATCTCAGCCAGCTGTCAATGGCCATCTACACATCGTTGACCGACTTTTGATGTTGCCAGACTCAGCCGCAGACGTACTTCGATATACCCCGTCTCTCGGAATATTTCGCCAAGGACTGATTGATACTGGACTGGCGGAGGTGGTCAATGATACCTCGACCCATATGGGACAGACACTATTCGTCCCAACCAATGCAGCATTCCAGCAACTTGGCCCTAAAGTGAATGCTTTCCTTTTCGGCCCGGGAGGCAGCGAGTACTTGAAAGCCTTACTTGCATACCACATCGTGGCCAACGAGACATTGTTCTCGGATGTTCATTTCCCAGCAAAGAATGGAGAACAAGTTGTCTTTTCTCGAGAAACCGCTACTCATCCCGTGGAAATGCCGACTCTTGCTGGAGGGCATTTTATTTCTGCAAGTTCTATTTTGGAGTCAAGCACCGGACGCCGGACACTCGCAGTCAATGACGAGTGGAAGGTCAGCCGCCCAGATATTGTTGTTATGGATGGGGTAATCCATGAGATTGATGCTGTAGTCTTGCCACCACTCATGCAAGGTGATGGCCAGCTGGGGAAGCAGAAGCTGGATTGGTGGTCTATTGTGAAACGTACCATGAACCTTGATGGAGGTATCACTGTGGAGGAGCTGATGGAGCGACTACAGCCGCTGATTGAGAGTGAGGGGTCATCTAGGTAGCTGAGTCTGTCCGTTTATATCAAATCTCCAATAAATACTATGAAGTATTACTATCGAAATCTGATAAATTTGACTTTGTTTCATATTGTATCTTTTCTACAAGCTAATCGTGGTACGATAATGCAATAATGCCTGATTTCCACTGCCTACAAAACAGTTCTCGTATTCTCTTTCGATAGACTTTCGTATCTGAAGTCTAATACTCTGAGCATTGATAGCCGACAGAGCTGTAACAACTACTAGATGACTAGAATATGCGCATGTCCCCATTGGTCTTTATCTACCACCCTCCATTCAGCTCTAATACAAAAAAGGAATCATCTTCCACCGAGTCCGGCGCTTGAACTGATCCCACTCCTCACCATACTACAAAGAAAATTAGCATCCCGCATAATCGAAGACTTTCAGCAGGGGAAAAATAACATACCCTCTTCTCACAGTAAGCATCCAAAGCAGGAATACCTCTTCTGCGGAACTCAGCCAGCAACCACAAAAGCGTCAGACCACCCCAGCCCCAACCCGAAGCCGCAAGGCCAGCCGCAGCCTTCCAAATAGTATACCCACCATAGTTGATATGACGCGCAACCCGGAACAATCCTCCGGTATACACCTTCCCAACACCCCGTCCACTGGGGTCCTTCTTGAACGATCTCCGCTGAAGCTCAGAGACAGTCTCCACAGTAATCCCGACCGTGAAAACCGCACAAGCAATAGAAAGGATAGGGTGCCAGCCGGTGACTGCGTCAGGCTTGTACGAGCTCGTCGCCGAGGTAGCCGCAGCACAGAACATGAGCGAATTGACCGTTGTAGAGAATGCCTTGAAAATGCCAACCAGCAAAGCGGTTTTCACCGGCATTTTTGTCTCCGATACGTAAAACAGGTAGAAAATGCCCTTTAGACTGCCGAGGAGCGACATACCCAGCAGCGTCAGCCGCCAGGGTGAGAGACCCAGTGCCATGGGGGCGGACTCGAGAGGCAGCGGAGTGCCGCCGAATAAGCCCAGGATGGGGGCTGCAAGTGAAGTAGGGCCGGGCGAAAGGATTCCATACTGCAGGACTGGATCAAGGATACGTAGGACTGCGAAGATGGCTGTGCCGAGGGGCGATGAGCCTTTGTCGCTGCGATCACCGTGGAGGGCTCCTCCTCGTCCACGAGGAATCTGGCTGACTTTTTCGGAATGGGCCATGATGTTGGTTAGACTCTCTGCAGAATAGCAAGCATCGGGTGCACCACCTCGCCATTGGTTCGACCACTCTATATAGAGCTATTTCCCTAATCATCGCTTCTCCGAGGGCAATCTGAGATTTTACAATAGATCGCGAAGGTCTGACCCGACCAGAAACCGAGTCCCGACTAAACTACACCGAATGCCGTCGTGAAATCGTCGTGGCCCAGCATTATCGACGTGTAGCCTGCAAGATAGATTTGTATCCACATGTCTAAGGTTAATATCGGTGATTACCCTCATTTCTCACTCAGCCACGGCCAAGTCTAGGCTTTACCACATTAAAATCAACATTTTTGACCTCCTTCCCCTCGAGGCAAGATCTTCCACGGAAAACACCGAAAACAACAAGCAAAAACACTCCGTAATCCAGATCATACATGGTGCGTCACTAGTCTGCTACTCGTGCATGAAGCTGCATTAGTCTCTGGGCAAGCCCATTTTCGGAGGTCCGTCTTGGCTGCAGCAGTGAAATTTCGGGACCGAAGCTAGGGGGGCCACGGTGCCGAGCTCGGACAGTTGCTAAAGGACGCCCTGGTTTGCTAGTCGCAGATCTTTGGCCTGTTTTTAGTTTAGTGTAGTATGTGCTTTACTCCGTTTAATACCAGCGCTGTCTGTTCTGATATTGTTAATGCCAACGTGACTACAGTTCTAGTCGAGAGAGTGAGCAAAGATAATGACTTTCGTTTCTATCGATCGAGCGATTAATTAGACACCCTGACATGCATGAATTATTCCCGCATGAACAGCGCTCTTGTACCGCTGGAATTGCCCCAAAAAAATGAAGGAGGGGTTAGAAGTAGGTGGGGCTAGTGTTCAGCCGAGTAAAATAATTACCAGGCCAAGCTAAATGTGGATCAAAGGGTCCAGACTTGTAGCTCGGGGGTGTACTTTTAGATGTTCGCGCTCTCGGTGCCGAGATGCAACCCTGCCCAAAATTGAGATCCGCACACCTGAACACCCCCGGAGTTCACGATCAAGGGATCGATGTGCATTTCCAAGAAAAAGAGGAGAGACTTGATTCAGAAGAGTTAATAGATAGATAGATCCATGTATGAAATTGACTATATACTCTATCGTTATTCCGGTTATCATCATAGCTTGTTCTAAAATCGTGTTCATCGGTCTATCATCCTGTGACGTGGCTAGGCAGATAGAAACATTCGATAAGTGAAGAAGAAATCGCGAAAGAAAAAAGACAGGTAAGTAAGCAGCCATCATCGTTATCAAGTGGCAGAAGTCTCAATGCATATGTACGGAGAACAGAGGGGGCGAGAAAAGAGATAGGAAAGATACAAGCAAACACGAAAAAAAAAGACAATCACCTGCACAAGGAAAAACACACCTGCAAATTAGCTAGCTCAAAAGCTCCCGCGCAGTAAGAGCCACCGACTTCATTTGATGCCTCAGGTGAGCTTCCAGCGCCAAATGCAAGCCCTTTTCGTTATCATCACCACCATACATACCCTTCTGACGACAATATCTACGGCTAAACGCCGCTAAAACCTCCTTCACCTTATCAATTTCCGCCAAAATCAACTGGGCAATCATGCGCCGTGACTGAGCTGGTTCCAAAGTGTAGGCACCCACATTAATCGACGGGATCGACACCCACTCCCGGAAAGACTCCGACAGTCCCTGCAGAATATTGCTTTCGGGGGTTGATCGTAGTGACGATGGAGCGCCGGGGCTGCTTCGGCTCCGGCTTCTGCTGCCACTGTCGTTACTGCTTTCGCTGTAGCCGCTGCTGTTGTCTGGTTCGCGGGGTAGACAGCCGGCGCTGCGGTCTAGACTTGCTTGGTACCAAGATAGAACGCGGGTGCAGGTTGTTGTGACGAGGAAGATGAGATCTGTTTTGATGGAGCAGGGGCATTCGAGGATTGCTAGGACGTCCTCTAGAGAGGAATGACTGTCTTTGAGGATATCGTCGAAACTTCGGGCTCCGGAGCCGTTGGTGATGGTTTGTATTCGTCGGTCAGGGCAGTTTGAGCGGCTGAGTGTTGGGCAGGGGTTCATTGGTGCGTCTAGTCGTGAGATGGCCGACATGGCTAGTTGGGAGCATTGGTGTACAGATTGGTGTTGTGCTGGTAGTGACCAGAGGGATTGTTTATGTGAATCGGAGGGTAATAGCCAAGGGAATTCGTCCAGACCGTTGCCATTGCTGGTGCTGGTATCCATCCGCGACTGTGGACTTGCCATTGGCATTTGTGGTATACCCGGTATACCAGGCAAGTCATTGGGAGTCGGTGTGCTACTGTCAAACGATTCCAATAGCTCACTCCATTTGATTGGGCTCAATGCATCGGCGGGGAATTGAGTTCTCTCGGAGAAAGGAGTGTCGATCTGAACGGGTAGTGGATCGGGGCTAGTCATGTCAACGGTGCGAATGTCGGCCATGATCTGCCCCTCATTCACTACTTCATCGTCTCTTCTTTGTGAACCCTGGCAAGCATCTAGAATTGATCCATTCCGATCTCTCGTCGATGCAACCCCCTGAGAGTGGGGAGCGGTGCCCGGCGGAGGAGTTGGCGGGGGTCGCTTTCGGGACCGTTGTGAGGGACTGTAGATGCAGGGGACGCCTTGATACAGACATCGTTGACAAGATGGTTGATCCTTGCTGCAGCGGACCTTGGATTTGGCACAATTATCACAGCTTGCACGAATGATTTCCACTCTTTGTTGTTGCGCAGGAAAGGCCATCTTGATCCATGTGAAAAATAAATCAATGACCAGAATCAGATCCTCCAAGTAGTACAAGTCCAAATAAAAATCAAGTTCGAATTGCTAGAGGCCCTTGAAGATGTGTAAGAGGCCCCCAGGCCTCGGAGAACTTTTTCTGGGACAGTGTTCAATTAATGTGGCATTTGCATCAACTCAGGCAGCTTATTAGGTGTTACGAGAGAGGGGGTGAGAAATAAACTAATATCCATCAATACAGTCATAGTATTGGATCCCATAATAGGTTGACTAAAGGGTCCACGAGCTTTGCTGAACAAATGCATGTAAGCTCGGACGAATCTTGCAGCTAAACCCTTTCAAGGCAAAGCAGGGGGCAAATGTAACCCTAACGACCAACCGTTTTTGAACATCTTCAGATCTATGGCGCTTGCTCGCAGCTATTTACCCCTCAGGGTGTTCACCTGAGCTGATTTGGTGATAAGAGTTCAGCAAGGATTGAGCGTATTCAAGCGTGATTCAATTCTTACGACATCTCACCCCCACCCATGATTCATTGATCGATCCTGTGAATATCTTACCTCAATAGGGATTTTAGGCCCCATAGCTACAGCCTTGGGCCTTACAATATGACAGGAGAATACGAATGATAGCGCAGAAGTAAACGAGTGAACCAACGGAGCCAATTCTTCACAAAAACACCTCTTTTCCTTCTTCCTTAACTCAAAATGCGCCGAGACGAGTAGCTTCCAACAATACGAGCGCCCTGCGCTTACACTGCAACCTGATCGACCCGTCCCGTCTGACTGGCCTCGGAGGCGCCAAGTCCCTTCAGGAGAAAAGGAAAGTCTCACCCGCAGATTACACGATCGGCCTAGAATCCCAATTGTTTTGCAGCGCTTCCAATGGGGGACGAGAATTGTGGGTAATGCTATCTATTCCTGCGGATAATTATCCCCCCTCGTGGCGACACTTAGGCCAAGTTGCAGACAATTATGGATACGAGGTAAAGTAAAGTCGATGGCAAATAAGCCTGACGAAAGTCTATGCAGAATGGAGTGGAAAATTCGTTTTAATTTAAAAACAAATAAAAAGATAACACGGTAAGCACGAGCCAAGAAGCTTATTCAGATCGTTTCGTGTCCTAGTCTCTTTCTGTCTCTAGCCTCAAACTAGTCCCCATCTAGACTCCCGTGAATACCCTCAAGGGAAGCGGAAAACGTTCTCCGGATCCACCGATTTCTTGAGAGCTTGCAACCGGTCCCAATGCGACCCAAAAGTATCGCGAGGGTCCTCGTCTTCTCCCATGAAACTCACGTATACGGGATTCATGGCTTGGGAGGTAGCATTCATTTCCTTCATGAGCCCGTTCACCCAGGCCCGGGCCTCGTCCATACGCTCCGGCTCATCGCAGGCGTTGATATGAAGCAGAATGTGGGGTTCGCGCGTGGCAAAGGCAGTGTCGGGATTCGGTTCTGTACTCTTCCCGTGTCCAATATGCGCAATCACATTATACTGACGCCCGTCGGGGATGGCCTCGGAGTACTTTTGCAGTAGGGCGATAGTCTCGGCGCCGAATTTATAGATTGAGGCGCTGCGAGTGGCGACGTTTACTGGGTCGTCCACCACGCGGGAGGTGATCGCCTGAAACGCCTTAAACGTGGCTGTCGATCAATGTCAGCAATCAGCAATTGGGGACAAAAGTTACCGGTGGGGAAATTATCCAAACAATCACAACAAGGAGGAGGAAGAAGCAAACACCAAGAATTCCACGAATAAGAAAGAGAAGCTTACTTTCACCAACGGTGTCAACCTGAATCTCGCCCAGCCCTCTCACAGTCTCCAGCCAAGTCCGACCCTCATCAAGGGTCTTGGAATCAGGCCAAGCAAAAATCAGACTCATTCCAACCCCCCACTTGGTCTTCATAAATCCCATCTGCAAACACATCGTATCGGGAATGCCCCGATCAAGCAACTCCTGCAGACCAAGGAGTACCTTCTCACTCGCGCCCCACTGGTACGCGATGAAACCCGCCAACACAACGGGCATCGGGTATACTTTCACAGTAGTCTCAACAATCACCCCGAGACCACCACCAGCTCCTCGGACCCCCCACAACAACTCCGAGCCCGCATCAGCCTCAACCAGGGATCCATCCGCCAACACCAACTTCGCAGAAAGGATATTGTCCACTCCTAGTCCGACGTAGTCGTTCAACGGGCCATATCCGCCCCACACGGCCCAGCCCGTCCACCCCACGTTCCCTGCCGTTCCATTCGCGGTGCAAAGACCGTGGTTATCTAGAAATCCGACGAAATTCTGCGAGGTTACACCGCCGCCGATGCGGATAGACTCGCGGTCTTCGGCAAGGGTTTGCATGTCGAGTTCGCGCATGTCGATGCTGATGCTATCGGGCTTCAGGCCTCGGCCGTAGACATCGTGGCCGCCGCAGCGTGGCACGACGGGGATGGGTGGGTTTGCGGCGCGGGCAGTACGAATGATGAGTTGGACTTGTTCGATGGTCTGAGGTCGGCAGATTGCCAGGGGTTGGTGGGTGATTAGTTTGTTGTAGAGGCCGCGGAGGGTTTCAAAGTTCGGAGATGAGCGAGTGTAGACTTTGAGAGTGTCATCGGCTGCGCGAAGGGTAGTGACGAAGGAGGGTGCATCTTTGGTATCGACGATTGGGTCGAAGGAGGATGGTTCATGGCGATGCTCTGGGGGAGCGATGAAGGATGGGGTTGTATTGACGGTCATTTTGAAGATACTCTGCGTATATGAATAATGTAGTTGGGACAGAGCTATTGAATATTTATAGACTGGGATGAGCTTTGCAGATCATAATTGACCAGGACGAATTTATAGGTATATAAAGTGAAAATATGCACACTGTAATGCGGGAGTCACATCGGGATCGGGGATGTCGAGGTTGAATCAGACCATCCTCGCCCTAAGATTGACTGATCATGCCCGAGACCAACAGAAGCCTGACAATTCATGCATCAATACATCTCTAACTCCATCAAAACGCGTAGTCCATCTCTAAGACGAGCCTCTGCTAAAAACAAGTCATATGCCCATCGATCAAACTCTGCCAAGTTTCCCAATCAATCTGGGCCATATCCATCCCGGGCTCTAAACTCATCCGTCCGGGCATCAACAAACCCTCCGACTCCCCGATTCTCTCCTCCGGTCCCGGTCCCGCGCCCAACATCAGTGGGGCAACCCCAGTAGCAGGACCGGGGGCTGATGCACCAGGCGACGGAGCCCGGGAATTCCCTCGGAGAGCACGAAGGCGCGCAACAGACTGTGGCTCCAACGGCTGAGACAAGATCGGCCCTTGCCTCGTCCACGCAGTTCGCACCTCCCACGCCCGAAGCGTAAGTGTCCCGAGCGCAAAGTAGAGTTGATTCGTCTTGGCCGCTGTAATCAGATCCCCGTGGTCATGATAGACCTGATCGACCTTAGCCCACGCCTGATCCACATGTTCACCCTCACGTCGGGACAATAGCTCCGTCAGGACAAGAATAAACGCTTCAAAGGGGAAACTCATCCCCACATGCCAAAGAAACGGTTGCAAGTCCCGACTTGCATAAGTCAAGTTATCATAAGAGAGCACCTGCAGCCCCAACGAGAACAACCGATCCCTATCCTCCCGCGATACCTCCCCACATCGACGGGGATGTCTCGCCGCCAAACGCATCTGACAGATCGACGAACGCGCCAAATACAACGCCAATTGGTGGAACGGAATCGACGGATCGCAATCATTAAGATACCCTTCCTCCAATCGGCCCTCTAACGCATTAATAGCCCGTTCCTCCTCAACCATTCGCTCGGGAATACTAGCTCCAACAAACTGGTGTTCCATCGCGGTTAACTTGCGCATGCAATCGCCGATCTCGAATCGGATCTCGCAGAATAGCATCTCCGTGGCGCCCGGGCGGTCCCGGGGGAGTTCCTGCATTAGCGGGGATAGGTCGCTGTCGCTGAGATTGCGGGGTCGCTCGGTGTCCCAGAAATGGTAGGAGTGGGCGTCGACGACTATTCCGCATAGTTGGGCTGAGCGACTGTCCATGAAGACTATTTGCCACCAGAGGCGGCGGCGCATTTCTCGCTCGAAGGCGGGTAAAGAGCCGAGACTGCGTTCGCGGTGGAGGCCCATTGTTCGGGCGATACGACTGGCGATTCCGGTGAGAAGCCACCGGGTTTGGACATCGTAGCGTTGTCGCGTTGCCAGCTAGATTGATAGAATTAGTCTCATGAACTAAGAAAAAGTGCATTGATGGATATATGTGGCTTACCAGGTAAAGTGTAAGAGCCCGAAGAATCGAAACATTTGTAGAACGTAGAAACTCAGCATTGATGAGTGCCTGCTCAGCAGCGCGTGAAAAACGAGCCATCAAGTCCGATCTCGATGCCCCCAATACTTGAAGACTAGTCTCATCATCCATAGAAGCCACCGCACAGAGGTATATGCTAAACAGCAAAGCCTCGGTTGGCCGTGAGATATTATCCAAGTCCGACGCAGCTTCCAGGATCAACTGCTGTGTAGACGGGGCGTGTAACAGTTTGACGATGGGATTGACATTGTTCAGGAATATCTGCCACAGCTGAAAATTCTGCGGCGTATTCGGATGGAGGGAGCGTACACCCTTGGGACAGGATGGCCGGAAGAGCAACGTTCCTGCATCTATATTCTGAACGAACTCGCTCTCGCTTTCATCTGCGACACTGCTAGCACTGTCCAGTTCGTTGGTCAGGCCTTGCCAGAGGGGGCTGTCAGGGAGAACATCAGCCAACGTCTTTGCAAAAACAGAGCGAAGTAAAATATCAACCTACTTCTCCACATATCTAGCATGAGCCGTCTCCTTAATCAACTGACCCTCGAGAGCCGGCCACGACCCATTCGCCATAACCCTCACAGGAATTTTCCTATCAACCTCACCCTCAGGCTCCAACGAAATCCCATGAGCCTTAACAGCCCGCTCACAAAGCTCCAATCGTCTCGCCAATTGCTCCGTAACACTATTCACCCCAGCATCTCTGCTATGCGGCCTATTCGACGGAGGTTGAGATTTGGAACCCACCCGCCGAATACATTCCTGGCCATTGCGTAGACAGGTTGAACAGGGTCTGTGGCCGTCACAGCGGACTTTACGCTGTTGACAGAAAACGCATGAGTGGCCGCGAGTTATTTTGGAGTTGGACGATAGCATGTCGCGTGTGAGTCGGTGTTGCCTATCGTAACCGGATTGGGCGTTTGGGGATGTGTGAGGCGTCCATAATATTGTAATATAGTGTCGTGTCGGAATTCATGGGATGGTGTTCCTTGTCCGAGACGACGGAGTTCCGTTGACGGGGGTTGATAGGGGGAAACAAGAAAAGAAATGAATAGATGGGATGTGTATTGATGTATACAAAGTGCTTACCGTCACAGAACTCGAGATAGTAATTTCGATGTCCCGACAAGCCTTCATATTCTTTTTTGAAACAACCATTGTAAGATACCCTAGAGGAGAATCTTTAGCATGTTTAGGAAGACGGTTACAAATCTAATTAGAGAGAGCTTCTAAAAGAAATCAAATTAAAGAATAGGTAGCTGCTGCCTAAGGGATGTTGGGTTTCTAGGAACTATCAAACGGCCCCGAACCGGACTGTATTTTTGGTAAATTCTCGTAACGGACTCCGTCACCTCCGACCGAGACTTCGGCACCGAGAGGCTTGTCCAAAATTGAAATATTCCTTTGATCGCTCCCAGGATGGTTTGTTTATAAGTCCGCCCCTTTCTCTGTAAATGTACCTAAATCAATACCAACTCAATCAAGTCTCCCTTTCTTTACTTCATCAGACATATTCACCATGGCACACTCTATACAAGAGGAACACCCTCTTCACGACCAACCTCGCCAATCAGTGGAAACAACCGAGAAGCCCTCCGAGGTCCAAGAAGATGAGAGCCATTTTCCAACAGGAGCCAAATTGGTGGTGATTGTGATTTCGATTTTGTTCGCTATGTTTTTGGTTGCACTGGTATGAATTCTACAAATTCTGTTTTCTTACTATTTGTGTGGGTATAGGCTAATTACTTATATTGAACACTATAGGACCGCACGATTATCGCGACAGCAGTTCCCCGTATCGCAAACCAATTCAATGCCCTCGACGATATCAGCTGGTACGCCAGTGCATATCTCTTGACAAGTTGCGCAACCCAATTAGCCTGGGGCAAAGTCTACACATTCTACTCGACAAAGACGATCTTCCTCCTGGCAATCCTCATCTTCGAGATTGGATCCGCTCTATGTGGCGGCGCACCCAACTCCAAGGCTTTCATTGTCGGACGAGCGATCGCAGGAATCGGTTCTGCTGGAATCTTCTCGGGCGCGACAGTTATCATCGCACAGATTGTACCGCTGGCGAAGCGACCCATCTACGTCGGGCTGATGGGATCTACCTTCGGATTCTCGTCTATTGTCGGTCCATTGATGGGTGGCGCGTTCACAGACAATGTGACATGGCGCTGGTGTTTCTACATTAACCTTCCCATCGGTGGATTCACCCTGGCGATGCTATTCTTCTTCCTGCGCGTGCCTCACACGGCTCAGCCCTGCGGTTGGAAGCGGCAGATTCTCCGTCTTGATCCACTGGGAAGTGTCCTCTTCCTGCCCTCGGTCATCTGCTTCCTACTTGCCTTGCAGTGGGGTGGCACAGCCTATGCTTGGAACAGCGGCCGCATTATCGCGCTATTCGTGCTCTCGGGTGTCCTGATGATCGCCTTCGTCGGTGTTCAAGCCTGGTTAAAGAAGGACGCCACTGTGCCTCCTCACATCTTCAACCAGCGCAGTATCATCAGTGGAGTCGTCTTTGCCATGTGTGTCGGTGGTGGTCTTATTTCCATGCTGTACACTCTCCCACTCTGGTTCCAGGGCGTACGTGGTACATCGGCCGTTAAGTCTGGTATCGACACTATCCCCATGGTCCTGGCACTCGTCGTCGGAGCTATTACCTCTGGTGGTATCATTACCGCGACGGGATACTACGTCCCATGGATGTTTGTCGCCACGATCCTGATGTCGACTGGCGCGGGTCTCATGACTACCTTCAAGCTGGACACCAACCACGCCGCTTGGATCGGATACCAGGTCTTGTTCGGTATTGGTATCGGCACCGGATTGCAACAGCCCTCTCTGGCAGCGCAGACCATCCTCCCCATGGAGGAAGTCGCCATCGGTGTCTCGCTTATGTTCTTCGCTCAGTCACTCGGCGGCGCTGTCTTCATCGCTGTCGCCCAGTCTCTCTTCCAGAACTACCTGAACGCTGAGATCCCTCTTATCCAGGGAATTGATCCGGCCAAGGTTCTGGCTGCTGGAGCTACAGGTCTCTCCGACGCTGTGCCTGCTGACAAGCTCACCGATGTCCTGCTGGTGTATAATGATGGTATTCACCGGTCATTTATTGTCAGTGTGGCTGTGTCGGCCTTGATGATTCTGCCAGCTTTGACTATGGAGTGGAAGACAATTAAGGAGGATAATGTTTCTGTCCCTGCTGCTTGAGGAGATGGGGTACTCTGGTCACTTTAGAGGAGGAGGAAATTCGAGTTTCGTTTGTTTGTAATACTTTTTAATATAGATACACCAATTAAAATACTCCTCTCAGAATATTTGATTTTGCCATATGTTCTTGAACAATGCCGTATAACATAAATCTGTAATTATATCCCGGCTGCTATTACCACACTATTTCCCGGGCCTACCGAAGTGTAGCCCTGCCAGCATTAAACTCTAGCAGAAAAAAGAGATTCTAAGCCCTTTTCCGATTCCGATGCAGGCAATACTTCTAAGTGATTTGTATACATACTATCTTCCCTTACAAGCACAAGGTTTCTAGAGTCCAATTTCCTTGTACAATAATAAAGTAAGAAGTACAAAGCTGCAGGCACATGCCCATCTCCTATTTCTCTACATAATTTCAATGCGAGTATCCATTCTATCACCATCCAAACCGCTGTCAGATCCTATTAAACGTTTCCAAGGGGTATTCATCCGTGGAAATGTTTAATAGGATCTGACATCCCCCCTTTACGAACCGAGTGTACAAAGTTTTCTAGTCAAAATATTTCAATTCCTGAATCCCTGGCCATGGAAACTGGATCTCAAATCTAACATCCTTGCATACATAGGTATATGTTGAATCAACCAATCGACGATTGAACACTTCATCCATCCACTACTCCTCAAAATTTCTTCAAATCTCAAGCTCTCAATCCTCATCCTCTCTACAAATGATAGCTGCAAACCACTCTACGTCCAAAGCTTAGACGTAGCTGACTTTGACACTGTTGGAGGTGACAGAGCTGGAGGTAAGAACCTGGTTGTTCTGCTTGATGTCAATCAGAGTAGCACCTGAAGGTCCGACCTTAGAGCCGTTGTCAGTGGCCTGCGCTCCAGTAAAGGTAACAGTGCCGAAGTTGGCAAAGTTCACAAGAGAGCCACCAGACTCAAAGTCCTCAACGATCCACTCAGCATTGACCTCGCCAAGGCTGCCCTGGGTGCTGCTGGAGGAGAATGTGTGCGAGACAGACTTTCCGGTGGTAACATTCTCGATAACTGCAGTGCCGGAGGACTTGGATGCAGCAGTCACAGTGACCTTGATAACATCTCCAGCGGAGATCGCAATGCCAGTGAAATCGTAGGCGTAGTCGGGGTACCACTCATACCAGGCATCGTAGCTGACCTTGCCATTGGTGATCGTGAAGTCAACGCCAGTCTGGAGGATGGCGTCACCCCAGGTATCACCGTCGATACCGACCCAGGCAGAAGCGGAGTATGTTCCGCTGCTGCTACTGCCACTGGGAACCTTCGGGGTCGGAACGGTGAATTGACCGGTAACAGCAGTATAGCCTGAGCCGATGAGGACGGCACCGGCCCAGTTGGAGCTATAGTCCTCGTGGGTGGTTCCATTCAGATGGAGAAGGTCTTGGGTATCAGGCTTGAAGGCAGGGTTGCCATGGCGCTCTGTCACACCAGACTCGGCACGAGCCAGACGACGGGCTTCATAACGGGCTTGACGCTTAGCAGTCAGAGGCGCGGCGAAGGCAGCAGTCGCCAGAAGCGTGGTGCTGAGAATTGCCGAAGAGAACTTCATGGTGAAGATTGAAATTTGGTTTTGAGAATGAAAGTGTGTTTTGAAAGGAAGATTGGAGGAATCACAGTTGGGCTTTGACTGTTGATACAAAACAAGTCACAGGCAAAGATATCAGACTTTATATACTTGTTCTCAGGTACTTTTACCTGGAGCATGCATATCCATGAAGAGCTAAGCAAGGTCGATTCCTCAGTCGCCTACCATCTTGCGAACGAGCTTCGATGCAACATCAATATCAGCGCAAGATTACTATACGTTGTTCATGATAGAAGAAGCACGCTAGAATGGCGAATGCGTGACACCGTCGGAGGCCGAAACGGAAAGTCACCAGTCTAGATCGCGCGCTGCACTAGTGTGGTTTTTGGGGTTTTATTTGGTGGAAGACTTTGTTAACTCACGGGTAGTAGACATGCCAAGATCACGGCGCTATCAGGTCCCATCCATCCTTTTCTTTCAGTGCCATGGATTGAGAACGGTTGGAAAGGGCCATGAACTGAGCCGAGGCCTTTTCAGCGGTAATTTGATTCGACTAGAATTAAGATTCGCCTTCTCGAGAGACCAAATGAAGAGAGCGTCTATAAAAGTTACGATTCACGTTATTGAGAGAGCTTGTGAGGTGAAGTAATATGAGGCTGGCTGGTCAGGTCAGTCCACAGGCATGATGGGTAGACAGGTTTGTAGAGCATGGCAGGGAGGGGTAAGGCGAACGTTAGCGCCGCAGGACTCAGGTCCCATCGGCATATTGCACCTTTTGCGAGACGAGTTTGTCTTCTTCTCTCCTATTTTACAAAGATTTCCGCATATGCAAGTCATTACCATGGTCTCAAGGTATAAGCACGACGTTACTGAGGATATTCAACCCTTGGATTCGTTAATCCGGCTCTGCATCAGCCACTGGCGCCCATCTAGTCACATTGTCCAATACAAGCAGAGATCAAATAGCTTTGCAGAAAGACGCAATCCGGATCTCCGACTTCTCCGCACGTTAAAGATGAAGAAAGTCCGTTTTTAGGGCGTCGGGAAGTCTCCGAATGGCGATATGCCGACAAAAGATGGGTTATCTCTGGACAAGCTAGCACTGATAGGGTAGCGACCGGCCTTTTAGGACGGAAATTGGAAGTGATTGTCAAAAGACAACATCCATGCAATGTTACTGTGGCGCACAGGCTAAAAAGGTGACCATAAGGTACCGATTGCAGGATGAACCAAGCTTTTGACGTGCAAATGTGCCGGGCGGGCTCAGGTCAATTCATCAACTAAACCAAGACTGAATGTTGTAAATAGAATCAAAGAATTAGCAGGGAGTCCACCAAACTTTCAAGCAATTACACCATATGCCGCGATCCTTGGGTTCCGAGGTTGTCTCGGTAGAGCTAATACAAAAAGTAGACTTCTACAAAATGAAAAGAATCGAAGAACGTGCCAAGACGTGGCCACTTGGACAAAGCTTGCTTGTTACATGGGACTTTGTGCCAAGCCAAGAGTGAATGCTTGACAAGAATGGCGACGATGGGGCGCGCTAACTGTCTTTGTGAATCATATCCGAGTGTTATGCATGATGCAGAAGGTGTAAGATGGACTCTTCAAAGTACGATACCGAGAAGTCCACGAATTTTTGCATGTCCTTAGAGGTCCAATGATGCCAAAATATACCAAGGGTTATTCTAAAGTTGTCACGAGTCATGGTTGACAGCCCTGCAAAGGGGGGTGTTGTGTCACAATGAGCAATTGTGTCGTGATTTATGTTACGCCCGCGCCAGGTACACACGCCATTTGCGGATTTCCATTCTGGGCTATTGGGGTATCGATGGGCTGGACCGAGTATATTTGAAGCAAAGCAAGTCCTAACAAAGAAAGTCTATACATAGTGCAGAATGTCATTGAATCTGCCCGTACCAAATGTGCTGGATCTTTTCCTCTACTTTCTTTCGTGCATACTCTTTTTCGCGTAGCCACACCCCCGGCTTGACAAAATAAGGTGTTTCATTGAAATGAGGGGGCTTCATCAACGACAACAACTCAACCATGCCATCTATTCCCTTCAGTCGGTCCAAGCCCTCAATTTTTAGCGGCGGTTTCTGATATATATACTGAAGTGCCAATGCTGCCGATGCTGCCATGATAGGCGTGGCAATAGAAGTTCCCGATCGACATCGGGTCGGAGATTTCTCATCAGTGCCATGTCGAGTCCAAGGCCCAGTGACGTTCACGCCAAGGGTACTAAGCCCTTTTTTGTGCTCATGGCTTGGGTTGAATCTTTGAAGCTCTCCCTGAGAGGAGGCAGCGAAAACGGGAAATACCATCATCGCTCTAGCTGGATACGTCACCGAATAGTCATCGGTTGGGCCATTGTTGGAAGCTGCTGCGAAAATGAAGACCTCTCGAGTCATTGTGGCCTTTTTTATAGCGCGTTCAACGGACTCGGGTATGTTCTTCCAGCCCAAAGACATACTGATAATGTGAACATTCCAGTATTCAGGATCACTAGCGTAGTTGATGGCCTCCTGAATAAGTTTTTCGAATTTGGCAAATGGAGAGAAGCATACGTACCTCTGCAACTGCATCAGGATTACTGATCTCGCCGTCATCATCGACCACTCGGGCTACGTATACCTTCGCATTTGGCGCAAGGCGTAGTAGAAGCGATGCAGCATGAGTGCCATGTCCATGTGCATCCTCGTCTCCTCTTTTCCCCCGTAGGAAGCTTTTGCATTCGTTGATAGATTCACGTCGAGATTGAGTGCTGCCAGTTCGTATTCTCTCTTCAAAGTAGGGGTGACCAAGATCAATTCCAGTATCCAATATGGCGATCCGAATCTTGTCATTGACTTTCGAGAGCGGCATCCAAGAATGAACAACGGTGTCAACCTCTCTTAACCACTTCTCAGAGGATGCATCCCTATTTGAAGTGTCAGCTTCAATCGGATTGTATACGGTACAAATAATGAAGCATACTGCCCATTGCCATCTTCATTGTGACAAATGGCCCCTTTCTCCAGTTGGATGAAAGGACGAATTGATGGACTACATGAACTGGCACGGGATCGTGTCCCGTCTGTTGAAGATTTGATCTCATCTGCTAGCGTTTGTGGCTTCCCTACTAAGCTCACAACGCCAACTGTCCAAAGAATATTAAAAAGTGCCCCTAGGGTGTTGCAACGAAAGGGTCCCAAACCTAGAGGTATAGATTGTGGCTCGTTATTCCCTAGCCTTTGAGAGTTTTCCTTGCTCCGAGCCACAGCTGTCTCATTCGAGGTCGCTGAGGTAGACTGGAAGGTGCCCAAAATCAATTTCTGGTGCTCTGGAGGTGTGCACGGCTTCAAATCGGCCGTTCTTGAGTATTGGTTAGACGGGATCGCGTTATTCCTCGCTTCATTGGCCACAGTTTTCTCGATAAACTCTTGGGCTCCGTGGATAGCCTCCCGCACTATTTCTTGCTGTTCTTGTGGAAACCCATTTGTAGTCATCACGGACAAAGTCTTCTCCAGCAATATTAATGCCTGTTGGTTTTCACCCAATAACGACAATTCGACTCCAACCCTATACCTGGTCTGCAAGGTCCATTCGTCTTCTAAGCCGTATTCCTTACATTCGAGTATCTTCAAGTTAGTACGCAGTAATGATAATGCCGCCTCGTGATTGCCTATTTGTGCATTATTCTCAGCAAGTGTCTCTCGTAAAATGAGAAGCTCCTCGTCGTTAGAATCAAGGATCTTCTCTTTCTCCTTCAGAACTTCAAAATCCAGCTTTATGCATTCCTTGAGATTGCTGAACTTGCT
The DNA here is from genome assembly GCF_028828155.1 of Penicillium subrubescens. Lineage (NCBI taxonomy): Eukaryota > Fungi > Ascomycota > Eurotiomycetes > Eurotiales > Aspergillaceae > Penicillium > Penicillium subrubescens. The sequence goes on from NW_026643164.1 coordinate 427,153, forward strand.
GACATCGGTGGGATCGCTGAGATCACTTAGATGCTCGAAACATCGTGCCGCTCCATCTTTGAGGCCCAAGAGATCGGTATCTGCTGATCTATCGGGATAGATTTTCACGAATGCCAGACATGCAATCGTGTAGCAGGCAAGTGCGCTCTTGTAGTTCTTTCGAGCCCAAAATTCTTCAGCAACCCAGGCGAGGTGCTCATAATCATGGTGCCCTTCCATCAGCCTGAGCGCGAGAAGTCTTCATCGATGTCGATCTGATCATCAAGTCGCCACGGTGCGTTCTTTGTGTTCAAAACCTGGTTTAAATTCGGCTTATTAAGAGATATTCGTCGAAGTGGTTAATGAAGGGGAAATATTGCCAGAGACGACGGGTGAAGTGCGGGGTGCTACATGTAGCTAAGCGACCTAATCATTGGGTCGCAAACCTCCTCTACCTAGGTCGCTAGTTGGCACGTTTGCTTACTCACAGTAGACTTTGTCCTACTACCTGTCTGAGGCTCAGCCTCGATTTGATTGGTCTTTATACTACTCTTTGTGGTTCATCAATTCTCCAAACTGCCTTGGTAGATGTTTCAGATATCGTACAACCAAGGCCGATCAAGGTCCATTCTCAAAGTTGTTTATTTATCCTGATGGTGCTGCTCATCACTCTTGAAACGCTATGTAGACGCATGCTTCCTTGTAACTGTTATGTCTGGACAATACCTTCGTAACAAGTCTGACTCTAATGGAACAAGGATAATAGCTTGAATAAAGTGTAGATCATCATAAATACAGAGAGAATCGGTTACTTCCGGCTCACAGCCGGTAGACTGTAACACTCGCACTCATCCCCATCTTCTTCATCTACTGCTGTCAAAGGCCGTCCAAATGCTCGTAGGTCATTATTACCTAAATCTCTGTCAGCAATCCCATCAATTTCAACATCTTCTTCGAATTCCGCGCTATGTTCGCCATCTTTGATTGTAGATAGATCATTCTCCAGTCCATACGCTGCGCCTTTTGTATAGTTCGCTGTCTTGATAACTCCACGTTTTTGACTGTAGTATATTTCCCTCAGGCGATATGCAAACACGAAATCAGTCGAGTTCGAGAATGCAGTACCTTCACTTTTTGCGGAAGAGGGCTCTAATTTGGGCCCGGTTTGTAGCGGTACTCCTAAGGTCGTCAAATCAACCCCTATATCCAGCTTCATCCCTTGCTTCTTGGATGATAAAGACTGCATATTTGCCCCAATTGCAATTTTGATACCCGTGATCATGTAGAGATTTTTCTCGAAGTTCTGTTGCGACAGAGCTTTCAGCGTCTGCGGGTGACGAAGGCTTTTTTCGATATACTCAATCGTAGGATTGAAGTAATCTGTATCCAATCGCGAGATGTACAGGTAGGAGCTGTTGGATCGAGAGTGTTGGAAGCCAGCTTCGCCTCCAAGAATGGGGAGGGCTAAGAAACGCGACCATACTCCGAAGTTCCTGTTTGACTCTTCCTCGATCAAGGTCTGGAAGGCAGTTTTGGAGGAATGGAATATCTCAGTTGGTGGCAATCTTGATACCATGTTGATTGCGCTTTCGGGGTCAAATGGCGAAGTGATGATCTGTCCCAATGCGACCGGACCATTTGAAGGACAGTCAAAATTGGGCATTAGAAGGTATGACTTTTTTGTTCCTGCCATCTTCCAGGCGCGCTAATGACCGTTGAGGTTTTGGTGGTCTGTGCTCGATAAAATGAATTTCCCAGGGTTCCCTCTCGGGGGCAGACAAGAAGCCTCTAACGACGACCAAAGCATTTCTACAATGAAAAGGTTCGCAAGCTGCCTAAGTCATGCAGGGTTGGGAGTGGGCTTTTCTGTCATGAGGCCAAAATGTCACTATAAATGGGGCCGGCGACTTCGGGTATTCAGCGCAGCCATCCCCCGAGCGTTAGGGTGTCGTGGGCCAATCAAATTGCCATTTGCTTGTTCCCAGGATGTGGCGTGCATTAATCATGCAGAACTACAAGTCCTAGTGTGCCCCGCCTCTGGATGTTAGCAAGTTCTATGGTCCAATATGCGGTCCCCTGTCGCATTTGCATGTCACGAACCTTCTGGTCAATGCAATGGCGCGTAAGCATCAAGGGCAATGAAGCCGACCAACACTGACCCCTCTCACTTTTTTCAGCCCCTCTCGTTTGTGTCCTCACTCCATTGCGTTTAAAAACAGATAGTATGCAGCCTGGCCAGAAGTGCCTTGACAGCATGTCTTGGCCAGTAGGGAATGGCACCTGTGGTGCAAGAACTCACCTTGACCATAACCGAGGCGACTTCAACATTCGTGACGGTTTTTCCTGTTGGCAGTGATCAAGCTCGGACTACAGTGAACTATGTCACTCAGACATTGACTTACCCTACTACAACGATCGTTGTAGTCGATATTGCGTCAACTCCGACTAGCACACCGTCGAACTCTCCTGACGCGCAGGGAGGACTCACAGGACCAGAAAAGGGCGCTATTGCTGGGTCTATTCTGGGCTTTTTTCTGATTCTGATTCTTCTCTATTGTTGCTGTTGGTGCGGATCGTCGTCTTCTCAGTCATCCCATGGAGGAATTAGAACCAGACAAACTTCTCCTAAACCCCATAAAAGTGAGAAATCGTCCATAGGGGGCTACCTTCCTCCAGATTTGGAAGTCTTGGAGGTTCAGCCCACCTCCATTTCGAATGTGAATGTGGGGTCGAACAAATTTTTTACAAAGCCCAATCAACCTGTGGCGGAGATTGCTCCAAGATCAGTGCCGACGAGGCCAGTTGACAAGACTGTGCAAATAGTTGACGCGGGAAATCAGCCATCTGGCAGAAATTATAAGGAGACCACGACTAAGAAGAACTCACAGCCCTCCACGGGCGCACCTGCACCCAACAACGATAATGCATCTTCAAAGACAGAGCCATCTTTGAAGAGAGAGCAACCTCCGGAAAAGGAGACACCTTCGAAAACAGTGCAACCTTCGAAAAAAGAGACATCTTCAAAGACAGACGAACCTTCAAAGATAGAGAAACCTTCAAAGACAGACGAACCTTCAAAGACAGACGAACCTTCAAAGACAGACGAACCTTCAAGGACAGACGAACCTTCAAGGACAGACGAACCTTCAAAGACAGACGAACCTTCAAAGACAGACGAACCTTCAAAGACAGACGAACCTTCAAAGACAGACGAACCTTCAAGGACAGACGAACCTTCAAAGACAGACGAACCTTCAAGGACAGACGAACCTTCAAAGACAGACGAACCTTCAAAGACAGACGAACCTTCAAAGACAGACGAACCTTCAAAGATAGAGGAACCTTCAAAGACGAAATTACCTCAAGATCTCAACGAGCAAGAGAGCCCAAAAACAAACCCTTCTCCTGATGAACAGAAATCCCAACCTAAGTCGCCAGACGGCTCGACTGAATCTCTTCCGACAACTAATCCTCTACCATCCAACCATTCCGCCCACTCTAGTGACAAGTCCTCCCCAGATACTCAGTTGGATCCGCCTCAACCAACACCAACGAAACCGAGAAAATATCCTTCGCCACCGCCGACTCCCCCTCGCCCTCAATTGATCGAGATTCGTAGCCCTCAGACACAAGATTTACCGGCCTTATACAAGAGGAGTCTTGGATATACCGACACTACAAGACTTACCAGAGACGATCCGTCGAGGCCCGGGATTTTCTTAGTGAGAAAAATGGAAAGGAAGAGTAGATGGGGTGTTTGGACCGGACCTGGGGAGGTTACTAGGCCTTCGGCACGAAGAGGCAAAAGCACTAAGCGAGGGGACAGTCAAAACGCAAGGCCCTTATAACGATGAGTGAATAGCATTTATGTAGTATGCATACTTGGATAAGCCACTGTAAATAGCCGTTTGTGTATCAAATTACGTATCACTGTCATTGCGAGGGGTCAGGCTAAATGAATCAACATTATCATTATGATCGCCAGTACAGTACAGTACGAGTACTCAATTCATTAGAGAGATCTCTAAATAGAGAGACTTATCGCTCTACGATCTCTTTCAATGGATCTCTACCAGAACTAATAAACTTGAAAACTTCACTCACCCGTTGACAATATGGAGAGTCAACAACACTCATATCGCCATGAGATTCGTCGGCTCTACCGGCTGATGGAAAGTACTTCTACGGAGTATCTCTCTGTTGATCACCTTCGTGAGCTGGCATCGAAGCCACGCAAGTTGAGCTGACCGATGGTAAGCTTCAATTTAACACTTGGTTTTTCCAGCCTCAGCATCATAATCATCATGAAAGTTACCCTCTGCTGAATGAGGCCCAAAAACTCAGAGAGTTGACTTTTCGATTAAGTTGGAATCGGTGTCTCCGTCAGGCCACTGATGATATGGCCAAATTGATCCGTACTGGACATTGGTCTGCCAAGGACCTGAAGTTTGGTGAAGATAGACACTTTAGGATCGCAAGAAATCGATATCTCCCGGGCCTATGGTACGAACGCTCCGCCAATGTAGGCGACCGTTCACAGAAAACTCTTCTTTATGTGCAACAATTACTTGGAGCTGACAGAGTGAACCCAGATCTCCCTCCACAAGAAGTTCCATTCCACTTGAGCGAGTTGTCTTCGTTGACTGAATGATGGAGGTATGTACTCAAAGTGAGTGAAGAGTATGACCGAAACAACCTAACAATAGCCAGAACAAAAGAAAGAAAAGGCGACCCCCAACTAGCCAACCTCTATCACCCTCTAAAGTCCGCTGGAGGATCGAAGATATACTGTAAGACATTGAACCCACAGGTCCCAAGCCCCATGCTATTCTTTGGAACTGGGTGGAGTTTGCAGCAGGCGTTGCTCCTGTCTCACCATCCACGAAGTTCAATCAATACTGGGACGGTTCATTATACGCGCCAAGCGAAGTACTTGGAAACAACACCGTATCCAGCCAGTAAGTTACTGAATATGATGCTTCAATTATTCAGTTGTAGGCCTCGAAAGCTAACAAGATACACGGATGTTGCTCGTCTCGTATACTGGCTCAAAGGATGGCAGGAGTGTTCAAGCGCATTACGGTGGGAAGAAATTATATCTGTAATCTTCGGCACTGCTCCAAATGGAAGATGAGAAGACCGCGTCCATAGACCTCTTCCTGCACTACACTATCAGTAATCCTATTGGGCATACATACTCTTCGGAATGATACGTCGAGTTGAGGCGATTACTTTTCTCGGACAAATGCCGAAATGTTCACACACAATACAAGTTGAAAGTTGTCTGTGAGCCAGGCACGTCCTTGACTATGTAGCGTTTATGATGGCTGTCTTCGGTCATTGTTACCCCCTGTAGCTCTTATAATGGTAGTTCAAAAGTCTGAGTCTCAAGACCAGAGAAGCATCCTAACAGGTATACTTCCCATTGCCCTCCGCAATGCCAAATCCACACTTAGTAGACCAGGGGATATCACGCTGGCAAAGAGGATGATACTAATCAAGGATTCCGAGAACCGTGAGATTCTGGACCATTAATCGCTAATAACCTTCAGAAAAGTATGATACTGGCTATAGTCTGCAAGGGACCAATCAAAGACCCATTTACCGAATGAATTCGTGTTGAAAACGCTTCCCACAACGACCACGGGCTGTTTCGAAGGTTGCGATACTCCATGGAATATGAGAAACTAGAAGACAGGAAATCGAGAGACGAGTCTAGAAAAACTTTCAATTCTTGGCAGTATATAAGTGTATGTATCATTTCATCCATAATACAGGAAATTCAGCATCATTCATTCCAGGACCAGCACAAGCCCTAATTTTGTGTCACCAGACCGACAAAAGCGTAACGAGAAAAATGTCATAACAATCAACGACTAGGCATCGCAGGAAAAAAAATCAAATGGATAGATTCTTCCTTTTCCGAGAAAGAAATCATGCGCTCCACGACTCCAGGCCGCTGAGAACGCAGCCCTCCTCACCCTCAGCACGGGCACGCAGCTCACCAATACGGTAAACAGTCTCACCAGCAGTCTCGAAGCTCTGGCGAATGGCCTCCTCGGCTGAGGGCTCGACGGCAATGACCATGCCAACACCGCAGTTGAATGCGCGAGCCATCTCCACCGGGGAGACGTTACCGGCACGCTGCAGCCACTGGAAGACAGAAGGCTGGGCCCAAGAGCTGACGTCGACGGCGGCAGTGAGGGTCGAGGGAAGCATACGGGGGATGTTCTCAGTGAGACCACCACCGGTGATGTGAGCGAGACCCTTGATGGCAGTCGAGTGGGCGTTGAGCGCGGCCAGGATGGACTTGACGTAGATGCGGGTGGGGGTGAGCAGGGCACGACCCAGGGAGAGCTGCTCGGTCTGACCGGGCATGGTGAAAGGGGCGGGGTCGGCAAAGTCCAGACCAGCACGCTCGACGATCTTGCGCACCAGCGAGTAGCCGTTGGAGTGAGGGCCAGACGAGCCAAGGGCAAGGAGGACGTCGCCGGAGCGCATGGCATCGGTGTGGGGGAGGATCTGGCGAGCGTGAGGACCGCTAGTGTTGATGGCACCGACAGCGGCACCAACGGCGTCGTAAGTGTCGTCAATGAACAGACCGGGCATCTCGGCGGTCTCACCACCGATCAGGGCACAGCCGGCCTGCACACAGCCATCGGCAACACCAGTGACAAAGGCCGTGGCGGTGGGGACATCCAAGTGACCGCAGGAGTAGCAGTCAAGGAAGAAGAGGGGCTCGGCACCCTGGACGACCAGGTCGTTAACATTCATAGCAACCAAATCGATACCAACGGTGTCGTGGATGCCGACAGTGTGGGCAATCTTGAGCTTAGTACCAACACCGTCGATGGCACCAATCAAGGTAGGAGAATCGGTGTGGTACTCGGGGTTGGCAGCAGCCAGGGAGAAGAGACCACCGAAGCCGCCAATGACGGCATCAGTACCGGGGCGCTTGGTACGACCGACGGAGGCCTTGATGCGGTTAACAAGCTCGTTACCGGCATCAATGGATACACCAGCGGCGGCGTAGGTCAGGGAGGTGTCGGCAGTCTGGCGGAAGGCGCGGTGTGCGATATCCTTGCGGAAGAACATGTCATCGAAGTGGATGGTGGCAATGCCCTCGTAGCTCTTGGAGACAGCCTCCTCGAGGGTTGCGGCAGTGGCGGTGGCAGCAATGACACGACCACCGGAGGTCTGAAGCTCATTGCCGGACAGGGTGGTGCCCGCGTGGAAGATCAAGGTGCCGGCGGGAGTGGCATCCAAAGTGATGGGCTTGCCCTTGGCGTAGGAGTTGGGGTAACCGCCGGCGACGGCGACAACAGTGGTGGAGTAGTTGGACTCGACCTTGATCGAGACACCATCCAACCAGTGCTCAGTACAGGCGACCATGATCTGGGCCAGATCGGTGTCTTCGCTGAGCAGGGGCAGAAGGGTCTGGGTCTCGGGATCACCACCACGGACGTTGTATTCAAGGACCTTAGGGCCGGTCCTGGTCATCATGATACCGGTGAAGAGAATACCAACGAAGGGGAAGCCTAAACTATATTAGATCCATGCTCTGATTTTCCAATTGAGTGTCGCGTGACATACCGTCTCTGCGCATGCCATCAATGGAAGGCTGAATGATGGTGCGATCAATCTCATCACGCACCTCCTTGGGCGCAATACGCGTAGGGGCATAGCAGCCCATGCCACCGGTGTTGGGGCCCTTGTCACCATCGAAGATGCGCTTGTGGTCCTGCGCAGGGGGCAGGGAGTAGATAGTGTAGCCGTCGCTGAAGGTGAGGATGCTCAGCTCGTCACCCTCCAAGTACTCCTCGATGACAACCTCGTCACCAGCATTGCCGAACTGGTGGTCGAGCATCATCTCCTTGAGCGCCTGGTGGGCCTCCTCCTTGGTAGTAGGAATGACAACACCCTTGCCAGCGGCCAGACCAGAGGCCTTGATCACAACGTTGTGGGAGACGGTGTCGAGGTAGCGGCGGGCGGACTCGTAATCGGAGAAGTTTCCAAAGGCAGCAGTGGGAATGTGGTGGCGCTGCATGAAGTCCTTGGAAAAGGTCTTGGAGCCCTCCATGCGGGCGGCGGCCTTGGAGGGACCGAAGCATCGGATACCGACTATTCAGAGTGGGAAAATGCGTCAGTGACCAATTGTGCAAAGATAGTTGAAACTTGAACGTTCGACTTACCGGCCTGAAAATATCCCTGGATACCGTCGACGAGGGGCGCCTCGGGACCGGGAACAACGAGGTTCACACCATTCTGCTGGGCGAATGCCACGAGGCCGGGGTAATCATCGCCCTTGACATTGGCGTTGGAGATCTTGCTGGAAGCACCCAGACCAGTACCACCGTTCCCGGGAGCGACATAGACGTGGTCGACGAGAGGCGACTGGCTCAGCTTCCAAGCATAGGCATGCTCACGGCCACCATTGCCGACAACGAGGACGCGCAATTGTTCTTGAGCCATTGTATAAGCAGTGTCTCGAGCGACTGTGATAAAGTTAGCGATTGTGGGAGCCCACCGCGGGGTACATGCCCCTCCACTGGTAGATGGGGTTGAAGGGTATGGAATTGACGGGACTGGGGAAGGATGCTGGAGGTAATTGATAAATTGAAGGGATTGAAAATACTAACCTCGCCGAGAGAGACCTGAGAAACAACTGCAGGAAGAGTGGATGGGAGATCGATCGTAAGGTTCTCGCCGTGCTGGGGAACTTTTTTTCTGCCGGCGGCGGTGTTTCTCCGGAGTCGGACCCGTTGGGTATGACTCTTGTATACGGGACCCATCTGATGTACTACTACTACTGGACTTGAAAATGCCTCAAAATTTGACTTGGCATGATGGCTATCTTAATTTTATATCCCTTTATTCTGATTGCGCTGAGTTAGTAAATTAGCCATATCTTTGGTGATATAAGAAGACAGGAACTTCCTGCATATGGTAGTTTGCCGCTTTCTTTCCATTTTTGGGGCTCCAAAGAAGCGATATTACTTTAATGCAAGTTTTAAATGGTTGAAATACTAATTTACAACTATAATTCCATTCAATATCTCCTACTTCAACCCTCAACTTAGACCTCAATTAGAGTGAAAATATACTTTTGAAGATTTGGTGCCTGAGGTGGCAAATATCAAAGCGGCATCGCGAGGCAGAAAAAACAGCTGCAAGGCGCGCCAGTCAATCAATACTGTCCCTTATCCAAGTCCCGTCCTGTCTTGAATCCCCGGGCATTGTTCATTTTTTTTTCTCCCTTATTTCTTTCAAGTCGGTGGTCCGTATGTTTCGGGCCTCACTCCGGTCTGTATCAGACCCCCTCCGCGATCATGTCTGCTTTTCCTGCTTAGCGCGGCGATTCGCCGCGCCGACGAATTTGCGCCGATTCCACCGCGTGCCTGCACTCCGAGCCCAGTTCAGCGGTGAGAATGGAGGAAGTAGTGCATTTGACACATCGGCTGCGCCACCGATGGCGCATTGGGAGCAAGACTCGTCTTGCAAGGTATGTTATTCTCGATCACGCGGCTCGTTGGTCATGACAAGAAATTGACAACGCCTTGAATTAGAAGATTCCCGAGCAAGTCGAACAAGCCAATGATGAACCTGTCGATGAACTACTACCCGATGATTTGCCCTCAGACTCTGCGCAGCTCCAACAGCAGCAGGCCGCGGCGAGGCGAGCGAGGCGTGCATCAAGGCAACGGGACAAGCGGCGAACAAAGGCAAATGAAAAATCGGAGGAAGGAGAGACCAAAAGCGAAGAAAGCCCCACGAGTAAACGCAAGGCCGCGATCAATAAAGTGAATCAAATTCTCGATGAGAATACAGCGCCAAAGCGGGGACCGAGGGGACCAAAAGGCAAACTTTCACACGTCGCAAACTTCATCAACGAAAAGCATACTGGGGTTGTCGACTCCGAGGCTGATACACTCAAAGGTAAGTACCTCCTCTCGAAAATGGAGTCGGGAGCTTCATTTAACATTTTCAAGCTTTGGATGTTCCCATGGCCCCTGTGCCTGGTCTGTCATTTGGCCTCGACCGAGTCCTTTTCAAGTAAGATAACTATATACTCCCCATTCTTTTTACAATGTTCTAACGACAGCCTTCCAGCCCTGGTGTATATCAATTACGAGACCCCCGATCGCGCGTCTACAATTTCGATCCCTACCTGGGCCAGATTATGCCCGTCACGGAATTCGACTTTAACGCATTGAAGGAATACATTACTTCATCGAAAGACGACACCCTCCGCAGTCACGCTATCAAACAAAAGAAGAAGTACAGCGGATCATCTTCCAGTATGACTTCCGTACTGTCCCAATTCCACTATCTTCTTTCTGCTTGGCGTGGTATCGACACCCGCACATTGTCTCAGGGCTTCCCAGACAAGCTTCGGTCTTTCACCCGCCTCCTTCGATCACCGGCTGCCATGTTTTTGCATTACCAGGATGGTGTATATGCCATCGATGCCGACAAGGAATTCGATTCGGCCAACATTCTTATGAACCTGGGAAAGTCGATGGAGAAGCTTCTTACCATGCCCAAGGAAGATTTTGAACGCTACCGACGGTCAAGCGAGAACAAGATCACGTCCGAGGAAGAGCAAGCAATTCCCGAATCGTACCATTACTCCACTTACGGAGATTTCATCATGCGATCTCAGTTGGATGCCTATGACCCCCGTCTCCCCGGAACCGGCATGTTTGATTTGAAGACCCGCGCTGTGGTTTCGATCCGCATGGACGCCAAGAACTTCGAGCATGGTCTTGGCTACGAGATCAAGACTCGATTTGGCGACTTTGAGTCCTACGAACGCGAGTTCTACGATATGATCCGTGCAGCTTTCCTCAAGTACTCTCTTCAGGTTCGCATTGGTCGCATGGACGGTATTTTCGTTGCGTTCCACAACGTTGAACGCATTTTCGGATTCCAGTACGTTAGTTTGCCTGAGATGGACCAGACTCTGCACGGAACATCAAACACTGCGCTGGGTAACAAAGAATTCGAGCTCAGCTTGGGCCTCTGGAATGAAGTTCTCAACAAAGCAACGGAGAAGTACCCCGAACAGTCTCTTCGATTCCACTTCGAGACTCGTGACGCCGTGACACCATTCATGTACATTTTCGTCGAGCCCGTTACGAAGGAACAAATTCATGCAATTCAAAACTCCAAGAAGGCCGAGATTGATGCTTACCAGCAGCGCCTTCTGAACCTGAAGCCCAGCGAAGATGACAGCGATCTCGATGCTCCTCAAGTCGAAGAGGCGACAGAGACATCTGCTGTCGAGGCCGAAGAGGAGGAGGCTGCACCGAAGGGCGAGCTTCTCGCCATGGCGTTGACGATCCGGAACAAGGTCAATGACGAGTATGTCGATCGGCCTACAGAAGGATTTAAGGCCGACGACAAGTGGCAGGTTGAGTACGAGTTGAGTGAGTTGTCACCTGCCCAGGGTCATGTCCTCTACAAAATGTGCAAGACCCGTCGGATGAGGGGACTTGAGGGCAGAGGCGAGGATGAGCTCGAGGTTGCAAGCAACGTGTATATCCGCCGACTGCGACAGATCAGCAAGGAGGGACGCAAGCACCGCGCGCGCGAGAACGAGCTTGACAAGGAACTCGGCATTGTTGTTTTGGAAGATGGTGTGAAGGATAGTGGTGAGAAATAAGGGTTACTTTTCCCTGAGCGATATTCTTGTTTCTTCTTCGAGATAGACTCATCCCTGCTTTGACGCTTGGATGTTTCTCTTTCCTGTATATTACTAGATGTGATTCCCCGTTCTGTATTTTGGTTTTGGGGCTCGTTATCTTTGCACTGGATGGCGAAGATGGCTATCCAACAATACATACATGGCGTATTTCTGGCGTTCAAATGAAACTCTACATCCTTCCAGTCTAACCTATACTCTTGGTCATAGTTGGCTTATTGATGCCCAACTCACAAGGAGGAAGAACAAGAGCGACATTCACTACCAGATTCGTTTTTTGAGGTAATGACAACAGCAATCTGTCAATGCGCAGTTAATAACCACCATCTGCGGATGTGCAGACAATGAACATCTCATGCGGCTTCTACATAGTGTCATGAAATCAAAGATGCTGCCTATGTCACAATTTCCATCCTCCCACTTGTACGTGGATTTGAGACAATTCAAAAGACATCCCAAAAGAGATTCTCAAGGATAATCCCGGACATGAAACATCCTCTTTCCCTTTGATTCAATTATGGCGGACTTGAATATTCCCAACCAAACTCACGTCTAATCCATCCAGTCAATTTCCCAACATAAGGAAGTCCATCCACCCGAGCAGAGTACTATACACACAACACAAACCCCGTAGTCATTAACACTCAGGAACAAATTCACCTTCAAAATGAACCAATTACCGAGAATCTACTACAGACTACAGTGTATTTCCATTACCTTGGAGATGGACATCCATCACAAAGCAGTAATGAAACAGGTCCATCTGGTACTCGACAGCAACCTTAGAAATTATTGTATTCCAAGAACTCATTCAGGATCCAAATACAAATTCCATCTCGAGAAGGCCCTCTCGAAGAAACATCCTCTCCAGTCAGTACATGAGTACTATGAACCCGTCAAAGAACGAACTACCTTGCCTGTATCTGCATCCAAGTCCCTAACTTATCATACTACACATGGCCATGCACATCACCTTCCATATTCTAATGTCCGTATATACGAGGCCGCAGTAGACCTACGGGATATTACAGCAAAACGCAAGCAAAATCAAAAAGAAAGAGAATTTTGGCATAACCGAGTGAGACTTTACACGTTGAACTTTAGGTAGTAGACAAGTGTGTTAGATGGATAGACAAAACCTTATTTAGAGCGGGGGAAAAAGGGCGATACGGAAAAAAGAACACTCAGGAAGCCATGTCAACTCGAGAACACGCAAAAGAGCGAACAAAGTGGAACACAACACCCATGGGAAAAAAAAGAGCTGAACTGAAAATTTGGAAAAGGATTCTCATCAAAAAAAAAGTAAGAGACAAAGACTCTATTCCACTAAAATCGAAGAATTTCCATTTTCAGGCTATCCGCTTGATAATGCGAGTCCAACAACGCTTGCGATCCACCAGTTGCCTCCATCCTGCCTTTTGATACACCAGGAAAGTTACGGTACGAGCGACGACGATCAAAGCTTCGAACAACAAGAAGAAGAAGCTTAGAAGCACTTGCGGTGAACGATGGAGGGACCGCTCTCGTCGTACTCCTGCTTGGAGATCCACATCTGCTGGAAGGTGGACAGCGAGGCGAGGATGGAACCACCGATCCAGACGGAGTACTTGCGCTCGGGGGGAGCAATGATCTTGACCTTCATGGAAGAAGGAGCAAGAGCAGTGATCTCCTTCTGCATACGGTCGGAGATACCGGGGTACATGGTAGTACCACCAGACTAGAAAGGAGAGTTAGCTGTGGAGTCTTAACATGAAATGCAGGAGGGGGGAAAACATACCATGACAATGTTGCCGTACAGATCCTTACGGACATCAACATCACACTTCATGATGGAGTTGAAGGTGGTAACGTGGATACCGCCAGACTCAAGACCCAGAACGTTGGGCTGGAACAGAGCCTCGGGAGCACGGAAACGCTCGTTACCAATGGTGATGACCTGACCGTCGGGCAGCTCATAGGACTTCTCGAGGCTGGAGCTCTGGGAAGCGGTCTGGATCTCCTGCTCAAAGTCGAGAGCGACGTAGCAGAGCTTCTCCTTGATATCACGGACGATTTCACGCTCGGCAGTGGTGGAGAAGGTGTAACCGCGCTCAGCCAGGATCTTCATCAGGTAGTCGGTCAAGTCACGACCAGCCATGTCGATACGGGAGATGGCGTGGGGGAGGGAGAATCCCTCGTAGATGGGGACAACGTGGGTAACACCATCACCAGAGTCAAGGACGATACCAGTGGTACGACCGGAGGCGTACAGGGACAGGACGGCCTGGATGGAGACGTAGAAGGCGGGGGCGTTGAAGGTCTCGAAGACAATCTGGGTCATCTTCTCACGGTTGGACTTGGGGTTGATGGGAGCCTCGGTCAGGAGGATGGGGTGCTCCTCGGGGGCCACACGGAGCTCGTTGTAGAAAGTGTGGTGCCAGATCTTCTCCATGTCGTCCCAGTTGGTGACAACACCGTGCTCAATGGGGTAGCGGAGGGTAAGGATACCACGCTTGGACTGTGCCTCATCACCGACGTAGGAGTCCTTCTGACCCATACCAATCATGATACTGGAGGGATCATGTTAGTCTTCGCAGAATTTCCAAGGGTAAAACTTGCGGTTCTTTCGGGCCAGCGCATCAAAGCAAGGCCGATCGAGACCGGAAGGAATTGGAACAAGGGGGGAGATATTTACCCATGGTGACGGGGACGACCGACAATGGAGGCTATTCATCATGGTCAGCAATTGTGTTTTTCGCGTGGATTTCTCGGTCGAAAGTTTAAAAGCGACAAATTTTCCGACCATCCCCAGCTTGGCCGGTCCCGACGCAAGGGTTGGTGGGATGGGCATTGCCAGGAGGAGGGGGAAGTGTTTGTCCATTGCAAGGAAACTTGTGTGGGGTGGAGGGGGATTTTTGGTTGGGACTTACGGAAGACAGCTCGAGGGGCATCGTCACCGGCGAAACCGGCCTTGCACATACCCGAGCTACAGACAAAGCATCAGTAAGAGATTCTTCCATCGAAGCCAGGGGGGAGAATAATGGGATTCAAGTTGGAATCCTGGTGAGATGGTCTGGACAGCGATTGGGATTCACAAGTCTCGTGGCGGTGGATAGGGGGATGATGGAATCGGGACCGCGCGACCGGGGGACGGTGGACGAGGAACCCAAACACAGCCAGACCAGCTCTCCCCGAGCATGATTTCCCCCATTTCATCACGTACCCATTGTCAATGACGAGAGCAGCGACTTCCTCTGTAGATGAGTCGATGAATTAGCATTCGAGTTCTCGATTTCAAAGTTGGGTTCAACGATCATCACGTCAGCTTCGCTCAGCGCTGGTTCTCCAGACCAGCTTTGAGGGGGTGAGAGAGAGCCCAAGGCGCTGAGGTGGCCACAACGGGATTAAAAACATCGGGAGCGAGGGGGGTAGAGTAGATAGAACATACCTTCCATTGTGACTGAGATGGATGTAGATTAACGTGGGATATGGGAGAGGAAAGAAAAGGGAGGAGGGGGGGGAGGTTGGAAGAAGAGCGTATAAAGCGGGAGATCCGTTAAGGTGTAGTAGGGGGGGAAAGGGAGGAAGGGAAGGGAAGAGGGAGGAGGGAAGAAGTGGAGAGGGGCCAGATGTGGTTTGGCTGGTTTGCGATGGTTTGTTGGTTTGGGAGGGGGGCCCGCTCTTGTTCTCTGTGTGTGCGCCTCTTCCTGAGAGTCTTGACCAGAGTAGTTACGCTGATCAAATCTTACACTGATTAGCAGTTATCACTACTTTTACAATCTTCCTATCTTCTCTGTAACTATTTATGCAATTGCTCGTTCCGCCTATTCCCAAGGCAGACACCATTCCTGGTGAACATTTCTTATTATTGCTCTGCCTACCACACCCCAATGGCAAGCCTTTTTCCTACACCACCCGTTTTGCATTGCGTATACCCTCGCGGGGCATGACTTGTCAAGGGACAATTTGATTACTTGACAACCTCTAGACCCTTATTTTAGGGAATGACATCCATTGACATGGATATCTGCCTAGTGGCATCCACCGCAATGGTCATAACGGTAACCACTTTTCCCCCTATACTATATACCCAGTAGTCCACTACGTAGGCGACACTGTATATACTCTACTCCATCCTGGTCCAGAACAGGCTCCGACATTCATAACTCAGAGTCTTTCAAGTGGCGGGGGACGGAGGAGTTAGTGTCGTTTACTCCGTTCCTTCGATGGAAAGAAGGTCACTTCTAAGTATAGAACCCCTCCATGTCCGCCGTCCACAGCACTGCCCCGACCCCCAAATGGTACTTGACCGGTACGACTCCGTACTAGACCCGTCATTGGCATCATAGGCCATAGCCTCAGACACACACCCCACATACCTTTTTGGTTCGTATAACATACCACATGTAAACTTTTACGAAAATACGAGGCGTCCCGCTTGCTCGCACTATGCCATTGAGACCCAAATCATTGTCAGGCGGTATAAAATGATAGTTGTACAATTCTCTCCAGGATGATCTGTTATCGAGCCTTACGCAAGCGCCATCCCAGGAAACATGGTTCCAACGAGATTCCAGCGTGGCTCCGGCGGGCTAACCGTTACCGCCATTTCGCATTTCCCAATTTCCCCGTGTGCGAGACGGTGAGTGGCAAGTCACGTGTTTTAGAGGGGAACAATGTCAGTCACATGATCGAACCTGCTGGGCGCCGCACGAATCGTCCAGATTCGACGTCAGATTAGATAAGCAGTCGCATCGCGCTGCATATTATCAGGACTTCATAGATTATTGCAATTTCTCTCGACACTAGACAACAATCGATACACAGTCCTCCTACACAAAAACCTCCTCTTCTATCTACTACCACCCTCCATCACAAACTATGGACCCCACAATGAACAAGCTCCTCAAATGGAGCGTCACCAACTCCGAACAAAAAAATCCCGACGGCACCGTCACAGCCCCTCCCAGCGCCGAAGAAGCCAAGCGCACCCTCACCCCGGACATGATCAACGCGCTCATGGGCGGTCCCTCAGACGCAGACCTAATGAAAGCCGCCATGGAAGTCCTGCACTCAGATGAATCCGATCTAGACAACAAACTGATCGCCTTTGACAACTTTGAACAACTCATCGAGGGCATCGATAATGCGAATAACCTCGAGCCGTTGGGTTTGTGGACTCCGTTGGTGCAGCTGCTGAAGCATGAGGAGGCGGATATGCGTCGTATGGCGGCTTGGTGTATTGGTACGGCAGTGCAGAATAATGAGAAGGCTCAGGATAGGGTATGTTTGACCTGCGTATCGACATTGCGAGATAAAGAGCTCGAAGATTTGAATTGTGCTAATATTGATTGATTGTAGTTTGTCGTCTTGAACGGTATTCCTACCCTGGTCTCCATGGCTACATCCGATTCCAACCCCGCTGCCCGCAAGAAATCGATTTATGCGCTTTCGTCCGCTGTGCGCAATTACCAGCCTGCTATGAATGAGCTGGTCAAGGCTCTTCCTGAGGGATATCCCACTGACAAGACTGATGCCGGTGATATGGAGGCTATTGATGCCATTATGAACAAGCTTCGTGCCCACCCTGTTGACTCGGCGTGAGTGGTGTCGAGAGGAAACCGAATGTTTTCCAGTACAGCTCAGAGGAGGGGATTGCCTCTTCACCATGGAATGAGGTGGACCAAGCCTGATTGATTGTACTCTCGGTGGAGCCTCCGGCAGAGTGTCCACCTGCTCCAGGTTTACATCGCCAGAGTCTGAGACTGGCTCGCAATCACTAGGCCTGCTTAAAAACAACCTCCTGCGCAAGCCATCCGTTTCAGGATAATTCCATCAGTCACATGGATGATGTCCTGCTGATATACTCCCGGTTGCGGTACCATTTGCGAAGCAATCCCGACCTCAGCAGAAAAGTGATTTGATCTGAAATGTATATACCCCGGACTACAGGTCCCATACGTAACGATTCCAATTTAACGCAATGCATCAATCAAGACCATCCAAATAATCCAAGTAAGATTTACCAATGAAAACCCTGGGTACCTAAATTGTGGTAGTACCTTACGCGTCAAGCACTCGTAGATCTCAAACCGTAGCTTGGCATCTGAAATATACTTCGCTGCCTGAACCACCACTATAACCACTTCCAACGATTACAAACTCCAGTTTAACCACCAATCCACAATAATCACCAAGGCAGAATAATATCGAAACAGTATTGCTAACCAGATCACACTCCAAATACCCTCTCACAGTCTCACACACTCTTAGCTTGACCTACACCTCAAGAAGTACTCTCTACGGAGTACTCGACCACCATCTCCCGGCCCGACATTTCTCCGCACCCCAGACCCATCGTCATCGGCATCCAAAGCTCACCAACCACAACCCCAGCTCACTCAATCAAATTCCATATACACATACACCACCCACCACACTCGGCACACCATGGACGTCTCCAGCAACCGGCTCTTCCGGTTCTCCAAGCCCGAATGGCTGAATAACTCCGCCGTCCGCAATGCAGGTGTTTACACCTCCGGCGCACTGGTACGGCTTCTTCTACCCGACGCTCATGTCCCCCATCCCCCAATTCCCACCTTTACAAAATGCTAACAATCCATCTCTCCTCCAGTTCGCAGCAGGCTTCTTCTTCCTCATCGATGTAGCATCCTTCTCCCACAGCTCCCTTAACGGCTCAGACGTCCACATCAAATTCGTCGATTGGATCCCCGGTATCTGTTCCGCGCTGGGAATGCTGGTGATCAACTCGATTGAAAAGTCCAGGCTGCAGGCCGATAGTTTCAGTTACAGTGGTGGCGGGGTGGCGTGGAAGGCGCGGTTTGTGCTGTTTTTGGGATTTGCGTTGCTGGCGGGGGGGTTGGCGGGGAGTGTGGTACGTTACAACTATAGTTTACTGGATTTGATTCGAGTCATTCGAGGGACTCTTCTTGGTAGGGGAATGGTGAAAAGGCTAACGATGTGTGCGTGCTTTGCAGACGGTCATGGTACTCAAGTACCTCGTTAAAGACTATCCCATTCAGACGCTGTACTTTGGTATTGCGAATGTGGTGGCTAATGGATTGATTATGCTGAGGTGCGTTTCATCCGAGAATGAGAATTTGATCTGGTCTGGATTATTTGAGATAATGTGGCTAATCGTTTTGTTTTCCAGCTCTATCGTGCTCTGGGTCTCCCAGAATATCGAGGATGATTACACTTATAACCTGGCGCTGTGAAGTGCGGTGGGTGGAGAATTGACTTGACTTTGATGAATTGATTGAGTCCTGATCGGACCGGACTTCACTTCACTTGACTTGAACTGAATTGAATTGAACTGATATACCTATTTTGCGCCTTTGATATCGTTTGTATTTTATGCGCTGATATGATGACTTGGCTTGGGTATTTAGCATTCGCATCCTGGCTTTAGGGCTGGGGCTTAGCGTGAATGGAATGGACTTTTTTCCTTACGAAGCTTGACTTTATGAAAGTCAGTCGCAAGAGTAGATGTGTAGGAATTGTATAATCGTGTCTTTGAGATAACCGCCAAAATATGTAGCTGGAGAGAAAGTCGTGAAACATGAAGGTAAATCGATATGTCAATGACATTTCAACAGGGTATAATCACCCAACGCCTAACAAGTAAACCAAATCATCGTTATATCCCACAACTCAGTCCCCAAAACAAGACTCATATCCAATTAATCAATTCCACAAAACACCACAAAAGATAATGCAAGTTCATATTCTCATAATATAGCATACCCCCCAATCCAGATCCCAACCCCAATCCCAAGAACCAGATCCAGAACCAGGTCAATGATCCTCACAAAACAACCTTAACAACTCATCAATACAAGTCATAGCCTTCCCCTTCTCCAACAACACAGGCGAGACTCCAGCACCCGCATCCTTCAGATACTTGCGCAGCGCGAACGCAGAAGCCTTGTACGTTGCATGATACATGGCTTTGAACTCGTCATCGTCTGCAGCGGCTCCCGGGGCAGGTGTTTCCGCGCGGAGAGTCTCCGGTGCCGGTGTTGAGTTTTGGGTATCTTGTTCCGCGTCTACAGTAGACCCGGAACCAGCGGGGTTCAACTTGCTCGAGAATGACGAGGATGTAGAGCGCGGGTTGGTGCGGTGGAAGCCGTATAGTCTCATACAAGTAAGGATCGTGCGGGTGATTAGATTCTTGTTTTCGGCGATGATGGCATCTGCGGATTTAGGTGGGGAGCTTGGTGTTGTGAGGTCGTTTTCGAATGTTGAGGTTGAAAGGAGCGATGGAGGTTGGACGTGCTGGGATGCACGGCGGGATGGAGGATCTAGGAAGGGATTTGGTGTTGCATTGCGCTTTTGAGGGTCTGCGCTTGGAGCAGAACCAGGGACTGAAATTAGGGTTCCAGCTCCCCGTGCACCGAGTCTGCTCGCCGGTCTGTGTAGACCTGCTCCAATCGATACGGAGCGTGACCTGCGTGCTGCCAGTCGGTCTAGTGTTGATAAACTCGGCGGGTCATCTTCTGGCTCGCGCTTTACCCGCAGCGTCTGGGGATTCTGCGATGCGGACGATGGTCGAGACGAGGCCATCAATTGGGAGACGGCCTCGCCGCCGCGCTGGCGGACGCGCCGGTGGTGCTGGGCGGCAACTTCGAACAGAGTTGCTACCCGCTTGCGCTTTGGACTGGGCGAGTTTATATCCGGGAGGAATTCAGCCTGGGTAGAGGCACGCTCTTCATCTGAGCTTGGCGGGGGAGATGGGAAGGCCTGCGCCTGAGTGAGGAGCGACTTAGATAGCGGCGCTGCATATATCCTCAGCTGATATGATTTACCCGGAGAGGAATTGGGCTGTCCGGGGACATCAGACGGCGATGAGTTCGGCGGGGTGGGCGGGCGTGCGCAGGACGTCGCGGTCGACAACACGCCGTATATCAAGAGGTCCGTCGTGACAACGCTGGTATTCCTCACCGGGACACCGTCGACACTGACCAGCAGGCCGACGGGGCATTGCACAGACTGGTGAAGTTCCAGTTCATCTTGGTTCAACCATATAGCTCCCGCCAACTTATTCTGGAGCCATTGGGACGTCCCCGCGTTCAGGGTGTGTAGTTCAAGGTTGGGGCCTGCTCGGGCATAGAGTGGGATCAAAGCGGGATTGACAAAGCTTCGAAGATCGAGTTTGGCAGTTTTGGATATGTCGCATTGCCAGTGGGAGGTCGGGTCGACTAGGCGGATCCCTAGTAAGTATCAAGGTTAGCCAAGGGCATGGCCGTCACGAGGCGCGTCGAAGGCTTTTACCTTCTAGCTGGCGGTCTTGGTTCAAGGTAATGGAACCCGACCAGATATTCATGTTAAAGTTCTGTCACTCGGACTGCTCCTCCATGGCAGTCCTTGTGTTGTTGGTAGTATTGAGCGGTCAATTAGATGCGTCTCATCATTGACAATTGCTTGTCGGCGCAACGCGCTATGACGCGCGACGTCACGTGAAACTATAGATCAACGCCAATTTGGTGAAATAGCTAACATGTTTGAAGGCCCGACAAAACGTCGAGAAATATTCTCAGTCATACTTAGAGGAATGGAAGGAAAGCTAATACTTGGTATCTGGACAAATTATTGAACACCGTGTCAAAAGGAATGAGGCCGAAGCATTACGGCGACCCTTCGTTCTGCCTCCAGATTCGAGGCAGAGATCATCGAACGAGCAAATCGTACATAGCTTACTTATGTGAGTAGAAGCAAAAATCCATCAAAAATACTCTATATATACACTGCGTTAGAATACACCCAGAGTAACATAGTCAAAGACATGCTAAAACCATCAAGCGGCAATTGACGCTAGAAAACCATTCCCCCGCTCCGAGAATATCGTGGATACGTGTAAAATCAAACTAATCGCGCAAAAGAAAGGTCATCATGGAGGCAATTTGGATGTTCGTCGAGCCCCTATAGCCTATCAAAAGAAAGTATAGGCACACAACCCATATTCCATCCAGTCATCAACAATCAGAACTCTTCCTGCTCCTGGAAAAACATCGAAAAGCTGATGATAGTGCCGTAAATCAATAGGCCGCCAAAGATGGACATGATCATAGCCGGAATCTCGATCGCTCCGCTGTGTGCCAGAACTGCGGGGAGTGCTAGAGAGAGTAGGATGTCAGCAGATCAGGTCGGGATGATGGATAACCACCGGACAGTCACAGCAACTGAGTCATCACAGTCATGCGAGACCAATTTCAGAGAATGATGGTATTGTCCAGGCAATGACTGTTCGACGTATGTTGTCGCTAGGCCAGGCGGTAATAGGATGGGCAACTCACCGATACCGGCCAGAACCAAGAATCCAGTCATAAACCGTCCAAAGTCCATGGCCGAATTGCTCGAGCTGTCCATGAAATCATCTGGGTTCGCACATCGTCCACAGATCCAATTGGGGAGCGGCGCAACGATATAGATGGCAACGACCAACAGGGGCCAGTACTTGTGCCATAGAGCGGAGGAGAGAATAACGAGTAGGAAACCAATCGCGAGCACCTATATCTAGTCAGAAAGCAGTCCTACCCATGTGTCTCAAGCTAGCAAGCGTGGGGTTACGTACAAACGAGAGCGCGATGATGGTCTTGAGTCCAGCTGCCATGATTGCGAAGTCGCCGAAATTGCCCGGTTCGACGAGATAGGAGAGATTCGGTTAGGGTATAGTAGCGCGCAGTTCAGACGGAAATCTCAGAGGTAGTTCGAGAATGGCAGCCCCATTGGCAGGGATTGAGGGGAGAGGAGAGAGTGAGCTTCGGAGATGGACGAGGAACGAGTGACGTTGGCGCCTGAAGGTCACTGGGTGTTGTTGCCTCAGGCAGCAAGAGCTCATGCTTCACACCGCGTCACCTTACCTGCCTGGCTCCAGCGTCTCCATCTCATCCCCAAGCTCCATCCGCGCATTCTATTGCCCTCCTTTCTATTTCCCCGCTGAATTGAAAGGATTCTCATCCTCCTCTATAACTTTCTCGTTCTTTATCACCTCCTGCCGCCATGTTCAGAAACAACTACGACAACGATGCTGTCACCTTGTAAGACCTACCCCGGCTAGTCCGCGAGAAACCAGCAACGTACTAACTCGAGATTCGTAACAGCTCTCCACAGGGTCGGATATTCCAGGTCGAGTATGCACAAGAGGCTGTGAAGCAAGGATCCGTCGTTGTGGGATTGGTGAACAAGACACATGCCGTCCTGGTCGGACTCAAGGTTCGCCCTACACTTATCAATCAACGCCATCAGGGCACACCAGAAACAAGAAGCTAACCCAACCCCGGGAACCAGCGTAATGCCGAAGAACTCTCCTCCTATCAGAAGAAGATCATCGAGATCGACTCTCACATGGCCATTGCCATTGCCGGCCTGGCCTCAGACGCCCGCGTCCTCTCCAACTTCATGAAGCAGCAATCGCTCGGTTCCAAGATGACCTACGGCCGACCAATCCCGCTGGAACGCATCGTCACGCAGATCGGCGACCGCGCGCAAACCAATACCCAGCACTACGGCAAGCGGCCCTATGGCGTGGGTCTGCTCGTGGCCGGTGTCGACGAGGCTGGCCCGCACTTGTTCGAGTTCCAACCCTCGGGTCTGATCCATGAGATGGTGGCTTGTGCTATTGGCGCTCGCTCCCAGATGGCGCGCACATACCTGGAGCGTAACCTCGATAAGTTTGCGGACTGCAGTCGTGACCAGCTGATCAACCATGGTCTGCGGGCTCTTAAGGAGACGCTTTCGCAGGATAAGGAGCTTACGGTGGATAATACTTCTGTTGGTGTGATTGGGTTGGCTCCTGAGGGATCCAAGGGTCGTATCGAGAGCTTCAAGCTGTACGAGGGTCAGGAGACCGTGCCGCTTCTGGAGGCCTTGGAGCGATCTGAAGCGTCTGGTACTGTGGAGGACGAGTCGATGGAGGTTGATTCATAATTTCTCTGGTTTTAATGATTCCGCATAGACATGAAATCCTTGCTTATGCCGTGTTTTTCCTCTCCAAACTGTGCTCCATTTCATGCTTACTCTATTCATACCCGAAGGGCCTTGACTTTGTTTTGTTCTTCAAGTCTGCGGATTCTATGGTCTACCGGTTTATCTGGATATCTCTAAACCAGTACCCGCAGGAACATTAGCACATCCCAAAGCAAACCGTATTCCACCGAGATGATTCATATCCACAAATGCAAGCCATTATTCCTCGCCCCAGTTCAACTGCATCCGATCACAGCTGCACTGATACTCCAACAACTTAGGAACAACCTCCTCGACAGTATGGGCCTCTGCCAAAATCGACCCATTCTCCACCGAAATGAATCCCTGCTCAACAGCATTACGCCTCCAAGCAAGCAACCCGTCCCAGTACCCGTTAATATTCAACAGCACCACACCAACACGATGAATACCCAACTGATTCCAAGTCGTCATCTCCATAACCTCCTCAATCGTACCAAACCCACCCGCCAAAGAAACAAATCCAGAACCCGGTCCACCCTCAAGCACCATTGTAGCCATCATCCGCTTACGCGTGTGCATATCGTGAACGATCGTCGTAATACCGTATTCAGACTCGGGAATCCCTTCACCCTCCACGGCGGACTCCGCGAGGACTCGCTCAGCGGCCTTGCCGCCCTCTTCGGCGGGGGTGGACGTGCCGTTCTCAACGCCCTTGGCGGCGACTTTGACTAGAGCGCGGGGGATAACGCCGTGAACTGCTTTCGGACCGGAGAGGGAGACGAGGGTCTTGGCGATCTCGCCCATGAGCCCTGTGGTGCCGCCGCCGTAGACGAGTTGGACATTGTGCTTGTGGAACTCGTAGGCGAGAGCTCGGGCTGCTTCGAGGTGGACTGGGTCTTTGCCTGCTGTTGAGCCGCAGCTAGATACCCCCGTAAGAGGGGATTAGTTAGCTCTAGTACTCATCGTGTAGCCTCGACGGCCAGGAGGTATACAACCACTTCATCGAAGCAATACTGAGCGAGGTGGCGGAAGGTATGACTCACAAAACACAGATGACGGCAGGCTTATTCTCAGCCATGATGGATGATGTTCAAGATGCAAGTATGTGTGAAGCTGTAGGTATATATACAGAATGTATCCCTCTTTTTGAGAAGCAGAAAGAAGAGAAGTGGTAGTGTTATGATGTGGCAAGAGAAGAACTGTTGGAGGCCGCGGAGGGCCATTTCTGGGATGCGGTCCCACTCCGATAAGATAACGCGATGCAGGGACGACCACGTAGGCTCTTGCGAACCCGTGGTTGGTTCCAACATGGGCGCTTTTTGCTTTGTTTGTTGGTTTCCAGGGGTTGGGAGTCGACCAAGCATGGCTCTGGAATGGAGGAGCTGAATGGGATCGTTCCTTGACTTACCACTATGTAGATCTACTACATATATAGCGGGGTACCATGACTTTGAACCTCTGTCAAAGGACTAAAAAAGAGATGGTGTCTGAGCCATCAAGAAAGACGATTCAAATGACCTTTAGAAAGACCTGAAAACAGAGGTCTTTAAGGACATGAAGTAAAACCATACCTGGGTGAGCCGTTTCTCTGGCCTCAGGATTCGAATTCCTGAACTGCCACTGTACGTACATCTACGGAGTTATCTACATCGCCGAAATTGATAGGTCGACAATGACACAACCGGGACAAAGGACATGTCTAAAAATGAGAGTTGAATGGAAATAAGTAGGGTCTTGATTTCGTAAATTCTATTAATTCATACCATCCAGACGCCATATAGAAAATGTGCTTGTGTTCCGCCTTAACACATCACGGGTATCATTAAGTATGCAAATCAGCTCGCAATCCGATTCTTCTTTTTCTTCCCCTTACTATCGCCCGGAGTCGGTGGGGCGCTGCTCTTCTCCGACGCCTTCCCTGGTGTATCGATTCGAACCTGCGGGGTAGTCGATCGTCCTCGTAGCCCGGAGGGTGTGTTCATACCCGTGCCTAGGGTGGCCTTGGAAGCGGGTTTCTCTGCGGCACCAGCTGCACGATCACTCTCGCCGACCCGTGACAAGATAAAAGAGCCGGGCTCTCCAGTTAAGGGTTGCTCGTCCATGAACTCATCCCCGTATTTGGTGAAAAGGTGGAATGCTTCGGCCAAGTTTCGGGTGTCTTTGAAGGTGGAGCTGGTCGTCGTGACACCGAGACCGGCCTTGCCTGTGGATTGTGTTTCGCCAGCGGAGGACTGAGTGGCATCGGGCATTGGTGTATTTTCCTTGCTCTGCTGAGAGGCCTGTTGACCGGGTTCCGTGGTGCGGGCTGTGGGTGGTAGATATGTGTGCCCTGTGGATGGTGTGAATGTGGGGAGGGTCGAGGCTGTTTTTAAGAGTCGCGAAAGAGAAGTGACGGCAGTGAGCTGGAAAAAAAAGGGCGAGTTAGCATTCAGCGTCCGAACAACTTGCAAGGCCGGTTCCAGGCCACAAAGGTTGCAGCTTACAATTCGGTTGCCGACCACACTGGCAACAGACGGTGCCATGTAGATAGTGTCGCCGACCACGAAATAAGTCGCAATCACCGTCACCTCATCCTCCATTCCACTCCGCTTCCGCCGTTCCTGCTTGCGAATCACCCATATATTATTCGGCTCAAAGTCGAAGCGATTCGGATTAGACTGCGCCGCAGCCTCGAGAGGGTCAAACGAAACAATGAATTCCAGGCCTTGCATCTGCTTCAGTTTGCCCTCAAATGTCGCACGCGTTTCAACGACGTGCCGGAGGGACTCGTTGTAGGTAGCTTGAGTCGCAAGGATACCATTGTTGGATTGGGGGTCGAAGAAGGTAGACTCGGCAAAGTAAAAGAGGACTGATCAGGGTGAATCATAGTTAGCGAGTTCGCCTTAGCTTGAAAGCGGCAGACATACTGTTGTTGGAGTGTAGGTAACCCCCCATCATCTGCACGTGCTGGGGAGACCTCCAGATGATCTCCTCCATCGGAGCCGCCTGGCCAGCCATGGTGGCGCGAGTGGATGAAAAGGTCAATCCCCTTGGTGTCAAGTTATGCTAGCTCGGGAATAATTCCTCGAACTGTGTTGAAGGAGTAGGGAAGCTGGTGTCTGAGACCAACTGGTGATCGGGGAGCGGAGGAAAAGCAAGTTTAGCTTGTTTGCATCGGAGCTTATGTGTGGAGCCGCTAGCGTCATTCAACAACCTCCACCACCACAGCCAGGATTGGATATTTCTGCTCATTCAGGATTCCTGTACATCATTCGATGGCTTACTAAACTATATTGGAGCGGTGCTGGCAGGTGTAACACTTAACCCAAGGCAACGGCCAGATCCGTCTCAGTAGATCGTCGTCTATTGCGCGGTCCCAAGTATGGAGGAAGCTTAATGGACTCCAAAACACAACTACTTGCTAGATCACTCATTTGACATTATGTCCACAACAAAGCGTTGAATATGACTAAAACAGAAACTTATAATACAACTTAGCTCATCACACAGTACCCAACGGTAACAGACACCAGGGCCAAAATTGCTCCCCATCGCACCAAACCCCGTTTGATATGATACTGAGCGGTACGCACAATTGCTTCCGAATCATTGATGTGTGGGAAGGGAATATTCTCAGGGACCTTCTTTCCAACTACCTTGCAAAGAGGCTCCCAGCCATCCTTCACCTCGAAAAAGACAAGACGCTCCTCGGGCACATTCTCCTTGAGCCAAGCGATATGTCTGGCATATGTATCACGATCATGACTACCAGCTTGAACACCATACAATCGCTCCCACTGTATAGCAAGCTGTTCGGTATAATCCACAAAATGCCTCATCCCCGACAACGGAAGAAGAACAGCACGAAGGAACCAAGCCATCGCCAAGCCTTGTGCTTGAATCATGCTCTTTTCCCATGAGATGGGATCGCGGGCAGTGCAAATCACTTTCGCATTGGGATATATCTCCAGAAGCTCCGGGACAAATTGTGAACATGGGGCGTCGGTGACGGCTGTATAGCCGTGTAATCGCTGGCGCACGATTTTCTGCATCTCAATTCGACTGGCTGGGTCTCCCTTGGCCCAGTACTTCAATGCCTTGATCCATGATTGAATCTCGATAGGTTCGCCTCGTGAGATTTGAGTGCCGCCGTGGTAGGTAGGTCCGTCTAGAATCATTTCTAGAGCGGCGCTGAATGATGAAGTCCCGGTTCGTGGGAGACCGGCGCCAATGACTTGAATCTCTGCGCCTGCTTTGGGGACGGACGCTTGTTGACCCATGGTGTTTTTGGTGGTGGACGAAGCAGTAATAAATAGTTTGGATCTCTCAATGAAGCCGAGTTGGTTTAAGTAGAGATAAACTCGTGTTTCGGCCCCCACAGTTACCTGCGCTACATCAACCTTGTTTGGGCGACGCGGAGGCTCTCGTAAGATGTGGCTGCAGCCAAGAACAATTCCACATTTCAATCAAGGAAGGTCTGTTTGGCTTATTTAAATATCAACGGTAAGCCGAGCGGCCAAGACATCAGGACATATCTGATGTTGGAAGTATGAACACCGAGAAATGTGGAGACCTATCAAAATAGTACCCACAGTAAGACCATGTTTATTTGGACCCCCTTAAGCTTGGAACCTTATTGATGTGGAAGATCTTTTTGTACTACGCGCTAACCCCTTGATCCAGTGCCATTTTTAACGTCGCTTGACTATCAAACCAATCAAAAGCCAAAGACCTTAAAACAATAGAGCTACGTTACAAATCGCTCGCCCTAAGGGATGATTCCCGAACAAAGGATATTAGTCGTGATCTTCAACGCTTGACCTTTAATTGAGCCCCAACCTTTCCACGATGGCCTTCGCGATCTGCTCACGATTTCCGCACTTGTTTCGTCAAAAAAGCACTGTGAGCCAGGCGTATAATCACCTGCAACTATTGCCCTCGCGTCATCTTTCTCATTCCTTGCAAGTCTATCTTGGTGGACTCGTGTGCAGGCCGACCACGACTCTCAACGACTTCTCATCCCGCGCTGAATCTTGTCCACTTCCTTTCCAATATGCACCGGTAGAGGAGGTTGAGAGACTTGAAGGGTACCGGCCTGGGGGATATCACCCTTTAATGATAGGGGACCAATCCCAGTTGGCTTTGTTTGGTGCCCAGTGACCTCCACCATTTAGGGCGGCAGCCCACTCTAAGGCTCGTAGTGACTACCAATCAGAGCGATTTCTTCCTGAAACTGTCCTGGACTTGAAGCCTGCTGTACAGCACTGCGAGTCCAAGGAGTATAATTCAGTACATGGTGTATTGGTAGGAATTAAACCAGTGCTTTATCAGAATGCCATGTTTGCTATGCTAGAGATTCTTGAATTTTCGAGCAGTCAAAATATCCTAAACCGAGCTGTATACGTGCATGCGTCTCCTGCATGGTGGTGGCGTGCTCATAAGGGCTTCAAATGGCTATGGAACCTAAGCCAAATAATTTCTCATTTCACTAGGCGTATGAATTGATATACAGACCGACCGAATGGTGTGCAAACATTGCCCTGTCTGGACAGATCAAGCATACTAATTAATAGTCTGAAGATCCATAGCTTTAATCAAGTCGGAAATAATCTTTTTTGGTTAGCGTATTCCACATCAACAAAGAAGAGAACTAAAACTCACCACTCCGACATAAGTATCAATATTTCCACCAACGCTCTGGAGCTTGTTGTCGATCGGATCCTCACCGTAGAAGATCATGTCCTTGGTACCTGCAGCCGTATTTAACTCCTTGAGAGACTGTGCTGCCGAATCATCGTTACCCACGCGGCAGAGACAGAACAAGACAGCGGGTCCAGTCTTGTTCACACTGTTAAGCTGTGACTTGAAGTTGTTGACCTGCGCGCTAAATTCAGGTACGCTGCTCCCGAGCTGAGAGGATGTTAGTAACTCGCGCACTAATATTGAAAGCAGAAGAACAGAAAAGAGAGACATACATCTCCATCAGTAATAATGACCACGATAGTGGGGTTCAGTTTCTTTTCTATCGCAGCAGTAGCCAATGGGTCCAGGATTTTTCTTTTCAGTGGTCCGGCAACATTCGCACCAGTCTCAAACGTCATGTCCGAGACGATGCCAATCAGATCATTCTCAGTAGTCACATTATCAAACTCTGATCCTTCGAAAGAACGGATCGAGAACTTGTTGTCGGGGTTGAGCGTCTTGGCAGCCTTGTACAGACCCTTGATGGTATCTTTGGTCGTCGGGATACGGGAAGTTTCACTCGTCATGGAGCCGCTGTCATCTGTTTATTTATCAGTAACATGCACCTCATATGTAAGGTTGACAGTTTGTCTTGGGAATGGGGAGGTATGACCGTAGAGAATGGTGAAGTCGTAGAAGGCTAGCTGGGCTGCCTTGGGAATCTCCTCTGCTGGGATGTTGGACTTGGCTGCAATGCCCTGGATGTTCGTGGCTGCCTGGCTAGTAATTTCTTGGATCTTGTCCTCAGAGAATTGAGGAAAGCCAGCTAGGTTCTTGGTAGCGAACTCGTTGAGCTGCTTCTTGGTCTCGACCTCGGCCGGAGGAGTCTCAGGCTCGGCGGGGACAGGCTCAGGTTCGGGGGCAGATTCAGGGACAGATTCGGGGACAGGCTCGGGTGTAGTTTCAGACGGCGCGGTGCTGACTTTGCCGACGTTATCAATCACCGGCATGCTGACATCTTGAATGTTCTAATACGTGGAGAGAAGATTGATTAATGTATAATCCCTTCTGTTAAAGAGTAGAAGGGAATACCTTTCCAGTCAGCGCAGCCAGCTCGGGCACAAAGTCCGACAGAATCTGATCCGCAACTTTGCCTGCAAAGAGGGTGAGAGCGCCCTGGAGCTCAAACCGACTGAGCCCAGAAAGGGGGCCATTGGTGAACGACTCAATCTCTTTGCGATATCTCTCGTACTTGCATCCTCCGAGGGTAGAGCTCAAGATGAGGAGGAACTGCTCCATGATAGTGTTTTCACTTATCAGATGGGAGACTACCTGGACTCCCACCGGGACCCGCAGGTTGAAAGTAAGGAGGTTGTCCATGCTGGAATCAGATATTGAGTAGGTGTCGCGATTGGAGTAATGTTTCGACTGAAAACCAACTGCTGTCTCGGTTTCTTTCGGGGTGCCTTAAATATATGAGTTATCTAGCACGCTAGCCCGACAAAGTCATTACCATGTTGATTTTCGTATATCCACATCAGGACAGGTTCATACTAACCCACGGAGATACCGAGACAGATTCCAGCACCTGCTGTTTATCACACAGTGCTAATGCCTCTAGCGTCTTGCGCTGATTGGAAAAATTGCAGGGACAAGCTGTCTATGGCCCTCCTTCCAATGATAGCACCTGCGAGCGCCGGAGGCATGCGTGTCTTCTCCGTAAGTTCAGCCTAGATTTGATGTTTGTCGCAGAATGCACCTATGTACGCTCGAGAACCAGTATTTTACTCCGTGGCTGGCTGAGCGGCGGTTCGTCCGGAACTGGGCCAGGCGATAGACAAAGTTACGGGAAGTATAAAGTGGAGCTTGTCCCCGCAAGATGTCTAGGCCTTAAAGCCCGAGACCCCACAAGAGTGCAGACCAATCACTTAGCTACACGACCTATAGCTTGGAACTACTGTACTACATGGACGTTTTGCATGTATACCGTAAACGGTAACATGTATTGGAAAACAAGGATTGACTTTTCTAGCGATCCTGCAGGAATAAATATCTGTAATTGTAGCTATTCTGGTCTCTTTTCTATGTCAAACTCCACTTAATCTGTTTATCGTCGTTGCTCCATTACGTCCTTCGTCACTTTTCCTATTCGACCAACTAGACTTCCGAACATACGCCACTTCAAAGTCTCCCTAGGCCCCAACCCTAGGGAGACTGCCACAAATGGCACAGAATCGCTGTCAGTGCATAACGACGCAATTAGCATGATCTACGGACATCTTGATATAGTCGGCCAGAGCGTGTTTGGTAGCGGTGGCAAACCCGTCATCACAAACCCACTAATAACAGTCAATGGAGTATCTATGACCTTGTAGCCATATAGCCATCTGTCCTCGTGCCGCTGTTAGGGTTGTTGGCTGCATGGACTTGGGTCCATTTGCTGCCGGATTGCAGCCAGGTATTTCGATGATACTCGTAGTGTATGCCTCCCAGTTTCCTCGATCGTCCAATCAACGTGGGGAAAACCGTAGCGAGGAAGTGGCCAGACGCCGGTTGAGCCGGTCTGCTTCGAAGCGTGTGCTTTTTTTTCGGACAGACAACAATGACTGTCGGAGAAAGTGGCGCCGATGCAGTAGGAGTCTGCCGCACACTGAGCAGCGCAGTAAGAGACGAGAAGGGTTTAGGATGACATGCCACCGCATCCGCAAGAAGTGATTATAGTTCAGCTTGAATTCCATCCCACGGATTGTCTCCGCATTGCGGTGGAGATGTGCGCAGTAGCCGTCATTTTTTCTCGGCGACGAGCCAAGGGGTTCTGGGAAAATGGAGCCCGGAACTGTTCGACAGTGCCTAATGTCGTAGCAAAGTACCTGTCTTGTCATGATAAGAGACCATCTTGCAAGCCTGCTCTTTCGAAGATTTCTCGGCACAGTTCTTCGGGGTTTTGGTATTGCTGATTGAGCTGATGGTCATTGTACAGGAGCCTTTTTTGCAAAGATAAATGTAGCCTCTACCACTGCATCTTCGAATTGAGCCGTCGATTGACGGACAGACCTTGTTCGACTCGGTCTATGTGGAGAAGCTCTTATGCACTGCAGTTGACGTTTCTGCAGCTGAGAAAGGAAAAGTTCGACCGTCCAAGGATGAGTGGGGTAAGTGAGGTAAATGACCAAATGTGAGACACGCAAGCCCCCATAAAGCCTCCGGGGTCTAACGTCCAGCCAGCCATCCTAATTACCATTGAAGATACGTGGATCCGAACGCCAACGGAGATAGCCGCAGCCAGTGATATTGCTAGATTTCGATCGGCTGCAGTTCCGATCCCACGGGTTTGCTTGGTCCCGGGCTCCGGGGTACAGATGCACTTCTTCATCTTGTCCTTTTGATGACAGCATTAGCGGCGGCGGCTCGGCCCACCCGTTATGAAATTGTCGGAATAAAGTAAGACTGGTATCAACTAGTAATGAAGGTGACCAAAGGGAACATAATTGTGTATCGTAGAATAATATTTAACGGATACGTGTAGCCAGAGGGTCTAACCCGAGTAGGTTAGTAGCCATGTAGCTGCAGGTTTGATAGAACCTGCGAGCTCTGCGGAGTAGAGGGGCGACAATGGTACATAGTTTGAACACAATGGTTGTGAGCACAGACTTCAATTGCTGCCTTGTACATAAAGGCACATTTGTTTGGTAGGCATAGAAATATCGACTCACCAGCTTTTTTTAGCGTATTGATGGATAAAGAACCCAAATTTTGTCCCTTGGCTTGACCGGTGGTGTAGCTTGCTGTAAATTTCCAAGTACAGCTGCTTAGTTTGGGTATGATGATTTCTAAGCGAACCCATTTCTGAAGCTGTCATGGTAGCTAAGCCTGCATGCGGACCCCTGTTGTACTGTGACGTGTAAACGAAAACCTGCGAAGACTATCTTGTTTAATCCTGGTTAAGACTACGGTCTATTATAGCGCTAAATCAGGAGGCCTGGATTAGCAATAGCCCGCGAGACCTAACATAATTTACTCGAGCACCCCCTGCACGATATTCGACTATGCCCGGTTGAACTTCATGGATTTGTTCCTTTCATGAGTGCACCGGTGGATATTTACACAACTGATTTACGCGGCTCAAATAGCGTAAATTGACTGAGGTTTCTGTTGAGGAAATTTACAATCAATTCCAGGCCTAGGAGGCTGGGGTTAAGTAGCTAAGGAATTGGGCGGAGCGATGTTACGATGCAGATTCAGCTTAGTGGCACGGGTCTGGTTGTCATATTCATTCCTTGAGATGTTTGGAAGGGGTAATTGACTGTTTTGACGATTAAGAGAGTTTGATGGGCCTATGTTAGGTATAGTAGGAATGAGTCGAGTCTAGTGCGCTTTGAAGGCATCGTGGGTCCGTGTGTGCCGGCAGGCTTAAGGGCCCTCTGTAGCTACGGCTTTCTCTACAATGAGCCCGGAGGTGTGGGGCTTGCATTTCCCTCATAGTCAACTGGTTTTATTTGTGTAATTATAAGCTCCTATCCCAGAGCCTTCTATATTCTCGGCCAGTATTCTAATATCGTTTAGTGTTGGAAAGACGCAAGACGTGGAAGCTTCAGTCGGTCTGGCCCCGCCGCCTGGTCCACGGACAAGCTCCTATGGTATATCACCTGAAGCAAGACAGGCATTTTTCGGTGACCTTCTTGCTCCTCTTTCTCGAGTACTTCCTCCGTTGCAGCAGAATGGGCGCAATGACCCAGTTGCCATGCTTGGTCGAAGCCTTGCAAGTCGAACCAATCAAAAGAAAATGCAAAGAGCTGAGAAGGACATGACGAAAGGCAAGAAGAACAAGAAGCTTAACGCACTAGAAGGAGGGCTTCAATGAGTAAGTTTAAAAAACTGAACATGTCGCAATTTGAGTAACAACCGCTTATAATCATGGCAGCTTATTGTTAGACCAGCCTCTTCAGAAGCACTGGCGTATAGGAGGAACTCAAAAAATGACCAGGCGCAGGCACAGGCCAGACCAGGTAGGGAAACTGAGTATGGCAGATAATTAATGGGCTAGTACCTAAGCTCTCACATATTTTCCAGGTGGTCTGAGGCACGTCATTTATTTGGGTACTTCTGCCACGTCCAGATACGAAGCGACGGAGGTCAACCACCGTGGAAACATTCAGCAAAAGAGCTATGCATAGGAACGAAGGGAAGGAGAGTGTGTAAGAGAGCGATTCATGATCCAAATAGGCTGAGGTTACCCGTACGCCAACTTTGGCTTTCGCACGACAGGTGACTACATTCTATTTTCGGGTACATCGAGTACCTAGATGTCCGGGCTTATACTACCTACTAAACCTTTTGCTTTGGCTATTAAAAAGACAGTTTAGAAAATAGTTTAGAAGACAGTCGAAAGACATTTCAAAAAGGTAGTTCAAAAGACTTCAGAAAGATCTTTTGTAAAAGACAAGTTAAAAGGATACATATCTATATTGTAAAACCGATTCTCTACTCTAGATATCAAAGTTCTAGTGTACCCATTCTCTACTATATCTGAAAATAGAATATTCTGTCGTGCGAAAGCACAGATTAGCGTGCGAGAAGCCTCGGCCTCTTAAATATACAGGATGTAAGATATCTAAGGGGCTGGCATCAATGCTGACAATCGGTGGGCACCTCTGCTCTATCGCGTAGCCTTCCAATACAGTAAGAGCTTTTTTATTCAAGAAATTTAAAACCACTTAAAGTTCACTGTTGGATGTATAGGATCTTGAAGTCATATCACGATTCACCCAATAGGTTCGTTCCATTCGTGGATGTGTAAAGTAGCAAGACCAATTCCCTGTTGACTCGGAAAACAGACAGATGGCTGAAAACAGCCGGGAATAGATTAAGTTCCTGGATAATTATTTTGATTTGCTATGGATCTACTTCGGGCCCATGACACAAGCCACTAGAGGTGCCCTGGACATACCCTGTGAGGGTCGTAAGTATTTTTGAGAATATATATTTGAGCTGATCATCCACTCTTTTGTCCGATCCGAACATAATACCCGCCTTACGCGCTGGGTGACAAGATTGTGTGTGTAGGTTAAATTTTATTTTCGATCTACTAGATTATTCTCTATTTACCTTGGACGCGTAGAGGTATGCTCCCAATGAGAATCTTCCACCAAGATGTTGATAGGAAAGATGGATGCGAGATCCTATATGTCCTGGAAGGCTCAGCCTAGTAGGCGCATCATCATCGACGGGGCGAGCCAACAGACAGAACCTAGGCAGATGATCCTGACAAGCTTAAAAGACATCCGATCTTATCTTCTGTCCTGAATTCACTTCTCTAATGAGCCCAGCTCAGTACATGCAAAGATAGAGACCTGTGTTTTGGACTGACGTACTCCACGTGACTGGTAATACCCCGCTAGATTAGCCATTGTCTTACTCCCTTTCAATGGTCTCAGCCTCACGCTGACACTCACACTCTCCTCATTTTGCGATACCATCTTAAGAAATCACTTCCATCAAAATCTCATTGCTATTCAGACAGGCCAAAATGCTCTCGGATGAAGAAAATCTTCGACAGTTTCTCCAAAAGAACGAGTCGACTCAGTACATCCGTCTTCAATGGATCGACTTCTCTGGTATTCTACGCGCTCGCTTCGTTCCCGTTGCGCGATGCATGCAGATAGCCCAGGGCTTTGATAATTATCTTATTCCGCAAGTGAGCATGATATTTCCTGTCTCGACAAGACCTTCACCGATCGGCAATAATATTGAAACATGGATCTTGCGTCCCCACTGGTCCTCGCTACGCAGTTGCGGGTTCAGGCCGAGTCACGCCTCTGTGATGTGTTTCTTGGAGCACAAGGAAGCTAAAGATACATATGACAAGTGTCCGCGTATGCTATTATCCGGGGCACTCGCGCAGCTTGAGGGAGAATACGACACAAAGGTACTAGTCGGCTTTGAGATTGAGGTCATGCTCCTAGGCCAGAATTACCAGCCCCTCAATCAATTAGACCGACTGAACAGCTATCAGACGACTTCTGGGTTGCGTGGTCAAACGCTGGACATAGTTGAAGAGATTCTCGACTCTTTCAAGAAATCATCCATCAACATACACCACTTCCACACTGAAACTCATGATCAGATAGAATTTGCTCTCAGTCATGAGCCGGCCCTTCAAGCTATCGACTCGCTTATTCTAGCACAGGAAACAATCCGCACAGTCTTCATCAAACACAACATCAAGGCAACAATGGCTCCTAAGCCACTCCTCGACGGGCCGACTAATGGTATCCACCTGCACATGTCCGTTGATAAGCTAGCGCCAACATACACAGATAAATTCCTCGCAGGAATTTTGAAACATATGGGAGCTATTTGTTCTTTTGGAATGGCCAACTTTGACGGCTATGTTCGCACTGTCAAAGACGCGGCCGGTGCGTGGATCGGGTTTGGTACTGAAAACCGCGATCTACCAGTCCGCAAAATAAGTGATCAGCACTGGGAATTCCGTATGATGGATAGCACTTCAAATCCATACTTGTTTACCGGGGCAGTTTTACTGGCTGGCTTGAGCGGAATTCGCGAGAGGGCGGTTCTGATTTGGGAGGATTGTCAGGTTTTCCCGCATTCTCTCGATGAAGGAGGTCGTGTCAAGTACCAAGTTGATAAGAGGATGCCGAGTAGTCTGCAAGAAGCGCTGGAATCACTCAAGGAAGACGCTGATTTTCAGGCGCTAATACCGGAAGGCATGTTGGGCTCTTACATTCCCATTAAAGAGAAAGAAGTCGAGGTGTTTCAGACCATGACAGAGGAGCAGAGGATCCGCAAATTTCTGGAATATTTTTGATGGTGATCGATGTGATGAGTTTACGTTGACTATACAACCTGTTCAATATAAAAGAAATGCGTGTCATGGAGTTATCGCAGTAATCTAACTCTCAATAATCTTCTCAGATTGGAAGCTAATGTGCTCTCTTTGGCAAGCACAAATGTTCAATCATGAAAGGCCACGAGTCGAACCTCTATACTATGGCGTAGGTCGCCAGTCGAATCAGGATTGTGAAACGAAGCATGGAAGCCACCTTTGAAGTTTTAGTCAAGATTCGGCATCACGAATAGTTCGAACAACTTACGAGGCATATCCCCTTCCGAATCAACATTCCGGAAGACGATCAAGTCATTCTCTCTCATATCACTGAGATAGTACCACCGATGCGCCTCGTCATGATG
This sequence comes from Penicillium subrubescens, assembly GCF_028828155.1. Taxonomy (NCBI): domain Eukaryota; kingdom Fungi; phylum Ascomycota; class Eurotiomycetes; order Eurotiales; family Aspergillaceae; genus Penicillium; species Penicillium subrubescens. The sequence continues at coordinate 464,657 of NW_026643164.1, forward strand.
AAGTAGCGAATTCTCTCCCACTCGTTTATAATGGAGAGCATCATTCGTGGTGACATCCTTCTCAGCATTGATAAGGCTGAAGTCAGACAAAGCCAAAGGCCAGTCGTTATTTGGCCCTTTCAAGACGCGCCATACACGAGAGGGAAGTTAGTCAAGAGATAAAAAACAATGCTTGGGTGTATACATACTTGATCAAATCGAATTTCCTGTTCTGATAATATGACGTCTGGTCCGGAAAGATGTCGGCCATCCGCAGAAATGCTCCCCGGGCTGAGAAGTCGGTATGAGCCATTGTCGATGGTTGAGCGAACTCGGCTCGGCGCTCCTCGCCATTGGGAAAAGTCTGATGTCGCTTTCGAACCTTTTCAATCGATCAGCACTCAGCTTAACTAGAGTCAACAAGTTATGCTATACTTGGAAGTCCATGGCTTTAATTTCTTGATACTGCGGAAGGTTGGTTCGCAATATGCCAACAATTTCCTGCATATACTGCTCCATAATCTCGGTTCTCTCGGAAGTAGCATCTTCTGCCTGAAGCGAAGTCTTCGCCTCGATGAAGCAAAATCCGTTCTGATCCAAGGTGAAAGTCTCTTTGGAAGCTCTTGCATCGTGGAAGATGACGGGACGAGTGTCAAAGATGTGATTGGTCATCTTTGCGTCGTCAATCTCATCCACAGGAAAGTCAGTCGCATATGGCTTTTCTGTCTGGTACCGCTTATCTCTCGATAAGAACGTCATATACGATCTGACGTCTTTTGGAACTATCTCTGGAACATTGGATATGGCCATAGCTTCCCAAAAATATGTTTACTATCAAATTTTGAAGTCGAGTTGGGCTGTGTAATTGTTTTGGGTATTCGATGACTCGGGAAGCATGGTAGATTAATTTTATCAGGAAGTGCTCTTGTCATACTTATTCTATACTTCCGCGCTTTGCGACAGAAGCCACCAATGACAAAGTTAGAAATACAGGATCGCGGATCTATTCCCCTATCTAGTTTTGTTTGCGATCAAACTGCATATGCATTAACCCCACGGTTTTCAATCCGGACAATCCTTCTGCACGTAAGCTGCCACAAAAGGCGGAATGGAGCGGGGTAGTAGCATGTGTGTCATTTTCCCGTTGAGGCTCGAAACTTGTACTCTCGCATAAATTTGTAGTGTTTCGCCCCGAAAAATTAACTCAACGTCTTTCCGTGACACCAGCATTTTTATCTTAGACGTAAGTCACTCCAACAGAACTTCGGAACATGCTCTAATGTGCGAGTAACAAAGCTCTATCAACATGCACGATTCCACTGATCAACGTACCCAGCCATGGAAGAAGTGGTATGCTCCTCTTCCCGAAGAGGCTTCCACCGGTCGTATGATTCTTTGGGGAAACAACGGCAATGATAATCTCAACCGCAACGTTTTCGGAACCAGCTCCCCTGCCACTTTTGCCGCCAAGCAACAGATCGAGTCACAGATCGCTGGTAAAGGCAAATAAGTATGACAATACCTTGAGTCTCAGCAGAGTCGACCGAAGTATGAAGATCTCCATTTGGATAATGGCTCTGACGCGCAAGACACATTAAAGGCCCGTCGCTACCGATGATACAATTTTGGAACCTCTTGTTGGAAGATGTAGGCCAGACCAATGTAACTAGCCTTCGAGAGCATTCCCAGAATTTATCCAATTTATAAACTCTCATGATGCTTCAGAATTCTGCAAATGGTAAAAAGGAAGCCGTATGGCAAGCAAATTCCTTTTAGCATGTTTGTCAAAATAGTTCAAGATTACTGCAATGAATTCTTACCAGATAGTCTGCCAGGCCATCTGGGCTGCATATGAGCACGTTAGCGTGGAAAGGAAGTCAATTTCATATTCAATTTCATATTCAAACTAAGTTTCTTAGATCATTTCACTCAACGGATTTCGTGAATTCATTAGGTAGTCGTACGCAGGACCAAATGGCAAGTCCATCCTCATCGAGACCAGAACATGATCCAATGATCAAAATCTTCGTCGTCCAAATCATCAATGCTTTCGACACGGTCTTCGGGGGGAACAATGCTGTTGAAGGTATCCAATGCTGCGTCCAGCTCCTGCTCAGCTTTGGCCTCCTCGCCCATCTTCTTCAGAACATTTCCCTTTTTGTAATGAGCTCTCGCAGCTTCTGGTTTATGATACGCGTCGAGCTTGAAGATCTTGAGGGCTTGGTCGAGTAATGCCCTTCGAGAATTAGCTGGTCCTGTATTTAGATCTGAACAGTGGAACTTACAGTGCTGTTGGACCGTCTCCTGTGCGTGAGAAATGGTCTGATGCCTTAACACATCCGTCGCCTGTTCTGTGGTGGAAATTTCCAACAGAGCGCTTATAATGTTCCAGACATTTGACGTGTAATTTAAAGCTTTCGTCGAGTCGGCCCTGCGCAGCGCGAACATTCCCCCACCCCAAATACAGTTTGCCATTCCTGAAGTCATTAGAACCTGAGCTAAAAAGACGATTCAAACCCACTTACACGAAAGAAGAGCAGTCATCCGGGCCAAGCTCTACATGACGATCCTTCAATGCAGCGTCGAAAATCCGCGAAGCTTCATCGTACTGTCCGAAATAGCCGCGAACAAAGCCCACATTGATCTGAGCCATGGTAGTCTCCTGTGCAGAGGGGTTCTTCAAACCCTGCAGAATAGTGGTCGCTCTTTCAAACTCGATCAGAGCCTCCTCATCTTTCCAATTCATCAGATAGGCACAGCCGAGCTCATTCACCGTGACCCCAAAGTACGAGTCGGCTTTTTTGGCGTCATCATCTAGTAAAACATCCAGTTGCTCCACGCACTTGCTGAAATCAGGCAAAGGATACTCGTGGTCATTGATATGCAACCCGAGCTCTCCTCGGCGATAGTGAAAAGTTGCATCAATCATCTGCAACTCGTAGCTGGGGTTTTCCTCTTTAACTGTATCTCTCAAGAAGCTGAAAAAGGCGAGCATCGTCGGGGAAGCACTGAATCGGGAATCTGCAATGCTAAACCTATACAAATTGTTAGGTTTCTCATGACGTGAGCTACCTCATTCACATACATTAACACATCCAGAGTGAAGTCCATCCGCTTGATTGCAATGGGAAGATCAGCAGCAGCCGGGTCAAAACGATCTCGATACTTGAATAATGATAGTATGTGGGCCCAGAGCTCCGAATTTCGTTGCCAGTCGGTCTGCACATTCCCGAAGCCTTTGAAGACTCTTGGCCACCTAGCACCAAGCATATCTAACACTCTCGAGTATACCTCGTTGAATGTCGCATCGTTCATCTGAGTTCGGACTGTACCTTGTACCAACCGGTGAACACGTAAGGTCTTCTTGTTCCGATTCCTGTAGATCAGCGACCTAGAAAGCAGTTCCGAGCGAGCCTTGGAGTATTCCAATGAAGTTTTGGGGTAACGATCCCAGTCCATGCATGCTGAGTTGTTTTCAAGAAGTGACTCAGGGATACTATCAGGATCGAGAAAGGCGATGACTTCTAGTAAGGCCCTGCCTTCTTTCAAGTCATCCAAGGCCCAGACAGTACCGAGGGTCTGATTGTATCTGCGAAGAGACGCTGACTGTCCTTCTGAGATTCCAAGCATTTGCCTCCGCTCGGAGTCTTTGGAGTACATTTGGAGAAATTCAGTGAAGCTGAGATCCCGAGCTAGGATGACTCCAGCCATTTGAGCAATGGCAAGAGGGTACATTCCAAGGGCGCGAACAACTTCAGGCGCAAGCTTGAGATCATCTTCATCGCTTTCACGGTGAGTGAGTCGAAGAAGAAGAGTTATACCCTCTTCTTCTAAGAGCTCTGGAACAATCGTTCCGGAGTTCCTCAGATAAAGGGAGCTCTTAATCAATGGATCCCGACAGGTAACCAAAACCGAGCCGGCAGCATCCTTCGGCCAAAATTCTTCGAGCGTATCAACGTGGTCCACGTTATCGAAAACGATAAGCCAAGATGCCATTTCTTGTTTGACGTGATTCATATGCTCATATGATCTGAGAGGATTGGCGAGCCATGATAGGAGTGTTTCTCGAATCGCTGGCAAGTTTTGTGCCTCGGAAGGTTTGACGATGCCAAGCTTGAGAGCAATGTCTCTGAAACTATTGAAGAGCTTTGTTTCTTCATCAGCCGCGACCCAGAAGACGGCGTCAAACTCCCGCTCATATCTGTGGACGAACTCATTGGCAATGGAAGTTTTCCCCATTCCCGCTGGTCCACAGAGAGAGTAAACATTCAATGATGGAATTATCTCGCCGAGAGAGCTGGTGGACGAGTCCTCTGGCTCCTGTACCGAGGAAAGAAGGGCTTGCCGAATACTTGCGAGTGTATCCTCCCGGCCAGAAAAGATGGGATCTCTAGGCAATGGAATGAACTTGCAAGGTAAGACAGGGTCGCGCTGTTCCACGGAAAAGTCCTTCAAGGCTGATATGAGATCCGGGTTGAGTTTATCACTACCCGCGGTAGCGTCTTTGGACCATGACCCATTATGTGTTGTAGATCCGATTTCTGACGATCCTATCGTTGAGAGGGGGTTCTGGCCTAAAAAGGATAATCAGTGCAGATTCTACTTTTTCGCACGCAAAATTTTGCGACTTACCGAATGCAGATTTAGGATGAATCATGACGTTTTCGAGGTCTTCTTCATCGCTGCTTTGCTCTCTGACGGTAGACTCATCGAAGATAGAGGGTCTGGCGTCTAATATCCTGTGAGTAGAGTGCTAACAAAGGGGATAATTAACACACATCGTGGAGATTCTTTTGCGATCGCTTTTCTTGTGTCATCCAGTGCTAAATAAATAGACTGGAAGGCCCGGTCGAGTACCTTGCTCCCACCGGACATCATGCAAAGGTCTCGGTGATTGGATTCATCCTCAAAGACAGTTTCTCGATCATGGCCTATTGTTGCTGAATCTCGGGTAACAAACTTTTTGCTTCAGTATCGCCCTGAAGATATGAGAAAACCCAGGAGAAAACTCACTAGAACTTTCTTCCCAATAACTTGCTTGCTCATTCCCTTCTTTTCGCTCACTGTCAAGACATGCTTCTCGTCTTCGGCGAGGATGACTCGGAAAGTCTCGCAATCCACGGCCAGACTTTGAACACATTGCGTATCAAGGGAATTATTTCTCCCCTTCGTGAATTTCTGTAGGATCCATTCGACACCAACCCAGTCTTTCAGTTCGTGAGACAATGAATGCGGACATCCCATGAAGACAAAGCCAGCAATCCTGCGTATCACATTGCGATAGGTTTTCGGACTCTGTTTTGCCAGACATATGGCCTAGATAACCGCAGAATTCAGTCAACGCATCATGACTTTCATAAGACAGACATACCCTTTTCACAATCAATCCGCCTAAGCTGTGGGCGACCAGCAATATTGGAGTATTGATGACCTATTGCAATCAGTCTTGCCTTGGTTTCCAATGGGAAGACGCACAGTATCATCTTCGACGAGGCGGCTCAACTCGCCTAGAAGAGCAGCGCCCTCATCTTCGACATCTCTTCCAGAAAGGACACCATTTGCCGCAAGTTTGTTCGGAAAGGAAAGAATACCGATGTCAGGAGCACTTTTTGCGTCTAGTGTGCCCAACCACAGCTGGCCTTTTGAGTTTGTCCAATGCTCTGGAGGCGTTGTTCCGACTCCACCTACGGCCAGTAGACTATTGTATTCAGTTATCATCCTTTATCCGTGAGTGCGAAATAATTGATGAGAAGGTCGAAACATACAGTGTTCCGACTTTTGGACCGACATGAATCTGTTGCAAACCTCCACTCCGGGTGGCTCTGGTGCTTGACACTGGTTCGGCCATGTTTGCTTCTAGAACCGGTCTTCACTGGTTCCCGGAAAACAGGAAGTATAGATCAAGAAATAACCATCGCCACAACGAAGGTAGTTCTAAATCGCCCTTTTCAATTAGGTTCGCGATGGGGCCTCGAGCGTGCCCCGCCGGCTCGAGCCGCAACTGGTTGCTGACCCGGCAAGGATTCCCTAACAATATCATATGACGCGACATCCCTGTCCATGAATTCTCCAATGGGCAAAGGACACGACGCGACTGGTCAAGGATGCTCTGATAAGAATGTTGTGTGACACGTCCGAGTCCGGTGACCCCGCAGTACCTCCCCTTAACGATGCAGAGCCTCATCTAGCACCTTTCAATAAAGAGGGCTCGCACTTTCAAGGCTGCCTCAAATAGCTATTTGATGACTCGATCCCTTTGACCTCGAGGGTTTGCAGGGTTTGTCGTCTTCTTTGGCCCTGCATGAAGCAGGCCGGGGTTTTCCTGTCAGGACCAGGCCTTGTTCCTTTCCTTTGTGCTTTAGGGCCTTATAGACCCTGTTCTGTTCCCTTCTGCTTCTTCTTCTTCTCCTAGTCGTCTTCGTCTTTATGCTCTAGATAGACCAATTTGACTCAGTCTCCCTCTCTCTCTCCGCTTCCTGTGCCAGCAGTGCCGTGGGCGCTGTCACTATTCATTACGCTATCTTGCAGTAATGAAGGATGGCAAGGATCAAATTCAAAGAGGAGAGGAGTCGTAATGGCCGATATCGGCTAAACCGAAAAAGGAGTAGTTAAGCCGTGTAACTTCTCGCTCACTCGTGGACTTAAAATGTCTCAAAGATTCGTGTACTTTAGCTCAATCTCTTCTGGAAGATCTCCTAAATTAATCGTTCAGAATCTATCCTGACAGTCTACCCATTGCGCCCCATTTAATTTTCTAACACGTTATTAGGAAGAAGACTCAGAAATCTTCATGGGATTTCAGGCTTATCGAATCCTATTGTATGCATCTTTTCGGGTTTCAGCCAGCAAACATGTATGTGAATTGCGCCTTCTCTCCTATTGCCGCTATTTGCCACTGCGAAGCAACAGTAAATGTCTCGTTATACAAATTCTAAACAATATATAATATGAACTTCCAACTTCAAGTTCAACGTCCTTCAACGCCCTCGAGCCACCTATGTATCCTCCTCTTCTGCAAAACCTAAGATTCGCAAGAAGCTCTTCATCTTTCGCTCATCCAAAATGAAAACCGCCATAGTGATAAACATCAACGGTAAAGATACCGCAAAGAATATCCATAAGGATATGGAACCATTTCCCAACTCCCTAAAATTCATACCGAAGAAACCAGCCGTAAATGTAAACGGCAGGTAAACAAAAGCAACGATTGTAAGCTTGGTGACCAACTTTGCCTGCTGAATGGCGCGTTGTGACTCTGCCAGCATGCTTTTGTTACTGATGACTGTCATCCCTTGATTGCATTTCTCATATAGGAGTTCCGCTTGAGAGTGCAAGTCTTGAAATATACTGTGCATTTCAGCCAGGCTGCAATCGGTCATACTTTTTTGATCAGTCGATATAGATCGACGACCATTTTGAAGGATACACGTTTGGTCGTCTGTCAACTGAAGCATGTATGAAGCGGTGCTTAGCTGATCTTGAAGAATGTTTCGAAAGTATAGCAAGTTGGTCAAGGTCGGGTTCTCATCACTGAGTGACAGCCGGTCTGTTTCGTTGAGGATTTTCTCCTTCATCACATTCAGGAGCTGCTTCTGAGAAAAGGCAGCTAGCCTGAACACATCTGACAAAATATGAAAGCGATCTGATTTTGCAAGCGACCAATCTAGACCACGTCCGTAGCCTTCTGGAAAAATAGCAAGGCTTTGTGTGTTTCTTTCTTTGGCCGACCCAGTGTCACTGTCGTTGATGCTGCGGGATTTCAGCGCGCACCTCGTTTTGTATTGAATTATGGGAAGAAGTGTAACTGGCAGCCCTTGTGGTTCATCCCTCAACCATGGGAGAGGTGGCCCTTGGGTGAAGTTGTGTCCTGCGTCTGTACAGGCGATGGCTATAATTTATCATCAGCAAATCTGTGCATTGTTATCGTTATAGGGGTCGAGTCTTACCCATCCAAGTTTTCCCGATTTCGAATATAGAGATCACAATCTCCTGCTCTATGACACAGTGTCTTTCATCGAGTACGTGAAGATCCCGCACAATCGAGACTCCCGTGTCTAGAATCCAAGTACCTCTCAATGCAGCCCGGTATCGATGAAGATCACTGGATGCTTTCGCGCGCAAGGAATCTATCTCTTCCTGAGATGATCGATATCGACGGTTTCTGGATCCGATGGTAAAGATTTTGAAGCGAAACATATTACTCATAACCGACGGTGCGCTGTCAAAATAACAGTCGCTACCTTGTTCCGAGCGATACCTGAGAAACCAGCGAAATAACTCGGGATCTGCATAACAAAAGGCGCCGATCTTCGAGATCCAATTAGGTGAAGGATGACCACGTAAGAATAGAACCTGCGGATGTGATATTTCGATGTTACTCTTTAAAGCCTCTACGCACGGATCGGGCTCAGAAAATCCCTCTGAGCGCCCAGGATTTCGAGTAGTGTCAAACATGGAATGCTTGTCCGAAAGAGACTGCTTGTCGGATGGAGTCTGCTGGCTGGAACTGCTCGGGCTGACGAGCCAAGCAAAATTACTGGATTCATCGCTGGATTTGTGCTCAAGAAATCGTTTCAGCGTCTCATAGATTTCCCCGGGGTACAAGGTCTCAGCGCTGGATTGCTGAGAGTGATGCGCGATGGCTTTGACGTATTCTTCCGCCGTACCTAACATTTTGTCAGTCAGACGATCGCAATATTCAATATCCAAGGCTTACATTTTGGTGTATACGATATTGGCTTGCTTTCTAACGTGGTAGAGGTAGTGCTGATAGTACTCTTCGATCGAAGAGGACGCTGTGGGCTTCTACCGCTCATCTTTGTACATCTCAGCAGTGACAGCCCGGAAGCATAGATGGGCGAAGACAAGGTGATCCGTGAGCAGATATAATTGATGTGCGAGGTGATTGAGTTTTAATCCAAGCCATTACCCGGGCACTAGTGGTGACTTGTTCGCGCCTCGTAAATGAGAGAATGGGGCCGAAGCCTCATTCGCCTCGTTTCTTTTTCAACACGAATTCAGCAGGGCGCAGACAACCCGGGCGGTAGGGTTTTAATTTATTAGCGTCTGTGCCTGGCTATTTGGCCAATTCTGCACAGTTTGTTATGCCCGGGTTTGCATTGTATCTGACAATCTGCTCGCCCCTTATGCTATACATAGGCCTCCACTGCCTCAAAGGCTGCTGACGAATCTCATATCTCTGTTGCTGACATTTCTGTCCCTATTTCTTCTTTATCTCTGCCTGTTATGCAGCTCAATATCATGCTTCAGCAGGTCAGATCTACCGATCCCTACTCGATGCCGGCTGTCGGAGCGGATAGGTAGGGACCAAAAAAGAAAAAGCTTATTCTTTACGTAGGGTTGATAGCATGTATGAAAGCTCGTAAGCCAAACAATCTGGAGGCCTTTCAGAACGTGATGGGTGAAAATCTATTTGCTGTAGAGCGATCTCTGAAGGCAGACGAAGCCAGGTTATATGTGGCTGCCTATGGCAGAGCGATCTAGATTTCATTCCACATTTTCTGACTTGACAGCTGCCGGTATTCACGTTCAGCCATGCAAAAGCAACGACCCTGCGTCACTCGAAGATGGATCAGCATGTCATGCCCCCTGAAACTCTTTGCCTGGAGCTGACGATTTGTGGGGCGCAGTACATTTGCAGTGGGCTGGGGGCTTGGGCGCATGTAACGGCAGCATGATTGGCTCAAGGAAAGATCACAAGAAAAGATTAATTAGTTACATAGTTGGTTATTCTATACAAGCTGACTACATAGCTTGTATTGCATTACACTAAAAAAGAATTAACTATGCTATGCTACTCCTTCAGTGATTGAATAGATAGGGAATCCCAAGTCTAATGAGTCTGAGTAAATGATAGTTGACTATTAAGTTAACTAAAGGTTACTTGACTAATAACTAAAACAGGTAGTTAGTTATGAAAAGTGATATTCACCCAGGTAACTAAGAAATTTCGTGACAGCATTCGAGTCCTCAATGACACTGGCGCGTTCATTGACTTTTCAAAACGGAAGGAGTTCACTTCTCGGCCAAAACAAACATGCCTCCAAACCAACCGTACGCCCGTTTCAGCCGTCGCCCATACTGACGAGCGACCGTAAAGGGCAATTTCCCCCGCGGATGCGGCTCGTGGAATTGGATATTTCTTTCAACATCCAGCCTGGTGGGCTGGAATTGCCAGACAGAGCCATAAAGCTTCATGACCGTAAAACCGACCGACGTCATGGCATGCAAGAAGTCATTCCAAGGAACTTCACCCGGTGTGGAAGTCGCAGCAGGATTGAAGTATATAGTGCGGAAGACCTTGAGAGCGCGCGCATCGACTGGGAAAGAAGGCTGGGGATCGACGGGGTTGGGCTTTGACAGCACTTCGGCTTGCGTTGGTGGTGTGGGTGGGCGTGCTTTTCCACGGGTTTTGAGCTTGGTCTTGGGCTTTTGGATATCAAGCTCTTTCGCTGATGGCGCTGTGTAGAACTTGGAAATTGGTTGATACAATGTGTATGGATCTGATTCGATCGCTTTTTGTTGTGCAGGTACCCCAGGCGACGGCTTCTCTGGCTCGACCCATTCTCGAGTACGTTGTAAGATGCGTGGCTGAGACAAGAGGTTCCGAACTGCACTATCACGCAGATCGCCGGCTTTGGCGATTATGACATGATCGATGGAAACCCAGAAAGCGTCCAGATTTCCTTCGGCTCGGCGCAAGGCGTCCACGGTCTCCCGAGTGCGGCGCTTGTCGACGGGATAGACGAATTTGCCTCCAGTAGGCTGGCCCAAGGTAACGGCCCTGGATGAAATGCTTTTCTCGTGCAGTGCGGCGAAAATTTTGCCCCAGGATTGAGTCCGTTCGGCATATTCTTTCTTCAAAGCTTCATCACGTTCCGCAGCCTCGGCCACGAAGGTCATGGCCCATGGGTGGTAAAGGTTCAACTGGTTCAGACATTGGGAAAGGATGGAGAGATCGCCAACAACTCTGGTGATTTGAGAAGAGAGTAGCTCTCGCGCACGGGGCTCGGATTGAATCAGTCGCTCGGTCTCGTCCACAACCAGAGGCATACCAGCCAGGAACAGAGTTGTGTCGTCCTCCCACAGGGTACGAAGCAGCCAAATCAATTGCACTTCCAGGTCGTTCATCTTGGCGCCAGGCTTTGAGATAACTTTGATCTTCGGAGACTGATGATCGAGCGGCGGCTCACGGACAAACAGTCTTCTTAGGGGTGGTGAGGCCACAGCGGTGTGTCTGAGGGTCCCCAATGGTCCTTTAGCCGCCTGGTCGACGTAGAACCGGAAACGCATTAAGGCCGCCAGGTATTCTTCAGGCAAATCTTTTGAAGGCGATATATCGCCGGCATATTTCTCCTGCATGGCAGCCAGCTTCGTGGCTTGGCTGCTAAGTTCAGAGAAAAGTTCAAGCTCGATGTAGGCGTTCAAGACCACAGAGCCAATGACGCGTGCCCAAAGAACATCGCGCTGGCCATGGCTGAATACTGGATGATCCCTACCCATGGTATCCTTCAACATCTCCTGCCGATGCTCCTGGGCGTCAAGTACAGTTCTCGAAAAGTAATCAGGGTCCTCCCGCAAAGCCCAAAGATGATCCTCTGCAGCAGACGCTCTCGCGGCAAGCAGCGACTCAAGAAGACGAAGATCAAGTTCTGCTGGCAAGCGATAGGGTGCCTCACTGGCCATGATGCTCAGAGATTCAAATCCAGTAACTTCACTTTCAGGCTTGAGTGGTGGTTCTGGTAGAACAGGGAACAAGTCACTTGTCAAATCGGACTCTGGAATGTCATGAAGAAGCTGCAGGCAGCATTGAACGAGAGCATTTAGAAGCCGCTCCTGTACCTCAAGGATCAACAAACCTTCTCCGGGAAGAAATTGTTTCCGTTTGGTCATCCAGTCAAACGCGTCAGGGTGCTCATGCCAACCCACAAGCCTGCCATAATCCCGGGTATTCTCAGTCATACCATTCAGCATCATAATATACTGGTTCAAGAAAACAGGCGCAATTGCTTTGGAGACTTTGCCCAGGTGCATGGCCTCGATGTCGGCGGCAGCAAAATGCGACGGTGGATGGCGGCCTCTGGCGTTCAAAAGCAAAGGCAGTGTCTTGGTATTGAGGAGATCCTCCTGATTCATGAAGGGACACAGAAAAGAGTCTCGGTATTTAGTACCTCTGTCGCGGTCGGCCTCTGATTCCTTCCGGAAAGCCTCGAAGTCGGGGCGATGCATTGCTGGCATGTTCGGCCAGGCATTGAGTAAAATTTTCAGCCTTTGAGGCCGTGTTTTCTTGATCCATCGCTTGCGAATCGTAGCTTCATGGCGCTGTAGAATCTCATGCAGCGTCTCGTAGCTGTTAAATATCTTGGCTGACCTTGCTGTAGCCTCTCGGCGAACGTCTGGAGCCGATTTCATTTCCGGCATAGGCATACTACCACCAGGGCCAGCACCTATGGCTTTAAAGAAAGATGAAGGATCATCCCAATCAATATTATTGACGACATCAGCGGCTTCGTCGGTATAATAAGCATCCGCACCAGGACCGTAAGGGTCGAATTGGTGGTTTGGCCTGAGTTCCATGTCTTCTTCAACAGAGCAGGATTCAGTTGGAAAATCGCAGTTGCGGAACTTCAACAATTTTTAATATATACAAATGGCAAACACTACCAAAATATAAGAAGAGTAGTTGTTGAGTTGAAAAGACGGTGAAAGTGAGGGTCATTGGGGAGTGGCTGATCACATGACCTGTATAATGTATTGTGAGGAATCCATAAATTCTGCCAGCAATTGGCCAATAAGAATGGAAAAATCGTACATCATTGGTTGTTCTTTGCAAACGCAGGCATCTTTGAAGTCTGCAGCCGATTTTTTAAGTGCCAATTATGCATTGGCCCGCCTCTCGCATATCTTACTCTGCAAACCCCAAAAATGTTCACATATCTAGCAGGCTACATCCGCCAAGGCCGATAAGAACATAAACAATAATCATTCACAGCCAGCTTCAGTTCCAAAAAAGTTAAAAACGACGCTGGATATTTGAAAGCAACGAGAGGGTTAAGTAGTTGTTTATAGGCAGATGAAGTGCTAATTAAGCTTATCAGTTACAAAAGTACTGTATATTTCGTCACCAGAATAGAGTAATAGAAGTAGTTCCATGGGTACAATAGAGCAGATTTGGTAACCCTTCCCTATGTTCCATTCTTTTTTGAAATAGAGACACCTTATTGAATTCATCTCGACGTGTCATCCCTTTAGTTCAATCTATGCGCGTATAATAGGCTACGGCAGATGCAGTATCCATGTTCTTTCGACTGGCTTGTTTTGTCTCCCCGCGCTGACGGCCCCCAATGTGGAGCAGCACGCCCCGCCATGTGATTTGACGCTCTGAGCCTCACTCCTCGCCAGCTGGCGCTGAATGCGCTCTTCTCTTCTGCATACGAAGAGTCATGGATCCTGTGACGGCCTTCGGTCTCTTTTCTGGCGCCATCCAGGTCCTGCAAGCCATTGCATCGACCGTTGGTGGCCTGCGCCAGCTGACTGGCAAATTACGAGAGGCCGATTTCACCATCCAATCCCTGATTCAGGAGCTAGCATGCATTCGGACGGCACTCACAAGCCTCAAGGAGTGGCTCCGTATCCACCGCAGTGGCAGCGGTCGCGATGGGCCCAAATTCGATGAGCTTGATCAAGACCTGGCTATTGCCATGGACGGGTGTCGGGTTATTATGGATGTCTTGTCGTACGAGGTCTTTGAGCTGGTCCAGAGCGCTGAAGAGAGCGGGGGCATTAACTTTAAGACCCGCATGAAGATTGTTTGGAATGAGGATACCATGAGAGGGCATCAGGAGAAGTTGCGCGCTCAAGTCCAGGCATTGCAGTTGTTGCTTCAAGTCTGTCAATGGTAGGAATGCACACAATTTTGTTGTTGTCCTTCGAAAACTGACCACATCAGCCATTCATCGACCGAGCAAGTTCGGCTTCTCAGGAAGGCGACAACCCGACAAATTATAGGCAGGGTCGCTGATGATACCGCGACGCTCAGATCTGGTCGGTTAAGTCGCGTAGCGACCGACACGGATGTCATATCGCAGAGCAGCAGTCGGCGGGCCATTAGCGATCGGATCTTTGATTTTGACGCGACTATCATGGATTCGCCGGTCTATCAACGGGCGCTGCAGCAATGGACGACCCCAAGTCTACCTTTGGAGGCGCAGCAATTCCAGCCGCAGTCAAGACAACCGAGTATCAGCGTCACTCAAAGCTCCTTCACCGACGAGGGGTATAGCAGCTATCACTCTGGGGGATATAATACTACAGCATTATCCCCAGACCTTGCTCAACAACAAGAGAACTTACTTGTCTTGCCGAAAAGCCCATCCGCGCCCGTGCATACCAGGAGCGTATCTCAGGCGCAAATTCCTCAGCGACAAAATATCGGTGGAATACGGAGAATCGTATCCGACTCAAAAGCTTTGACCCGAGGGCAGTCATCCGGTTCCAAGCTAGAAAGATTCTCATCCTTCCTTGGACGCATCAATACAAGCAGTCGAAGAAGTCTGAGGGTATCGCCGGTAGGTTCGCAAAGTATACCAACTACACCAAATACCAGGGGGCGTGGACACCGATTACAAGCAAACCTCCACTCAAGTATCGATCTCGCCAAAGACGGTGCATCAGTCTCCCCGCTCATCAAAGCTGCCCAAGCAGGTTCTCGAGACGAAGCGGAACGACTCATTGAGCTTGGCTTTGATATCGAAGAGCGACATGAACGATCAGGCCGGAATGCCCTACTCGTCGCTTCCCACTGCGGTAAAGAGGCTGTGGTCGATCTGCTGATTCAATGTGGTGCTCGACTGGCCGTCACGGATGGATCAGGCGAAACACCCCTCCATTTGGCAGCATCACGAGGCCATTGGGAAGTAATGGAATTGCTGTTGATAGATCGGACTCTCATCGAAACCCCGAATCTCAAAGGCCGTACCGCATTGCGTGTAGCTGCGGACTGTGGACAGCCTGACTCCGTGCAGGTGCTACTTATGCACCATGCTCAGGTGAATGCCCGGGCCGAAAACCAAATGACAGCTCTCCATGCTGCAGCAAAGCGCGGTGACAGCGAGATCGTGCAGCTACTCGTGGCTTATGGTGCTGACGTGGAGGCCAAGGATGGAATGATGATGACGGCGTTACATTACGCTTGCGAGGAAGGCCACCTTGACGCTATAAGGATTCTCCTGGAACATCGAGCGAACATTGAGGCCCAAGGTCGAGACCGCAAAACACCATTGATCTGTGCAGCCGAAGCTGGGCGTGCACAAGCAGTAGATTTCCTGCTCAAACGCAAAGCGTCTTCGCGCAGTATGGACGATAGTGAAATGACCGCCCTCCATTGGGCTGCTTATAATGGGCATGAGGAGACCGTTAGGATCCTAAGCGAAAAGAAAGGGCTGCTGGATATGGTCAACAGTGTAGGTCGAACGGCATTACATCTGGCGGTCATACAATCACAGTTTGCTGTTGTGGAATTCTTGCAACGCAAAGGCGTTCCTCTCGAAACACGTTGCAAAACGGGTCTTACAGCACTTCATTACGCGTGTATGGCAGACAGTTTCGAGATCACAAGGTTGTTGCTCTTGACAGGCGCTGATGTCGAAGCATCGGAGTCCCAACATCAAGAACGGCCTCTACATATTGTTGCCTCTCGGGGTTCCTTGTTCCTGTTAGATTTACTCTGTGAGAAGGGAGCATCTCTAGATGCTCGTAATGGCATGGGTGATAGGCCCGTTTGTGTGGCTAGCCGCTTCGGCCATGTTGAGGTTGTCCAGAGGCTACTCGATCGGGGATCACCACTGTCGCTCAAATTTGGCACCGGATTTCGAGAGGACTCACCTTTGTGTCTGGCTGCTATGGGTGGCCATTTGCATGTAGCCTCGCTGTTATTAGTACGCGGCGCATCTGTCTTGAAGAAGGATGAGGCTGGATGGCAGCCAATGCGCTATGCTGCGTACCATGGCCAGCCAGAGCTCCTCCAGCTGCTATTATCAAGTGGCAAAATACCGGACGCAGATATAGCTGATATCATCAACATGCCAGACACGGTCGGCTTCTCTCCTGGCGTGCCTGAAGATCGGATGCACCAAGTGCAGCAGCTGCTTAACCAAACACTCAGCCGAAACCTCCAACAGCCGAGTATACCAGCTCCATTGAGTCACTTTGGAGTCTCTCAGGGCGGGAGTATGCGTGATTTACTCTCAAGCGCGCACACGCCCCTTCCCGCTCCAGATCTGCCATTTCCATCCGTGTTTGAAGCAGATAGCTCGACTCCCTTTGAGCTTCCAGGAAGTTTAGAACAGGAAATCTCTAGTCCGGCCAGATCTACTGACATCAGTCCATGGACTGCCACCCCGGAATCAAGACAATCCACCGATCAACCGCCCCCTATGGCCAGTGACCGAGTCACGGCGCTATCAAGAGAGTCTAGGGGCTCATCACCCCTCGGACATCAAAACAGAAGACCCAATGGGACAAGGAGTCAAAGTCGATCCCGATCAAAAGACACCCCACTGGTGTCTGCAACATTCACCCCTATAGGATCTTCATCATTTATCTCGCCACCACAACACCAGTCGAGCTCTAATACGCATCGGAACATGGCATACCGGATGAAAAATGAAGTTCCTCCAGGCTTGAGACCTACCTCTAAACCACCACCACCCTCGGACCATCCAACCGAGGCAGAACGAACACCACGAACAATACCCGCGAAACCTCACGCAACATCCCGAGCTGGCTCTCGGGCTCGTACACACAAGCAAGATACTTATGATGACTCTGACTCGGACTCGATTTTCTCTGTATATACAGCGCCTGAAGGTGAGGCTGGACCTGACACTTCTACAAACTTGGATCATCAGGGTGGTGTTGTGGAGCTCGCATAAAGTGATCGCTAGACTCTAGTTTCTCATTTTGCGGCCATCATAATATAATTTAAACACGATTCAGACGCTCTATTAGGATTCTTTGCGTGTAGACGTTTTTTATGATGTTGTTTTCAGGGGTAGTATGAATGTAGAACAAGAGCAAGGTCTTTCTAAACATCTTCCCACAGCTCTTTCTAAATATTTTCCCAGACAGATACTCAAATGCCATTTCACTCTCTTCTATTTAAATTTAAACAAACTACATGAATGCAATCAAAGATGATTCCCGACAGGAACAAAGAACATGTGCTACATCGATTTTTACAGCAGCTCACCTTAAACATCACCAAAAGAGCTCATCGACTTTAGGACATATGACGTCAATGTAGTTTCCAACAAGACTCTGATTGCGGCGCAATATCACTTTAAATTGAGACAATTAGGGTAAAGCCATTAGCCCGCAGGGACACAAGTGGCAATTCTCGGGGCCAAACCATCTAGTCGCCGAATGAGGGCGAACGTTGGTAGCAAGGCGCAGATTGTACTTTAGCGGTCGCCGATCCCTCAGAAATCCTCCCAACCAGCACAAAAGCACTGTCCCCGTATGCCACCCATATCCTTGGCTTACATGGTTAAGCCTTGCAGGTCCGGGACATGAGATTGTTTTTAAGAGATATCGTCTCACTGACTCAGTAGTAATTGATGTTCAGTGGTCCACAACAAAATGCCGACCTACACGAGCTCAGCCTCAAATTCGAATGCCGCGGCGGCGGCCGTTGCAGAAAACCTTAAGAACAATCTCGCCATTTCTCAATTCAGTTTTGACATAATTGTTTGCATTGGGCCTTGGGCTGTGAGATCTGGCTCTCATTAATCCGTCGACGGAATAAATATGATTTGAAGGCTCTACCTATGTGGACCGTCCTGGGTTCTGTCGTTGCGGTTTTCCTGTGAGTGGCTACATCTTCAATCGACTCGGATAAAAAGCAATCGAGAACATTACTAGCTCATGAGTGGCAACAGCTACAAAATATTCGGTCTTCCTTCTGAAGGCCAGAGTATCTCAAAGAACGCCAATTCGTCCAAAGCCTATAGAGACTTTTACTATCCTGGAGCGATCATTGGCTCTCTCTTCCGACATTCGACCATCTGTACGCTATTTTATATCTTTTACACAGTCATTCATGTCTGCCTTCAATTTTTGGAGACTGGAAACAAGCCACCAAGATGAGTTAAAATTCTCCACTGGAACGTCCTTCGGTTTATCGTGATAGCTGCCATCATTGATTGGGCCTTTTATATCCGGCAAATGCTGGCTCAAAAGGCCCGGTCTACGGGTCACTCTATGGGTCAATTGTCAGTACTGCAAATAAATTGCTTGATATGCAGCTAGCAGTCTCGGTTATTCGATGGTTGCCTTCTATGGAAATTTTGGCTTGGGCTATTTATCTGTCTACCAAGACCATCAAGACTCGATCAAAGATAAGGGTGAGTATATAAGGATTCCTTCTCCTTTCAAGCCTTTCACTAACCACCTTCACTCTAAACACCCTCAATATTTCTCCTTTTTGGTAGTGTATTCTTCTTCGCACTAAACATGATGTGGGCCATTTACTATATCTATCTGTTTGCCACCTCAAATGTAGCAGCAACTGCCATCTCCGGCGTGAGCCTCAGCCATACTATCTTCATCTTCCTGATTTATCTCTGAATTCTGCCATTCTGCGCGCGATGGGGTCTGATCTAATGGGAAAACCTAGAGAAAGCCTTAGAACAAATTGCTCAACAAAGCGAAGCACAAAATGCTTCACCATTGCCCTGAGATGGGTGTCAGTAAGAAGCCTTCCTTTGTGGCGGAGACAGACTCACGAATGTTATTGGAGGCAGGCGAGGCAAAACCAATTGTGGAGGCAGATGGGTCAATGCCTGTCATCAAAGCTGATTCGAGAATGGTCAGTAAAGACCAAACAGGACACCCTCCACAATATGAAGCACTTCCTCAGTCGGAAGGATCGACCGAGCGTTGAGCTTTTGATGGCTGCCTATGTCATAAATGCAGCGTTCATGTACAATGAAGTATTAGACTATTCCATACCAACCATATATCATATTATACCCCAATTTTGTGCGCTTTTCAAGACACAACCACAGTACCCAAGATCTAATACATATCTATAAGCTTCATTACATTCTTGATTGATTAATATTACCAGTTGTTCAGTGTTGAAATGGAATTTCAAATGTGTCTAGCCCTCTGGCCAAACTTGAAGAGGGTCTCTTTATCCTTCCTCCAAACATTATACCACATATCAAGCCTTCTAGTACCTCTAAATTGTATATATCACAGGCAATACTAAATTTTTCGGACCTATGGGGTGAGCTCAAAGACATGTGAGGGCATCAGTATAGTACTATCACTTCCGAATTCGATACACTGCCTAATCTGAGGCATCTTATCGAATGTAGAAGTCGTGGCTACCTTTTCGGGGCCCTGAATAGCTGCGAGATTGCCTACAGTCTTTTTTTATAAAATCCTCCCCGACCACCTCCACTTCTTCTTTTCTTCTCCTCTCTCCCTCCCACCACCAAAATTCCTGAAACACGACCACCAACATGTCGTTTTTGTTTGGAGAGCACGTCGTGTCGGTTGACGACGAGTTCTTCTGTCGTCTCTGCCAAGCCCAGTTCTCCTCCTACGACGCCATCTACTCGCACTGCCAAGACAGCCAGCACCATTCTTGGTGCCAGGAGTGTGAGATGGTGTTCCTTGACGAGTGCGAGCTCATGGAACACCTGACGGACGAGGAGTTCCACCACTTCTGTCCGGACTGTGTGAATGGGGTCGATTACCCCGATGCAGAGAGTCTCAGCGCTCATCGTGCGGCGGCACACTTCAAGTGCCAAGAGTGCGGCCTCATCCTGGCCTCGGAGAGGAGCTTGAACACGCACCTCATCTACGAGCATGCCGCTTGCGAGGTCTGCCTCGATGTCTTCTTGGACATGGAAGAGTGCCACCAGGTAAGTTTTATCCTCATTCTTGTATTGATAACTGAAATCAGACTAAAATATAATCATCAGCACATGAGAACCCACCCGTACAGCGAGTACCACTGTCCGCGGTGCGACAACATCGCTGAGACCTTCTCGGCTATCATCCGCCACCTCGAGTCGAGCCGCGATTGTGGACGTCGTATTCAAGTTCTGCGACTCGTCAAGGCAAACCCTCACCTCCGTGATTTCTACATCTACTCTGGCTCTGGCTTCGACTTCTACTGCAAGAGTTGTTTGCTCCGCTGGTCGTCCCTCGGCGAACTTGCTCTGCACCTTGAGAGCACCGACTACTGCAAGTGGCTCCTGGGCCCAGATGAGGCATTCTCCTACTTGCGGGAGCTCCTCGGCCGCCGGCCCGCGCAGGATGAGCGCTCCTCCTCGCCTCCTCCCTGGCTCTCGCCCGACTACGTGATGCACTAGCTGGGCATTCTCAGAATCATACAGCGCAGACGCCTCTTCCACCACGCCATGCGGATTCTCCTCTCCTCTTTCTTCTCTCTCCTTTCTCCTTCCTCTTTTCTCTTTTCTCTCCATTCTTCCTTTATCTCTTCTCCTTTCCTCTCTTCTTTTCTTCTCTTCTCTGACAGCACGGGCTGGGAGATTGTTTTCATGTTTATGGGGGCCAGAATGAGTGGATATGCGGGATCTTTCTATCTTCTTTGTTTTTTTGTTTGAATCTTCACATTTCGTCTCATGTATGTTAGATTAGACCAATCCCGTAATCAAAGAGATGGGCCCCCCCTCCCAATTCCAAGTTCCACATATTCCTCCAGTCATGTAGTCACTGCTGTAGCGGAGATCGCGGGGTGTAGTTGTTGATGAGCAGGGTTGTGATTCGAAGGAGTTAGGGCTAGGAGGTGGCAATTAATGCGTGCATATAAGGAGTGTGGGTCTGTCCAAAGGGCGGTGAGTTGGCGCCGCAAGCATGGCGATGATCGCTGGGCACCGCCTGCCCACTTGAGGCACTTTCATGCCTCAGGCAAACAGCCACCATCAATTTCCACGCTCCACGCACCCAAGCTCCACTCTTCGCTATCTATGCAGGCAGTCCTGCCCTGTCGATCTCATTTTTGCTCAGAACGGTCAGTCAAATTCATCCGATGCATACAGTCTACTAATCTACTGTTTTCATAGGCATGCAAAAACTCTGCCGCCATCTGTATCTTGGCCCTTACTTTCATCGTCACTTTCGATCAAGCTATTGCCCTCAAGATCGCTTCAAGAAAAGGACTCGCATGCCCTTTGATGGCAAACCGCAAAGATGGATAGGTCGAAAATTTTACGATCATTCCCCGAAATGTGTTCACAGCCCGACCAACCATCACAGCGGTGTCGGGTTTACCTCTTATGCGGGAATCAAGTGGCTGCGTCACTCGGGTGTCCGTCCTCATGCTGTTCGCATCAAGCATTACAATCTTGAGCTTCTCCAATTCAATTTGAGTGGCCACTGGACGGAAATTGGTAGAACGACGATACCCAAGTCCTAATTTGACGATACATCTCTTATTCTAGTTGAGCGTAGTAATAGTACTACTATTTTCTAAGTTAGGTGTGCGTAAGCTTGAGACCCCGATAATTGAAAACCAACTTAGTAGTCACCGTCCAAATAGTATCTGTGCTATCAAGAAAGACGATTCGAAAGGCATTTAGAAAGACCTTTCAAGAAGAGATTGTTAGAAGCATGTCTAGTTGGTCGATTTCTCTGGTTTCTAAACTCAGACTTTTGAATAACTATGAGGGTATCCTAATTATAAGATAGTAAAACATTTACAGTGCTGACCCCCAAATAGGTGTGTATCGTGTGTTTAGCAATATTGCATCGTCGCTTTAGCAATTCTCCACTGGACTCTTCAAGTCCAAGAGTAGATATCTACTCGGTGCGCACTTCTGGTACGTCCTACAAGATACTCAATAGTGATTGAGTCTGTGGAAGGCTTAGCCCAGCGGCCGTACAGTTGAAAATCCGGCCGAGGTACATATTCTGAATTACTGCACACATCAGGTATTTAGGCTGCCGATGATTGATTTCCGACTTCAGGAGTCTAGCGTTGATTGACACGATTCGTTAGTGGACGGCTCGCTCTCCCGAGCCCCTGACTATAACCTTAAGGCAAGCCAGAGGGTCTGGATCCGGTTAGACCCTACATAACAAATCGGTCACGGAGCTTTTATGACTTGAGCCGCATACCACTTGGTCGACTACATATTCCTCTTTTGTCATGCTCGGCTCCCATGGAAAATTTCTCTTCGCGATTTGCTTCAGACGCAGCTGAACGCTTTTACTATTCCCAGGTCCACGGTTGCAGCCCTGGGTGCATTGCACAGCACAGTCCTTCTACTCCTGCCTCGCTGCCCTCTCCACAACTTTGATTTTGCGGAGATCATGGGCACATCTGAGTGCTACTGTGCCCTATGTCAGGGGCCTCTGGGGGCTAGGCATGTTGAACTAGGTTCCACCTCACGGGGTCATCTGAACCGGCGGCGCAGAAGGGTCTCTAGACCTCGTCAGGCTAAAGAGGCAGGTCAAGAGTTTGACTTAGTCGCAAGTGATTCAGAGCACGACTCAGATCCATTCTCAGACGATGAAGAAAACGATTTTTATGAGGATTGTAGATTTGACCCTCATCTTGTTTCCGAGGAAAGAACCGAGTGGCTTGACGAGTACCAGGCGCTCGGCTTGAATTTTTGCGCGATTGGGGGCGCTAGGTTTGTTTTGACTTGCTTTACTAAGACAGAGGATGTCTGCTTACTCGAATATTCATGTAGGGCTTTTATCTCTTGTCAAGCGTACGATGATGGTATGGTAAGTCTAACCAACTCTTATGATGGCTTTCTTCGAGCGAAATCTGATACGTGACTAGACTAGGGAAGTGGTCCAACAGGGTGAAGGTAACTGGGCATCGACTGTCTCTACCTTCCGAATACTATGTAGCCTAGCGACGGGACTGACTTGACGAATAGATCCAAACCAGCCACCTGTAGCTGAGAAACATATATTCAATTGGTATGTTGTGTCCTACCAGGTGAATTTGATCTACTTGATCTGTTGATTCCACTGACAAGCTTAGTTATGACTCATGAGAAAAGGACGCTGGGGTCGCATTTCCTTCCATACACAATGTATGGTTGTTCTCGAAAAAGCATACAAATGGTTCTGTGCCCTGCATCGGATAGATGAGGAAAGGTAGGCCATGCCTGGAACAAGTCCAGCTTTGAAGTCTCGTAATTCACAGACAGGATCCTTCTGGGTCTGGGACGATCTTGGGCATAACCGAGTCTGAATTTTACTAACGAATTCCGAGGAACTCGCAGGCTCGATTTGGACGCCCTGTACTATACTTGTAGGGTGAGGTTAATGGCACTACATGAACGTTACTCGCACTACAAACTAGGCCCTTTTCGGTTAACGTCCGCCCCACCACCAAAAGGTACATTTAAGACCTACAGAAATATCGCTGTCTTTATGTGTAGTCATATTCCTCTGGTTCTTATGATAAACAGCCATAATAATTATCGAATAATAGGTAAACATATAGTGACATGCTCGAAGTAAATACTGACCCTAAGAGCGACCGCAAAAAAGGGCTTATTATTCATAGAAATATCTGGACAGAAGCCTTGGTAGACCGTAGTTGTTTTTTTTAGGTGTCGGATGTACCTTTTTGGTGGTGGAAAGTTGCCAAGGCGGGTACTGACCCAAAAAGGTTTAGTATGTAGTGCGAGTAACGTTCATGTAGTGCCATTAACCTCACCCTACAAGTATGCGTCACGGGATGGCAGGTATTTGGAGTTGGACTATGGTGCTATCTCTCCAGACACTACTATGCAAGTTTGGGACTGCCTACCGGGGGAAGAGGTATGAGACAATTTGCCAGTATCCTTGTATACACCACTAATAATTGATAGTTCGCTGTCATCAACCCTTTCGAATCACTGCCGCTCAATTTATTGCTTACCGCAGAGCAGAAAGTTTGCCCATTCCGCAACAGGTTACCTGGAATCGACCCATTTCAGTGCCTTCCTATCGAGATTATACAGATGATCTGCCGCTATTTGCCCAAAGAAGCCTTACGGGCGTTTCTCACAGCATCGCCTACGGTGTATTATCTTACACAAGATCCCGCATTTTGGAAATCACTCTCCATGTCACGCTTGGGCTGCGCTTGGGAGTTGTGGGAAGGCCGGGGTACTGAAGTGCAAGACCGTACACAGACTGATTATCGAAGGATTTACCTTCGCCTTGAAAAGTATACTTCGAAGCCGTTTGGATTGACAGTTCCTATGAGACCTTGGATGAGTATAATGAACCGAAGGCGCATTTGGAATGCTTGTGTTGAGCTTTTGGAATACTATTCCGAGGGCAGGACTCCAGGTGACAATCCCCGGTCTCGAGGACTTCCCGCTTGGATGGAAACCTGGGAACTAAATTTACCTGATAAAACCTCAGACGTGGCTACTTTCTTGGGTACTTTCTATCGACATAGATCGAGCGGTTGAAATGTGACTTGACTCTCCGATAAGGGAACATCTCACAACACTGAATTTCGATCGCTCTCCGCGCTTATTTTTGTCCACA
Source organism: Penicillium subrubescens (assembly GCF_028828155.1). Taxonomy (NCBI): domain Eukaryota; kingdom Fungi; phylum Ascomycota; class Eurotiomycetes; order Eurotiales; family Aspergillaceae; genus Penicillium; species Penicillium subrubescens. The sequence goes on from NW_026643164.1 coordinate 489,197, forward strand.
TCACCTATCCTTTGGGGCTAGCACCCCAGACTATCTGATATGGGCCGGAATAAAAGAGCCACTCCGTATCGCTCGCTATGTAGTTAGTCATTTAGAAATTGGCTGTCAGTGAGTAATCAGTGGCTATGATCACCAAGCAATTTCTAAGCACTTTCACTTAGCGGTGATCACTGATTAATGAGTGATTACATCCATGACTATACTAACCGGATCATCAAGCCTGAGCCTAATCTTAGCCCAAAAAAGCATCCGCCAGCGGACATAATCCTCTACATATAGATGCAAATTCTCTATTTGTGTTAGCCGTTGCAGCGTATACCATGAATTAGGAAAATAAAGGCGAACTTCTTCGAACTACCAGCACAAGAAGCCATCCATGTTCCTAGTCCATCTATTATGATCCCATGGATGTTACTATATGCTGTGCGCCCCATACGTTTATTGTTCCTGATGTCTCGTTTCCGGCCCCCACCCCCAACTTCAAGGCCCAAGCAACTCTCTGCAGGGGTACAACGTGGGTTTCTTATTTCTTATTTTTATTTATAGCATCTATCTTACGGGCCGGCGCGAAAGAAATGAATTTGATATGCTCTTTCTATTCATGGTTAGGTTAGTTATATTGTTATACGCTCGAAAGCAAGATTGGAGTGTGGTGTTTCTATTTAGATCACTCCATCAATGGATCCGGTTGACCGTTGTACTACGGCCGGTCGGCGGGATGAATGAGTAGGTTTCCAATGTACAGAGTATGTAGTCCTTAGTGAACTAGTGACTTTATCCGGCTAGCAGATAACTAAATAACGGTTGTATAGCTTCTCACCCAGTGACCACTAAACTACCAGAACTACGTGGGGCTATTCTTAGAAAGCTGACACCAATTCCCGCCTCAAAATGCCCACAAGATAACGGTTCTACAAAGAACAATAAACTCCGAAACTACGTACAACACCTTACCATTCCACAAGAAAATCAAACCAAATACCCCAAATGGTCCCCGACCATAACTAATTTAACGATTCATCCCATCAGCCCCAATCCCAGTAAGATTCGTAATGAGCCTCAGGCCCAGTCTCAACCTCAAACCCGCACCCGCCGCGCGACCGTCATGTTATTGTCTTCTTCAGCTGAATACCCCACTATCCCCTCGTCGACTCATCGACTAATCAACCACTCACCTAAGCCGGTCCCTGTCCACCACAGGCTGCCAAGGGCCCGGTAACATTTGTCATTGACCATCTTAGGCTAGGGCGTGCTAAGCCGGTAGATAGTGGCTCATGTAGTGGACATTTGTGGCTTTGCCAACGTCTTTGTGGCTAGCAGGGGGGCTTGTTGCTGGAATCGTAGCTGATAACTGGGTGTTGTAGCCTGTGTGTCCTTACGCCCTTACCTCATGCCGTTTGGCTCGTGAAGAGTATGAGTCGGCCCTGACTCAGACATGAACGCCGCGGCGGAGGGGGCCCAATATTATTTTTTTTTGCTGGGTTTCTCAAGCTGCTTTGGGCGGTTTCTAGGCTTTTCGTCTAGAATATTACTTGATTTGGAATTTGGGGGCTCGGGATTTGCTAAGAGATAGTGCGGATTATTGGCGCTGGTGGATGATGAGCTCAGGCAGACATCGCGCTACGATTCAGGTGATGCTGTGTTTGGAATTTTTGGGGGTTCTTTTTTTTCGTCTTTCTTGGAATTGTCAGAAACTAGAAATTGTCGACTACAGGTGGTATTTTGTCTTATTGAAAACTTTTTATAAATAAATTCGTCGATCATGGCGATCAAACTGTTTTTATTTTTCTACATCACAGACCGAAACATCTTTAGATTGCGATCTACTTCAATCTTCATACTTTGATCTATTCAAACACTATTATAAATACATACACCTTGCAGTTCATTGATCAATCACTCCAACTGATTGCCCTCAATTGATAATCTACCACGTGTGATCATCCATTACCTCCATTTATCACAATATCGTCTCTATTCGGACCTCAAGACATCGCCAACACCTTCACAATGGGCCGCGGCGGATACAACGGACCTGCCAACGACGCAGACGAGTCGGACGAGCAACGCTTCACAAACTGAATGCCAGTCCATGTCCAATGAACAGGGTTCAATGACGGACATCATCATCATAACTCCCCACTCAATGCACACAATGGACACGAGCACGAGCACCCAGCAAGGACTGGGACCTGACTTGAAACAACATCGCCACTCCAAATTGCAAGGGATCCACGCGCTCTTCGCTTCCGAATATCCGGGATACGAGATCTCGTATCCCCACGATGCATGGATGCATGGATACGGTGAATATCGACATCACTTGCCGACGCAGAATCTACAACAGTGTTAGTCGCACCATTCAGTGATATACTAGGAGGAGGAACACCGGGGAAATCCACTTGAGGGGAAAACACTCACTTCTCAAAGACCACGCCGAGCACATCTTCAACATCCCCGCTCTCGCCTTGACCGGTAATCTTGGCCAGCATATCGGCGGCAAAGCGCAAGTGCTCGGCGGCGGTCACGATATCGATTTCAACATCGATGGAGGCGGGGTTATGGTCAAGAGAGTCAGAAGTGTTGGAGATAGCAGCCGTTGTCTGGTATAGGAAGTCGTTCAAATGGTCGAGACATTTCTGTAGATTCGAGCTTTGTCGATGTGTGACGCCTAGTGAATCTTCCCAATACGATTTATCATATTGACCACTTTCATCTCCATCCGTACCGAGCGGCGACGCGATCTGCTCGAAAGTCGAGATGAGCCCCCGTAAGAATGCCTGTACATTGCCCGGGTCTGTCTGCTTCAGGCCCTGGTCATCAACAGAAGACAGCGACCCGCGCTGCGCTTCATAACAGGATATAGCAAAGACCCGGTCTGCCGGCACAGCAGGGAAGACATCACGAATAGTCTTCTCTAGAGCTTGCGGCAGCGAATTCCCCCTCTCATCAGCTCGTAACTTGTCGCATTTGTTGACAGCAACAACGAGGCATTTCCCAGCCTCCACACAGTCATTCACGGCGTCCAAGACCTCGGGTTCCACAGACAACCGCACGTCCCCGCCACCATCTTCCAACGAAACAACTACAACAACAACATCAGATTCAAGAGCCCTCTCCCTAGCCCTCCGAATCCCCTCCTTCTCCACAGCACCAATCACAACCGTCCCCGACCCGCCAACCTCTGCACGAATCCCAGCCATATCACCCAGCTTGCAATACCACCCCCCAAGATCAACACCAACATCCACAATATCACGCGTAGTCCCCTCCTCCGTACTAACAATAGCAGCCTCCTTCCCAACAACCCGATTCAACAACGAACTCTTTCCGGCATTCGGCGCACCAAGTAGGGCAACCCGAATTCCACTCCGCAATAACTCACCCTTACTAGCATTCTGCACATGAAATCCAATCTGCACCGCCAGCGCACGCACCTGTCCCGAAACAGATGCAACGAGTTCCTCGGTAGATTCGTCGAAATGCTGGTCCTCGGAGAAATCAATCAACGCCTCCAGCTCGCCGCGCGCATACAGCAGCGTCTGGCGCCAGAGCTCGTACCGCTTTAATAAGGCATCGCTTGCGCCTCGCACAGCCAGACGCCGCTGCTGCTCTGTATCTGCGGAAAGCGTATCGCCTAGGGCTTCGATTTGCGGGAGACCCAGTCGGTCATTCATGAAGGCGCGGCGGGTGAACTCGCCCGGCTCGGCGTACCGGACTACCGCGTCGGATTGATTGGTGCATTCTATAGCAGATAGCACTGCCTTGACAATCGCGGGTCCGCCGTGTATGTGTAGCTCCAGTACATCCTCGCCTGTGACGGTCTTCGGGCCGGGAAAGTAGAGGACTAGGGCGCCTGCGTCTAGGACGGTGTTTGGGGAAGGTGGGTGCGAGGGGTCGTATAATGTGCGTAGTGCCGCAAAGCGTGGTTTCGGCAGGGGTCTGTTAGGACATAGGGACTTGTATATCTAGAGGGGGGGCCGTTATCAGTATACGCGGCGGGAAATGCGGACTCTGCTTGAATGAAGATGCGTACCGAGGCACATGCTGGACCCGATATCCGTACGACAGCAATCGCTGCCCTGCCGGGTGCTGTAGATAGTGCATATATTGTAGAATCTGCATCTAGCATAAAGCGTCTCTGATGAGAAGATGAGAAGCTCCGGATGTTGCTAGGAGGTTGATGATGCGGAGCTTGTGCGGAGATTGGGGCTCGACTCCGGAATGGGCGTTCACCTAGCCCTAGTATAGTTGGGTGTGATTGTTTGCATGATGGGCGGAAGGGAGAAGCCCAACGCAGTACTCGAGGGCGAGAAGCTCGCATGCAGATAGCTGGGCGTTGGTGCAGAGCTACAGGAAGGTTGATCAACCTTGTCGGCGCAGATAATGCGATAACGATTAGGTCACGTGAGTCCATTGTATGTCAAACTTTATGGAAACCCAATTATGGTGGTTGATAGCAATAAGGTGATAATTACGGGATCGAGATTGGTGACTGATGCTACAAATATTTTTAAGCTACTTTTAAGATATCTCGAGGAGACCTAGAAGGATGGTCATCATTACACTCAAACGAAACTCTAAAAGAACTTCTACGATACAAGGCGAAACCACCGGATAGTGAAGTATGAGCATAATCATCTCAAAATTTATCTCTATGTACAACAACACCCCCCAATCCGAAAATACACAAATCTAAGCCATTGACAGTACACACTACCACCACGACCCAGCACTCACTCCCTCCTACATCCCAAATCCCCACCTCAATACAAGATAAATCCCCAAGAAGAGATACATCGGAAAAAAAATACAATTCGATGCCCAACACGTCCAGCCACAGACAGTATACAGACACCGCCGTGGCCAGAGACGCATATGACGCGGCTTTAGAAAGGAGAATTATGTACAAGGAGATATAGAAAGAGAGGAAGAGGAAGGGGAAGGGGATCAGGCGACACAAGCCCCAGCCTAGCATGGCGTAAATCCGAATGCGAATTTGAAAAAAAATGTACCCTCGACCGAACCCAAAAATAGCACACGAAAGGGACGAAAAGGGGGTAATAGAAAAGATGAAATGAGATGAAGAAAGAGGAAGAAGAAAATTCACAATTAACAGGACGATGGTATCATGACACCATGCTTTGCTCATCACGGGTAAGTGAAGTGGGGAGATGGACAGAATAAGAAAAGGACGGGGAAAGAAAGTTCGGAGCCCGGAGGTTGCGGTTGGTAGAGGTGGGAGATTTGAGGTAAAAGAAGGGAGGAGGTGGGATCGGAAGATATTATACAGGTCGAGGGTCGAGGGCTGTGATGAGGTATGTGGGTCTTGGGTGTGCGATGTTGATGCAGGAGACAATGTTAGAGGAGAAAGAAGTAAAGGACATTCCGAGACGGCATCAGGGAGAAATCTATCAGACATTGGATTATGGGTTGGCCGGGCGAGTATGATGAGTGTTTGAATCAAAGTCAGGGGGTAAAAGTCTGATCTCAATCCGATAATTCAATCGGATGGTTGGCAGAGGATCCATCAGCTGTTGGTTCTTGTTCAGACGGGCCATCGTCATGTTGCTCCGAGACAACAATCTCAGGTGGCACGGAGGGCTTCAAATCATCTGGGATCGGGCTCGGGAGCGGGTCATCGCCGCCAGCGACAGAGCCTGCTTGTGATGGTGAAGTCGGTTCCTGGACGGTTGCGAGACCAGCACCTGAACCATCAGCACTATCTTTGCTGCCTGCACCATTCCGTCGTCTCATACGACGTTGACGACGCTCTTCATCAGCGCTTTCTCGTCGGCGACGTTGTCGATCCCCGTTCGCGTCAGAGTTACTCCTCAAGCCTAGAAGCATACTGGCAGCGCGGTCTGCAACGTCCTCGCCTTCCGAGATCTGAGCCTCTTTAGCGCCGTCTTCACCTTCGGCGGGGACAGGCGGGCTCAGAAGGCCATTCTCATCCGTTTGGGCACTGCCATCAGCAGGCTGGTCTGACCCTTCGCCTCCCTCAGCTCCTGAGAGATCGGGCGGCTTCTGACCAGAAGCAACGCGCACTTGATGACGTTCCTTGAGACGGGCACGACGGCGACGATCTCGCACGTCCTTGGTTTGGGGCGCAGCAGCACGCAGCTTCTCGAGTAGCGAGTCCATGGCTCCGCTGGTTGCAGGTGAATTGGGTGATTCGGTGGCAGCACCATTGGCAAGGTTGACATTGATGCGCTTGCGAGCCAGAGAAGCCTCCGTGCGTTTTCTGGACTCTTCCAAGCCGATATTCTTCTCGCGAGATTTCTATAAATGAGACGAATTAGCAATCTGAACACCATCAGGACGGTATCAACTTTTCGACGAACCTTCCATTCCATCAAGAACGAAGCCAACTTCGCAAAGAAGTCTCGCCGAGCATTCTCATCAGCGTTGTCCTCGCCATAGAAGACCATGATATCGTCATACGACTTGACCATCTCATCCAGGTACAGCTGCAACTGCTCAGCCTTGCGACGAGCATCCTTCATACTCCGCTGAACAATCTGGCTGACACGATCCTGAGGGTGGAACTTCTTCGGATCGCTGAGATTACCCGCATCCAAGCTAGCCTGCACATTCTTGATATTGCTGATGTACTTGATGGAATCCGTGCGCAGCTGGTCAACGCTGACCTTCTGCAGGCCGATCACGCCACCAATCTCCTCACTGAAGCCCTCCCATTCGGGGTACTGGTTGCGCACGATACGCTCGACCAGATCGGCAAAGGTAGTCTCGTTCTTGTCGTCCTTGACCATACCCAGACGTGCAAGAGAGCTCAGCTTGAAACCTTGCGCTTGCTTGTTGGCATCGTTCATGAAGTTACCAATGTCAAGAATCAAACCGAGGACATTCATCAGGGAAACCGAGTCACGCAGGGACTCGCTGACCCGGACAACCTCCTGCAGTCGGGTAGAAATGTACTCATACTCGTGCTCGAAGGAGCGCGTCAAAGCAAGAGCTCTCATACGAGCCTTCCAGTAATGATTCAGCTCAAAGGCAGTAGACAGATAAATCTGATCTTCACGAGTGAGTTCAGTCGGATCTTGCTCGCGCTCCGAGCTAGCAGCACCAGGAACAGTCCAATCCCGACTATACGGAGCCATCAACTTGGCAACATTCTCGGGGATCGAGCACATTTCGTCTCTTTGCAAGAAGTCCATCACAACCATATTATCCAAAATCTCCGTGTCACAGTGAATAATCATACGCGTAACATCCTCAGCCGGGAACTGAGAGAATTTGGAAAGGGCGATCTGGAAATTCTTCGACAGATCATTAGAAATAATCTGCTTCTTGTCCTTGCGTTGCTTGGCTGCGGTGCTTGCTCCGAAGATTTTAGTTTCCTTGGCCATGAACAGGCGCTCGACTTCATCAAGGACGCCCTTCTTGGCTAGGTCGGTATACTTCTGCTCCTTCTCTTGTTGAGTCGGTGCATGGGCAGCCCAAACGGTTACCTGTGGAGTATCAACCTTGTCCCAATGCAGAGCCTTGAGTTTCTTCTTAGGTCGGATAGAAGGCATGCCAGTGATCGAAGACGACATATCGTCTTGAACCATATATGTGGGTCTCCAGCCAGCGCCCAAAGGAGCACTGGGAGGCGGAGGAGGAGGAGGAGCAAAGCCACCAGGCGCTCCCGGAGGAGGCGGGGGTGGAAGTCCAATGCCACCGCCAGGGGGAGGCGGCGGAGGGGGGATGCCAATCTTTCCACCAGGAGGGGGAGGTGGTGGAGGAGCGCCGGAGATACCCTTGGCACCACCAGGCGGAGGCGGAGGGGGAATAGCGAGTTTTCCGCCTGGGGGAGGAGGAGGGGGAGGAACAACAGCCGTGGCACCACCAGGCGGGGGGTGGGGGAGGGACAACGAGTTTCCCGCCCGATGGAGGCGGAGGGGGAGGGGGAGGCATTGCTTTTTGATCGGCCTCTGCTTTGTCCTCGGCCTCGGGCACCTCCGCTGTCGGAGTAACATCGCCAACATCTTCAGGCTTGGTAGACTCATCCGCGGCCGCGGCAGCAGCAGCATCCGAATCGTCATCATACTTGGGCACCTTGGAAGCAAGTTCACCAAGCAGACCAGTAGCCTGGGCAGGGTTCATGCGTGGACGCTGGTACTCAATCAAACGAGGCTTCTCGTACACAGCCTCTTCATCCTCATCAACGGGCGACATGGGCAGACCATCGGGGCCCTGGTCCATTTCAGGTACATGGCTGCGCTTCCGGTAGACAGAACCCAGGGAACTAGGATCCAGGTTCCGACGAGTAGACTCGGCGAATTCCTCGCTATAATCGACGTCTCCTTCCATCCTCTCACGGAGCTCGCGGAGACGGTCAGAAGGGCCATGCTGGCCCCAGACCTTGCCCTCCAGCTTGAACTGAGTCTTAGTCCGCTCAAGCTGGCGCTCAAGACGTTCCATGAGGCGCTCACGATCCATAATACCCGGCAATTGAGAAGGATCGGTAGGTTCGGCATCAGATGCATTAGCCTGCTTCCTAGCATTCGACGCAGCGATATCTTGGGCATCACGAAGCATAAGGTACAGCTCACGGGTCTCTAATTCATTGCGCTGCAATTCTTGTGCACGTAACCGCTGGACTTCAGCAACCTCGGCCTTGAAAGTTTCGTTTTGGCGGCCCTGAAGCTCGATAATGCCGGCCTGCTCGTCGATCTGCTTTTGGAGTTTCTTGACTAGACCTTCAGCACCAAGTTCAACCTGGGCTTTCATCTCATCACGCTCCGCAATGGCAGCCTCGGCGATCTGGCGCGCCTCCAGGGCTTCATCATACACTCGCCTCGCCTCGGCATCGGTGTGAAGACGGTCCAACAGGCTCTGCACGGTAAAGTTCAAGCCCTGACGAAGATCTAGATCAGGCAACCTCCGGTCCATAGCAACGTAACTCATCATAGCATCAACAAGTTGGAACATGCGCAGGCCCTCTTCGCCGGCATTCTCTCGAATCAACAGCATATGCTGCATAGCCGAGAGAAAATAGTCATGCGAACGAGTACCCTGAATCTTCATGGCGATAGCATCCGCAATCTGAAGGGGGTCACTCATATCCTTGACCTCGCCCTCGACACTATCCTTCATACTGCTGCCCTCGCGCTGAAGCAGATCCTCATAATCGATAGCCTCATTTTCGCGGAACCGCTCAATCTGCTTGTCAATGACTTCATACTGGAAGCCCTCCATCTTCGTGAGCAGTCGCTTGATACCACATGAGATGAATTGCGCGCGGATATGGCATCGCAGCTGGAGGTCATTCTCGGCACCATCAACAAGCATATTAATCAGGATCATTGTCGAGACGGCGTATTCCATCAACAGATTCTCCATGCCAATGCCACCGCTGCGGTACTCCTCACTGGCACCGACTAGACTGCCCATCTTGCCACGGCCATCAATGGTGACTTCAGTGATACGCATCCATGCATCGAAGCGGCCGGTTTCATTATGGTCATGTTTGACCTTGTCCATAGCCTGGAGGACCTTTTGGTGGCCTTGACCTTCGGCCCAGTGGCACAGGAAGGTGAGAACCTCGCTGACGAGTTTCCGGGTCTGGAGACGAGGGGACGAAAGCGAGTTGACGAGGGCGACCAGAACTCCTTGGTGTTCAAGGGCATCGTCCGCACCATACTTGTTGTTCATGACACCCTTCAAACACTTGGCGATATCATATTCACGATCAAGATCCTTGTCACCCGATGGAGGAGCAGGAACGGGACCAGAAGCTTTGCGGCGATTAATCTTTTGGAGAACATTTGTAAGGGCAACTTGACCCTGAGCTTCGACGAAAGCTTTCACCCAACTGTATTCAAAATGAGCATAACGTCGCGGAAACAGAATAAAGCATGTATCAGTTCAACTCACCTAATCGGCTGCGTCCGTAGACTGACACTCAGACTAGCGAGTTGCTTGGACGTAATTGTATCATCCATGACTTTCTTCACATACCACTCCGGGCTTCCTTCCTCGTCGGCCCGCTCTAGCAGGCCCGAGAGTCCATCATGCCCATGCGTCTGGCGAGCATTCTGTCTCCGTTTCTGCTCGCCTTGCAACTCCGTCAAACGATCCTGGTGAACCAAAGTCCACTTCTTGGAAGCCGGATATGACAACATCTGCCGCTTCGCCTGTTCAGGAAGATTCTGCCACCCACGCTTCTGCATCAACTCCAAGAACAACTGATCCACAACCCGGTCGTCCCTAGGACGGGTCAGGTAGTTATCCGGTGGGCGAGGCACTGCAGCGGGTATGGGCTGGTGCGAGGCTGCGGCGTTTGAAAGGCGACCAGAACTGCTGCTGGGGAAGACGGTATTGCGGTCACTCGAGTGGGAGGGGGTGAGGGTACGGGAGGAGCCGTCTGCGGAGAAATAGTTCGAGCCACGGGTGTTGGAAGAATGCGAGGAGTATAAACTGGTCTGATCAAGTGATGTACGAGAATTGGAAGAGGAGTCTATCGAGTGATTCGCGGCTGAACTACCGGGGCGACCCCATTGTTGGTATCGCGTCCCCCGGTCTCCCGAGGTACTGCTGGTCATGGTCATGCCAGAGGTGTGAGGGGGTGGGCGGGGGCCGGAGGGATGTGAAGCGTATCCATTTGGCGCAGAGGAAGACGTCCAGGTGGGATATTGATGGTAATCACCGCCGGTTTTGCCAAGGTTGTTGGGTGAGGGTTCATGGCGGGAGGAGGAGTCAGGGCGGGACATGCTGTCGATCGGGATAGGTGTTCTCGTGCCGGAGGGCATACTGTCGTAGGGAATAGATGTGATAACACCGGCTGTGGGGGCGAGGCTGGCTGTGTCTATGTCTCCAGTCATATCGACAGATTGGATTGACGAGCGCATTGAGTATCGGGATGATCGGGAACCGGCCACACTGGCAGGCGGCGCCAGGCTGTCGTAGGAACCCCCATACCCATCCGATCGCTCATCAGCCGGCCTCTCCTTGTACAATTTCCTCCCGAAAAAGGACTTCCCAGCGGACGTTTGCCTGGACTTGTCGGCGGGCGGGCCGGTGGGCATTTTGGCGCGGGTTCACTCTCCTCTCACCCTCTGTCGCTCTCTCTCATTCACTCTCGTTATGAGCTGGCAGGATGCAGCATAAAGAAGCCAACAGCCCTCCGTCGCGTGGTGAGAGATGGTGGAAGGAAATTCAAAGGTTGAATCACAGGGTTGTAGCGGGGTCGATCGCTATAGATCTGGAGGTGACAGGCGATAACATTCACAAATTGTCTAAAGTCTGTTTTCGTCCCTCCCTGGCTAAGTTAATTTAGTATACCCGCTTTTGTTGCTACGGCGGAGCCGCCGCGCGCTGGGGGGAGGGTGTGGCAGACAGCGGGCACCCCAAAAACACATGGGAATAAAGAGACTTACCGCACAAAGGAATGAATGACAAGTAAGAAAATCAAATTATGGAAAATATGAAACGATCGGAAAATAGGTGCAATATGCAAGTCCCGGCGAGTCCTGACGCCAGGGTCGATCAAAAGCACGGGCGTTTGGATCCCAAAGCGCCTGATTAGGGGGCTGCCAAACTGGTCCGGAGAAACTCCCCGACCCGGGGAGCACGTGATTATGATAGGAGAGAGAAGTAATGGTCATGTGACTTTGTATCGTTGAGATCGACCTTGCCCATGGGGAAAGCCAACTACGGACATGCTTGTTTCTTCTTAATTGATTTGACAGGTTGTGTGGGGGAACTTTGGACTGGATTGGACTGAACTGGGCTTACAACCCTATTAAACAAGAAAAGAAGAATTTTGATCACTTCAACTTCCGAGGACTCTCTCCTTGTCCTGTCAGGGGCCGAATTCCATTCCCGACTCCAAAGGCCCCCAATCTACAAACCTCCGTGCCGAACAGCCCGACTATAAACAGAACTCACGATCCACCGCTGACAAGCGGATCTAACACGACCACACACGCACTCAGCCAGAGTACCCAACCTCCAGAACTATACATATCAAAATGGGCTCCTCATTGAATTTCGCAAAGGTCCGCTCATACCAACCCCCTTACCCATAACCTCACCAGGCATCCAAACCACAATTCCCCAAAACACTCTTCTTCCCCCTCCAATCCAACTAACACCTCCTCCCCACCGTCTAGACAATCCTAATCCCCGCCTCCATCGCCCTAACAGTCTACCTCCTCTTCTCCCTCCTCATAATCCCCTTCTTCCGACGCTACCACCAACGTTACTCCCAATACCTCCCCATGCACACCATCTCCGCACACACACTCTCGCTCCGCGACCGCACAGCCGACGCAACAATGCGCTTCTTCCTCCCGTCATCATGGCGCCGAGATCGAGATCCGCACGCCGCCGATAACGATAATATCAGCATTGACGAGGAAGAGGGCGAGCTTATGGTGGGCATGGATATGGATGCAAGGAGGAGGGAGGCGTTGGAGCGCAGGCGGGCGCCGGAGGAGGGGAGGTTGAGTCGGGAACTTGAGGAGGGGTTTATGGATGAGAGTGATGAGGAGGAGACTGTTGTGAGGGGGGTTTTGGGGACGAGGCGGTAATGTTGATTTTGATGTTGGTCTTGATGGTTGACGTTGACATGGTGGTGGGGATTGTCATTATGGGATACGGTCATGGGTGGCGTTTTTATTGTTTTGAAGCGTTTCCGAGCATAAGCAGTCAGGATTTTGGGGTCCTTGAATTTATTTAAGTTTTCTTTTGATATGGCTCGACGGTGGCAGAAGATAGTGTCTGCGCTACTACACTCTATCTTCTTTTGATAGATGGTCATGTCCCGCTCATAGAAGAACGAAATATCAGCTTGATCAAATCAGCATTGTACAATTCGAGTATCGACTTTTACAAACTTAGAAAGTGCCAGTAAATCCAGTTCTCTCCTGGTTGCTGCAGAACTCTGTACATACCATCCACTAACTCTGACTCTAATCTGATCTACAAACCCGTCCAGATCGACGCCCCACAATCGAAGATCTAGAAGAAGCGGAGCCCAAACCCTACTCTAAACAAAACAAGAAAAGCAAACAAAGCAAATAGTACAAAAGGATCAAAAAGATCAAAATCACGGATATGAACAGGTCATGTCATTGGTATCGTAGATGCTACATTTTCAAGCATAGCAGTCCCGTCCTCAATCCATCGCTCAAACAAGATAAACAAAAATGTATAAAAAATATTCACAAAAGAAACTCATAAATCCCTCTTCCCTCCTCACAAATAGTTAAATTTATTCCATTCGCCACAAGCCTACTTACGCTGACCGTAAGCCTTGGTAGCATAGTCACCCTTGTGAACAATCAGATCCTGAGGGCGGTAGTCCTCACGACCGGAGAAGTAAGAGTCGAGAATGTTCTTAGTGCCCTCAGCGTAGCGGACCTGAGCATCGATGGAGGTACCAGACATGTGGGGGACCATGGCGTTACCACCGCCCCAGGGGTACTCAGCGTAGCGGAGAGGGTGGTCCTTAGGTGCGGGCTGGGGGAACCAGACATCACCACCGTAGCCGCGGAGGTGGCCAGACTTAAGAGCCTCGGCGACATCCTCCTTGACGACAATAGCGCCACGGGCGGTGTTAACCAACCAAGCGCCGGGCTTCATCTTAGCGATGAGGTCCTTGTTGAAGAGACCGCGGGTCTTCTCGTGCAAGGGGCAGTTAATAGTGACGACATCACACTGGCCGAGCATCTCCTCGAGAGAGTCGACGCGGCGGCAGCCAATCTCCTTCTCAACCTCGGGGGACAGAGGCTGGTAGTCGTAGTAGAGGAGCTCCTTGCAGTCGAAGGGCTTCAGGCGGCGCAGGACGCGCTCGCCGATACGGCCGACGGCGACGGTGCCGACGACCTTGCCCTCGAGGTCGAACTCGTTCTTGGCGACGGCCGCGACATCCCAGTCGCCGTTGCGGATCTGGTCGTGGGCGGGGACGAAGTTGCGGACGAGCACGAGGATGGTCATAACGACGTGCTCGGCGACGGAGACGACGTTGGAGCCGGTGACTTCGGCGACGGTGATGCCGCCGTTGGTCTTGTTGGCGGCGTTCAGGTCGACGTGGTCAGAGCCGATACCAGCGGTGATGGCGAGCTTGAGCTTCTTGGCCTTGGCCAGGCGCTCGGCAGTGAGGTAACCGGGGTGGAAGCTGTGAAGACGGTTGTTAGCTGTAGGCTTTTTTAAGTAGTGATTAATTGGGATGGTTTCACTTACGGAGTGGTGATGATGACCTCAGCATCGACGAGCTCCTTGTCGAAGGTGGAGTCCTCGCCCTCCTTGTCGGAGGTGGTGACCAGAGTGTGGCCAGCATCCTCGAGCCACTTGCGGATGCCGAGCTCGTTCTCGGTAGTACCGAGGAGACGGGGCTGCTGCTTGGCGTGCTCACCACCCTATAGAGAGAGTTAGTATTGATGAAGATCGCAAGGAAGTTTGATCGCTCAATGGCGAGGGAAATCCACTTACGTCGTACAGAACGAGAAGAACCTTGCCCTGAAGGTTGGCAGATGCGGTTAGCGTACGTGTATGGGAAATAGCACCAGACACCTGAGCTCGCGCAAAAGAGCTGGTGGCAAGCGCAGGCTTGGAGCCGGCCAAGATGAACTGAGTGGCAGGCCGTCGCAGTTGACGGGAAAGGGAACGGATAAATACCATTTTGAAGGATGATCAAAAAAAGAAGATTGAAGTGTAGAAATGGGGAATTGATCAAAGCACGAAGCTGTAGACGGAGCAAAAGAAAAGTCAGCGGCACATCCTTTATATATAAGTAACACTGCCAGCTTCTCAAGCCGGTCGCATCGGTTCGATGAAGTCAATGCTCCCGAAACGGCGTTGGAGAAGCGGCGGCTGAAAACTGGGAAGCGGGGGAGTGGGGAACCTGCAGGCCCGTCGAGGCTTGTAGGGGGAGTGTAATAATAAAGCAAGGTTTAGGGGAGTAACCATACCTAAGATAGATGTATCCTTCAAGGGGTAAAAAAGGTTGGAAAGAAGAAGGTTGGAATGATGAGAGAATAAGAAAAGAATAAACTTGACCGGCCAGAAGACCCGTATATATAGACAAAAACAGGGTGGGCAGAAAGGACCCCTCTCAAAAGCCCCTCTTTGAACCGGCCATACCCCCAGCACAACAAGTGAGTGGGATTGGAGAGCGACAGAACCCAAAACGCGTTGTACACCCCCTCAGATCCTAGAATAGTCTGCAGAGCTGTGTGCGGGAGAGGGTTTCCACTGGCTGTGAGCCGGTCGGAGGACGGGTCACGGATGGGGGATTGCACCACTCATCGTGGTGGTTCTTTGGTCTCTCCGCATGAGGGACCACCAAAGAGGGGAGGAGAAACCTTGGGGACGGTTCGTGTTCGTGCAGGCCGAGAACTGGGGGAATCCATGCAGTAGCCTGGCCAGCCAGGTACTCTGGGACCCGGCTTCCCGGACCGATGTCTCTTGGAGTTACTTTGTCGACTCGGATATCGGCTGTTGAGTTTTGTTCTGGTGGTTGATAGTTACAGTATGAAGGATGATAGTGATAGCCACAGCTCGTGCGGGGAATCCCCTTTTCGAGCCTGAGGCCACTATCCGATCTGATTAGCACTGAGCTCCGTCGGGAAATGACCCGTAACCCGCACTATCAGTCCGGCTACAGTACAACTATCAAAATACAGTCATCTTAATTGTTTGTTTCATCAACACGGTACATGCACGTACATCCCCCCCCCCCCTGTTTCCCCGTCTGCCCATCAGCCCAGCAACATGTCCAAGCGTAACCTTCTACTGGAGTAAGTTGGGCTGCTTTACCCTTTTGGGATAGCTCTCCGCAGCGGGGTGCTGACATAATGAGGGGTAATGGGCCAGAATGCGCCCCGCAAACAAGAAAAAAAGTGTCGCCTCGCCCTGCATTGCGCATGGGTAAATGGAGATGGTGGTCCGAGTCAATTCCGAGCGGATCAGACGGATGGTTGAGGTTGAGGTGGTTGGGATGGCACGCTCACTCGGTGATGCTTGGGTTATTGAGATGGTGAAATACTCTTTTCCCTTGTTCGAGCTTACCCTGGGTGATTGAGCAGTGAACTAATCATTTCAGTACAGAGCTCTCCCGTTTTTAAATGATCAAGTCTTACAATGCGAGCGATTGAAACGAATGCATCAAAAATCTCCTCATTTCAGCTATCTATACTACGATCGGCCACAAATACATGACACCGGTGCTATGGAAAGTTGGACACTCCCATTCCGCAATACTGAACGGTCGCAGTCCAGTCAACCCGAGTCGAAGACTCATAACCAACGAGAACAATCATCCACCAAAAAACATCCTATATTGCCAAGTCAGTGAGCTGTCGTCAAGAACAAGGCAAGAACAATATGCAATGAAGCAAAAAATTGGGAAAATTGATCAATCAGAAGGAAGGCAACGGAAATCTCGACACGGTTTTGCGCATTCCGAACAGGTCTGTGAATTTACATCCGAAATATTTCGTCATTTGATCAAGTGGCCGACCGCAATGGGAGCGGATCGGGCCATGAGAAATGCAGGTGCAGGTGCAGGGGTAAAGCAGAGAAGATTTAGGGGAGGAACTTACAGCAACCATAGCAGAGTCGTCGGTGCATTTTACATGACCAACGACTCATTTACCTGTGTCAATTGAGCACAGTTTTTTTTCCTTCGTGTCGTTAGCGCCCAGCCCTCGAAGACGGCTTTGGTCGTCAGACTCGAGGACTCATTGCGCCTTCGGCCACTGTTGGCGTCGGTTGCAAATCCATCACGGGTACCAATCAAGCGAGCCATTGAAAGCAACGTGTACCTTCCAAAGAGAGACTCGACGAAGGCAACAAGCTTTTAAAGACGTCCAGACGAGCACCCCTTTTCAAGCCCTGCTCAGTCGAATCCCCATCCAACTGGTACACATCCTCGAGAGAGATTGTCGCGTCCAGTCAATCAAGTCATGGGCGTACAGCAACAGCGACCACATTAAATCGCCATTGCAGGAAACTCATGAAGTGAACACAACGGATGAGAGTTGGAAACAGAAGGTTGAAAGCTGAAGAAAGGAGAAAAGGTTAGGCGAGGGAAATTTTGCCAGTGGGGCCAAGCCCTAACAAGTGACCCGGAACCCGGGAGACGTGTTCCGTGTCTGTGCCTGAGGCAGCATATCACCTTTGTGACGGCCTGAGTGCCTTAAACTGAGCACCAACAGGAACAGGAACACGCTGCCGACATTGGCAGTGGCAGTGGCAGTGGCAGTGGCAGTGGTGGATCCATCGTTAAGCTATGAGGGCAAAAACATCTCCAAAAATCTCCTCATCGGAGAAAGGGGAAACCAAAACCAGCACCAGACCAGATTAATCGCTCAGCCAACAAAGCACTGCGCAACAGCCAGAGCGGGTCTCGCAAGTTGGAGAACGGCTGATAGGCCGAGTTTCGGCAGAAACGCGGGAATCGTTCGGCGGCGCTTACCCAAATGCTTGTTATAGACAAAATAGTACAGTATTCCCGCAGGTTGCTAAGAGGAAGAGGGCATGCGTGATGTCCTCTAATAGCTAGCCCTGTAACTACCCCAAAAAATTATACTACACATAGACATACAGTACTAGTAAAGATGGCTGGTGATGTTGGAGTCTGGTACTTAACAAGCTCTCCGCGGATCGGAGGCCCCTCCGCTTCGTGCGGGCAGCTCTAAAATAGCCATATCCACGTAGCTTGTTGGAGAGAAAAGCCTCGTGAGGGGACTATCCGATCACCTGGCACATCAGTCCTCTCTATTTTATTCGATATATAGCCAGCAATCTTCGAGCTGTCACTCTGTGACTTGCGGTTTGTCTGCGACAAGTTCAACACTGCGTCAAGTATAAGTCACGCGTACTGCGCGACGACAACGACATCACAGTTTATTGTCTATGTCCGAGTAGAGTAGAAAGAATTGAACTTATCTACTCATACTTGAACTCCAACCCATATATCACATAATAATGTCGCGAATTGAAAGAGCTGCTCACTTCTTCCTACAGTGGCTGCCCAGCCGAATGGCCCGAGAGCACCGCTAATCTCCGCTCCGAGCGCGTCCTCGGAGATACATCTTTTGATTTACCAATAGCTTCTGCCCAAATGATAATCCCGTGGCGCCGCTCTTCCTAATACTCTTTCCTTTCCACCTCTCCTCCTCGCAATCATCCACTTCAAAATATACCCTCCAAGCCAGGCAAATCAATGAGACCGCGCCCAACAACAATCGCGCAGTCGCTCGCTCGCGACTGGAGCGGACAATTCCACCACCACAGCATCCGCACCAGGTTAACAAGACCACTCTCCACGACGCAATGCCGCGCCAGTCGACTCCGTGCGCGTCTCGATATTCCTCCCCCGTTCCCGGTTACAAAGACCTGTCCCGAGCCGAGCTGCAATTGTCCGCCGACGCCTGAAATGCCCGAGGGTCTGCCTATTGATAATGAGCAAGTGTTGAATGGGACTATGGTGGGCTATGCGCAGCAGCTTGTTGTTTGTACTGGAAAGCGGGACTGGACGAGTCGAATTGAGAATGATGGGAAGGATCGGGGGTGGGGGAATCTTGTAAGGGGGTTGAAGAAGATGATGGGTCGTGGAGGGCCATACCTCGATGTATGTGGACAGATTGCCTACCTCATCACAGCGAAGCATTTACTAATTTTGATTCGTTATGTCTATACAGCCCTTCAACAACATCCTCGTCACAAACTCCTCCCTCAGACCCTCACCCTCCACAAAATCCCAATCAACAGCCTCAGCCCTCCTCTTCCCAGCCTTCAAATACATCCCTTCAATCCCAACCTCAATCGCCCCCTCCTCCTCCACAACCAGCAGCACAACAACAACCCTAAAAACATTCATCCGCGCATTTCTTCTCCCAAAACACCACCACGCAACACAAACCACTCTCCCTCAATCAAAACTAACCGCCCTAACCCGCACCCCAGAACTCCAATCCACCCACTTCCCAGGCACAATCGACATACTCCACTCCCCCACAATCCTAATCTGCGGCCACGGCGGCCGCGACATGCGCTGCGGTCTCATGGCACCAGCCCTAGAAACCGAGTTCCAGCGCGTATTGCGCGGAGTGGGGTTTGATTCTGTCGGTAGCGAGACTGAAGGTGCTGTGGGTGGTGTGGATGGGCCGAATCATGCAAATGTGGGCTTGATTAGCCATGTTGGTGGACACAAGTATGCGGGGAATGTTATAGTTTATATTCCGCCGAAGATGACGGTGCGATCTGGGTCGGGGTCGACGCTGCATCCATTGGCCGGGAAGGGTATTTGGTATGGGCGTGTTGAGCCTAAGCATGTACAGGGTATCGTGGATGAGACTGTGCTTGGAGGGCGGGTTGTGACGGATCATTTCCGGGGTGGGATTGATCGGAATGGGGGTATTTTGAGGTTGTAGAGTTGGTGTAGAATGGCTTATATTGTATTGTACATCTTGTATGAATAGAGACATCACGGCGATAGAGATACATCATGCACGGTAGGACATACAACGTGATCCAGATTTGGGGACTGAATATTAGTTGAACTCAATCTCGTCAAGGTTTCTTTCAGGAAGGTAATACCATAGACCTGCGAAGGCATCGAGTTCTTTGAGCGATACTTAGACTGGGCTCCACAGTTATCACATAGCTAAAATTTGACGAGAATTAGATAAGGACCTTACTAACCCAGAGAAAATTCAACCCCAGAACCAGGTGGTATCTATACCAAAGAATTTCAATCCGCATATATTCGCATATACTACGCAGCACATCATGTACAGCGAATACATGCAAAACCCCGCGCCAAGGCGCGATCCTCATCACCTTCATACTGCCAGACTTTGGATAGAATAACTACCACGACAACAAACAGATCTCAAGCAATCTATCTTTGACAGCCACATATCATCTCGTGCATCTCACCACTGTGGCGTTGACGTTGGCGAAGAAGGCATATCCAGATGAATAAAATCAACCGCCTGCTTAGAAAGCATCGTCGCCACAACGCTGGGCCCCTGGACAGCACTTCTGTGAATCCAGGGCCATCGTCTTCGCCATCGTCTTCTTTCGGTGAAGGTAACTCGGGGATTCAAATCGCGCAAAACTATGGCAATATCACATCGCATTTTCATTCTTCAGGTAATATTCAAGCAGCCACTGTCTTTTTAAAGCACTGAAACCATTCCTAGCTGATTTTGAGGCATCGGAAAATCGAAATTGCATTCAAGCATTGCACGCAACCGATCCTCGCCTTGATAAAAAACGGATCGAGGCAGTCAAAGGTGGATTGCTGGAAGACGCATATAACTGGGTCCTTGGCAATGTCCCGTCCCCGAGGCTATGGCATCAGTCGGGATAAAAGCTGCATTACTTGGAACTCAGAATGCCTTCTATGGTTGCCACCAGAGTACCGACTAGCCCCACTATCTACACCTGTTGTTTCAGAATCAACATTGTGTATTAGTTGTGCTTCAGGACGGGTGCTTTTCTTCGCCTTCGATTCCGCAGTGCTCTCGCAGGCTCTCGCGCCACCAGGCTTCGCGCCGGCGCGGTCTTGATTCTTAGTTTCAAAATAGGAAAATGAGAGTGCCGGTCTACAGAGAGCTCGATCAACGGACCGATCCTGTCATAAACTCTTGCTGCTCTTGCATCAATAAGAACCAGGCCAAAAATACTCAAATTTGGGAATAATTCAATTTCTGGTGACCTTGTTTTAATCGCACCGAGTTAGATAGTGTAGATTTGTTAAGTCGGATACTAGGCTATCCTACCATAAACACTGTCTTTTATTGAAGGAGATTCTAAGTCTAAATGCGGATCTCGCAACCTTGGCTGCACTTAGATATGGCTATTCTTATGAAGAAGTCCCTACTCCCTATTCTTTGTCAGCAGATTGTTGGGTTGGAACACGCAATTAAGGTAGTAATGTGCGGTTTCCAATATCAATATTGCTTACCATCCCCCCTAGTTCCAGCTATATGTTGACCCCAGCCCGGGATGGTTGTACTGAGCCACTTTATCGACCTTTCAGGGAAATTCGCATCCAACTCCGCCAATGGGCATTTCCACACATCCACCACCCGTTGACCCGTTCAATAGATAGACACAAGAAACCACCCAGTCTCCCCAGCTGGGCCCCGAGGGCTAAATTCAAATCGGAGCCTAGCGGAATATGCCAGACTATATCGCATTAACCTCAAACGTGGCATATAACGAGCTGCATGGCCCAGGGGAATTAGAACCCTGTGGAAATCTTCACGATCGAAAACTGGCTGCTCTATATTGCCTTCCTCGTAATCACAGATAATCATCTCCTGGTCTTTGACTTGATCGATTTCGGTCTGGCACTCGGGTGTTGGATGATCAACCCACTGACCTATTGAGCGAGGTTTTAAGTAAAACCATGGGAGTAAGGTAGTCCGTTCGACTAGAAATTGGATCATAAATAGAAGGGGCAGAGTCGAGGGGTTAACAAGGGTTGATGGACGTACCTGATGGAAGTATCAGGAATACCCCAGTCAGCTCTACCAATTCCAATGAAGGCTAGTAAAAAGATTCCGAAGTCGGCAGAAGATTTATCTCCGCATCTAATGGAAACAGGAAGTCTGATGCGAGCGATAGCTGATGAATCTTTAGTTCTCTGAGTGGAAGACTCAAATGGCGAAAGTTATGAGAAAGAAAGTTGTTATCCGAAAGGAGAACATTCAATCCAAGCATCATTTCTTTCCAAGGGCTTTCCATCTACTTAGAGAAACTAAATGCCCCACCCCTTGGTGGTTAGATGACAGGAATCCTGGAGGCATTAGCGTTAGCCGACTTTCCAGAATATGGTGGGAAGGGGCGTGGTACAACGCGAGGGATAACAAGTGATCAACGTACGGCTATATGAGATAAAACATTTTACAAATCATTGTGAGACCCGTAACGATTCAGATGTAGGGATGCCTGATACCTGATTTGATTGATGCCTGCAGCCGTAGGCATCCTACTCATTTTCAGATCTCGTCTCACTATCTTTTCCCTCTTTCCTTTCGTCGAATTCTGCGACGTTGATTGATTCTCTTTTTTCTGTACTAAGTGTGATAGGATGATTGATGATCTTAATGTATTTTTATGTGCTAATGAAGCCTCTGTATTCACAAATAAGGATAGGGAAAACCAGATAAAATTATCTGTCAAAAACCTAACCCGAGGCCATGAATCTGAATGTGGCTTGACCGAATAAATCTGCTGCAGAAACCGTGTTAAATCCAGTATTTGGACCTTTACCCGAGCTAGCTGATACATTCAGTGGGCCATGCTCAACTCGGCCTTCAAACCCAACCCTGGTGTTTTGTTAGTCAATGACAATGCGGAATGGGATTGGGTATATCGTACAGGGAGAACACCGGAGAGCCCGCAGAACCCAGAAAGAAGGCCTCCAGCAGCAGCGAGTGCACCTCCTCGGTTGTACTTGGCGGCATTGTTCTCCAAACACTTCCAGGTCGAACATGCCATCTTGGTTCCTTCATGGCCATTGTTGATCTGGTCCAGGAGACCGTCAATGCAGCTATGCCACGCCGCAGCCTCCGCAGGACCGTACTTGTTCTGGGTAGGAGGAGGACCACTGACGCCGTATTGGGGGTACTGCTGGGGCTGCTGGCCCTGGTAGCCCTGATAGCCCTGGTATTGCGCGGGGTCCTGGTAGCCTTGTTGCTGCTGGTAGCCATAGTTCTGGGCGGCGGCGGCAGTGGCCATGACAGCGATGGTGGCAACAGAGAACTTCATGATGAACAATCTATTATATGACAGAAGTTAAGCACCAGCTGAGATAGATTGACGATAACAATATACATACTGTTGGTGTTTGTGTGGAAGCTTTGAAATGCTGGAATCTTTGGAACTGAATCGTGAGGACTGGAGAAAAGATGTCTCTGGGGTTGGAGGAGGCGTATTTATAAGTTTTCTTGGTAAGCCGGCTCACACGACTAGAACTTCGTCGTCAGGAAATCAATGGGACGTAACTTGGACATAGTTGGATTTGTTCCACAAAGATCTCATCAATATTGTGGCACCAGCTGCGCATGCACAACTCAGCCAGCCATCACCGAGGAATTGCCATCATCGTAGCTGTAATGGTAGCGGTGAAGTCGCAAACGACCTGCTCCTGCATCGGTAATATTGGATGATCTCTGCAAATTATCAGAGCAAAAGGATGTATTTGCTATCCGATGCATGAGCCGTAAATGCCTCATATGTTAGCAGATGCCTTTGACTTCGAGGTCATGCATAGCTTGCGCCGACTGATATTGAAGGTATGCTCTCCGCTACATTTGTGTCTATCGCCCTGCATATCGTATACGTGGATCCCTATTTCGGAAGTCGTAAAAGTCAATAGTAACGAACTGTGTAACACCTGATCCATACCGTCGGCTGGTGATATGGCATTCAATATCATTCGAAATTCGAGCTGCTGGATCAACGCGTAATTTGTTTGCTGGGCGGGTCACTAGCTATCTCAGCCAGTGATTCGGTCTCTCTAGTCCCTACATCATCATCATCATCATCATCATCATCATCGTCTATCTTTTTCTTCTCTCTTTCCTCCTCAAAACTTCCTCACTAGCTTAGAGCTTGTAACGGTTTAACTAAATAACCCCCTGGGCCTTGAGTTCCGCTTATAGCCATTCTTTTTCCTAGGCAAAGAGAGAAACAAACAGGGATGTTGACATATGACTATAATTAATGCCTATGTCCAGTATGACCAACAATATTACGGCCAGTCTGCATGTCTAATGATTCATTGGACACCACGAACGGCTATCTCAGACCAGGCTGGCTGAGCATTGAGTTATGCATTTTTGCAGAAATGCAGCTGCTTGCATCCTTAATACTGTCTGCGTTCTTGTGTGACGGAAAGCCCCGTTCCTCATTGGTCTCGTTTGAGCTGCAAGCCCCGGCCCGCCAGCGCGGGCCGTGCCACCAGTATGTCGGGGTAGCAACGATCTACACACACCTGCAGTTTGACAGATCCCCAGATTCTGACTATTATTGTTTCTCAATCAATAAG
The DNA here is from genome assembly GCF_028828155.1 of Penicillium subrubescens. NCBI lineage: Eukaryota > Fungi > Ascomycota > Eurotiomycetes > Eurotiales > Aspergillaceae > Penicillium > Penicillium subrubescens. Next base: position 513,219 of record NW_026643164.1, read on the forward strand.
TAAGCATCCCCGAGCTTCTCCGAGGAGAGAACCTAGGTGAAGACCTGGGAAGCCAGGGATGCTCAGGCTATATGGTCCAAGGCCCTTTTTGCACGAGTGAGGTGACACAGCCGCCATGGACGATCATCCACCTATGCCCTAGGTTTCACTCCTGCATCCTGTGTCACTGCAGAACTGATGATTGGTCTTTTTCTCTCTAATGTTTATTTTTTTGGCTCTCAAACCGCAGGTCCCCCAGATTGCCTGTGAGGGATCAGCTCTAGGAGGCAAAAGGAGAAGGCTCAGATCATCACAAGGCATGACTTGATGCGCATCACCAGTGAACTGTCCATTCTCCAGTTGACTCCCAAGAAAACATCAAAGGGTTGAGCTGCCCCCAAGGATACTTGGTTGTGCGACCTCAGGTACTCTTCACCGGATCTTCGCAGATTTAAAATACATATAGGTACACTGTTTCCCACGCCAATAAGCCCAGCCACCACAGGTAAACTTCATTCTTTGGATCCGTTCCTAGTGACTCGTGGTGATCATGATCAGATTACACGCGGGATGCGTCTTCCTTCTCGCCTTTTCTTTCACCCAAGCCCAAAACATTGGCGCTGACCGCACAGTGGCCCAGAAGTATACTCTCGACGATATCGTGCCGAGTACCGACCAGGCCTCTGGACATGTCAAGTGCTGCCCTATAGGCACTGAGTTTGATGGCCAGGGATGTATTCTCGGGGTCCCTATTTGCCCTAAAGGCAGCACTAGCGATGGTGACAAATGTGTCTCACACTTCAAACCTTTCTGTCACCCTGGGTACGACTACCAAAATGGGCTTTGCATCACCATCAAGCCTCCAACCTGCGAGCACGGCACCATCTTGAAGGGCGGTCACTGTGTTCTTGAAGGCACCGCAGACTGTGGTCCTGGATACCTCCTACAGGGCAATCTTTGCATCTCACAAAAGCCTCCCAGCTGCCCTGACGGTGAACACTTTAATGGCAACGCCTGTGCTTCAGTCTTAGTGCCAAAATGCCGAGATGGAGCTAAGCTTGAGAATGGCTTGTGCATCGATAGCAAGCCTCCACTTTGTCCCCAAGGATCCTCTTTCGACAAGGCCAATTCTCGGTGCATTTCAGAGTTACCTCCTCGCTGCCCAGACAGTACCATTCTTCGCAACAACCAATGCATATCAAGCAATCCTCCAAGCTGCCGCGATGGCAGTGTGTTTAATCCTAAAACAAAATCTTGTATCATCCCCGACAAGCCTAGCTGCCCCGTTGGAACCCAGCTAGACAACAAGAAGTGTGTCTTTACCGGCGAGATTCAATGCCCAGCAGGTACATCTTTGTCGATTGACCAGACTCAGGGTACTTCTCGCTGCTGTCCAATTTCTATGACATGGGACGGACAGGCATGCATTACAAAGCCGATTAATGGCCGATGCCCGGATGGCAGCCCTCCGATTAATAATCGCTGCGAGAAATATTCCAACCCTCAGCCAATCTGTCCTCCCAGCTACAAGCTTGAGAATAGTCGCTGTGTCTCGCAAGTGCCTCCTAGCTGCCCCCAGGGGTCCTACCTAGAGGGCAACGAATGCACCCTTGTTCAGAAGCCGGAGTGCTCTAAAGGTCTGGTTCTTATCGGTGCTGACTGTGTTTTCTTGGGCCCTGCTCTTTGCCCACCGAATACCAAGCTAGAAGGCAATGGGTGCATCACTTATATTCAACCCGCTTGTGACGAGTCTGCGATATGGGATGGAAAGCGCTGTGTTGTCAGCGGTCTCGCATATTGCGAGCATGGGGTCCAGCATGGTGACGATTGCGTTACTGGAAGCCAGCCTCAATGCAAGGATGGTGCGGCATTTGACGGCAAACAATGCGTCTCCAATATCGTCCCCCAGTGTCAACCAGGATCTGTTCTCAATGGCGACGGCTTATGTCTAACTAACACCCCTCCCCAATGCCCTCCTGAAACCAAATTATACAATGGAAATTGTGTATACGGAGTTCCAGGTTGTCCTCTCGGACAAATATTTGTGAACGGACGCTGTGAGACCTCTGCACAGCCCCAGTGCCCTGAGAAATTCCATTGGAAGGACGGGAAATGCACTCGCGTTGTTGAAGAGCATTGTGAGCCAGGATATGTCCTCAAAGATGGCCAGTGTATCTCCACCGCAAAACCTGACTGTGGAGACCTTTTGTTTAACGGCAAAGCCTGCGTTGCTAAGACGCCATCTTGCCCTGAAGGAACCTACCTTGAGGATAGCCGATGCTATACTACCGTTGATCCTCGGTGCCCGCAGGGATTCAAATTCGACGGCAAGAAGTGTGGTGCAGAGCAGATTCCCCAATGCCCACCTGATACTGTATTCGACAAGTCTAGCCAGGATTGTGTCTCCATCAAGAAGCCCACCTGTCCCAAGAACACCGTTTTCAACGGTAAGCACTGTGCCATCACCACTGGAGACTGCATGGAATTCCAGTTCTGCCCCACCGAATCGTACGGAAAGGGATGTCATCGCACTCTGAACGGGGTTGTCTGTGAGGGATCGCCATCTCAGGTACCCCCATTCCAGGGTAGAATTGGGGGAAATCCTCCACCAGTGTATGGTACTATTCCAGACAATTTCAACCGACAGGCCCCAGTTTATGGTTCTCCCAGCCAAGGCAATCAGCCACCCTATAACCAGCAGCGGTTGCCATATGGCTCTGGACGTCCACCTGGTTGGGTTGAAGACCCCCGGCTTGCAGCTGATGGAGTTTAAGCGTGCCTACGTATGATGAATCTGGCAAGGAAGGCACTGGTGGGAACTTTTCCAGCTGACGCATGACTAAGATTGCCTTGATTGTGAGCAGCATATGCTGTTGAACTGTCTACTTAGCAGCGGAATCAGTAACTCAGTGGCGGGTTAACTGATTTGATCTTGAGGTTGATATTCCCTTTGTTTTTTCGGGCTTATTTTCACGATCGAAAAAGACTGTCCTTACCTGTATTTTCCTCTCTCGCTACTCTGCTCCTTGAAGCCTTGCGGTTTCTCTATCTACGTATATTAGGTAGCATCTTCAAAAAAAAAAATCGATACTACATGACGCCAGCTATGGACATTAATCACGGGTAGCGATGAGTATCGGCTTCTCTGCCAAGTATCCGATGAGGTTATTATTTACACACCAGAATAGCACCGCATGGGAAGAAAAGCCCGAATTGACGGAATGCTCTATTACATGAAGTGAAAAGCAATATACTAACAACTGCTACGATTGAAAGGGCCATCGCTCTTTGCGAGTCCAAAAGCTAAATCTTAATCAATTCCGTGTACAATTTGGTTCCTCTCAATGGAAGCACCCCCTTTTCGCCAAGTTCACACTACACTGTGGATGACTATTATAATCAAAAGCTTATCATGCTTCTTGATTCTGTTCTCGACATCGTACTCATCCAAAGTCCACCCTTTGGCATCAACCCCGCCTGGTTCCTATATTACAGCAACAACCTTACTAAGACAATTGATAGAGATCCAATAGGGATCTCCCTCGAGGGAATCCCCCGGTCGGGATTCTCCTGGAGGTTGATTCCAGGGCCAGTTGATTGCTTTGCTTTGCTTCGGCCTATTTAGGCCTTTTCCTTCTTTGTTTCCTTTCTTCTTTTGCAGAGAGAGTTCTCCATGTATTCGAACTAGATTGTTCCTCTCTCTTCCCTGCTTCCTTGAGTAGTGGCGATAGATCGCCATCAACAATCACAGGGATGACCACCGCCATGACCGACGTGGTTCGCTCAATTGCCGGTTCTGAGACTTTCAATGTGCACGGTGACGCATATATGATGAGCGTGATTATCCACGTTCGTTGGGGATTGCTTGCTTTGCCCGTTGCCTCTGTGACAATGGCAATTCTTCTCCATCTGGCAAGAGCTATTTTGAATAGCAAATACCAAACTATACTGTGGAAAGCTTCTGCACTGCCCTTGCTCCTTGGTGAGATTCAGACTCGGCCAGAGCATGATTTGGCAGCGCTACCTCGCCATATCGATCAGATCGTGGACATGACGAAATGAATCGAATTTGTAACGGAACGGAAACACCCTCTTCTTATGGTGGAAAATTAGACCTACTCGCTGTCTAATCTTTGCTCCAAGTTATGGACGGCTAGTGAAAAATCCTCCTTCCCGTTTTGGGCCTCAGTCGTTGATATGTTTTGCATCGGTCGGTTGTCTCGGAGTCTCTTTTCGAGCCCCCGAACTCAACAGTTCTGTTCAAGAATTCTCCTGTCCAGTTCCCGCCGCGTCGTTTTTCTTTCCCTCTCATTTGTGTTCCAAGTGTGAACTGTTCTGTTTCCGTTAGACAATGTGTTGTCGCTATCGTGCAATCGACAGTAAGTCTTCGCCTGACTGATGTTCTGCTTTTGTCTCTGTTCTCGGTCAGCCAAAGCAGCCCCTTTATTACCCTACTAGTATGACTATCCATCGAAAGTGTGATAGCACGATTTCTCACATCAATGATCATAATCTCTATACGTCTCCATTCTCTCACATACGACCATAGGGTGTGGAGAACAGGGCTTCCCGTCCGCTCAGCCGTACTTAAGCCACACGCCGGTCAGTTAGTAGTATGGTGGGTGACCACATGCGAATCCTGACTGTTGTATGTTTTTGCTTTTTGGTTTTCTTTTTGTCATTCGTTAGAAAATTGTCCCTTCCTTCGCTCTGCCATTTTGATGCGGGCCCAAGAAGCTAGGTGTGCGTTAGAATTGTCCATATGAAACTGAAGGTCAGATTCCTTTGCTTCTCTGGTAAATCCGTTCTAAATATGACCATCTGGAAAGACATTCTTACCATTCCATCGAGGAATAAACAGACAGCATGTGTAAATCGAGATCTTAAGGCCAGAAAGGTGACTCCATCAACTTGTTATATTATCTAAGACTGGCATTGACCAAGAGAGCAAAGGAACAAGTATAAGCCTTTAATTGACGAATACGCCGCACTAAATCTACGCCAGAGTGTCCGCGACCCATCCGTGCTCCCAATTGTAGAGGTTATACGGAGTCACGCCAGTCAAGACAGGGTACCTCTGCTCATCGTCGGACATGGTGCAGTTACCTGAACCCCCGATGCAAGAGGCGACAAACTCGGCTGTATACTGTCCTTCAAGGTACGCGCCCTGTAAGTATCCAAAGAACTCCTGACTCGTAGCCTCGCCTGCGAAGAACAGATTGCCGACGTTGGCACGCAAGTTCTGATGCGACTGCAAGCTTGTTGCCGGTGGCCAGTTCGAGTATGACCCGTATGCCCTGTTCGGTCAGTATTGGCAACTCTTTTCAATTTTTCCGTGCGGGGTCTTACCAAGGAGTCTGGGTCCAGCGCTTGTACCATAGATGGGTGGGATCAGGGATCAGCGGACCGTACATTGCGCGCAGAACTTCCATGACCTCTGCCTGGGTCTGCTCGTTCGTTTGCGCCTCAACTCGGTAGGACTGGTCGTTGACGACGGTGGCAACAAGAAGCCCAGATCCCTCGAGGGCACCGGGGATATCAAGCGGTTGGAACTCGGGGTAGTAGCCCCTTGTCTCGGGGTCAGCATAGATGAGATACTGCTTGTTGTCCCAGAAAGGTGTGTCGAACTGCATGAAGATCTTGGTGTAAGTGCCCAGCTCGAAGCTGCTGATAGCGGCCTGCTTCCAGGCCGGGAGTGGGGGCACAAACTCGACGGCCTTTTTCTGAAGGACGCCGAGAGAGAATGTCATGATGGCATAGTCAGCGTGGACGCAGGTGCCGTTGTTTGTGTGCACTGTGACTGAGTTATCATCGTACTCGATGCGCGTCACTGCGGTGCTGAGACGAAGCCGAGGATCACTATCATGAAGGAAGGCCTTGGCCTCTTCGCGAATGATTGTAGCGAAGCCGCGCTGGTCGTAAACGAACAGATTGTCCGGAGAGTAGTAGTTGAAGGTGGCGTTTTCGGCGACGGAGGTGAAGATCTCGGAGCTCTCTTCGGGGTGGTAGATGAACTCGCCATCGAACAGCCACCACTCCGCAGTCTGCCGGTACGAGTCATTCTTGAGCGGATCCCATCCCTGCAGTCGGAATCCAGCTCGGAAGGTGCGGTCTTGCAGGTCGTTGTAGAGCAAAGAACCCGCGTCGATAGCGACATTTTCCAGGGCCTCGCCGAATTCGTCAATCGCATATTTGAAGTCCGTCGGACCCTGTTCGTCAAACATGGCCAGGCTCTCCTGGTCGGTGACCCTGTACTTCTCAGTATTGTCGCCATCAAGCTCGGGCTGTTACTCACAGTGTGGTGATGTTGTATTTCTTGGCCTAGGATGGTTAGTACCAAAGTAGTTGCAAACAATAGGCAAGCTCTAAAACTTACAAGGATAGAAATGGGATTTTCTGGGCCATCACCAGTCACGGTTCCTTGCACCTGCGAGCGGAAATCAGTCTGTAGCCTCTCAATTTGCCCGCAAGATCAAATACCCAGTTTGCTCCTGCTTCAACCTTATACGGCACCCCATCGGGCCCTTGGCCGAACTTGACATCATGCATACGACCGCCAACTCGATCCTGATATTCGATGATAACGAAGTCATCGACTCCATTCTGCGACAGTTCTTGGGCCGCTCGAATACCAGCCACACCTGCGCCTCTGGAGATAGTCAGGATTGATATCCAAAGCGTGAGCGACGATGCTTACAAGACAGCAACCTTGGTATGCTCGCACTCCTGAGCCTGTACAGCAAAGGCACCCAATAAAGAGGCCAACAGAATCTTACTTGTACTCATTCTGAAGCAGACCAAACCTTCTATGTGTTGTTCAGATAGAGGAAGAGAAAAAGTGCCACTGGGGCTTGAAGTAAACGGTAGTTATAGCTTTCTCTCTATCTAACCCCTCGATGCGTATAGGTTACACGACATTTCATTCAGCGGGCAGCCTGGAGATCTCTCCCTTCGCACACCCAACGATAGCAGAGGATCGGCGCCAAATAATCCCAAAAACGAACGAAAATTATCAAGTCTTGTGGAACGACGTTCAAGCCATATCACAATTTGGTGGCTTGCATAATTTCCCTCCTTGGAAATGGTAATACGGCTTAGATTTCAATATTGCGGATCATCTTATGTACGTTTCATGCAGGTTCTTCCGACGAGCTCGGTAGCAGCCATGAGTGATCAGAGGCGCAGAGCCAAGACAAAAACGAAATCAGTAGCTGAAATTTAGAAAGGCAAAGGAGACTAGGAACAAAGAAGATTGGATGATGTTCACCGTGAGTCCAGGTTCTGTCAACGTCGGTCACAGCGCGGAGCGAAGAAACCGTTGTCGTGATGTCAGATTCTGTCAAGATTGTGGGCTACGCCCCTAGTCGAAGTGCACTAGATCCGTGAATCAAGGTCCTATTCCAACCAATATTTAACTTACGAAGTAATGCCCAGCATCTCCCTCGAGATCGCAAGGAGTGGAGTAAGGAATCAAGAAGCGATTCCTTGCGTGGTCTAATTTAAAATAAAACGTGTGTTCTTTATCCCTTAAGCGATTCAGATTAGAGTAAAACTTGTTTAAAACGAACTATTGCTTTCAGCTACCCAATTCGTTATGTCCATCCGTTGCACCCAGACCGCTTCGTGTCGTGGGTGCACTGCACAGTTGTCACCCAGGGCAATTAATTCGGCCTCGTTCGACGCAATGGATGTGATTCTGTATTGAACATTGGAGTTTGTGTATCTTCATATCAGAATCCATCATTATTTGAGTTCAACATGCATTATTCTTTTTGAGCGTGGTAGATAGGTTGGCGTTGGGTGGGTATTGCTCCTTCAATGTGCCATGGTCGGACCATGATATATATATATATGTGCTATGAGCACCCCGCGACTAGCAACACCTCGAAGTGACCCAACTAGAACCTTGGAGGCACGTTGCATTAGGTACATAGACCAATCAAGAACAATACAGTCAAGACTGTGGACTGTTCCTGATTGAGCAATTTCATTGAATTCCTAACGCAGAGACTACTAAGCGGTAAGCTCGACTTAGATTTACCATTGATGCGTGGGAATCTCGAGTGTACTTCAACTACCTTATAAGCAAAAGTACTACATACACAAGCCGAGAAGGTAAAAACGAAATAAAACATAAAAACATACAACAGCCAGGATTCGCATGTGGTCACCCACCATACTACTAACTGACCGGCGTGTGGCTTAAGTACGGCTGAGCGGACGGGAAGCCCTGTTCTCCACACCCTATGGTCGTATGTGCTTGAAAAGGCCCATGAGCAAAATATATCCTTTAAAATTATCTGCTAACCTATTGGACATTGTCTCGACTGGGGGCGAGTAGGGTGTGTAATATACAGAGTGAAAATGGGCGTGAGAGGGAGAATCACCATCCGTCCCCAAATCTGGATTGTCTAGAAGGTCGTTGATGAAGATCCGGATCCAGCCGGCTTCCTTCGCAGCTTCGGCGTCTGCAATGTATTCTGTATCCATGGTGGAAGGACATTGTTGTATTCGGAGTACTCAATCAGATGAAGTAACCTCCATTCCATAAGTGCTAGACCTAGATAGTAATTGCCCAGGCGAAACTTCCCTAAAAAAGTCGCGGCCATGGAAGTTTGCACCTCGGAGCATAATTCAGTAAGAGTGGGAGGTATTCAACGCAGTCCCGCCCACCAAATCTATCTTCTTCTTTTTCCTCCTCACATCGCTCTGTTCTTCACCATTTATTGCTCGTAGACTTTTCGCGTGGACAGTGATGATAAAAACCTCCATTATACGCAGCTACTGTATCGCCAGCCCGAAAGGGTCCTGGAGAAACATATGACTGACAGGAAGTTTCTGAGGGCATAATCCAACTTTCCTTTGCCCTTTCTTCCCTTCGAAAATTAGCATGATGTTTTTCTTGTCCCTCTAGTCATCGCAGTAATGTATTTTAGTAGAATATATAGCTTCTTAGAATCCGCGCTCGTTATCAGACTAGCTCAAAGACAAGACACAAATCACTCCTTGGTGCTGTTCAACCAGATCATGGGCTTTTCCAAAAGGGCTCTGGATAGCTTCAAGAAACATCTGTACTCAATGGCCCCATGATGTATGACCAGAGGAAATAGCATAGCTCGTATTCGAGAAATTCACATGCAATATGGGAATCATGCTCCGATGCTCGCCTTGATGGCCGTCTCGAGATCTGTGCGCCCATAAAGGACAGGGCCCCGGGGGTGGAGCATGTACTCCGTACCAAGTTTGCCATCGGGGAGGATACTCATCGCTAATTCGACCCAGTAATCGAGAATTGAGGGAGGGAAAATCTGCGCATAGAACTTGCGGAAATTGTCCTTTTCCACCGGTCGCAACTCGACGTCTTTTCCGAGCGCCTTTGCAAATGCCGCCTGCACGTCAAGGGGACTATAATTCTGAGGACCATGCAGTTCAACTATATATGGTTTCTCTGCTAGAGTCGCTTTGTCAATTAGCTGTTCGGCAAGAGTAGTACCAATGTCCGAGACGGAGACCATCGGAATTTTATAGTCCACAGGCGTAATCGTTGAAAAGAAGAATGGATCTGGGCCCTTGAGGGTGGCGAGGTCCATAGTCCAGTTCTCCATAAAATAGGCACATCGGACAAATACAATGCTTTCAACTTTCGTTTGTCGAAGTATTTCTTCCGCTTTGTTGTTTGTCTTGATTTCGCCCTGCCTTCGTGATCAGCAAGATCATACATAAGCTTTGAGATTGTATACGTACAACACCCTCACTAAACTCAGCCCCGCCGCTACTGAGCAGAACGAGTATCTTAACATTGCCAGCCATCTCGATTGCCGTTTTGATATTTGAAGATAGCTTCTTCGCATGTTCGATCGGATCCCGACCGTCAAAAACGGGTGGTATAATGGCAAGAACAGCATCAGATCCCGTCAGATCAAGCGCACCCTCATCTGACGCATTGCCCTCTATAGCGGAGAAGTTGGCATCCGCAGAAAATGTAGCAGGGATCTTGGAAAGATCTCTGTAAATTCCACGAACCTGCACAGGCTTGCTGAGTAGCGACCTGATGGTTGCTACACCTGACTTTGTACTTGCTGGTACAACTGTAACCCGCATTGTGAGCTTCCTCGTCTTGATATGGAGTCTGAGAAAAACTTTCAAGAAGAAATTTGTGTAGAGGATACGAAAGCGTGCATAGCATGTTTTCAAGTTTTAGGTCACCTCGTATTATGCTGATGTCATACACATCTGATTAGGCCATTATCGGAACAGGGCCAAATTCCTGGGGTTATATAATAGGATTAATAAGCTGTTATAGCAAGTAGAATCGCTATACTCCTGTGTTGAGCGAGATCAATTGCATTTTTTAGCCATCCCCCTTATCAACTCCGATGATGGGTTCAATCTGATGATGGGGGAGCGATTTCGGGAACCATGAGAATAAGGACTGGTTAGAACATCCCTAAATTTTTGATGCCCAACGCTAGTACCAAGAGACTGGCTGGGCATAATTAGCTTAAAGCATAAGGGTCTGGGGGCCAACGAAGGGGCGACGACGGGACCCATCTCTAGGTCATTGGCGTAGTGAAATACCGTCAGCTCCGGTATCTGAGTACCGTGCGAGGGGCAGCAGCAGCGGCTCAACACTCGAAGATCAAAGAGTTTCAGCTGATTTGAAATATATTCTTGTAGGAAAAGATATCTTACTCTCGCCAAGGGTAGCGAGTACCCAAAAAGAACGTAGATCTTCATTAACTGAAGAATTGCGCAAACGACTGTAAACGCCAGCAACCGCAGAGCTACAAAGAGTCATGTAAGCAAAAGTCTTCATTGTACGGCTTCCCATTCGCCCCAGGATCGGGAGAGGAGTAGACGAATGGGGGCTACAAACCGACAAAACCACAAGGAAACGCCAGAAAACGCCAAAATGGGCAAAAGGGTCGAGATGACGACTCTATGGTCCATACTGATGGCACCAATCGGCCGAGGAGGTAAGGATTGAAGAGATGAAAGTTGAAAAATGAGTGTATGGCGGGGGTTGAAGATGGTTGTTGATGTAAAAATGGGACTACAGCACAAGGAGTGGGCATGAGAGCCATTTGTTGACAGTCAATTGTTTACTATACGGGCAGGAAGGAGCTATTCCGCTTGAATTATCACTCTGTGGGACCGAGTGCCATTATAGATGCAGGAACCATTGACCCGGAAGGTGGAAGGTTCATACTAGAAAGTACCGAGTGCGGCATGCTTCCAGCGCGAAAAGAGATCATTAGAAGATGTGATAATCGAGATCTTACATGTGGTCTACAGGGATGAATCAAGACTTAAACTCTCTCAATCTGCGAAACCTTGATCAGGGTCAACCCAATTATAAGTCCCCATCTTTGTGGCATGAAGCATTGCCATGGTATACTCTTCTTGTATAGCTTCAGCGGAAATTGTGACGGTAGAGCGAGAAAATTGACTACTAATGGACCGTCAGACCAAGACGCTTAACTTTTTCATCAAACTCTCTCTAGAAGTTGATCTTCCCCCATGACCGCAACATCCTTCCTTAAATACAAGCAAGGCGGACGACACGAGCCAAACAAACAATTTAACGGTAGCCAGGCGGCCGACAGCGGCCAACTTTTGAAATTGGCAGGTATGGTTTCGGGGAGAATTATTATTACGGCAGAATGTTCCCCGAGGCCGGGGAGCGGCCTGAGCGGCCTGTATCTGTGTGTACGGAGTAAGGGTTCCTCAGTGGCCTAAACACTCAGGCCCTGGGAAGCGTCAACTCCACAGTTTAACAGGTGTTGACTAATTGGAGAGCGATCAACTATGAAGAAATCCCCTTCTAGCCCCGGCCGGGGAATCTAAGCCTACTTCAAAGAAAGAAGTTTCAGAAAGAATTGACGAAGGAGGAGAGAAGAAGACTAGGAGGCCCATACAGTACTGTATTCGAGACGAGCCTGATTAGGAAGAAATGAAGCCTCAGAACGCCTGGGTATCTTCAAAGCGAGGAGCGCTAAACTCAAAAGTTAGCCAGGATATGCGAAAGTCGGACCAAATCAAAAGTATTGGCTAAATGATTCAATACCCCTGGTACTTTTCCCGATCGGTCACGACTGTGATGGAACCAAGCCGTCATGGACCTGAGTCAGGGCCAATCTTACTTTACTTTAACAGGAAGCACCCTGCCATGTAAAGAAATCCCGAACTCTTTTTAGAGGCGGCCCAACCTCTGTATATCCCTCTCAAGAGTATTTGCTATCTGTGACAACTTCCCGATATCTTCTGTGTCCCAATACCTCCACATCCGTCCATCGCACCACACGTATCCGTCAAAACGCGCTTGAGTGCTACTTTGCCTCCAAGTCTCCTCGCCCAGTTGCGCAGAATGCGAGGCTCACTTCTGATTCCATTATGTGACTGGGTGGATACCCTGCTAACACGGCATGGAAGTTTTCGTTCAATACAACATTTCCGCTTGTATACTTCCAGTCTTTACATCACGAAGGAGCGTCTCAAAACTGATGAGCTGGAGGAACTTTTCATGGAGATCATGCGCCTAGAACACCTTCTTCGACAGTGGGTACAATTAAAGGAAAAGTATCAGCATCTTCGGGAGGGTGCACGGCTGAAGGAACACATGACGGATCAAAATCAATCGTTGGCAGTGAGAGCAGGTATTCAGCAAGCGGAGGGGTATATTCCTGACCGGCTTGAAGTACTGGAAGTCCCGCCTAGGGCATATTGGTATATTGAACGGGAGTTATACATGAAGGAAGCTTTGCTTCCAAAGGGTGCTTTCCTCAGAGCATACAATTTGTGGCGATCTAATCCAAAATGGTATCTCCATCCCGAGCTTGTCAACGACTGCGCTGGGAACGGAGGGTGTTGTGGCAGTGACTGTGGGTGCTGCGAAAAACGTGTGCAGGCTACAGAAAGACGGCGAGCAGCAGGCCACTGTACTATGGAGTGTGACTGTTGCGCGAGGCGTCGGGGTTTTCATTGTGTTACATTTGAGGAAAAAGAAAAGGCTATCGCATTGTACACAACGACCCTGGAAGATAAAACTCACCGTCGTCGAATGCAACGTGCATACTTCTTTGGTATCGACTCCGGCACCGCCGACCCCGCACCTCGGTGGATATAAGAATGTGAAGTCCTAGGACGCTGTGTAATCGCTAGAAATCGTCTTTGCTAATCAGTACTTTGTTTTAATTTTGACGAATCATGCTATATCTGTTACGATTCAACATGTTTGCTATGTGTTTGGTGCCTGATGTTGATGCCTGGTGTCTAAGGCATCAATTTACTATTTAGATAGCTCTCTCGCCATCTCTCCTTCTTCCTTCTTCCTCTCTCTCTCTCATGCTTAGTTACGTCGTGAATGCTACCACTTGGTGATTGATATCTACCTCGTGCCTGAGCGTAACAATATCATCTACTTCAACTTATGCAAGCAGAATGACCTAGAAAAGCTACGGTCGTTCCTATAATTCTGTCCAGTCCACTTGAGGCGAATATCTACCTTGTTCTTGACGTGAGGAGGTGCTTCGTAGAGTCGATGCAGCTGAAGCCCTTAGGAAAACCGGGATGCGTTTCTAATCAATTACTGTACGTCGGGCAAGAATCATACTGATTATGGAGATTCAATTGCTTCATACTGAAGGGCAGTCTGAACAAACCAGGAGCAAAATAATACGCCCAAGCAAAGTTACCCAAAGTCCCCACTTAGTTTCATGTGAAAATCCTTTAAAGATGTCGTTTTTAATCTAAATATGTATTGAGTGCTCGCAGAGAAACTCTAAGAATAGCAAACAGTGGGCTCCTACGAGACAGATACCACGAGCGAAGTTGAACTAGACACAGTCAGAAACCTTGCTCCTCCCAAACATTCGTAGCAATTATCTCCAAAACCGACTCGTCAAAGATTATATCTGCTTCCTTGGGAATGCTGGACTGGCGAAGAAAGAGCTTGTTGAAGTGGATGATAAGCGGCGGACCCGGGATGTAGATACGGTTGTTCTCCCCTTTGCTGATGGTAACCACCTGTGTGTGTTTGACCCTATCATCGACAAGCTCCCACATCTCCAGCACGATCTCGGGTGTGCTTCGACCAATCTTGATCGTGATGACCATTTGAACGTCCCCCCTGGATTCTTTAAGCCAGAACCTAGCATCGGACATTAACTTCGAAGGGGACTCTGAAAAGCCTGCCTCGACAACAAGCGAGGGCCACTTCTTCGATCGGGCTCGAGGAGGTCTCTTTGGCAGGAATTGGCAGTCGGGCTGTTTGGCAGAACCGTTGTCTGCAACGCACGAGGCGGATCCAAAAGTTTTAAGTGCGAGGTCGATACCCATTGGCATAAGAGAACGCAATAGGAATCTTTCGAACTCATGTGCAGCGACCTCATGTGCGCGAGAGACTGTCATTTTGACGAGAAGCAGGTATTGAGAGGAGTCGTAGGAATTCCAGCAACGAGAAAGGATTTTGTCGTCCTCGTGCGAGTCGAGGAAGGTACGACGGAAGGTCTGCTGCTTAACCCCCGTGAAGAGCACCCATTCACTGACGACAAAATCCTCTTGTTGGCAACATAATTCCATCTTCAAAGTATTCAGAAACTGGTCGATATCCCTATATGGATACCTTCTAATCGGTGGTCCTAGGTCAGCGAGAAAGCTACCATTAGAGCCCTCGGTACCTAGCTCAAGGGCTGTGTGCGATGCCATGAGGGACGGGATTATACACAGGCTCCTCTTTCTTGCGCTGGTGAGACGGACAAAAAAGTGTTCGCTTTGTTCTAGGGGGACATCAAAAGTCGATTGCTAGGACCACCGACGGCAACGTGACGTAGTCTTGTTATAATCTCAACGCAATGGCCGTCCAGGTGGTCCCCCTTGGTCCCCGGGAGGACGGCAAGCAGGATTTCTGAGTTATCATACTCAGTAAAATTCACCACAGAGGTGAAATTAGCAGCTTGACCTTACTTTTGGTCATTTGGAGAGCGAATGTTGGTTGTTTGGTCTAGTCACGGGCGAGGGGAGGGAGACTGAATGGTGAGAGACCGCTGCTGGACACTCCCAGCACGTCTTTTTATTTCATCCTTCGTCACTCTCCATATCGGCCGCTCGCGAAATCTTTCTCTGTGCTAAAAAGCGCAAATGCTCCTTTTGCCTGCGTACCCTGCACCTTCGAAGCTCTTCGGGTGAAGAATATTCAGGTGGGTGAACTGCCGCCTGAAGCCACCTGAAGCCCGCCTGAATAAAGCGGCGAGTCGCCCATGACCAAACGATGGGCGCTAGATGAGGTCGGCCATACTTTTGGCTGTTGTATGTTTTTGTTTTCAATCATTGATCATGCATTTTTGTTATTCGTTTGCATACGCTAAACACCCAGCATTGCCTTTGTCAATTTTTCCCTCCCCTTTCAGAAGCGATCCCCCATATGTATGTACATCGCACAGCAGACGTGTGTCTGATGACAACTTCCTAACAACAGCTTCCCGTAATTTCAAATTCCAGCCTTGGGTTCAAACCCTCTTTAATCAGAGAGAATGGGTCTCTTTCCACTCGCTGAGACTCTGGCCCTTAGGATCATAAAATGGTTTCTCTCCATAAATAGCCGTGCGCTTTCCCTCACGTTCTTCGACATTGTAACCCCCAGGAACAGCTCGATGAACGAGGACACGATTATCCCAGAATGCGACACTGTCGGGCTCCCACTTCCAGCGAACAGATAGGTCGTCCGCGGAATGGAGATGTTCCCGCAGGAAGTTTAAAGTATGTATTGCCTCTTGATTCTTCAATTCAGAGATATGGATCACAAAGCTGGGATTGTAGAAGAGGGACTTGAGGTTGGTAACCGGGTGAGTGCGGATCTGTGGTCAAGGATACATTAGCATTCAGGTTTCATTTGTCACTTGCCAATTGAAATTTGAATCGATACCAGTGGATGTTCGTTTCTGACTGGATACCGGAAGGTCTTCACATCGTTATTGACAGCATCTAGGAAATATTGCTGGTTCAGTAGGTCAGCAACTAGATTTCAGAAGCGATTGGTGCCTTAGAAAATAAAAGAAGCCTACATCCGAGCTATGAACAGCATGCAGTCCTTCAAATGTCTTCTGAAAAGTTGGGCTCAGCTTATCATACAGCGCTGTCTGGCTAGTAAAGATCGTATCGCCACCTGGTAGAAGATTAGACAGGAAAATGAGGAGGAACTTGCATAACATACCAAATTCTGGAGTCCTGACAACCCGTAGCAAAGTATATGCCGGAGGGTTGATTTCGAACGAATGGTCCGAGTGGTATTCTCCACTTCCAGTGCGCCCATATTGGCGGATATTACTGCTCTCATTTGTTAGCGCACTGCATGTGGTTGCGACCTATATTTGACCCATACCCCCCACGACCGAGGATGGCGACATGACGCGGATCGACTTGGTTTGGATCACGATCTTGCTGAGATGACTATCAGCGTCTCGGAATCCAGATGAGCAGAACTCTCGAATTTCAGATACATACAATGCCATAATGCTCGGTAAAGCCATGCTGCTGCTCCAGGGTAAGATCCTGGGCTCGGAAAAAGACAACACCCCGCTGTGCATCAAGTCAATGGGCAATCCCGTCTTTTCTTGAGAAATAAAACTACGGGAAAGAGATCAGGCTTACCTCAGCTACCAGGAGTGCTAGATCATCTTTCTGCTGGGGGGTGAGTTGACTCAGCTGGACTCCTACGATTTCTGTTCCAATGTACGAAGTCAGATGTTTGACTTGACGAGCTGCAGAAAGGAGAGACTTTTTCTCAGGATCTATCAGCAGAGAAAGCCCGATCCTTGCACTCGATCAGCGATATGATACATCGCCCATTATCATTAACAATGACTGGAAGTGTGCACCATATGATGGAACCAAACTCTGGCCCCACGCATCGCCAGGTCATCGTGCACCTCATCTTTGGTTTCCCGACAGTTCGCCTTTACTGGATCATTTTGGAAAGGAGTTTACACTACTGGACGTGGGAGCTGTGGAGGAGAATGTCCAGAACATACTTGCCGCCGCTCGTCACGTTGGAATGCCCTTGAAGAGGTTACAGCTGTCTGCGTCACTTGCTCGAACGAGGTATCCAGCGGAGCTTACGATAATTAGACCCGATCAGTACATTGCTTGGCAGGGATCTCTGCGATGAACCCGGATTGATGATAGATAAGATCCGAGGCGCATGATTGCCGTCTTCCTGCACGAGTTTGACTGAGGGGATTCGACTAGCATTAGACGTGTGCAATAGAGAGTAATTTATTTCTGTCTAGGCAGCTTCATGGATCAATCCTGTGAAAGTTTTGACCCAGAATTTGTCAAACTCCTAGCGACACGGTAGGAGATAAACGGAGGCATAGAAAAAGGTGTAAGGGCAACTAGTAGCAACTGCATAAAAGGGAAGGACATGGTATCGGCTCCCGCATCGCGAAATATTTCCCCTGATAGAGACGCAGAAAAGCATATTTGGGAAAGGGCTTCACCCGTCTGGGTGAAGACGATTGAGGTGGGTGAACTGCCCCCTGAAGCCTGCTGAAGCCCAAGTGCGTAAAGCGGCGAGCCGCCCACGACCGAATGGTGGGCGCTAGGTGAGTATCGCCATAGTATGGCTGTTGTATGTTTTTGTTTTCATTTTATCATTTTGTGATTCTGAGACAAGTATAATACTGTATCCTTGCTTTACTCTTCAGCTCCTTCAGGCCTCTTCACCTGAACGCCCTGAACACCCCTGAAGCGCTGACATGGACACCTCGGCTAAACTTTCCCTCCACCGTCCTTCCCACTCGTGTCCTAACTTCACTGCTCTGGGTGGCCTGAATTGATCCTCATCAGAGCTGACTACGGAAAATAGATTCACCGTGGCTATTGCAACCATCTGGTCTGGTCTTTTGGTTTTCTCTTCTCCACGGACGCAGTGAAGATTCTGACCAAAGAAGAGGCGCAGAAATTCATGGCTCGCTCTTATTGAAATAACCCAACAGAAATCGTGATGAGCATTCTGTGCCAATTTCTCGGAGTCGAGATCATCTCGGCATATCCAGAGGTCGTATGCACTTTACAGTGTGGTAGGCCTACCCATCACGGTTTCATGGCCTGAACCGTCCGCGGGCTGGTGGTCTACCAGACAGGGTGTAGGTTGTTTGCCATCCAGAGGCCATCATCTCGCAGTGACCCATCTTAACCTTAGCCCGGTCCCGAGCTCGGCTGGGGCCTGTACCTAGGGCTTATTGTGGCAAGCACATAGAAATTACACTAAACGCGGGCATAAAATTAAACATCGCGAAGCACGCTGGAAGGACATATATTCCATGGGATGATACAAGTCTGTTGACACGTAAACAACGCGGGCCGCACCCCTGCCACCCATCTTCTTCCAATTACCCTATCTCGATCAAAATGCGCTCATTTGACACAGAAATTAGTCGAAATCGTAGAAGAAATGTAGAGCTATCTATTGGGCAGCGCGTATCGATCCTAGCAAGCCTATCTGCCAAGCAATCCGTCACCAAAATTGCAGAGAATCATAACGTCTCACGCTAAACATTATACAACACGCGCGATCACTGGCAACGCGACCAATTTATCAAATCAAGGCCTCGCAAGGGTAGACCCCGTAAGTCTACCGGTCGCCAAAAACGATACATCTGTGAACTCGTGCGCAAACACCCTCGCTGGAGCTACAAAGCGATAATCGCCGATCTTGACGAATCGATATCGAAACGCACAGTTCAGCGCATTCTACGGTGATTCAACCTTCGCAAGTAAAAATCAAAGAAGCGAATCCACTGAATAGCTGATAATGCAAAATACTGCCGAAAATTGTGCCGTTAGTGGACGCGATTCAATCACTAGGAGGATATGATATTCTCTGATGAATGTAGTGCAATGTAGATCAAATTCACCGGTTCAAATTATCTTCCGATTCTAAGATAAGGCCTTGAGACCAGACCTTGTGAGCCTTACTACACATGAGCGCGATATATCGCTTATAGTATACGCTATAATTTGGGTTAGTAGTCGATCGGATCTAGTGGTTATAAAACGGGATCCTGATCCTCCTCGCGGCGGTTATTCAACGAATTCGTAGATCGAAGCATTCGAGCAGGATCTCTTATCGTTCTGCGAGCCTAATTTTATGTATTAGCAAGATAACGCACCGATTCACCGGTCGGTAGCTACTAAATACTAGTTTGAAAGGCATAGGATATACGTGATGGAATAGCCTCCACGTTTGCCTAATCTTAACCCAATCAAACCGGTTTAGAGCCAATTAAAACGCGAATTATTCAGGCAATATTCAAATTCGGCTAACGGGTGCAGGCGTAACGTTGACTGGATTGATTTTAGAGCTGCTTTGATCGATTCCTTCGCGGAACCATCTTAATCAGGATACGATTAATCGCTTAATCCTTAGTCAACAGCGTAGGATCAAAGAGGTTCTAGTAGCTAGGGGCTGTTATACCAAATATTATTCTAGGTGGATAGATTGGCCATCGATCTATGATATATCTTGATTTTGATTGATTTGGAAGCGTTTTAGAAGCGTAGGAACAAATCTGGTACGGTGGGTAGAGGCTAACTAATTAGGAAATCACCCGTGTCAACAGACTTTTGGCCTATCAGTGTATGCATAGTCACAAAAGCTTGACCTGGATCAATCCTAATTCTCACGAGGGAGATAACCCTGATTACTTAGTTCACGAGTAATCTCCAAGACGGAGTTCCTACAAACTTGAGTGTCAGCACGAGCACGTTTTTGTCCTAGTCCTCCATTATTATGCCAGATAGATTGTTCTACAAACCTCAGGCGAGTATTTGCTGAACGGGGACGTAGAGCAAATATGTTGGTAACAATTCAGAACCCCAGGACTTGAACTGGTATCTGCCTCACAGAATCTGATGAAACGAACAGATGATTAAGATATAACCTCTTTATTGCGTACTTTGACCTACCCATTTGTGAACCCCTGGGTTTTCGGGGGCTTCGTAGCGTCATTCTTTAGAGCATGGTTGCTGAGGCCAGAGGGGGAGGTCTCAGATCCACCACTTCCGGCTCCGCTGGGCGCGGCGCTACTAGTACCAAATAAATTGACTCTAGCAGGTGGTGATGAGACTCCAGACTTAGGTTGTGATGGAGACGGAGAAAGGCTTTTGCCAAACAAACTAGAGCCACCAGGTGTCACATTATTAAATGCAAATCCCTTGGGTGTTGCCCCGCCCTGCCCCGTGGGGGCCGCAAAAGGTGAACTGGGTGGATACTTGGATGGTTGTGAACTAGGAGCTGGAGCTGCAGACCCGACTGCTTGTGGTTGAATAGTTAGAGACCTGTGGCTTGGAAATCCTGTGTTGGAATGGTCACTGACAGATAGCGGTTGGAACCATCTTCCCGCTCGGTGGAGGGCCGCACAGAGAACTCTGTGCAAACTGGGTCTTCTGGTCTGTCACAGGAGGTAGGCCTTGGGCGGTGTTCTTCGCTGGTGTCTGTTGGGCGTCTTTGAACTATAAGCAAAGTGCTGGCAAAGAGTATATCTAGCTTCACGGGAGCTTACTTCTCTGCGAGACGTATACTTTGAAACGCGGAGCTTGAGTTTGTGGAGTTGGTAGTCCTAAGGGAAATTTGCATTGGTCAGCGGTTTTTCAGTCTTTGACTCCATTCCCAGGAGGAAACAAGTTACCCAAGATAGGGGGCTTTGGTAATGAAACTTCCTCCTGTTTGTAGGCATCAAGTGTCTGTCTGCCCCTTCGTAGCTTGTCAAGTTCTTCGTTGAGGCGTGTCCTCTCCTTCTGGGTCTCAGAAGGCTCAGTTGCAATTCTCTGAATCTGCTCATCATCCATGTCTACAACAGTTTGACTGGAGAAAACATTTTCTAGAGGGAAAAGGAGACAATTCTCGATTGCAAGGATGGCAACGTTTTCGACGAAGGTTATGATTGTTGTCTAGATGAGGGGTTAGCACTAGTTAAGCTTCTGTCAAAAGTACTCGCAATAACTCACGTCGTAGTACGCTTGCATTTGATCAATAATCTGCTCGGCACCAAACTCGTCGCTGGATGAGTGTAGTTTGTCCGCAGCCTGCTTCAAATGCTCGTAGTTGACTGTTTTTGGCTCCATGAAATAGCCAGCTGGAACCATACCGAGACTTTCCGTCAAAGCGGCGAGCTGGCGCGTTTTCCGTGACTCTTGAATTTTGGAGAGGAACAAGTCTCCCACAGGAAGCGGATGGCCGCGGTTGTAGTAGGAGCTAATCTCTTCGAGCTTCACCATCAGTCTCTCCTTCATTTTCTCCAGTCTAGGTGAAATGATATGCCGCATAATAGAGACACGGGTGTGATCGTCGATAAGATACTTCAGTACAAGTTGAACGAAGTACTCCACTGAGTTCCACACATTTAAGATATGAGCTTCAGCGATCTTCTTCCAAGGCTGGCACTGGTCTCTGAATAGGCTTCCAACAAGAAGCTGATTTGCATTTCCAGGTAGCTCAATCCCTCGACTTTCGCGCGCTTGATATTTTATTTCTTCTTTCAATGACTCTCGCGTGATGTACTTCGGAGTCCAGTTATCCATATATGGCTTTGATATCTCTTGCAGTACGTCAGAAGGAGGTTGCGAAGATAGGTGTATAATCCGCCGACTTCCGCGGATAGTCATCGCGTGGGCGAAGCACTCGTTAAGCTCACGAACAATAGCTCTAAGACGACGGAAAGGGAATTCCTTATTGTTCGCTGTATGATGTTTGTAGCCGCCGAAGAACTTATCAACATACGACCCATTCAATGCCTGATTAGTAATGCGCGCGAATTTGCTGCTGATATCAATAAGAAATCGACGTTGCTCCTGGACACTTGCTCGGGATGTACCCATTGTAGCGAGTGCTCGCTCGTTGCGAAAGATCTTGTCTTGTATGTCGACGATGAGGCCAGGAAGATTTCGACGAATGTGTGAAAGTAGGATGGTGCTGAGACGATACCTAAGACTTTCGATAGCCACTTGCTCGCGAGGAAGGGAAGCCCATCGGCCTCTTTCGAAGAAGTCTTTCTCTTGAGCGTCACGTGCATCATCTGAAAGATTCGCCGTCTCAAAAGAGCGGTTGCGCAAAACGTGCCACCCAAGCTGCAATCTGACCTTCTCATTCCCGACGAGCTGCAAATAGTACTCTTCGTCATCTGACCCAGCCCCAGGGATGTCAGGCTGGGTAACAATTCCCAAGACTCTCTCGTACTTAGGATCAAACTTTTGTGCGATATCCAACACTTTCTGGATATGAAAGTCATTTCGTGCGCTGATCACGGCCAGGATGATAGTGCGAGGGCTCTCCATGTAACTTTCTGTGAGACTTTGCACTATGTTCATTCCCGACTCGCCCTGATCACTGCTTGTGGAGTAATAAAGTCCTGGAAGATCGACCAGAGTTAATTCTGGTCGATCGGGACCGGAAATTTCGACTTTCAGCACATCATCGCTAAAGCCAGAGTTTGAGGCAAGGTTCTCGATGCTTGATAGTCCTATGCATTCTTTCGCAGATTCAATTAGAGCGGGAAGGTCTTCACCAGAAGAAAATGACTCCGAAGTAAAGGCACGGAGCTTTTCCCGCACTTGAGCATCCTCTCTAGAGTTTCCTGGCTCGATAGATACCTTGATTCTGTTATGAGAGTGCCGGCGAAGAACAATCTCCGTCGCAAACCGAGTGCAAACATTACTCTTGGCCGGGAAGCGCACTCTTGAGATAGCTTCCAGAACTGAGCTTTTCCCACTGGACTGGTTTCCGCACACAACGATCTGAGGGAGCTCCACCAGGCTCCCAACACCGATGGTCCGCAGCTCATCGATCTTGTCCAAGAGATCCGACTGTTCACCTTTCAGCTGATTGAGAACATTCTCATCGAGTGAGGAAGACATAATGAGAAATCTTCACATAAAAGTATGCGAATTCAAGAGAAGCAAAGACTTGCCGTAGATTAGAAGCGTTTACTTAGCTGCAGGGGAAATAAACCGAAAGAATAGGCGCAGAGATAGGGGCGAGACACGCGATTTATAGGCAAACATAGTATCCACATTACTGAATGCTGGGGCTCCTACAACGAGCGCATCAGATGCATTAGCCCTATCTGCTAACGTGAAGCAAGTCTACGAGGCGCTGTACATGCAGTGTCCGCCCGTGGTGGCGCTTTAGTTCAGACACCATTGGGTAAGCGCCTCCTCTCCGTACTTATGCTTGCATTAGTCCTTTACTAGAGATGCATCCCTACCCGCCGGGGCCTGTGTACAGGGGAAGTTGATTTCCTTTACTTCCGGTGGAAGCCTCATTCCCGCTTTGGTCCCAGCTCGAACTTACCGCCTCCCTAATTCGGCCCAAAGGGTGGGATTCTTGGCACCTACCAGACTGCATCAGGATGCCTTACCCCTGACTAGCATCTCCAATGGACCCATATTCCGTGATTCCCCGAACTCCAGATTGCTAACGGCGCCTGCTGGGCCATTGCTATTGGTTATTGAACTCCTTAAAACGCACTTTGCACTGCTGAGTGCTGCATGATGGACTCATGATAGAACAGCTAGCTAAAGAGTTATGCGTTATTGATAGAGCGACATTAGCTCGTGGCGCAACCTTTGCGATGAACCAGGATAAATGCGGAAGCCTTGTGATCACGGGTAGAACCCAGGCGTACTTGACCATCCGAATCAACCTTCCACTGCTTGATTCCTCTATCTAATAGTTAAGCCGATTTTGTTCTCTCTTAATTGATCATTCTTCACCCTGACGATTCCAGTGATGCTTCTAACTATACACACAATTAACACCATCCATCACAAAACGTAAATCCATCAACATTTTTAAGAGGTACTAACTCATCAAAGATACAAAGTACACGCCTGTAGTCTTTTTTAGTTCTCGAGAGAACGGCACGTAAGATTTCTGAGTTGTCCTGGTCGTCGAAATTCACAATGAAGGTAAATTTTGCGGCTTGATCCTTGCTCTTGGTCATTGTGAGGATGAATATTGATCGTTGGGCCAGCTGGAAGACGAGGTGGAGAGGGAAGGCTGAATGGCGGGAGCCCGCTGCTAGACGCTCCCAGCGCGGACTTATAATTCATCCATCATCGCTCTCCATGCCAGCCGCTTCTCGAAATCTTTCCCTGTGCCAAATGTGCAAATGCGCCTTTTGCCAGCCTGCCCTACACCCTAGGTAGTCCTTGGGTGAAGAATATTCAGGTGGGCGAATTGCCCCCGAAAGCCGGATGTCTCCCTCACTGGTTCCATATATATATTTCGCTGATGTCGGATATGAATAGTGCAGGTGTGGAAGTACGTGTTCGGTCGCTTGGCTAGAGGGCCGTCATTATTTTACGCTTCGCCTAGTAGTTGCAGTCTCTCAGTATCAACTCCAGTCTAGCCTCGTCGTAGGTGGCTTTCCTTTTCTCCTTCATCGTTCGTTGTACAGCTGGTGTCATCAAGATGGCTTGATGTTCACATAGAAATTAGAATTATTGCTTGTTATGTATCTGTAGTAGCCGTTGAGAGGAAAATATCCTTCGGGGGTGTCTGACGCCTCGGATATGATAGCAGTCTTTTGGATATTACAGTAGTTATAGTGATTACTCCGACTAAAAGACCTAATAAGACTATCCAATAATGTAACAAGCTTACAGGAGATGCACCCACTTGTGTTAGGTGGAGAGAAAAATACACAGAGGTTCTGAAAGCACATCGAAATACAGTACCTAACTGTCTGCAAGGGTCCGTAATAAATGGTAACTTATGAAAGGGACCGGTTAAGTCGACCGAGCGCAGGAAATGTTGTTCAGTTGAATGGCGACCACGCTACAGAGTAGATGGATAAATATTCGCCTCCTTCCAGAAATGTCTGACTGATATATGTATTATCTAATTGCGTCCTCTCTTTCTCGTTCTCGGACCTAACGCCAAGGTCATAGTTACTTCTTGTAGGCCATGCGATGACCAAGATACACAGACAATTCATTCATCATACATCGCCTACTGCTGCTAGGCTACTAGTTACAGTGGTTTTCATAACTAAGTCTGGTGATGACATAATAGGCTGCCGTTCAAATAATCTCTCCATTTCCTGCCTCACCCGCTCGAAATTTATGCTTTTAAGCTAGTAGATAGATTCACATGTCCAATATTGAATGAAACCTATATTCAAATAATCTGAAGACTCTCCTTTGGTCGATTAGAGACCAGTAGAGCTCGGACTGAGAGCGGAAAATGAGGCGGTATAGTGAGGATGGACGAAGACTTATGGAACACCACTGTACACCCCCTTAGATTTCTACTCTGTCATGCGTGTGCATGTACTATTTGCCTCGAATAATTTGTTATCTCTGCTCATTCTACCAGCTAATTTCCTTGAACCTGGAGACTAGAATTCTGATGTCAAAAAAAAAACCAAATATCAAGGTTTCTCTCTCTACCCATGTAAAAAGCCTTATACTTGATAAGTTGTAGACCAAAAAAAGATTTCAGAAGTGATTTCTATCGCCCAACGAGGGGGTCGAACCCTCAACCGCCAGATTATTCTAGAATTAGACATGAGAACATGGCTAATCTGTAAAAGTCTGGCACTCTGCCAATTGAGTTAGCTGGGCTTGTGATGTCAGACAGTCGGAAGTGAGATAATATACCCTCATCTCATTTAGTCTCTTAATAATCATCTGTGGTGTACTCCGTGGAGTATTCAGGTAGAGCCAGGCATGCGAAGGCTCCTAAAAAACATCAGATGGAAAACATCTGAGATCGGATAAGATCAAACGAGCAAACAATCAAAGGGAAAGGGAATTCAAGAAAAGGTAAACAAACGTTTGTTTGACAATCTGATTCACCTTGTCTCTTTTCGTCTCCCTGCGGACATGATGAGCTTGACATCATGCAAACATTTCACCGACTCCGATTGACGCCTTCATTCGCGCAAACTCGGCGATGCGCGCGCCCTGGTCTCCGATCACCCACACCTCTTTTCCCTTCAAATCGTCTGATTCGCCTTGCAGCGACCGTGTCAATTCCTCGAAAACTCGATCTCCCAGCGCTTGACAAAAAATGGCAAACAAAATGGGAGTCCACGGGCGCGTCATCAAGACCGACCTTGGAGACGAGCTCAGAACCCAAGCCCAAGTCCTACGTCCTTTCGATGTTTCCATACCCCTCTGGTACACTGCACATGGGCCATCTTCGAGTGTACACGATATCTGACGTGATATCGCGGTACTACAAGATGCGCGGCCATGATGTCTTACACCCCATGGGGTGGGATGCGTTCGGACTGCCAGCAGAGAATGCTGCGATCGAGCGTGGCGTGGATCCAGCGGCTTGGACGAAGCAGAATATCACGAAGATGAAGGAGCAGTTGAGATGTATCTCGGCTTCGTTTGACTGGGACAGGGTGAGTGGAAATTCGAGAGTTGCGACCGGTCGCGTGCGAGTGAGGTGACTGACTGGGGGGCAATCACATAGGAACTGGCAACCTGCGCACCCGAATTTTACGAGCAAACACAGCGGATTTTCCTGATGCTATATGAGAAGGGATTGGCATACCAGGCTGAGGCCTTGGTCAACTATGACCCCGTTGACAAGACTGTGCTGGCAAACGAACAAGTGGACGCGAATGGATTCTCATGGCGATCAGGCGCGAAGGTTGAGAAGTTGAACTTGAAACAGTGGTTCTTCCGTATCACCGAGTTCAAAGAAGCTTTGTTGAAAGATCTTGACTCACTTTCTGGGGGCTGGCCGGAGCGTGTTTTGTCCATGCAACGGAACTGGCTTGGGAAATCACATGGAGCAAACGTCACCTTCCCAGTCACTGTTGGCGGAGATGGCCAGGAAGTCACCGTATTTACGACCCGTCCGGACACCCTGTATGGCGTTGAGTACCTTGCACTGTCGCTGGATCATCCCATTGTCGCCAAGGCTGCTGAGAAGGACGCAGCACTTCGCAAATTCTTGGACGAAGCCTCATCGCTGCCGGCGGATTCGAAGGCCGGTTATCGCCTGAATGATGTGTTTGCATCGCATCCCCTGCGATTGATTGACAATGAAAGTCCGCATGTTCAGAGGAAGCTGCCCATCTTTGTGGCACCGTATGTCCTGAGTGACTACGGAGAGGGGGCTGTGATGGCTGTCCCTGGTCACGACACTAGAGACATGGCTTTCTTCAAAGAAAATGTCAACCCCGAGTACATCCCCATTGTCATTGAACAAGAATCCTCGGAAAATGCAACGAGCGACAGCACTGTATCTGCCAAGGACGCCAAAGCTTTCACCCAGGATGGTTTCTTGACTTCCCGCTGCGGAAAATATCAAGGTCTGCACTCGAAGGAGGCTGCAAAGCAGATCGTGGCCGACTTGGAAAAGGTCGGAAACGCCAAATTTGTCGAGTCCTGGCGACTTCGAGACTGGCTGATCAGCCGGCAGAGATATTGGGGAGCACCTATTCCGATCATCCACTGTGGTAACTGTGGTCCTGTTCCAGTACCTGCGAAAGACCTGCCCGTCAAACTGCCCAAGATTGAAGGAGAATGGCTGAAGGGCAAGAAGGGCAACCCACTTGAATCGTCCGAGAAATGGCTTCACACCAATTGTCCCAGCTGTGGCGGTCCTGCAAAGCGCGACACAGATACCATGGATACCTTTGTGGATTCATCTTGGTATTATTTGCGCTTCTTGGACCCTGCGAACAAGGGTGCTCCATTTTCGCCTTCTGTTGCACGGCCGGTAGATGTGTATATCGGTGGTGTGGAGCATGCTATCTTGCATTTGCTGTACGCTCGATTCATTTACAAGTTCCTTGCTCAGTCGGATCTGTTCCCAGCCATCTCTCACTCTGATGAAACTCCGGCCGAGCCTTTCAAGACTCTTTTGTCACAGGGCATGGTCCACGGCAAGACTTTCACGGAGCCTTCCACCGGCCGATTCTTGCTCCCGTCGGAAGTGGACTTGTCCAGCCCCGACAAGCCTTTGATCAGAGGCACCACAATCACGCCCAATGTATCCTTCGAGAAAATGTCCAAGAGCAAGTACAACGGTGTTGACCCCACTGTCTGCGCGAGCAAATATGGCGCAGATGCCACCCGTGCTCATATCCTCTTCTCTGCACCAGTCAGCGAAGTCCTAGAATGGGACGAGACCAAGATCGTCGGCGTGGAGCGCTGGTTCGGTCGACTTTGGAAGCTCGTCCACGACACACAGCAAACTCTGACTGACGCATCCTTCGCGATCAATGCGGTCGATCTGGAGACTTCCAACGGCCACGTCGTGTCCCTTCCACCTTCACTCCAGGACCTGAGCGACTCCGACGCAGATGCAGTCCTGGCAACGCACAACATCATATCATCCGTGTCATCGTGCATCGAGACAAACCCCTACGGTCTGAACACCGTCATATCAGACCTCATCAAGCTGACCAACGCCTTGTCATCGGCTCCACCATCCTCCCCTCTCGCCCTTTACCTATCAATCTCCTCTCTCCTCCGTCTCCTCTCCCCAATCGCACCAGCTCTTGCATCCGAGTCCTGGGAGATTCTCCACGAGTCCCTCGTCAAGAACATGGATCCCTCAACCCCAGTACCATCAATTCTCTCCGCCCCATGGCCAACTCCACTCCTCACCACAGAACAAGCAGAGGCCCTCTCTGCCCGCGGGGGCCAAACCGTCGCAGTCCAGATCAATGGAAAACTGCGTTGCGCCGTGACTATCCCGCGCATGGACTCGTCAATCACCACTCCCTCCCACGGTAAAGCCCCATCGCAGGAAGAACAAGACTGGATTATCAGTCGAGTCTTGGAAACCGCCGAAGGCAAACTGTGGCTCCAGGAGAAGAATGACTGGGAGAAGCGGCGACGCGTTATCGTCGTCAAGGGTGGGAAACTGGTGAATGTCGTGTTCTAGGTTCCCTTTTCTTTGTGTTGCATGGCATGGCGTGGCATGGCATTGCTCTGCACCGAGTTTGCATCGCATTTTCATTGCTCGGGGTTGTATGTGGGTAGCTCTCCGTTGAAAGACCTGACTTGTATTTTTACTGTTTAAATAGATCTGTACAATAGATAAGAAAATCCATCTTCTACCAAACTGTACCAAAGAGGCAAGTCAATCATAGCAAACAAAGGCTATCACCATGTTTCAGGTCAAACAATCACCCCCCGCCCCCTCTGATGGCCTAGTTGGTATCCACCATGAATTGGTGAACCATTGGTGTGCCCTGGAGGAGTGGGCAAACAAAAGAAGAAAAAAATACTGGGCCAGTGTTGATGCTTCGAGCTCAACGGACGGCCGGGCACACCGCTAGGCCGGGGGGGGGAGGGGGTTATTTTTTGGTAGTGTTGTTTTTTCTAATAGTTTTCTTTCTTAGAGCTTTATACTATACTAATATAATGCTTTAATAACATTTTGATAGTGTTAGGAGGTATAAGGGGGTGATTTATATAGGGTGCGGCAGTGCGGTGGGATGGCGATGCACTAACATGGGGATGTATATAGGGAACACCAAGGTTGGAGGTTCGATTCATGTATGCGGACAATTTATCAATCCTGAACAAAGAAATGATCACCTCTCATATTCCACTATGTCCTCAAAAGATAAACTTTGTATTGCGATACTTCTTACCCGATTAGAAATGGTTCGAGTCAGTCAACAAAGGACCGAATCCTGAAACATGGCAATTTCTGCTCGAGTAGCGCAATTTTTTCGAGGTCAGTTCTGGACAGCTAGATGCGCCTGATCTAATGGCCTTACTCATAGTCGTGGACCGGACCTGTCACTGGTTTGACTTTTTGGGAAGCTGTATGAAACAGAGTATTTTCAGTGTCTCCTACCAGTTATCTCGACGCTATTGTGGGATAAATAACTTGCGCTTTGCGGCGGAAATATGATGAGAGATCAGACAGGAGGTCTAGCTAGATACACTTCTCTTCTGAAAGATCTTCCCGAATATCTTTTGAACCGTCCTCCCAGATAGCTGAAGCAACATTTTTCGAGTCATCTTTCGAAATATGGTCATTACGATGATTTTGTCTCCTCAATCTTCGATAGACATTATAAAGTAGTTTTACCGATTGATTCTTTCTCGTTCATTCTATGCTTCTGGTAATGTCTACTATATACGCATTTTGTCGGGGCCCGCTACCCCGTACGATTTCCAAATTGCAAATCATTGATTCATTGATTCATTGATTGGGAGTGAGAACTCTGAAGCCCCTGTCTCTGTCTATTGCATGGAGTTTCCTCAGGTATTTGCCCATTCCAAAGGTTTTAAGAGCTTCTTGCAGAAAGTGGAATATCCCTAAAGGATATAACCGAAAGTTCTTGCATCAGTGGAACTGATGGTGTGTACCGATTGAAGCCTTCCTCCAATACTAGACCATGTAGATGCAAACATTTAAGTAGATCTGAATCTATACGGGTCTCATAGTGTTAGTATGCCCTTTTATTGTATAATGGTGTTAGCAGTCTTACAGTCATTGACCGTTCTAGTTGACTACATATACTTCCAAGCTTCAAAACTTAGCATCTCCTTCGTTGAAGGCTCAAATAGTGGTCATGGATTGTGATAACAAAATAACTGGAAAACCTGGTAAATAAAGGCCGAGGCTAATAGTGCCCCAACTTGCGCTTTCGCACGACACACTATTCTATTTTCGAATACAGTGGAGAACAGGTACCACGATTACTTCTCTCGACCCATAGTTACCAGTGACGTATTACGCTTTGACACCCAAACTCCCAACCCAATTAAGGTTAACCGCGTCCCCAATTTCCCAATAATCTTTACCCCGCCCCTTACCGAACTGACATCACCCCCAGAAAAGCAAGCAACGTGTTTCCAGCTCTCCTCCAACAAGATTAATCGTTCCAAAAGTCTTTCGCCGGTCGGGTCTCGCAACCATACTAGACCCAAAGCGGGTTTAGATCTACTATCCCCGCCTAATCGGGCATCAGGGTTCTCCATCCAAAAGACCCTGGAGCGCTTGATAGCCGCAGCGCTGGCCTGTGCATCGACTGGGCGTTTCTCCTGCTCCACCCAAACATCAACATGAGTGCGAATATTTTTGTTACTGGGGCATGTGGTTATATGTATGTTTTCTATCTTATGGGTGTCATTTCCGAGCTAATTTGTTTGTATACAGCGGAGGATCTATTGTCGCTGAATTTTCACGCCACAAGGGTGGTCTTCTTGAGACGGCCAAAATTCATGCTGCAGTCCGGTCGGATGAGCAAGCTGAGAGTTTGTCGATGTTAGATGTTAGCGTTGTCAAAATTGATCTTAGCAATCCATATGCACTGGCTGGGTATATGATTCGCAATGACGGTGAGTTGAGGATGTAATTTGGATGGTTTATTACTCTGCTAATGCTTCGTCGATCCAGTTAGCATCGTCATTCATACTGCCACCTCAATAGACGCAGAGGTGACTCAAAATCTTATAACGGCGCTGAAGAAGCGTCGTGAAGCTAATGGTAAAAAAGCGTTTTTCATTCACGTAAGACCGTCACGATTCTATTGGGTATATGCGG
The DNA here is from genome assembly GCF_028828155.1 of Penicillium subrubescens. Classification (NCBI taxonomy): domain Eukaryota; kingdom Fungi; phylum Ascomycota; class Eurotiomycetes; order Eurotiales; family Aspergillaceae; genus Penicillium; species Penicillium subrubescens. The sequence continues at coordinate 544,735 of NW_026643164.1, forward strand.
CCATTGCTGACTCTGTGTATAGACTTCCGCGCTATCGGCTTTCGATGACAACACCGGTTGGCCATTTGGGGAAGTAAGAGATATTGACCCAGTCTATTTTCTCGAGAAACAATGTACGGACTCGTACATTGTCAGGCAGGTAGTCTCTATCACTCTCCTCATGTTGACTTAAGAAGTCCTTCTAATCAATGGAATAGGTTGACGTTCTCGTCGCCGAACAAACACAAGCAGCCGGCCTAACAGGCCTGATAGTCATGCCTCCAACACTTCGTGAGTTAACTACAAACTCAATATGGAACTCATCTAACAACGACAAAGATGGACGAGGCAGTGGAACCTGGAACCGATTATCACCACAAATCCCCGCCCTCGTCAAAGCTGCAATCAAAAATAAACAGGTATACAAATTCCCAAAAGACAAAGTAAGTCCCCCAAGATAATATCGGCGGTGACACGAAAAAAGTTTCACATATTGAATTCATACTAATTCCCTCGGCAGGAAGTCGTCTTAACACACATCTCCGACCTGACAACCTTCTACGCACAATTAACCGAAGCAATCCTTCAAAAAAGAGCCCTCCCCGCGTGTCAATCAGGGTACTACTTCACCGTGTCCCACTCCGTCCGGTGGTGGGATATCCTCGACCGATTAGCAGCAGCAATGCACGCACGCGTACTCGTAGACGAACCAACAACCAAAATATGGCCGAGCGACGCGTTCGCAGCAGAGTCACTCGGTGTCCCGGTGAATTTTGCGCACAGCATATGGGATTCAAGGTATGTCAGCCCCAGCCTCCCCCATTAGCTCGGGCTACCGATCACCAAGCCTTGAGAAGGTTAATGCTAATTTTGCGATTCTGTAGTCCGAAAGTCGTTTGCGTGAACAAAGATCTAATCGGCTGGAAGCCTATCTGGAATAGCGAGCGATTACTGGAGAGCATGGACGAGGAGATTAATGACTTCCTCGAGTTGGGAATGCCTACAAGTAGTCTCCTGGCTTCTTTGGGGCCTGAAGCAAGGAGGTGAGGCTGGGAGTGGGAGGCAGGAGAGCCAGCAGCACAATAGAACTTTGGTTCAACAAAATACGATGACGAACACAACCTTTACGAATATGATGAGGTTTTCAGAACTGACATGAATGTATGTAGTGTAACTAATATTTTGTGGAGAAACCAGCCATTCCGATTTTTACAGCTAGCGCATCGACCAGCTATCATATCATGCTCCACGGTGTCCGAATGTCACGCGCCACCCGCGCAAGAAAACCAGCTTGACCAGGGAGTAATCAGCAACTTGTACGAAGCAAATTATGAGGTTTGAGGACTGTACGTGTCGCAGGGCGAGAGATTTCCTGTTAGAACAAACCGACGGCAGTAGTACAGCAGATGAGTACTTGTGTGCGTGTAGTGCGTGGAAAGGAACGATGTGCAATCGCCCCGAGGTCAAGTCAGGGTTCGCCTGTACACGAGTGATGAAGAGGGCAAGATCTACCTCACGCGCGAGATGTTCGCAGAGCATATTTGCAGAAGGCTTATGACTTGCCCCGACCATAACGTGAAGTGACAATCACTAATCTTCTGTTAGTGTGAGAGTATGTGGCCGAGAGAGAAGTGAGATATCATACCTTGATGGCCTCCATACATTTGACTGGTAGGTGACACCCATAGTCCTTTGCACACTCTCATTCTAGCCCCGCATTCTCTTTACACTCCAACTGGCGGAAAATACAAACAGTGAGCTGACCAAGACTCTCTTCGACTGCGGAGAAAGAAGGATTCAATACATCCTGCTTGATTCCTCCCACCTACGCGGTACGCACTGTGGTAAGAGCTAAAAAGTAGAAGGCTGGACAGGCATCGTCAAAGTCTTTAAACCCCGAGGTCCGCAATGAGGGGAGCCAGAAGGTGGAAGTTGGAGATCTGTCAAGCCCAGGATGCAAGCTGTGTCGTAAGGCCCAACCCAGCTCTGCAAAGCCCACAGTCGGTGATGCTTGACACAAAAAAAAAAAAAAAAACAGAGGCATCGAAGCTTCGTAGCAATCCTCACATAAGTCCTCTCCGAAAAATTTAGGGAATGCAGACCGGCATGAAAAACGGATTTAGTAGGAAAACCCAACAGTAGCGCCCGAATTTGCAGTCCCAGCAACGACAACAAGTCTTGATGTATTACTTGCGGAAACTCCCCGCAAAATCAGTGTCAACCGTGGGCCGCTGGTGAGTCCCACGACGACATCTCGTGGTTGCCACGACTGAACCAAGCTGGACAGTGTGTTACCCATCACCACACGAGACAGGGTTGAGAGAGATGAGGTTGGTAGGGTCGACAAACCCAGAGCGATAAGGCTTGTCAAAGCCAGTTTCCAAGATGGACAGTCATATTTCTCAGTTCGAATTTCGGCAACGAAACCAAAACCCCTGCTGGTGTGGCTGTTGGACTGGTCTCTCACAGTCACTGTTCGAGCAGCAGAAGACAGGATTTGTCACAGGTGTTCCAAGGCGGCATTTGATTGCTCTGGTAGGCAGTGGAAGGCTGTGCGGAGGGTGAGTGCGTGGGCGTCAGCTCTCCAAGAGAGACAAACGTTCCCGACGAAGGGAAATCGGCGTAGGTGACTGCAAACATGACAACAAAGCCCGCCTCCATAAAGGCTTTGCTGACCGGTTGCCACTATCAGGGCGCGGTATGTCTAATTCAATGTAGACATCACGTTGTTCGATTCCCTTTATTGACAGCTCCGTGGATGATTCGTCATTGGATAGAATTTGTAGACGATTCCACAGTTCATTTGCAGAAGGCGGGCAGAAGATGGAGGAGTATTTCAATATATCTCATCGGTTGCACGATCGGTCCATACGGACGACTTGCTCCGCCTGAAATATCAAGGGTAGGTATATATATAGCTCCCATTGTAAGGGAAGTGATGGAAAAACATATATATTGAATTTGAAAAGATGGTCTCCATCAAGGATTTAAAAGAGTGAGAAAGAAAAGAAAAGAAAGAAAGTTGAGAAGTGCCATTTTATCGTAGTTTGGAGTTGTTATGTATGCCTCTCTCGGTCCAACATTATGCCGGAGCCGAAGTGTACAGAACTCAAACCTATCAACCGATACATATTGTTTTGTTTACTATTTACCATATACGGTCTGTATAAACAGAACGAGAATGAATCATTAAAAAGCTGGCATATTGACCCGCTCGAAACATAGCAGCTATAAACATGGACATGCCGTAAGACTTCGTGACACACAAGATTCGTATCGAAAATCGCAAGGCTCGAACAATGTACCGCCATGCAAAGAAACAAAGTTCAAAGATCATGATAAGCCAGGAGAAATGAATATAGAACCTGACTAACCCGGATTCAAAGTCATACCTCATTTACCAGCCTTCCTCACCTTAAAATCAATCAACGCATTATACGAGGCCGTCAACGGCCACAACGCCCACGCAAAGCCCATCGCACCAACAACCAACAACGCATAATACACCACCGTCCAAACGATACTCAACTCCCCATTGCCCACACTAACCCCACGCCCCTTCCCATCCTCATCGTCCTTCCCACGCACCGGCGGCCCTAAGGGCTCACCAGCCTCCACGCGGCCCCAGAACCGGGGCAACCCGCACCAATTGCAGAGGCTATGGACCAGGATGACGGCGGGCAGGGAGCCGGTGCGTAGGTACACGAAGGTAGCGTACCAGCCGAAGACGGTGGTGTAGCTGAATTGGAAGAGGGAGCGGAGAAGAGCAGCTAGCGCGGGGGTGTCGGGGTGTGTGAGTCGGAACTCGTAGAAGTGGTGGATGTGGGCGATGCCGAAGTAGAGCGGGGAGAGGAAGATGATGCGAGCTGGGGAGATGTGGGCGAGAATGTGGAGGGGGACTATGGCGGAGCGGAACATGACTTCTTCGGTTATGGGGCCCTGGGGAGAGAAGGAAGGCGTTAGTGAGATTTCAATCAGCGTGCTGGGTCGGGATTGTTCGAACGAGCACAGTACATACCGCGATGTAATTCCTCCACCCAATCCACCCGCCAAGCGACTCGGACCATTTCGCCCGACTAAACCACGACCGCCACTCGCCCTCGACAATCCCGCGCTCATACAGCGGGCCAACGAACAAGATCGCAGTCAGCAGTAGACTGCGCAGGATATCGCCGAGATCGATGGGCCACCAGCCGAGCAGGCTCAACGCAGCGCTGAGCGAGGAACCACCCTTGTCAACGACAAGCCATAGCACAACTAGTGAGCAGACGAGACATGAACCAGTGACAGCGCGAATCCGCGCGCGGATGACGGAGGGCGCATCGCGGCTTAGACTGGGTGAAGGCCTGGTGGAGGGGGAGAGGTAGAAGGGAAGGACGTAGAGTAAAGTAAGGGCGACCTGGGGAGGGTTTCGTTAGTGTCGGAGCACGGCCATGGGTGTTCAGAGGTATATATGTATAGTTTGGGGAACTGGGGCAGAAGAGAATGTGATTTACCGAGAAGAGCGCGACGGTTTGCACGGATAATGAGGGTTCATCTAGGCGGGCGGTTAGCTGACAGGTCTGAACTTTGTGATCCTCGTCCGGTCTCTGGGGTTGCTGGGTTGGGAGATCAGATGAAAGGAGAGGCATACCCTGGTGCTTGGTGTATAGACTCTTGATACGAGCCAAAATGCCGGTGGGAGCCATGGCGAAGGCAAGTTGAGGTTGGAGATCTCAACAAACTTGCGGCTTTCGAAAAGCGCCGGTGGGCCAGTTTATCAAGGCAGAAGAGCAGAAGACAGTTCGAGACCTTCTTTGTTGCGGGTGACGTGGGGTGACAATACAACGACCATGATTACCGTTGGTGAGTGTGGTTCACTGTGGGTGACGGGTTACGTGGATGGTAATTACGCCGTCACAGCAGACTTCTTGGCCCTGGGGATTGGATTGAACTGGAACCAGGATGACCAGGATGATGATTCCTGTCTTGATCGTTCGTAGTATTGTTCTTAATATTGTTGGCATCCATCAACGAGAAGTCTCGTGTTCCGTAAGACCATATCTGTCCACAGAACGGAAGCCCAGTCCGACGATGGACAATTTCACTTCCAACCACACCCACCCCGACCATAGTCCCGATCGCGATATATACATCCCTCAACCAGGAACTATTGAAATAAAAACCTCCGTGGCAGGCGAGACGTCGCATTTTCAGTCCCGAACACATGGACCGAGCGTTGCTGTCACTCGTGGGCCAGGGTGTGCCTGAATACAGTATGTACCTATATTTTTATGAGGCATCATCTGCAGGCGTATCCCTTGGAGCCCATCTTCATTTCAAAATCTGAGTCAATGCGAGGGAATCGTGCGTTTAGGATAATTCTCCGATTTCAAGTGCTTCAATTAGTTAATAACCAGTGGGTTTTGTGTTTTGGTTGCTAGGTGACGAGTTATAGTTTGATGAGTGTCGGCGAGGGTGGGATATAGCCTTGAGACATGGTTATGCACTTCGTAGGGACTATATAGTTAGTTCTTTATGTTTTATACTGGATGTTGCCTGACAGATGAAAGGCAGTCATCGATATCGGGCACTCTGGCTATTCCGGCTGTATCGGATGAGGTCAGACGGCGCTAACCATTATCTCGCTAACTGTTCATAGTTTAGCTGGCCCGATCCTGGAGGAGTCCGAGGACAACGCATCGGGATCCACTAGGCTGAGGGAAAAGAGGGGAGCGATGAATTGAAGGACAAGTATGGAGTACTCCTATGGAGTTGTACGGAGCTCTTCCTGCTATAAAGAGATTACTGTAAGAGGATCATCTCCGTAGCATCTAGACTCTAGGTATACTACAGAAGTACTGGCATAGGATATTTCTAATTCTGATCTCAATTGACAACTGTCCCCTGCTAAGCCCTACTCTGTGACACTACGGAGTACTGCAGTAGTATGTTCTTTTGACCCGAGTTCACACCTATCAGCAGCACCCTAAAAAAGAAGACTCCATGAGAGCCCAGCCATGCATCACCCGCGAACCATACAAATCGGGGAGACAAGATCCACTTGATTTAATTCCTGTTCCTGTTTCTCCATATTTAAAAAACAAAAAACCGTATTTCCCCCAACGGTCGAGACCAACTTACCCAAGTGTAATTTCGCGACCGTGCAGTGCCTGCAGCGCCTGCATTACCCCTGCGCCCTGGTCTCGTTGTGATAGGCGCTCAACACTGGACACTTTTGACTGGATGAAGTTGATCCCAAGGCGCTTCACCGCCGCTGGGTAACAAAATTCCTGGCGCCCCCCTTGAGATCGCCGAGTGTCTCACCTTCTCTTCTCCCCTTCTTCCCTGTTGTCGTGTGTTTTTTTGCATGTTGTTGTTGCCGCCAGTCGTTCTGCGTTCCCCGTCGCTCTTTTGAAACTCTTTAATGACCCTCCCTTCTTGACGCTCACTAATGTCGCTCTGAAACGATCATACTCTTAATTGCTTGTCCTTGACGACTTGAACGCTCATTGATTACACTTCTGACGCTCTTTTCATGAAGAATTTGACTACCCCCACACCACCCCTATAGACGAGTATAGAGTCTATATCCACACATACCCACCACGAACCACCCTCATTACCGGCCACTCCGGATTATTACCATCATCGATCTCCTCGTGCGATTCCACATTCCTTACATCGAACCAATCTAGGAAAACAAAAACAACTCCCCTCTTTCGGTCAACGTCATTCTTGTTTATGATTATTGTATCGGCCCATTGCTATTTGCGTCGTCTGTCTATTATATCACTATTTGCATTCTTCATTACGGTTGGCACATACACCACCAGTTTCGCCAACTTCATCGCCTGTCTCTGGACGATGCGCTAATTTCTCGACTCGACAATCTCGACAACCTCAACTTCGACAATGCCGACAACTAAACAGTCAACGTCGCCTCCTCCACGGCGGCGACGAGCTCTGCAAGAGCGCAGCTCAGCCCACAACAATGAAAGATCACCAACTCGGTCAATCCAGTCACTCCGCATAGTCTTCGGGGAGAAAGAAGATGCCGAAATGTATGAAGCCACGCCATTTCCCACCAAGCCAGAACAAATCTTGCTGCCGATTCCCGGTAAAGGCCAGCAGCCAGGGTATATCTCGGATACCGGCTTCAGCTATGCAGATACCCCCGGTCCATCCTGGTCATCGCCCACATTCAGCCATGCCGCGGCCAGCAGCACGCGAGACCTGTCCATTCGCGAGACATGGGATGTATCCTCCACCGTGGATACAGTCAATTCACCACCACAGTTGTGGGATGATCCTACATCCAGCAAGTCCTCATTGCCGGAGGTCAGCCCAATGACCAAACATGAGGAGTATACATCAGACGGGCCCGATGAGCCGGAGTACTCAGATGATGAAATGATAGTCCTGCCCACCGCGACACCGACTATCAAAGCAGTCATCTCGGAACCTCCAACCTCGCCCAAGTCTGTCAGGGAAGAAGATCAATCGATCATTGGTTACTCCAGTCCCAATATTGAGCAGATCGGTGCCCCATCAAGCCCTAATTTCGAACCCATAGGCGCACCGTCGAGCCCCAACTTCGTGACGCTGGATAACTCGAGCGTCAACTTTCTGCCAACTGGTACAGCCAACTCAGACTCGGAGCCGCGCTCCAACTCGCTGTCATCGTGGAATTCTCGTGGCACAGCCGTTCGTCACGCCGGTGTTACCGCGGCCTGGATCCAAACGGCCGGTTCGTCCGAGCAATTGAGCACTCGCTCGCCATCACCATTCTACTCGAGCCCGCCATTGCGCTCAGTCTCCTCGTTCCGGACGCACAGCAGACAACCATCAGCCAGTCGATCCCGCTCCACGAATTCTTCGTCACGCAGTTTCCGCTCAGTCTCGGAGATGGCCGCTGCCATTGACAGCGGTATCCCAATCCAGTACCCACGCATTCGAGCTCCATCGTCCAGCTCCCGCGCCGATACCTCCGTATCCTCAGACCGAGATTACACGCCAGTCCGCGACTTCACCCCCGGCCCAGCCTCCGGCCGCTGGAACCCGCATCTCTCCCGCGTCTCATCAAACTGGTCCGACGAAGACCTGGCAAACCTCGCCGCTGCCGGCGAAGCCTTGTCCACCCCAGAGCGCGAGATGTCCGAACCAACAGTCCCCTCTGCAGCCCTAACCACCCAAACCAGCAGCAACTCCAGCGATTGGATGGCAACAGACAGCGACGAAGACGAGCGACAAGACAGTCTGACAAACCTGCCCCCACGCCCGGGGTTCCCAGGAAGTCTCTCCTCGGGCTCCAAGCGCAGCAACAGCATGCGCAGCCTCAAACGACCCGGTACAGCCTCAAGCACAGTCTGGCACATCCTCCCCACCTGGGCTAAAATATACTACCGCGCCGACGCACTCGGCCTGAACTCAGCCCTCTCAATAATGGACGTCAGCAGACCCGGCACCTCCAACTCAAGCGTCTTCAATTTCAATCTCATGCCCACACCACTCAACATACCCCGCGGCCGATCTCCCGAACGACCCCGTTCCCCGAACCGTGCCCAATCACCCCCTCGACCCGAATCGAAATCACCCCCACAAGCAGTCCTACCCGCGGTCCAAGTCTCGCAAACATCTCTCCCCCAACGACCAGGTGCAGTCCGCTTCGTCCAGCGCCGCATAGAAAGCGACCCTCTCGACCCGCGCGCACACTGGGTCCCCTCTCCCGAGGAAGAAGGCCAAGTCATCGGCGGTGCACCGCGTCATCGAATGCGCCATAGCTGGTCGCCGCATTTATACACGGATCGAAAGGGTATTCCGCATTCGACGAGTGCGTGGACGGCGCCGTCGTTGGATTCCACGAATGAGCCTTTGTTCGGGAGGAGGAATGTTCAGGTTTATTCGTTTTGTTTGGGGTTTATTTTTCCGCTTGGTTAGATTCCCCCCTCCCCATAAGACCTTCTTTACACACCCTTGTGTGAGAGAAGTGTTACTTGTTGAGTATGTTGAGAGTGTGGGCTGGTACTAACGAGACATCCAGCATGGATAATCGCATCATTCCTCCCTCTACCGCCTATGCCGAAACTCGTTCCCGAGATGACAATGAACACGGACGATGATGTCGAGATGGCGCTAGAATCGCAGTTGATGGCGCTTCAGCGTCGACGACATGAAAATGCACGGTGGTGGCGGAATTTGAATAGGTGGATGATTTCGCTTGGTGTGGTGATTATCGTTATTATCGTAAGTTTTACTATCCAGGACGTGTCGTCGGGATCTGAGATTAAGATTGGACTAACCTGTGGCTTTAGATCGCGTTGGCTGTTATTGGTACCACTACGGGCTTTTAATATTTTCGTTTCTTTTGGACTTGACTCGACTCGACCCCTTTTTCGCTTTCCTTTCTTTGGGACTATCTCCGACTGCACTTGCACTTGATCGACTCTATTCTCCAATTTCGGGACTTGGCTTGACTTGACCCCAACTACCAATCTGGTAATTTTCCTATGCGACCTCTCACCTCTCACCTCACTCAATCTGCAACTGCACCTTCGACTTTGATTTCAACTTTACCTTGATCTTCAGCGACGAAACTTCACTTCACTCCGCATTATATCTCCGACTGTCTCTTATGGTTACATTCACATTCACTACAACAACCCTTGGAACGATGATTTCCATTCCTAAGGCGCTGTTTGTTCATTCATCATTCTCTTCGCTGGACATTTTATCAGATACGACCTACACGACACGATTGTACGCACATACATAATTTATTCCCCCACTCACGCACGCTTCACTCGATACTTCCTTCAACTTTGGTTACTTTGCGTCTTCGTTTTTGGTTTGCGTCTTATTTTATCTCTGGTTAGATTTACTCAGAGAGGAACATTTGTTTGATTCGTTACTTTTTTTCATTTTATACTCGATTCACGTCTTCTTTCTGGTTTCATTTTACACTTGACATGTGTTACTTTCGATCTTGATCTTGACTTTGATCTCAACTCTGACTTGACACTTACATTTTTCTTTCTTGATTGCATGTTGCATCTGTATAATGGATATATGCTTTCATTTTACCAATGTCTCTTTTGCGCTTGATATACACCTTGTGTACTCATATTTGTCTGAATCTATCTGTATTAGAATTCAATTTCATGATTCAACACTTATCATTGAAACATCGTAACTTCTACAGTGGGGCTTCATAAGTCTGAAACTATGATCATTGTTCATTGTTCCAAATCATCTTATCAGTCACAAGTCGAATAATAGACACAATAATGATACCTAAGCTATTGAGAAAGACGATTGAAATGACCATTAGAAAGACCCTTCAAGAACCAACCACTGAAAGCATTATCTATTAGGGGGTCTCTCTGGTCTCTAGACTCAGACTTTTGAACTACAGTACTACTGTAGAGTTGAGTCGAATCGAGTTAGGAGGTCATGGGATGAATGGTTCCTTGTAAAACTTGGACTATTCAATGTTGGGCTGGATGCTTGCTCCCTGTTGGGGCGGTCATGTCTGAGGGTCAACACTAAGAGCCTATGCATATGAAATGTTGTAATGTATAAATGATTTTTTTTCTCACTGAATAATGCTAAATCCGAAATGATATCTCTCATGATTAAAATATGAGAAGCAACATACTCTCTAAACGCTATGGGCAAAAGGATACACCCCAACAGAACGTACCCTCCATCTCTGGCCTCGTAATAAGAAAAAAAACAAGCCAGCCATCACAACACTCCCATCACACTATCTATACAAACTTTCATCCACAAACCAACAAACCAAACACATCGCAACCCTAAAGCTTCCGCCCAATCTTCTGCTCAACAGCAATCTTCAACTCCTCTCCAGTAGGCATAGTAACCACACTCCCCCTCCTCCTCCTCGACTCAATCTCCGCCCTGATTTCCGCAACAGCCTCGTCAAAGTCGCGCTCGGGATCATTCGGCAGACCCAGTGTTGGCGGGCGCACGGTCTCTTGGCTCATTGTGCGCGGGGCATGGGGCCGGTTACGACGCTTGAGTTGGCCGACGAGATACGCCTTGACGGGGGAGAAGGAGGCGAATGCAGCGAGGGAGGCTGCGGTGAAGAAGATACCGTAGAAGTACACGCGCGACCAGACGGTCATTGAGTCGGTGAAATTGAGGAGGATGAAGGGGAGGACGGCGAAGCCTAGGGTGAACTGGGTTGCTACCCAGCTGAGGATGTCGTAGTACCGCTTGTAAGGGGTTGGTTTGCTGCCGTCCGGGGTCATGAAGAAGGGGCGCACGTAGCGGCGGAAGTCTGTGAGGTGTTAGTGTCAGAGGTTGAAGGATTATCAAGTTTAGAAAGTAATGGGGTCATACTCTTTGCAACGGTCTGGATGAAGGAGCCCAGCACAAAGGTCAGGTAGTAGCCGGGGTAGAAGCCGTGCCACAGAGCGCTGGTCGCAAAGGTAGCCATACTAGCACGGAAGCCGGGCTTCTTGCCCTTTGGCGTGACACGCAGGTAGATATAGTTGCGCAGCCAATGGTTAGTGTTTTTGTTCCAGCTACCAAGGTAGCCATATGAGTTCTGGGCGGTCTCAAGGCTGTAGGGGTCAACGTTCTCGAGTCGGTTCCAGAAAACCTTGCCTGATCTCGCATCGAAGCCGTTGTATCCCATACCTGACAGGATGCAGGCACCCTCTGTCAGAGACCAGACACCATAATACTTCAGCCGCGTGGTGAAGCCGAGCATGTACACGGTGAAGACACGGCGAGGGAAGGAGAATTCCATGAATGCATCGGATAGCACAAAGTCTGTAGTGAACCACGAGCCCAGCTTCAGGAAGGCAAAGATCCAGAACAAGCCGATGGCGGCTTTCTTCGTAGCAGGTGTGCCACTGCGAGGAATCTTGCGCTTCTTCCTGGTCGGAGGGACCTTGGCTGGGTCTGTGCCTGGGGGGATGTCGAACAGAGTCGTGTCCAGCCAGCGGCGGTAGTCAACGTACTCGAAAGACGGACCAGCAAACAGGGATGGGAAGAACATGACATAGCCCAGGTAGTTCACGATGCTAGGGAACTCGGTGATCGCAGAGTACTTTTGCGCATCTGACAGCTGCTCTTGAGGGAGACGACCGTCGTGAATGTTCCAACAGAAAGAAGAAAGTTTCATAACCAGCACCATTTGTGCTCCGGTGATATCGATCATTTGCGCGTCATCGAGGATTTGGCGGTAGATATGGCTGATCGACATGTGGCCCATGAGGAAGAGGAACCCAATCCAGGGCATCAGCGAGCCATCCACATAGTATGCAATGGCATAGGTACCGGCCGCACTGTAGAGAAGTGTGCGCAGGCCATCCCAGAGGTCGAATAGGCCGACAATGTAGAACAGTGAGACACCGATGATGAAGGCATTCTTTTTCCAGGGCTGGGAGTCGGGGATGCGTTTCAGTAAACCGGCGAGCGGGTAGGAGAGCAGGAACGAAGCGATCAGCTTGACTACGGAGGAAGTTAGAAGCTTGAATCTCGAGTTTTTGTTGCGGGTGGGCGCAGAATACATACGCTCATCTATCGAGGCGCCTGTGAGCTGAGCAGGGTAGCCAAACACTGCGGGGAGGTCAGTCCGAGGTCAAAAAGCTCTAAAAGCTTCACCAGGAGAAAATTTGGAGGAACGAACGAGTGTCTATATAGGGCAACATGGTGTCGACCCAGATAGAAGACTGGTGTTCAAGAGAAAACCACGCATACAAGCTGGAGAAGGAGGAGGAGGAGGGAAAATCAAGAGATCAACGGTGAGGACGTCATGTGGAAAAGCGGACGCGCCCCAACATTTCAACGTGTAGCAACCTCAGCTTCTCCACCTTCCCCCCGCGGTAACACCACCACCACCACCACCGAGATCAGCCGCAAATCCTTCAGTTTCGTCTTTTATCCTTTATCCTCCTTTCATCACCTGCGCTTGGGCGCATCATCCCTTCATCATGGACGTCGTCGCGGCCGTCTCGGGCTACATCTCCAAGATGGTGACGGCCGGCGAGTCAGCTTCAGGGTCGTCATCCACCAAGATGAAGATCCTGCTTCTGGATAGTGAGACAGTGGGACTTGCGCTTGACTAAATCATCATCGGAAATAAAAGACTAATCGCTGTTCATCTAGGTATCCATTGTCTCGACCGCCATCACCCAATCTGCCCTCCTGAATCATGAAGTCTACCTCATCGACCGCCTGGACAACGCCGCGCGCGAGAAGATGCGCCATTTGCGATGCTTATGCTTTGTGCGCCCTTCCCCGAACTCCATCCAGCTTCTTATCGACGAGCTTCGAGAACCCAGGTATGGCGAATACTACATCTACCTGAGCAACATCATCCGCAAATCCTCACTCGAGCGACTTGCCGAGGCGGACAGTCACGAAGTTGTGCAATGCGTGCAGGAACAATTCGCCGACTTCCTCGTCATAAACCCGGATCTGTGCACTCTGAACCTAGGATTCCCACTGTCCCGACTATGGAGCCATTCGCCAGATCTATGGAGTCCGGACTCGTTGCAACGGGCCACGGAGGGAACACTGGCTCTACTGCTATCGCTGAAAAAGAACCCGTTGATCCGATACGAGAAGAACAGTCTTTTGGCTCGAAAATTGGCGACGGAAGTTCGATACCACATCACGCAGGAGGAGCAACTGTTTAATTTCCGCCGGACGGATACGCCACCTATCCTGCTTATTCTGGATCGTCGTGATGACCCTATCACACCGCTGCTTTCACAATGGACATATCAGGCTATGGTGCACGAGCTTCTCGGCATCAATAATGGACGAGTAGATTTGCGCGATGTACCGGACATCCGGCCTGAGCTGCAGGAGATTGTTCTCGCTCAAGATCAGGATCCGTTCTTCAAGAAGAACATGTACCAGAATTTTGGCGACCTGGGACAGAACATCAAGGAATACGTGGAGCAATACCAGTTCAAGACGCAAAGTAATATGAATATCGATTCTATAGCCGATATGAAGCGGTTTGTGGAGGATTACCCAGAATTCCGCAAGCTCTCTGGTAACGTGAGCAAACATGTCACCTTGGTGGGTGAGCTGAGCCGGCGAGTCAGCGAGGATAATCTGTTGGACGTGAGTGAGTTGGAACAGAGCTTGGCCTGTAATGATAACCATTCCAATGACCTCAAGGTATGTCTGTTCTTCAGAGGATCCGGATTACACCATATACTAATTGAAACGTTCAGTCACTTCAACGAATCATCCAGCTACCAAATGTTCCAGCGGATAGCAAAGTACGCCTGGTAGCTCTCTATGGACTCCGCTACGAGAGCCAGCCCAACAACGCCCTTCCAGTTCTTCTCGACCTGCTCGTCACCGCAGGCGACGTCCCCCTCAACCGTGTCAATATCATCCCCAAGCTCCTCGCTTATCATCAATCTCTTCAAGCCCCGCCAGTTGCCGGAGGCTTCACCGATCTATTCGAATCAACCTCCTTCTTCTCAGGAGCCAGAGACCGATTTAAGGGCCTCAAGGGGGTCGAGAACGTCTACACTCAACATTCTCCACGACTAGAGGTGACCCTTCAAAACCTAATCAAAGGCCGCCTGAAGGAGTTGCAGTACCCGTTCCTCGAAGGCAGCGGGCACACCCGGGACAAGCCCCAGGACATCATCATCTTCATGGTCGGAGGCACCACGTACGAGGAGGCCAAGATGGTGGCACAGGTCAATGCCAGTTCTCCCGGCGTGCGCGTTGTCCTGGGCGGTACCAGTATTCACAACAGCACCACTTTCCTCGAGGAAGTGGACGATGCTGTCGGTAGCTGGCCAGAACCTGCTCCCACGACAGCTGCTGGACGGCTGCGAAGGGAAGTTGGTCGTTAGGTGGTTAGCATATAGGCGCTGGGTATTTTCCTTTGGTGGAATCCAATATATGATAATGTCATTAATCCTTACCAAGTCATGGGAAGATGTTCCTTTGTAGTGGATTGCGTACTCTATATACTTCTATTGTACTATGTCCTACCCAAGTGGGTCCGGAGAATGCGGAGAGAAGTGAGCAACGGGAGATTTCCACCGCCCGTTTCCCCTCGTTTCCCTCATCACCTCCAACTCCCCTGCAAATGGAGCAATACTCACCTCCTAAGGGAGGACCTTCTTCTCCGGCAGCTTCTCGTGAGCCACGACTACATCTTCCATCAACTACTGATCCCCCTGGCCCACAGAATCCCCCCAAGCCTCTCGTATGGCTGGTAAGTGCCTACCTCTACCTCCCCCACTCTACAGCTCATGCGCAACTACCAAACCAACATACTCAATATCTCCAATAACTAACCCTATAATGTTACATTCAGATCTTCGGAGCAACAGGCCACATGGGCCGCTCCCTCGTCAAAAACGCCCTATCCCGCCACGACCTCGTCGCCGCCGTCGGCCGCACCTACGAGAATAGCCCCGAAAGCATGAAAGAGCTCGAAGACGAACACGAAAACTGCCTCGGTCTCCTCTGCGACGTCCGCGCCCGCGAAACCGTCAAACGAGTCATCGACCAAACAATCGCCCGCTTCGGCCGCATCGACGTAATCGCAAACTGCTCCGGCTACGGCGTCATCGGCGCCTGCGAAGACCAAGACGAATTCGACATCCGCAACCAATTCGAGACAAACTTCACCGGCACACTGAACATGATTCAATTATCGTTGCCGCATTTCCGGGAACGACGCGCGGGAAGGTATTTGATTTTCAGCTCGACGTCTGGCGCACTGGGTGTACCGGGTTTGGGACCTTATTGTGCGTCCAAGTATGCGGTGGAGGGCTTGATGGAGAGTATGCTTTATGAAGTGGATAGTTTCAATATTAAGGGGACGCTGGTTGAACCGGGACATATGCGTCGCGACGATATTGGGGATTTGGTCTCGCCGTCGGTTATGGCCGCGAATCCGTCGGCGCATAATTTGTCTTCGCCGTTACCGCTTTACGGGCACTTTTTGGTGAAACCGCCCAGTGAGCCTTATAACACTCCGACATCCCCTGCGGCGCATGCGAGGCGCATGTTGATGTGGTTGGGTGATAAACAGCCTGCTTCGGCTGTGAAGGCGGCTCATCTTGTTTGGGAGCTGGGGCATTGCTCTTATCCGCCGCTCAGGTTGATTCTGGGTACGTATGCGGTGGAGAGTATTCGGGATCGACTGAAGTGTATTATTGAGGAGATTGAGGATTGGAAACATCTTAGTTTTCCGTTGGGAGAGTCGCAGCCTGCAGCTGGGCGAGACAAGTCTGTGTCTATTGAAGGGGCTGAAGGGGGAACGGGGTGAAGTGTTGCAGGATTATGAACTCCTGTCTGGCTTGAAAGTTGTCTGACAGTTCTCAATTTCCTCATCAACCTCCTGTGGCAACACATGCATGGCAAGTGGTATGTTGCAACCTGACCTCCCAATGAAGAATTGGAGGCACGCCAACAGTCCCAGAGCGTTCTAGCTCACCAAGATGGGCCCCAAGCCTCTACGAGGACACAAATTCCATCTTGTCCCCGTGTCCGGTACCGTGAACAATGCGATAGATCCAAGGCTGATTCGCCATGATTCGGCTTCATATAATGCATAATGAAAAGCTCTGTCACACCAAACAGGCTGCGCTTACCAGCACCCAGAACCAACCCACAAGAAACTACACTAGATGCTGACCAAGTCAATATAATCCGAACAAGATTCATTTCATCAGGGTGTATATGTACCACGCTAAGACTATGTAAAAAGAGTATACAAGAAGAGACGTGACCCATCATCACATTAGACTTTCCACACCACAGACATGATTGAGAATCGGGGAAAACAACAAGCTCTATATCATGACCGTCACGAAAAGATAAAAAGGAAGGAGGAGGAGGAGGAGCACATCATCATGACACACAAAACGGTCCTACTACCCTCAATCCCTAGCAAGAATAACACAAGTCTCCTTCGCATGCCAGATGCGACGACGCCTCACCACGTCCGTACCAAAAGTATCCTTAATCCCATCTTCGATAAAGCGCGTCGCAGCATGGTCATTTTCATCTTTCCCGTCATCACCAAATTGCCGCAAGAGACGGGCTTCCTCTACACTAGCCCCGAACTCGTATTCGCCGCGGCAGAGGATCGTCACGCCGATGGAGGCTTGTGTTGATTCCCCAGCTGGCAGAATCGGGAGAGCTTGCTGGAGCATACCCGTCCAGGCGAGACGGCGGGTTAAGTCTAGCGCGATGCTATTTGGTTGGTGGCGGAGGCTGGGCTGGAGACGGAGGAGGGGGTGGATGGGTCTGGATGAGCGGTTGCGGACTGTGACGGAGAGAGTGAGGAGGTCGTCTGTTTGGGCGTGGAAGCGGGAGCGGCCGGTTTGTTTTACGGAGGAAGGCTCAGGCTCGGTGTTGCTGGAAGAGGGGGGTGCGAGGTAGAAGGAAATTTCTACGTCCTCGAGACGCATTGCTTCTACCATGCGGGTGTTTAGACGAATGTTGCGGAGGTCGATGGATCCCTTGCGGCCTGTGGTGGACTCGGACCAACCTCCTAGGACTCGTTTGAGAAGTTCTTCGCGGAACCAGAATGCCTCGCGGGAGGCTGCTTCTGCCTCGAAGGTGAGCTTATTGGCGCTGACGACGAATTGGCGACGGGTTCCTGTGTTGACGACGGGGATGCTGGCGTATGGGTTGTCCAGGTAGACGCGGGGGAGAACGAGGACGAATCGTGAGACTTGGCCTGGTTGGAGATTGCCATCGACGGAGTATTGGCCCTTGCTGTCATCCTTGAAGGACTCGGGAGCTTTGATGATGGAGTGCTCGTTCACGCGCAGCCATACTGATAGCGGGCTGGGCCATGCATTGCGGAGGTCGAGTAAAACAATGCAGTGATCTGGTCCATATGCACCATTGCCCAGGCGGGAAAGAATTTGAGAAAAGGGATCTTTGTCGGTGGCAGACAATGGGCACTCTGATGTCTGTGCCGCGTCTGACGGGGCATCGAGATGATTTTTCCAGGCAAAGTCTCCGCTGAAGGGCAGGATGTCACAACGAGCAACCTCTACACTCGCGTTGACCGTGACAGTTAATGGGACGAACAGCTGCCGTGTGTAGAACACCTCTGGCAGCTCTCCCTGCTTACTCTTCAAGTACGAGTAGTCGATTTGCACTGTCGTATCTTGCAAGCCAGGCTTTCCCAAGACGTCCACGGTGAATGTGGCCTTCTCGCCAGGTGGGATATTCCAGTCATCAGATTGCGGGCCCTCACGGCGCCACTTCAAAGCAGGCTGGGTGGCCAGCTTCAACTCCAGCTCGTAAATCTCCACGGCAAGTAAATCCTTGTTTCTCAACGCCGATTGAAGCTGGCGAGTAGTCGAATCTTGGAAGGTGAACAAGACAAAATCCACGGGACACGAGGATATATTTTGAAGAGTGATGGAGAATGACTTGATCTCGCCTTCGAGAACCATCATTGCTGATTGCGAGAGCGACATCGACTCAATAAGCAAAGATGGCTGCTTGCCAATGACTTTGACCTGGCACGTTTCCGTTTCAGGTCCCTTCTTTGCAAACACTTTTCCATCTTTCGATGTCGTTGAGCTCCAGGACAACGGACGATCATTAAGAGGCTTCTTTGCAGAGAGTCCTGTGCGCTTGAACTTGACCTCAGGCTCGGGCCTCCATACTGTCTTGAAGATTGGGAATCTTCGCTCCCGACAATGGCGCATTTTGACAATACATCCCGAGATGTTCAGGTTTCCTTCCTCGTGGGCAGTACCAAGGACAATGATATCCTGCAGACAGAGTGGAGGAAGAACAATATTCTCTGCCACGGCCTCAAATTTCACACCCTCGCTTTCCAGCCGCAAGTGTTCGATCTCGATCTCAAACTCATAAGGGTTCTGGAGAGTCACTCGGAAAGAGGCAGGTTCATCAGTCACTGTAAGAACTTCCAAAGCCTTGCTACTAGGCTTGGCAAAGGGGTTATACAGGAAGGGATCCTTCTTCGCCTTTTCCGATCCCGTCGTAACGGCGTCTAGCTCTGTCTTGGACCGGCGGACAGGCCGTCGCGGATCAGGCAATGCAAGCAACTGAACATCACGGACAAGGAAATCGTCCCAGTACTCGGCAGCCATGTTGGTGGCACCTAGACGATTTCCGGCTCCTACTGTACGTTTGATGTTGTTCAAGAGACGGACTTGTTCGTCCTGTGGCAGGTACGGCGGCACCCTGTGAGCTTCATTCAGCATGAGCTCGCCCCGAATCGTTTGCAAGAGCTCCACTGTGAAGCGGAGGACGCCATCAAAGTCAGGAAGCGCTTCACAACAGTTGATACACGCTTTGAGAACGTCGATCTTGAGATTCAGATCGCCATATCGATCCAGTGTGACATGACGGAAGGACCGATCTGCAATGCTGGAAATTGAATCATACTCGGGACACTTTCGTGGGCCACCCGAAGCTGGCATCCTACTCTGTCGCTTCTCCCACTCATAGGATGCCGAAGGTTGAACACCGTAGATCTCACCAATTGAAGCCAGAAGAAGACGAACACTTGATTCCATATTGCCAGGACCAACATCGAGAGCATTAACATCGAATGCCGTGTCACTGAGAGAGGCCAGTCCAGCAGCAGGATGAATACCAACCTCTGCAGCACCGATCTTCCGAGCCTGGACAAGACTGGGTACCATGACAGTGAGAAGCTCGCGCAAAACAAAAGCTTTTTTCCGCGGCAGGTCAAGAGCATTGAGGATAGAAATGACACCCGCGATGATAGGGACAGCATCCGTGGCAGGCAAATCTGCTTCGGGGGCAAGTGGGAGAGCCCGGTAGAGGAAATTGGCAATTTCAGACTTGCGAAGCACAATTGT
The DNA here is from genome assembly GCF_028828155.1 of Penicillium subrubescens. NCBI lineage: Eukaryota > Fungi > Ascomycota > Eurotiomycetes > Eurotiales > Aspergillaceae > Penicillium > Penicillium subrubescens. Next base: position 564,537 of record NW_026643164.1, read on the forward strand.
CCCGCGAGGGAGTTCTGGTTGATGTAAAGGAATTAAAGGTTCATTCATCACAATGTGCTTCAAAGCATTGTCATCGAGTCCGCCGTCTCGAATGCGAGCAGATACCATCAACCTCGAGAGTCGAATCACAGTTTCGGAGAAAACTAGCTGGGGCAGAGGTTCATCCGTTATATTGGCAGCCCGAACGTATAGGTTTAGGATAGTGTTGGAAAGATCCGGTAACAGGTTGGCAAGGTTTTGGAGGGAGACCAGACGGTTGCCAGCCGCAGATGGTGCCTGAATCGCATCTCTAACAGCCTTGGAAGCCTTGTCGGCTACCGGATAGAGAACGGGAGGAATTTGGAAATCCATGCCTGCCCACGCAAGCATCACGAGGCACAGAAGAATGTTCTCCAGAGCTTTTCCATGCCAGACATAGTCACTGCCAGCTCGCGCATTGTTGGCTGCCTCGACTAGCTCTTTGAGCGCATCTGGCCACCTTCCTGCCTGCAGGAAGAGAGTGCCGATGACAACTCCAGACCGGCCCTTGATACGGTTTTTGGTTCTGTCAGTGGCACTGAGGCCACTCACAGACATGCGATCCCGGCTGTGCTCTTTGGGTGACGCTATTGAGGGACTCCTGCCGCCCGAGTTTGTTCGTGATAAGTGGATGGAACGGGTGATCTCGTCGAATGTTGTAGGTGTTTCGTGGTCACTCGGTGCAGGGGAGGGGCCATTCGAGCTCAGGGGCGTCTCCGGTGGTGCACCATTAGGGTTAGATGGCATCTGCGCAGGCAAAGTCATACGATTCAGTATCCTATCCACAGGTCGCGGCCGCAACTCCGGATTTCGATGTGGGCCCCATGATGAAGCTCTAGGCGACTCTATCGACGGGATATTTTGAATCGTCTTGGCGAATTCATCCAACTCTGATAGCAAAATGGAGGTGATATCACACAGGACAGTTTTCATGGTAGTCGCCTTGGAGGCTTCGGGTCGAGGAACCCAAAGAACATTCTCCGGACCATTGGTGATATTATCCAGCCCCTCATAGTCAAAGACAAGGAGTTGGTTTACCAATGCCCGCGGGTTCCTCTCTCTCACCGCATCTAGTTCCTCTCGTAACCGGTCCAATTCCTGTGGTGTAGGATGCTTTGCATTGGCTCCAGAGCTTTGGGACAGCTCTGTCCCGTCGGCTATAGCAATGATCACCAGCGGTTCCCTGTATATCTCGAATGGGAACAGCTCTAGATGTGATGTGGGGGGAACGGAGAAGGACAGGTCGTAGAGGATCATTCCGGTGGGGAAGGCAAGCGGGGAGAACATATCTATAAATTAAATGGTCAGCTAGTCCCCTGAGTCGTTATAGTTGTATAGGCCGATTGGCACTCCGCTAGTCATTGCGTACTTCGGTTTGGACGAGAGTCCGGAGTAATGTCCCCTAGTCGCACCACATTCTCAGCTTGCAGTCGAGCAGCGAAGCTCAAGAAACGTGAGCGCTTGATTCTGCCAATTGGAAGCAGTAACGCCCGAAGGCGCACTGGCGCAATTGGGGATAGAGGATCGACTCCCATGGTGTCATCTGAGGGAGAACGGGGTCGAGGCGGTTGACAGTACGGAGTATTAGGCCCGCATTCACAACAGGCGGAACGGCCCAGCTTCCAGACGCCGCCAGCTCAGGGGATAACCAGGAGCAGAATAGTCTGCTACAGCAAAGCGACCACAATGGCTTGACTCGCCTCGAGAACAGCGAGCGACTTGGGCTCGATCAAGGAAATCCACTCCGCAATATGGCTCCTGAACTCGCGATGCGATGGAAACAATCATGGATTATGTAAGATTACCCGCTGACCTAAGCCACCGATAAGCCCGGAGCGATAAGAGGCCACTCCGCAGTCGCCGAGGTGTCGTTCAAAGGTCTCACCTGTTCTCTTCCATTTGCGTCGGAGTTTACTCGTCATATTCGTACTTGATCCAGGACTGTTCGTGCATTTGGAAATCTACACATATATTGTACTCATTGCACGCATTTACCGGTCGATTCCTGCTTGTCTCAGACCCCTCCCGAGCTTGTTTACACACCGAAAGATGGCATAGGCATCTCCTTTTTATGCAGAGCTTTGTAAACGCCACCCAAGACACCTACACTCTAGACACTACACCCGATAATATAATACAAAATGGCCCTGAACATGGATTTCAGTGCACTGAAGGCCCGGACCTTGGGGTCCGGTGCTGATGAAGAAGCAGTGACGGTTGATACTCGGGGCCTGATCTCGAAAGTTCTCGCTCGATACTCTGGAAAATGGTCTGTCTCTGAAAAGATCTATGCTATGGAAAATCTGTGAGCTTGTCAAATGCTAATATTCTTTTGATAGGACCGTCCTGCGTGAAATGATCCAGAACGCCGCCGATGCTTCCGCAACCAAAGTGACCATCAAATTCGAGACTCTACCCTCCTTAACAGTACCATCTCCATCCTCGACAGATCCTACAGACCTTTTGAAACACACGATATCCAACCATACCCTTCGTCGGCTCTTGATTTCAAACAACGGTCTCCCGTTTAGTGAAAAGGACTGGGCCCGGTTGAAGCGTATCGCCGATGGAAACCCGGATGAAACAAAGATTGGTGCTTTCGGTGTTGGCTTCTACAGTGTATTTGATGACTGTGAAGAACCATTTGTCTCTTCGGGTAGTCAGGCTATGGCCTTTTATTGGAAAGGCAACGCACTGTTCACCCGTCGTTTGGACCTGGGTGAAACCCCGTCCCGAGACACAACCTTTGTGTTGGACTACCGCAATGATTCTTCTCCAGTTCCATCCTTGATGCAGCTGTGTCAGTTCTTGTCGAGTAGTCTGACATTTGTTGCCTTGGAAGAGATCGAGCTGTGGATAGATGATTGGAACTTGATTAAGCTGTCAAAGAAGACAGCACCAGGCGTCAATGTTCCAATTCCCAGGGACGTTGAAACAAAGACAACCGAAGGCCTGATGAAGGTAACCAGCATTACCCAAGAGGTTGCACAAGTTGATGCGGCCTGGATGCGAATTGTGGAGTGGAATCCCAATGCAAGCATGTTCCGTTTGGACAACCTGCGAGATACCACGAGCTCCCTCCGCAGCTTCTTCTCCAAGTTTACTGGCCAAACAGGGCCCGAGAAGCCCGCAAATACCCAGCAAGTGGAAAAAGTTGACGAAACGGCCAACATGACTGTAATGCTGAAGGCTACTGTCTTTCTACACATCAACACTGCGTCCATCCAACCCTCGATCAGCACTGCTCTCAGCAAAGAGCTTGAACGGGCTACACGGAAGCCGCCTCCAAAGAGAGCAACTATCGCTATTTTGACACCGTCTTACGATGCCAATATCGCAACGGGCGCATCTGAGTCGCAGTCAGAGATTCTTGCTTCCATTCTACCCACAAAGGCAGGCAGGATATTCATCGGTTTCCCCACTCAACAAACCACTGGCCTCAACGCTCATGTATCGGCGCCATCGGTCATTCCTACCGTGGAGCGTGAAAGCATTGACCTCAACACTCGTTATATCAGCAAGTGGAATCTTGAGATGCTTCGGGCAGTCGGCATTGTCTGTCGAATTGCCTGGTCTGCTGAAATGAGCACTATCAAATCCAAACTTGCTGCCAAAGTTGGCTCCACGCGCGCTTCGAAGATTCGCAAAGAGGACATTGTGGACGTTCTGCCCGAAGCTATCCACACTGCCAACCAGTTTGTCTTCCGCGAGTCTACGCCATCTTCTGTTCTCGGACAGACAATCGAGGACGCATTTTGGATGTGCAACAAAAATGCCTCTATCGAAGTACTTTCTACATGCGGTGTCATCCCCAGTCATCAAACTCGCATTGCCCCCAAGGATCTCAGCTTCATGGATTCAATTCCAGCATTGCCGGAGGAGCTTGTACTGAATGCCAAGGACTTTGTGCAAAGGTTGACAGACTTTGGATTGGTGACAGAAATCACTGTTTCTGATATCAAACGGGAATTAGAGTCAAACACATTACGACCCAATCAGATTATGGAGTTTTTGTCATGGCTCAGTCGCAAGGCTGTAAGTGGACAACTCGACAGCATGTCCGTGAAGAGTCTACTGCGAGTTGCGGTCGCAAATGATGAAGACAAAGACAGCAATCCTACACGGTTGATCGTGTTTGCCGATATTGCCGGATTCTTGAACCCTCATCGCATTCCCGCTGATCTGCCCGTGCCTCCCTCAGTGATGCCATTCCGGTTCACCAAATCCCTGAGTAAATCGGAGCTCGAGGCGTTGGGCTGGGGGGAGCTGTCCCTTGTGCCCTGGATTCGATGGCTTGTCACGAATGCTGGCGACGAGAATCTTCTTGGAAAGGAGCAAAACATATTGACAAGCCCTGCATTTGCTGGACAGGTCTTGCCTGTGTTGTCCAAGGGGTGGGAAATCCTCGGCTCTGTTTCAAGGCAGGCAGTTATCGAGATTCTGCAGCCGCAGACTGTGATTCCCACTAGACTCGGCATGAAACAGCCAACGCAGACATATTTTGCGTCAGTTCGACTATTTGATGACCTGCCGGTCGTGCACGGACTGAATGGTGTCAAAGAGAAATTCTTGGTATCTCTTGGAGTTCGCAAGACCGTTGAACTTGGTGTTATTTTCGATCGCTTAATCAATACCCCTGAAGCTGTGGACGCAAAAGGACCTCCAGCTAGGAGATGGAACCATGTCGATCTCATTCGCTACCTCACCTCTGTGCGCGAAGACATTCCCGCCAATGATATCCAAAGACTCAAGAACACAAGCATCTGCACTGCTGAAAACGATGCTCAGAGTCGAGGCACTCGCTACAAGATCGCCGAGTTGTATGAGCCAAAGGACTCTCTCCGTGCACTGGGCCTACCTATCATAGAATGGCCGGGTATCTATAACAACGCAAGCAATGAGGGCAAGTTCCTCACCATGATGGGCCTGAAGAGCTATCCATCTGGGTCTGAACTCATCCGACTCATGGTGATGAGTGATTCCGAGAAGGACGCCAGTCGAAAGAGCAAGGCATTGGCTTACTTCCTCAATGAATACCACGCGAATGGATATGCTGCGTTTGATATCAGTGCAGTGACAGTTCCGTTTCTCCCAGTTGAAGGCTCAGACAACCTCAGCACGCCGAAGAGATGTTTCACCGACGAGGGTGCATCTTTGTTTGGCTTCAACATTCTACAAAAGCGTCTCCATCCACATGCTTCCAAATTGGGAGTCAAGCCTCATCCTCCCATGTCGGATTGTCTTCAGACACTCATTCGCCAGCCTCCTACCACTCAAAGGGATGCTCGAACGATTTTCAAATACCTGGCAGGCAGAGTTTCTGACTTGAGTCCCCAAGATGTCGAACGAGTTGGCAACGCACCCATCATTCCTGTTCCTGTAAACCCGATGTCAGAGAAAGGTCCTCGAACTCGTCTCGTTGCACCCCGACTTTGCTATCTTGGTGACGGAGAAGACTACAAAAACATCTTCGATTTTGTGGACTTTGGACCAGAAGCTAATCTCTTCCTCATGGCCGCGGGCTCGAGGAGAGAGCCTACCAAGAACGAGATTGCTCGTATGCTGGTGAAGGAACCCGCTCGTATTTCTGCTGCATTCCAAAGCTCTGATAAGTATTTGATGCTTCTGCGGACTTTGGCTGAGCATCTCTCCGTGCTTAAGAAGGACCGAGAGCTTTTCAGTGATATGAAGAAGGCGAAGTTCCTGCTAGCCAGTCGTGACATTCCACCTCAGGCTACAGCTCAAGATGGCAAAGTCAAGGCTAGTGAGAAAGACAATGCAGACCCCGAGGAAGATTTGGATATCAGGGAATGGAGTCTCTCAGCCGCGAAAGATATCGTCGTGGTGGATGACTTCCAGAGCTTCAATCTTTTCAAAGAGCATATCTTTGCCGCGCCACAGGAAGAAGCTTTGGAGAACTTCTATGTGGCTTTGGGTGCCATTCCCTTGAGCAGTCTTGTTGAGGAACAAGCACGATTCGGTGGTGTAGCCGCTGATCAGAGCTCTGGCGCCAAGTTGCACAAGGTGATCCTCGAGCGTGCACGCCTATTCCTGCACGACCAACCTGCCGACTCGATTCAGCATGGAGCCAGATGGTTGGAGACCAGTTTTGTGGTGCAAGTGGTTAATTCGATCACGCTGACCCGTTCATTGAAGGGTCGAAGGGCATCTCATACCCAGAAGCGAAGTGCCATCGTGGCACGATTGTCTAGCAACTGGGGATTGTGCATTTGCCCGGGCAAATATGATCTTTACGAGATCAGTCAATCGCTTGTACATTTGATTCTCAAGCGGCCAAAGCTGCACTCCACCCTGACCCTGGAGATGCTGTTGAAGACCGATCTTCTGGAGCTGCGTGCTCGTGGTTACAACGTGGAGCGCATTCTCCGACAAAAGGCCCATGAAGCCCGGATGGCCGAGGATCAACGCCAGAAACAGATGGAAGAGGAGAGGCGGATCTTGAAAGAAAGGGAAGCGGCATGGGCTGAGGCTCAAGCTCAGCGAGCTCAAGAAGAAAGGCCTGAACCAAAGCCACAGGCCCCTATGCCTGGTGTCTTCCCCGAGTCACCCAATGGAAAAACCTCGGTCGATGAAACACATGCTGCACCCACTCAGTCTGCTATACCTGAGAGGACCCCTCGCGGCTTATTCGCGAATCTGTCAAAGCGATTCGGCTTGGAGAAGAACCAATCTTCTTCGACGGCTGAGCAGTCACGCTCTTTGCTTCCTGAGACTTCCACGCCTCCGCCACCACCTTATTCCGCCTCGGATTCTCAGAACAAGCGTCCAGAACAGCCAGTGTCTGTTAGTTCTCCGCACCGATTGAACCAGGAACTGCTTTCCGCTGTCCAGGCTTGTCGGCCACACGGATCCTCCGACATGTACAGCCGTCCCGAGACGAACCAAATCTCGGAGAGCAAATCTTACTGTGATGAGAAACCCAGTCACGATCTGGAGTTTGTCGCTACTCTTCCTAGTGGAGTCAATGTATTGTTTGTCCGGACCATCACCGATCGATCTGCCTTCCTTGCAAACAACCGAACCGGTATCAACCTATTCGCATCGGTTCTTTTGGATTGCGGCTCCATCTTCTCAATGCGTGCCGACAGCTTAAGTATCTTTTACGATCCTGGTGGCAAGACCATTGCCTTCAATCGAGCGGGCAGCATCTTCTGCAATTACTTCTACTTCCAGCAGTTGCAGGAGCAATCCCTCCTCCAGAGCGCGAACCCCGACCGTACTGATGCGATTGTCTACTGGTGGGTGATTCTGTGTCACGAATTGGCTCACAATCTTGTGGGTGATCATAGCTCTGCGCATAGCTACTACACCGAGGGCTTTGTGGCTCAATATTTCCCCAGAGTGGCTGCTAAGCTCGCCACGCTTCCGCAGCATCAGCAGCAGCAACAGCAGCAGCAGTAGCGAGTGTGACCTGCACAATTTGTTAATAATCTTGTACTTTGCGATCTCTAGAAATGTTAGATACCCTCTACTTAGATTCTCAGCGATCTATGAAGTTCCCCGTAGACAATTCCCTTTATCGTAGTATCGCAACAGCGTCGCCACCCGAGTTGCTCCATCCGTTTTCCGGCGGTACCCGCTTTTTGCCTGCAACCCAACCTTAATTTTTCTTTTCTTTTGTAACCTCAAATCCAAATCCTGCACAATGCATTGTTAGCTGCATCAATCTATTTTCACTCTCATCATAGCCGCGATATACAAATGTGGCGCTAATTCCCTTCGCTCGACCTTATCAAACGAGGGGCTCGTGGTGTTGATAAACGCTGACACTTGCGCCACTCTCCGGAGACCTCAATTGGGACATGTCTGACTCGGATTCGTGAAGGTCCGCGAAAATTTAATAGCCGGGGCTTTCCACGACCACTACTTGCCTCGGAATTTTAGCTACTCTTATACCGACCTATCGGTCCCCTCGGGCTGTGGGTATTGTGCATGTTTCATCTGACAGTGCTTTTCCGGTGACTCAAACGGACATTTCACGATGGCGCCGCTGCTAGGCAATTGGGATGGAGATGCCAGCCCATCATCAAATTCATCAAACAAGGACGGCAATTCTTTGAAGAGCATTCTCTATGTGGATGCCTACGATTCATTTTCATACAATGTGGTCGCAATGCTCGAGGAGACGCTGGGCGTCCAAGTCACCGTTATGACAATCGACTCCGACTGGCCGGACGGCAGCATGATCGAATTCCTCACACACTATGAAGCGATCGTGTTAGGCCCCGGTCCTGGAAATCCCAATTTACCCAAAGACGTCGGCATCATGCGAGATATCTGGAATATGCGGGATGCCGAGCTGCTGCCGGTCTTCGGCATCTGTCTAGGCTTTCAGAGTTTGTGTCTGCACCACGGCGTGCCGATCGAGCGTCTTCCTTACCCACTGCATGGTCAGGTTCGCCATATTTCAACAACTTCGAAAGATATCTTTGAAGGGCTTTCCGATGTGGAGGTTACATTGTATCACTCGCTGTATGCCAATTTGGATGCCGTGAGCAGAACGCGGGGTCTGCCGTCAGACGATCTCGACTTCTTGGCATGGCTTCCTCTGGAGAAAGGGTCTGGCTCGGTGACGCAAATTCCAATGGCGGTTGCTCATCGCCAAAAACCGTTCTGGGGTGTTCAGTTCCATCCTGAATCTTGCAAGTCGGAAAAGGAGGCTTGTAAAACGTTGCTGCTGAATTGGTGGCGCAAGGCTCTTACGTTCAATAAGCTTGTTGGGCGCGGGGGGTATGCGGTTCTCCCCGAAACGATCATCACACCGCACGAGGATACGAAATGCTTCCCTGAGGTAGCATATGAGATGTTGAAATGGAGCTCGTCGACATCATCCTCTTCGGCGTACCGATCTCTCAAGCAGGGAAATTTGACTGCAGAATCTATTAGCGAGCTGTTCAACAAGCCCGGAGCTCCGACAGTATTGTTCCAGTCCAATGGTCGATACAATATCATTTCAGTTCCTAGCCCTGGATCATGGCGATTTGAATTCGACGTCGAGTCTCAGAAATTGACCATGTACCAACTCAGCGCTGGTCGCAAGATGGTTGAGGATTCTTTGACCGTGACGCAGGTATGGGATGCTCTTCGATACTTGATGGAAATGAAAAAGGTCAACTCGGGCAGTACTCAGGTACCTTTCTGGGGTGGTTTCCTGGGATACTTTTCCTACGAGCTTGGCCTGGCCTGTCTACCTCATCCCAAGGGGTCTACTGAGTCGACGTCTTCTTACGAGAACGCTTCTCGCAAATCCCCCACCTCTGAAAACAATCCGGCCGATGTCAGCTTGTTATGGTGTGAAAGGAGCATTGTCATCGACCATACCACTGGAAATATCACTGTACAGTCTACCTGCGAATCCGATAACCTGCCATGTGGCTGGCTGGACGAGACATTGCAGCTACTACAGGAGTCTGCCGGAACTGTTCAGAACAATGGATCCGACGATACCCAATTCCTAAACTCCAACCTCCAAGACGCCCAGTTTACATTCCCAGAAGAAGACACATACAAACAGCAAATCCATGCTTGCCAAGCAGAACTAGATGCCGGTGAATCCTACGAGCTCTGCCTCACGTCTGAAACATCAATCACCCTCCCGATTCCCACAACCACAGAAGGCAAAGCCATTTTCCCTTGGAAACTATACAAAAAACTACGAAAATACAACCCCGCAGCTTTCAGCGCCTTCGCAGACCTCGGCTCCGCAAAAATCGTCAGCAGCAGTCCGGAATGTTTCCTCAACTGGGACCGTTCCTCCATGCTAGAAATGAAACCAATGAAAGGCACCGTCCGCAAAACACCAGACATGACCATGGAAAAAGCGCGTGAAATCCTAGGCACAACGAAAGAAATGGCCGAGAACCTGATGATCGCCGATCTGATTCGTCACGATCTATACGGAATCTGTGGGTCTGGCGGTGTCCGCGTCGAGAAGTTACTTGAAGTCGAGGATCACGGTCGAGTGTACCAGATGATTACGCACGTTAAGGGTGAAGTTCGCTCTGAACAACTCAGGTATGCGGTAAGGCATATGCCGCAGCTTAAATCGTCGAATATGGCGGTTCATGGTCTCACGGCGCTTCAACGTTGTCTGCCTCCGGGGTCTATGACTGGTGCGCCCAAGGAGCGGTCGTGCTTGCATCTGAGGCATATTGAGGCGCGGAAGCGTAGTGTTTATTCTGGTGTGATGGGATATCTTGATCTTGGTGGTGGTGGGAGTTTCTCTGTTCTGATTAGGACTGCGTTTACTCGGGCGTCGGACGAGGATGCTGGTGAACAAACCCATCAGACGTGGAGGATTGGCGCAGGCGGTGCGGTCACTACACTTAGTACCGCTGAGGGCGAGTGGCAAGAGATGTTGACCAAGTTGCGGACCGTGTGCAACGTGTTTACACCGTCGGAACCGGTAGCTTGAGCGTCATGTCTCGTTTTGGTCACTTTTCTCTTTTTGATTTCTATCTTCACTGGATCACAGACTACTTCAACATCTGGATCCGTACATTGCGAGTGAAGACTTCATTCAACATATAGCGCAGGGCGGAGTTTTGTGTTATTTAGACTTGTTTCCATGAATTGCATATACTTTTTAGAAGGACCTCACCTTCAACAATTTGCTAATAGGTGATGGATTAGTACTTATCACCCTCTAGATACCCTAACTAAGCTTTCTTTGCATTCAAAAGTGTAGTTATCAGGGGGGTTGAGTCATTGCGGCTCAAATCTTCCCCGCGAGTCTCCATATTCCAGGCAACCACCAGACTAACCTTCCCAAACTGGACAAGTTCACTGGCATCTCAGCCTCACAGATACAATATCTGAGTACTGTTACACCTGTAGCACTAGGATCAGGCTGTAGCGGGGCTCCAAGTGTCCAAGCACCGAATTACCCGCCAGAAAAGAGCTTAGCTTAGCCTAGCTAATAGCGGGGTTCTTAGTCTAGTGTACTACTTACTGTTAGGCACGGTACTTATATAGCTTGATTCCCATCCCAACTCCCTCCATTTCATCCAACTTCTCAATATCTTTTTTATGTTTGACACCCTCCAAGATGCCGAGGGAACGAATTTTCCAACGTCCACCACGTCCTCCCCCAATTAGGGAGACTGACGACAACGACACAAACCCTCCACCAATAAACCACTCCATTCTGAATCCATCACTACCCTTAATTCAACAAAACAAGTGCTTCCTCTTCACGATCTTTCCACCCGAAATCCGCAACAGAATCTATGCCTTCTCTCTCGAATCAGAAGATATAGAAGACCAAATCCAACCCCAAGATCAACCCCCATCCCCTTCACAATCATCACCAACACATCTCTATCGCCGCAACGCCTTCTACTACCGCCCAGGCCACATCCAACCCACAAGAATCCGCACCGCTCTCCTCCAAACCTGCCAACAAATCTACTCCGAAGCCTCTCTCCTCCCACCCGCCATAAACAAACACACATTCTGGTTCTACCGCGGGCCCCCCGAAATCGCCACCTCGTCCTCCCCATTCCAATATTTCAGTAAAATGAGCCGCGCACAGCGCGACCAAGTCCAGCACATCCATCTCTTCACGCAGCAGTACTTTCTGGAAGATAGTAATAAGCTGTGGTCGAGGATTTGGGAGGGCACGATTTTGGAATATACGCCCCATGGAGATTATTTTCGGCCTGGATGGGGCAGGAGGAGAGTTGAGGCTCCCGTTCCGGTTGATAATAGGGATAAGGAGAAATATGTTATTGCGCCGAAGAAGTTGACGATTACGTTCCGGCATACGGATTGGTGGTTTTGGGAGAATGATGAACCGTTGGGGATTGACCCATTCAGACTTGGTCGTACACGAGCACATGAAATGTGCCATCATCATCACCATCAGTTGAATACTCAACTCACGCCCGAACAAAAACGTGCATGGGGAAACCAATTCACACACATCCCAAGCTTGACAACCCTAACAATCGAATTCGAAACCATCATGCGAAAACGCGATCAACTCGACGCGATCATCGACCAAGCACTGAATTGGAAATTCCCCCTTCAACCTGAGAAATCGGTGTATCTTGTTGCGCAACCAGAATCGCGGAGTGCTTGGACGTGGGTTGGTGCTAAGGAGGGGGATTTGATGAGGCAGTCGATTAGTGAGGGGAGGAGGGTGATGGATGATGATATTGAGAATGATGATGATTCTACGGCTGAGAAGGGGGTGGGGATGGTGCCTCAAGTTCCGGTTTTGAGGGCTTTTGATGCGAAAGAGAGAGATGCTGGCGCTGGTCAGGCTGAGGTTGAGTCTGACACGGAGGAGTTTTATGTGATTTTTTTGACTTGGAAGAAGCAGGTTGTTGATGAATGATTCAATCGGTTATCTATAGCATCATGATCTATATGCTTAATACATCTTTGCTACGAAATGCCTAGGGGGTTTGGAACAATGTAAATAATCAACTCCCTCTCTACCCTAATCAAATCAAATCACATCATATCAATAGATCTATGGATAACATCTTACATGCAATGCAATTGAACTATACGCTTTTATATACTGTACAGACTCAAACATCAAACATCAAAAATCTCGCTAAACATCTCCGCGCCGGCATCTATATAAACCAAAGCTCGGGTATCACGTCAAAAAAACGCCAACTTGTTTTCTTTTTTTTCCCTCCGCACAGACAATTACGCCTCAATGGCGTTCTTCACCCACTTCTCCAAACCTCCCTTGGCAATAATCTCCTGCACATTAGGAGGCAACTCACCGACCTTGTGAGTCCACTTAGCGCCATCGGGGCCCTCCTGGACCTCGATCTGGCTGCGGCGGACATCCCAGGTTAAAGTCCAGCCGGTGCGGCGGGTAAGAGCCTTGCCCTCGCTATCGGCGAAGGTCTCGCGGAGGCGGGTGAGGAGACGGGGCACTTCCAGGCCCATCAGGGCGTTGTTGATACTGTTGCGGGAGAAGATGTTGCCGAAGCTACCGGCGACGACGAGGGGGATTTCCTTGGCAAGGATGGCGGTGGCGGCTTGCTCGCGCGAGGAACCGCAGCCGAAGTTGTAGCCTGTGACGAGGATGTCACCGGCCTTGGCGATGGTGGAGAACTCGGTGTCGTAGTTTGACATGCAGACCTGAGCCATGGTCTCGACGGGGACGTTGTCCTGGTAGGTGTATTTGCCGGGGTAGATACCATCGGTGTTGATGTTGTCTCCGTCGCAGAAGACAATCTCTCCGGACACGCGCTCGGGGAAGCCGGGGTAGACGTCAGTCAGGGAGTCTTCAGAAGAAGTCTCCTCAACCTTGGTCTCGGTGGGCTCGGGAGCGAACTTCTTCTCGCCGTCGGCGACCAGATCATCAATCTGGCCGAGGAGCTTCTCGAGGGCCTGCTCGGTGGTGAGCATACGCTCCTCTTCGGCGATGCCATCACCCTCGCCGCGCTTCACACCAGTCCAGCCCTCGGGGGTCTGGTACCAGCCAGGACCGGAGAGCTTTCCGCTGAGAGCACTGGCAGCCACAACCTCGGGAGAGCCCAGGTAGGCCTTGGCATCGGTGGAACCCATGCGGCCCTTGAAGTTACGGTTAGAAGCACTGATACCGACCTCACCGGGCTCGAGGAGACCGGCACCGAGTCCAATGCAGGGACCGCAGCCAGCGGGGAGAACGGTAGCGCCAGCATCAATCAGAACCTGCCAGTCACCAGCACCCTCGGCAGCAAGCTGCTCGGGGATGGAGGCAGCAGCAATGTAGAATTGAACACCCTCGGCAATCTTGGGGATCTGTCCACCGTTCTTCTCAGCGGCCTCCTTGAACACACGCGCAGCAGCGGCAATATCAGAAGCACGCGAGTTAGTGCAAGAAACCAGGTAGGCCTTGTTCACCTTGATATCAGCAGCCTCCAGCTCGCTCAGAGGAGTTGCGACCTTGACCGAGTTCGGGCCGGCGACGTAAGGAGACAAGGAGGACAGGTCCAGGAACAGCTCCTTGGCGTACTTGGCACCCTTGTCCGCAGTCAGAGGGTTAGCGAAGAGCTCCTCGATAGCCTCGTGGGTGAAACGCTGGGCGGCGGTGGTCTTGAAGGGACCATCAGCCAGGCCCATTGCGGCGGTAGTAGCCTTGCCCTTCATCCAACCCTTGAGCACGTCATCCATGGGGAAGAGACCAGACAGGGCACCCCATTCGGTAGTCATGTTAGCAATAGTCATACGGCTATCGATAGGCAGACTGCGCATCGTCTCCTCGGAACCAGCGAACTCGAGAGCGTGGTTCAGAACGTCGTCCTTGTCGAAGAGACCGCACAGCGCGACGATCACGTCCTTGCCAGTGACACCGGCGGGGAGGACACCAGTGAGGGTGATCTTGGCGATTGAAGGCACCTGCCACCAGGTCTGTCCAGTGCTCCACACGCTAGCTGCATCGGTTCGGACGATTGGTGTTCCCTGATCAGTTAGTATTTCCTAGTACTATACCACAGGGAGATGAGATGTATTTACCAAGCAAGCAAGCGCACCGTAGTGGTTGCTGTGAGAATCCGAAGCAACACAAAGAGTTCCAGGCCAAGCCAAACCCTCTTCAGCCATGATCTGGTGACCAATACCACGTCTAGCAATGTAGAATTAGCAACCGATAACACCAAACATCAATAGTGTAGCATACCCAGCGGGATAGAACTCAACACCGTGGAGCTTCGCAAAGTCCTCGATCTGCTGATACTTCTGGAGGTTCTTCTCGGTCTTGTTTTGCACGTCATGATCCAAAGTCATAACAATCTGGTCGGGGTTATGAATCTTGGAAGCACCAATGGACATAAACTTCAAAGCGACGGGCCATGAGTTGTCGTGTGTCATGCAGCGATGGGGAGAGATCGTGACATAGTCGCCAGACTGAACAAACTTGTCCTTAGCAAGACCGACAGAGTATTTCTGCACAATCTTTTCGGTCAAGGTCTGCGGCACAGCCTTGGAAGCCAATGAAGACAGAACCTCGGGAGTGACGGTCTCGAGCTGGGAGTGGAAGCCCTGCTGGGAATTGAAGGTCTGGAGGAACACTCGGGAGGTCGCAAAGGTTCGGCGCAAAGATCGGAAGGGGCTGCGCATGGCCTGGCGGCCCGACGGCATTAATCGGGACTGCATGAGAGGGGGAGTTAGTATGAGTAGCAAGTTCAATTGAATAAATCAATTGAGCACTTACAGTCATGATGCCCTTGTGCATAGTCTGGAAGACAGGAACAAAGTCAAGAAAATGAATTTCCCCGGCTTTCGGCAAATGAGCGGCCGGGGATTTGAACTGGTGACTCATCGTCACTCTGATTGGCTGGAGATGAAGAGATCACAAGACAAACAGGACAAACACAGCACATCATAGAGCACGTGACTGAATATATTCTGCCGATGTCGGATGGATTCTCACTACAGTATGTATAACATTGTTCTTCTTTGAATAGAATTCGGATAATTAATGATGGGATGCTGTCAGACTGAATGACTCCAAGGTTGCGAGTTTACGTCAACTGTTTGAAGCTATGGTGGGTATTTTACTAATCAAGGAAGATGTGATGTACGAATAGCTCGTCCGCAGTAAAATGGACACCAAAGCAACATTATAAACAGACAATGCTAATATGAAGGAAGATAAATGTTGAATCTAATGTCATACTCTAGATACATACCTCGAGACTGCGGGTATCCGTTCTCTTACTTCAATTATAGCATCTGCTCATGTTTTCCAGTCTGGGCAATGGCAAAGCCTACATAGAATTAAGTATGCCGCAGTCCAGATTCGCCGCTTTCATGAGCATTGAATACTAACGAGAGAATCGAATCACAGGGCTATTCAATCATTGTCTAGACACTAGACCTTACAGTCTCAAAGGAACATAAAGATCTAGGAATCAACTGTACTCAATAGAAATCCCGGAGTATACCGTAGTATGTCCGTACATTTAGACAACGCAGATCAGCCCCACCATTCTAATCTAAGGGGAAAAAAACAATCGAGAGAGCACCGCAGTTGCAAAAGAACAAGACTAAGCTGAATTGGCTATATCCTTAACAGCAAAATACTAAATCTACATCTCTTCCCCATTTTTCCAGCAATGAGACCATCCTTGGACCTCCGCATCTGCAAGTTTGAACTCTCCCCGCGCAAACTAGACTTTTTACCCCGCCATAGCCGCCAGAATTGGCAACAATGCAGCCCATTGGGCCTTTCAAAGAACAATTGGGTGAATCTTTTCATAGACAAAAAACAGCCTAGCTTTTAATTTGACGTAGATCTAAATTGACTAAACACGATGACTCCCACCTGCCTGCAAGATTGATTGATCCACTTGCGGGCA
Organism: Penicillium subrubescens; assembly: GCF_028828155.1. Taxonomy (NCBI): domain Eukaryota; kingdom Fungi; phylum Ascomycota; class Eurotiomycetes; order Eurotiales; family Aspergillaceae; genus Penicillium; species Penicillium subrubescens. The sequence continues at coordinate 580,886 of NW_026643164.1, forward strand.
CCGGTCCACCTATGACTCTTATTCTCTCCCCACTGCCTTCCCTCTTCTCTTCTTTCTTGTATACCCTCTCTCTCTCTCTCTCACCAACCCACCCCCCAATAACAACCACAAAATGCCCTCCCGGCAAGAAGTCTCCTACTTTGGAGCTGGTCCAGCTCCCCTGCCCACTCCCGTCGTCGAAGCCGCCGGCCAGGCCTTCGTCAACTTCAACGACTCCGGTCTCGGCCTCGGTGAGATCTCGCACCGCTCTCCCACCGCGAACAAGATTCTCGATGACGCCAAGGCAAACCTGTCCGCGCTCCTCGATATCCCGGATAACTATGAGATCCTGTTCATGCAAGCCGGTGGCAGTGGCGAATTCAGCGCTGTCGTGCAGAACCTCGTCCCCGTTTGGATCGAGCGTCGTCGCCGCAGAGCTGAGGCCGATGTTGTCAAGGCCAACCCGGACGCTGAGAAGGCGCAGGTTGACGAATTGGTCTTCCAGAGACTGCAGAAGGAGGTTGATGAGGAGCTCAAGCTTGATTACCTCGTGACGGGATCGTGGTCGCTCAAGGCTTCGCAGGAGGCGGCTCGGTTGGTCGGTTCTAAATATGTCAATGTTGCTTTGGACGCTCGCAAGGCCAATGGTGGCAAGTTTGGTACTATCCCTGCTGAGGATACTTGGTCGTTGACTCCGACTAAGGCCGAGGGTGGCAAGGGCTCTGCGTTTGTGTACTTTTGCGATAATGAGACTGTGGATGGTGTGGAGTTCCAGAGCTTCCCCAAGGTTCTGGAGGCTCAGGGCCAGGATGCTGAGGATGAGCGTCTTGTTGTGGCTGATATGAGCTCCAACTTTATCAGCCGGAAGGTTGATGTCAGCAAATATGCTGTTATCTTCGTACGTTACCAAGAAAGAAGTGTTGTTGAACCTACAAAACTAACAACCACTTATAGGGCGGCGCCCAGAAGAACATCGGTGTCACCGGTATCACCATCGCAATCGTCCGCAAGGACCTTCTCCCCCCCTCAGACCGCGACTCCCCCCGCTGCTCTCCTGCACCGGTTGAACATTGGTGGTCTGCCCGGCCCCGTCGTCCTCGACTACGCCACCATCGCCAAGAACAACTCTCTCTACAACACCCTCCCCATCTTCAACCTCTGGGTTGCCGGCAAGGTCATGGCCGATCTGATGGGTGTCTTCGGTGCTCAAAAAGTCAGCGGCCAGGAGCAGATTGCCGACCAAAAGTCGAACCTCATCTACGGCGCTTTGGACAAGTACCCCCAAGTGTACCGGGTCGTTCCTGACAAGAGCGTCCGCAGCCGCATGAACATTTGCTTCCGTGTCTGCGGTGGTGACGATGCGAAGGAGAAGGAGTTCATTGCCGGTGCTGAGAAGCGTCTTCTTCAGGGTCTCAAGGGCCACCGCAGTGTTGGTGGTATGCGTGCGAGCAACTACAACGCTGTGCCGTTGGAGAATGTCCAGAAGCTGGTGCAGTACCTTGAGGACTTTGCTTCGACTCAGTAAGCTGCAAGCCGCAAGCTGCCCTGGAGGCAGTAGAGTGTCTGGTCTAGCGAAAACAAAATTCAACCTGGAGCATTTTCTTATTGTTGTTTTATATAGCTTGAGTGGGTATGGTATTGGGAATGCGGACGACAAAGACTGGTCCGGGACTGTTGCAACTATTCAACATAACTCCATGGTATATGCTATATGTGCTACCCCCAAAAATATAATATGATACAAATGACTTTCAAAAGGAAAGATGAACTGCAAGAAACTAGCTCACAGTTTCCATACAGCCCAACCCTTAGGATCCAACTCCTTAATGATGCCCTTCAACGGACCCTGGAGTTCCGTCCCTTGAGCCCACACTTTGGGTCCAGCCATGTAACTGATGAAGCCCTCGGGACCAGACACCAGAATCAGCTTTCGATTCTGCGGGCCCGCAACCGACTTGCTCGGCTTGATAAACTCGGCCAGATCATTCTTGCCAATGAACCGATTCTCTTCATCCAGGTAATAATCCACCGTAATCTGCCCGGGATATTGCGACTTGAGCGCCTCCAATTCCCGCACAATCAGGGATGATTCCTGGCCCTGAGATGTCAGAGCAACACTCTCGACATGAGCCTTGCTGCTAGACGACGAACCAAACCACCCAGAAAACCACGATCGACTTGACGGGCTCGCTTCAACCTTCGGCGTATCACTAACACCACCCACACAATCTGCCCTCAACCGACTAGCCCAGATAATATGAATATTCGGCCGATTCGTTGTTGTCGTCCGATTCAACAACGAATACCCCGCCTGCAACGCAGGCGCAATCCCCGTCCCACCAGCAATAAACAAAATCTCCCTCGTCTCCTTCGGAATCTCACACTCAATCTGCGGTCCACGCATCTCAATATCCGCCCCAACCTCCAACGTATGCAAATACCTCGAGACCTCCCCAAACGGATCCTTTCGAATAAAGAAACGCAAGTATCCCTCATTCTCCTCGTCAACGGATAACGACGTCGCCGCCGTCGTGGGCAGAGGCGTATAGTCTCGGCCGATTTGGAGTTGGGGCTGTTTGAACATTACGCTCCATACCCCCGTGCGCCAGGCGTTTTCGTAGACATCGTAGTTGTCGGAGCTGGGGTAGCGCGGGCGTAGGGTGAAGAGGCTGCTTGTTGCGGAGATGGGGACCCGGGAGACGAGGCTGTATTTTGTGAAGGTTTCTGTGTTGAGGGTTGCTGAGGAGGGGGTTTGGGTGCGGATGTAGGCGCCTGCGCTGGCGGCAGCGATGCTTACGAGGGTGATTGCTAGCCAGCGGGTTCGTTTGGGGGATGTGGTTGGCGTTGGGGTTGAGGGTGTCGTGGACGATGAGGTTGAGGTTGATGTTGACGATGAAGAGGTCGAGGCATACCGGTGAGAGCGAGTGGCTGTTGATCGCAAGCCAGAGCTGCTGCTGCACCGGCAGCGCAAGATGTGTATGGAGGATTTCATTGGGGGAGAGACGAGAGACGAGAGACGAGAGAAACCCTCGGTGGAAGAAGTTATGAAGGGCGCATTGAGAAGTTGAACCGCGGGGAAATTGAAATGGCAGACGGAAAGCCGATTGGATGATCAACGGGAATTAAACTGCACTTGAACCCCCTTGGCAAAGTCTCGACTAAACCACTGAGAACTCCATTCTTCTCTCCTCCATCTTCTTTGTTCTTTGTCTGGTTGTTATTCTGGTAACTTGTGCAAGGAGATGGAGAGTTTAGTCGACTACTCTTAACACCAACACCCTCCTCTCGTACTGCTCATCCACTCCCCCTCGAGAGCTTTGTCTCTGTTGTGCTACGACCCTCCTCGGATTTGACGACCACAATATTAAGACAAAGGAGGATGTCGAATAGCGCATTCACCCACGAGTCCCAAAATGGCAACCTGGCCGCCCCTCGAGACTCCCTAGAACTCGCCTCACTCGCTTCCTCCTCCCCCGTCTCCGTCGGAGGTTCCTCACGCTCATCCTCCCCCGACGGAATCTCCTCCTCACGCAAGCTCTCCCTCGAAGATGAAGATCCCCTCGCCGGCGAGGAAGGGGATGTCTACCTCGAATCAGGCCGTTCGCGCAATATACGCTCCTACTCGATCTCCTCCGCTTTCGACTTTGGCCGGAATTTGTTCCCATTGTCGCAAACACAGGCTGGATACGCGCCGCTAGGAACGCCGTCCGCGCTGGACAGACAAGGCGCGGATGGCTCGTTGGAACGGAATAAGTCATTGACATACTTGAATGGCTTGTCGCTGATCGTGGGACTGATTATTGGATCGGGCATTTTCTCCTCGCCTAGCCAGGTTAATGCGAACGCGGGGTCGCCTGGTGCGGCGCTCATCGTGTGGGCTGTGGCGGGTTTGTTGGCGTGGACTGGAGCTGCGAGCTATGCAGAGCTCGGAGGAGCCATTCCGTTGAATGGTGGTGCGCAGGTTTATCTTTCCAAGATCTTTGGAGAGTTGCCGGGTTTCCTCTTCACGTGGTGCGCGGTGTTGGTCTTGAAGCCCGGGTCAGCGGCCATCATCTCGATTATCTTTGGCGAGTATATCGTGCGTGCGTTTGTAGGTGCCGATGTGGAACAGGTGAATCCTTGGATCAACAAGGGCGTTGCGCTGGGAGGGCTGTTGGCGGTCACCCTGTTTAACTGCATTTCCACCAAGTTTGCTACTCGAATTGGTGATCTCTTTATGTTTTTCAAGTTTGTTGCCTTGCTGGGTGTTACAATCACCGGTATTGTGGTTGCCGTGACGGGTCTTTCGTCAAAAGGAAATGCCAACCAGGAATGGAAAACCCACGGCTGGTTCGAGGGTACGAATACCGAGATTTCAGATTTCGCTGTGGCGTTATATGCAGGGCTTTGGGCATTTGATGGTTGGGATAATGTAAGAAACGAGGCGAGAATCTACTGAATATTCCATGCTAACACTTCTTCTACAGACAAACTATGTCACGGGCGAGTTCAAAAATCCCAATCGAGATCTACCACGAGTGATCCACACAGCCATGCCACTGGTCATTCTATGCTACCTAATGGCTAACGTCTCCTACTTCCTGGTCCTCCCCCACGAAACCGTCGAAGCAAGCAACACCATCGCCGTCCAATTCGGCGGCAAAGTATTCGGACCCGTCGGCGCTCTCATCCTCGCCCTCGTCGTCGGAGCCAGCTGCTTCGGAGCTTTAAATGCAACCACCTTCACCAGCGGCCGACTCGTCTACGCCTCCGCCAAAGAAGGCTACCTCCCCTCACTCTTCGGCCGCATCGGCCTAGGTAACTCCTCATCCCCCGCAACCCCAGCCGCAAGCCGTCTCCTCCACCGCTCATGGGCAAGCAAACTCCTGTCCCGCATATTCGGCGACCAATGCCGCCTGGGATTCACACCCATCAACGCCATGGCATTCAACGCCACTTTGACGATGATCTACATCACCGTCGGCGAATTCGGCACCCTGGTAACCTTCTACGGCGTCGCGGGGTATACATTCTACTTCGTCACCGTGCTAGGTCTAATCGTGCTACGCATTCGAGAACCACACCTCGAACGACCATATCGCACATGGATCACCACGCCGATTATCTTCTGCTGCGTTAGTCTATTCCTTCTCAGTCGGGCTGTTATTGCAGAGCCCCTGCAGACTCTTATCGTGGTGGCGTTCATCATCACGGGTATTCCCGTTTATTACTGGCGTATCTACCAACGTGATGGGTCGACGGGTATCTCGGGCTGGAAGTTCTGGAAGTGGCGCTCGCGGTAGAGACCTGCGTACCCGGTTAATATACTATCAAATACTTGCCGGTATTATTTCCGCGTCGCCGGTCTGGTCTGGTCTGGTCTGATCTTGTTTTTATGATTTGATACCCACGCATATACAAACTCGGGTGTGAGGTCAACTTAGCTTTTATGCGTGTCTGTCCTCTCTTTTATTTTCGCGCATCGCATGCGATAAGGTTGGATTGGACTGGATTTGATTGACTTATCGACCTTTTCTTTTCCCCTGTTAGCCTGCGATTGGCATACGAAGTGATGACGGTGGCTTTGGGCCTGTGCATTGCATTTTCTTCTTTTTCGAACTTTCGAACTTTGTCTTATTACTTTATGCACTTGATGAGCTGGTGAGTGGGTGGGTTATATAGACTTGAATAATGTTAATTTTGTATCTTACTGAGAGTATTCGTTCTCTGTTGTGACTACTGCCACCGAGGACAGTGGTTGTTAAGACATCTCGTCTGATATCGCCTAGAGGACAGGGAAATATTCCTACCCGAAGTGATAACATGCCTCTTTTCCAGAAGACCTTTCTAATCGTGTTCCTAACCATTTTATTCATGGCCCGGGTATGAACTGAGGTTTATCGGTTGAATCATGGAACCCTACTTACTACGAGACGTCTGTCCTGTTTGTTCGAGGCTATATGTTGCTTGTCCCCAACTTTGGATATACGAAATTCTCATGATCCAAAATCAAGACAAATCTATACAGAAGGTATTATACAGCTATATACAAATCACCTCTTCCCCAAAACCTGTCCCTCTTCCACTCCCACTGGCACCCCCTCCCCAGTCCTCGCCTCAACCGAAGTCACATAAGACCTCCACCTCCAAGCCGGCACCCTGGCCATATACATCTCATCAATCTCCGCAAAAGTCCTCCCCATCGTCTCGGGCATAAACCCATAAACAAACCCAATAATCCCCGCCATACACCCCGCAAAAACAAGATACGTCTTAGCCCCCAACCCCGCCGCATCCGCAGAAGTCAACTGCGGCACAACCAGCGTCGTAATCACAGCCGTAACCTCCTGGCAAGCTATCGTGTAAGACATAGTATGGTGGCGCAGTTTCGGGGTCGCGATTTCAGACGGCATTAAAGCGGAGAGGGAGTAGAAGGATGATGCCCAGAAGAAATTGAAGATGAAGGATAGAGCGGCGATGGTTAGGGTTGCGTTTTTGTTGGATTTTATGTAAAAGGCGAGGATTCCGGCGATTAGATCGATTAGGAAGAGGATTATCATTCCGGTGAAGGCTGTTGGGCGACGACCGGCTCTGTCGAGGACGAATGGTGCGAAGATTGTACCCGCCAATGTACAGCAAGACGCGATGATAGTCAAAGAAAAGGGGTCGCCGATACCTAATTCGGTGAGGAAAACAGTTGTATATGTCGTTGATAGGATAACACCCGATATCTGATTCAATGAATAGAATGAACCAGCGACGAGCGTGCGTCGGAGATGTTTCCGTTGGAAAATATGCCAGAATTTGACTTGTGCGCGTATCTCGCGATCTTCTTTCTCGCATAGTTCCATTAACCGGAGTTCGGAATCGAGTTTGCTGTCGCTGAAGCCGCGTAGCTGGCGGAGGTTATGCCGGGCTTGGGGGATGTTTCCCTTTGCCACGAGCCATTCGGGGCTTTCAGGGAGGGGGAGTGTGAGTAGGATCAATATGATGGGGGTGGCTGATTGGACTGCGAGGGGAATTTGATATGATAAGTGTCCCCCGAGCTTTTGCGTGCCCCATACGATGACCGTGCTGGCTACGCCGGCTGTGAGGTTGAGGATGTTGAGGGAGCTGACGGATCGGCCTCGCATTGAAGCTGGGACGACCTATTGTGACGAGTTAGCATATCGCCATTAAAGAGATGCATTCATAGATTTCTATATGTATCTCACCTCTGATAAATAAAGAGGAGCCGTTGCCATTGCGATCCCCATTGCGATCCCATTGATAGACCGACCACCAACAAAAGCCCCCAGATTCGGCGCAAAGACTTGAAGCAGGCCACCACCGATAGACAGAATATACGCCGCGATTAAAGGCCACTTGCGACCAAAATGGAAGTTCAATGGTGAGGCTAGCAGGCCTCCGAGGACAGCACCCACCAGGGGTAACGAAAAGACCAAATTCTGATTTCGCGCTGTGAGGACTAACCGGCCCGTCGCTGGGTTTGGTCCTTGGAATTTGGCCACCTGAATATCATCTTTGTCAGTCGAACCATCCAATCCTAGAGAACTCTCCTGAAGAAAGGGCAATTAACTCACGAATCCAGTTAATGCTGCGACAGGAGAAATGAGTTTATCGTCATATCCAAACATAAACGACGCCGCACCGAACACGATACAAGCAAAGACCAGGCGCGCATTCACAGCACCTTTCTCCTGAGTCGAATCGTCAACATGCTCGACCTCCGGAGACTCAGAATCATGTTTGTCGGTCATGGCCATCATCGTTCGAAGGGAGCCCGCCCAAGATGTAGTTTTTTTAGCCACCGGGTGCAGACGAGCCTCTGCCTGCCTCTGCATGGCGAGTTCTGTTCTTAGTATACGCTCGTCGAGCTCAACTCAACTCAACTCAACTCAGTACCCTCCTTTCCATGCTGCAACTGTAGGTGGATTTTGTGGATTCCCCATGGAGAAGCTAAACAAAGATGATGGGGCCACTCTTGTTCCCCAGACTCTTTTCTTTTTTTTTCCTCCATTCGTTTGCCGTTTAGTCAGGTTGCCTTAGAGTTTCTCCGAGGTTTCTCAGCCAAGTGCATATTTCTCTGAACCAACAAGAGTGAGCAATGAATTATCCTGTTAAGAAAAAAAAAAGGTCTTTTGATTGAACTATGTGGAACAAAATGTCCCAAATTGATCAATCCACCTGTCGATCATCTCTGGGGGTCCGCTAATCATTTCGTCTCTACTTACGCGGTGGAGTTTCGCCGATGATCTTCCGGACAGGACGGCGATGGTGCCGAGCGAGATTCCGACGCTGTCCCGGTTTTAATGGGGAAACCTCCGTCAAAGTCTGTGCGGGTCTTGTTGGGTTGGGAGTTATATCAGATCAGATATCCCTGTGGGTGTGGTCAACAAGGAGAAGACTCCTTAATGCAGTTCTCACTGTGACGATCAAAGATCTAACAGGATAAGCGCCAAGACTGCCAGCAACACGGCCTTTACTAGTCACTCGCAATCGACATATCAAGGGATGATATCGATTCCCAACATTGAAGTACCGCATCAATATCTCTGGTCTACGACTTTTAGCCTAAGCTCCGCCCAGACCAACCATGTCTGTTCTACTGAGCTCCCCGGATCCTTCTGGACATAAACTACGAGAGAAGCACGCCCCAACAGCATCGCAAGAGCCCGATCGTAAAAAGACTTCAAATCTGGCTACTTCAAAACCATCGTTCCACCTCACTGCCCCAAGTGGCTGGATGAATGACCCCTGTGGTCTAGGTTACGACCCCACCACAGGTCTCTACCACCTCTTCTTCCAATGGAATCCTCACGGCAACGACTGGGGCAACATGTCCTGGGGCCATGCCACATCCACAAACCTAGTTTCATGGAAAGTATCGCCAACACCAGCCTTGACTCCATCGACCGAGTATGATCGCTGCGGTATTTTCACAGGTTGTCTACAAGCTACAGATATCTATGGAAACCCCGGCTCGTTAACAGCCATGTACACCTCTGTCCGACATCTGCCTCTGCATCATACACTACCTTATATCACCGGCTGTGAATCTCTCAGTCTAGCTGTTTCCAATAACGGCGGCAAGACATGGGATCGTTTGGAGTGTAACCCGATCCTCGCAGGGCCCCCGGAACATCTCCCAGTGACGGGCTGGAGAGATCCCCATCTAACTACCTGGCCGGAAGAACAGACTACTAGCTCAGGCAGTCCTCAACACCCTCTACACGGCATTGTAGCCGGTGGAATCACCGGCAAAGCCCCCGCAATATTCGTTTATACCGTCAACCCGACGGATCTCCGCTCATGGACGTATACCGGCATCCTAGTCGACGTGGGACTGAACTTCCATCCCTCCCGCTGGTCGGGAGATTTTGGGGTGAACTGGGAAGTTGGCAATCTAATGACTCTATCCAATAACGGTGTATCACGGGATTTCGCAATCATGGGCGCGGAGGGATGTCTTCGCTTTGAAGACTCATTGTGGGAAACACCCGGTACAGCACAACAACATCGACAAGCCCGGTCTCAGCTGTGGATGTGTATTAAACCACGAACCCTGAACACCGTTACAAACCTTCACAAAAACGAAAACGAAGCCCTAGCTGGATATGTATTCGGCGGATACTTCGATCACGGATGCTTATATGCCGCGAATTCCTTCTGGGACCCCCTCACCTCCCAACGTATCGTATACGGTTGGATCACGGAGGAAGATCTACCAGATGAACACCGTCACCGCCAGGGATGGAGCGGGATGATTTCGCTTCCTCGGGTGGTAGACCTGGTAACATTGAAAAATGTCACGAAAGCGCGCAACTCAAAGCTGGAATCTATTACTTCTATCGAGGCCATACCTAATAACCATCCATCCGAGCTGCAAACATACACGATTCACACTCTGGGAATTAAACCTGATCCTCGACTTTGTCTTTTACGGGATGGAGCTGAACGGAGATACTTCCCAGACGAGCATTTACCTGTTTCTCTCCGGGATACCTCCGACGAGAGTCTTTCTTTGACTTCAAATTGGTGGGAACTCGAAGCAGAGTTCTCAGTTGGTTCATCATGCGGACGGGTTGGTATTCAAATCGCACATACCACAGGTAAGTCATAGCCTTCAACTTATCCCAATTGTCTCTACTAACAACCCCAGACTCAAACCCCACCAAAATCACAACCCTATCCTACACCCCAAGCACATCAACATTCACAATCCACCGTCCAACCCCCGAAAACAGAAGTCCAGACATAAACCACGGCTACGAATCCGCACCACACACGCTCTTCACCACTCTAAACGACAAAGACATCCAAATAGAAGAAACCCTCCAAATACACGCATTCTTCGATGATTCCGTACTGGAGGTATTTGTTAATGGGAGGACTGTTATTTCTACGCGGGTTTATCGTTCGGAGGGGTTGTGTGTTGGGGTACGTTTCTTTGAGGAGAAAGGGGGGGGATGGGGGAGTTGTTGATGAAGGACCGGTGGTGTTGGTTAGGGCTGAGGTTTGGGATGGTCTTGGACTTGGTGAGAGAGGGTCGGTGATAGGGTAATGATTGATGACATGTCTAAGGAAGAGGGTTTATAAGGTTCCCATTTCTCGATATACATCTACATAGACAAATAGAGATGACTATTAGTCCAAGGCAAAACAAAGCCTAGTGTTTCATAGATATACACAAAGTACCTAACCCAATCCCGCCCGGTCTATTGATACAATCCAATCCACGCCAGAACCCTACAAACAAGAATAAACCATTCACCAAAAGCAGTCCCCATCAAATCATCACAGTATCCGACTTCTGGACCTGACTCGGCCCCCAATTCCCGGGGATCTGCAACGCACGCAAATGAGCTCGATACTTATCCACAAACGGATGATTCCCGCCCCGGAAACTGCTCAGCAGTAAGAAGAAGTCTTCCGCCATGACCTGGGGTGTGGATGTTGTAGGTAGGGATTCGGAAAAGTTGCCTAGCGGGGTTATCCCCGTGCCGAAGGGTGGGTTGACCTTGCAGAGGATATCTGTTGCACTGACGGCGATGTCGAATAATTTTTCGGTCTGGAAGATGTCGTTAGAAGGGGAATAACCACAGGGAAGTGAAGGGGCTCAAAGTGAAGTGTCGAGGGTCACCTACAAATCCAATCCCATGAGCTTCCATCGAACTCAACCTCAACGAACGACACAATTGAATCGTCGATTCAGCAATAGTAACCGCAAATCCAAACGTCAACTCAGGCCGATCAGACTGCGTCCTCAACAACCCATGATTCAAACACAAAAGCCAAACCCGATTCTGCACCCACTTCTGCGTAATGAAAACATCCGCAGCCTGTGTTTCCCTCAACCCCATAGCAAGAAGGGCATTATTATCATTACCGTCAACCTTGGCCCTTTCAAACCAGTCATACCCCGTATACCGCTCTGCTTGACTGACTTTCTCAAGACTATCGTACATGGACAGAGCCTTTTCTTCGGTGAAGCGTTGACAATATCCGTTTCGAAGATCGCAGCGCCGGTTCCAGCAGTGGATGAAATCTTCGTCGATCGCGTCGAAGAGTTCCATTAATCGGGCTAGACCCATCATGCCTTCGGCGTCTTTTTCGTTGTGCACGATGATTCCTGAGACGAGACTGTGGGTGGCGTTGTGGAGGAAGTCGTGGACGGAGCGCATGCTGAATCCGGGTTTGCCGGAGAATGTGACTGGGTGGAGGCGTTGCAATGCGTATGCTCTGGAAGATGGTTAGAATGGAAATCATTGATCGGTAATTGACTGCTGCCGGATCATACCTCTCTGTGATTGACAATACTAGATATGTCCGCAATCGCTGGCCTTTCTCATCCCCGGGTAAATCCTGATATGACTCGGGATCATTCAGTCCCAATGTAGACGCAAGGTCGAGAGCTTCTCGCAGCCGCAACCACGCGGCATTATGTTGATTGCTTCCAAACAAGCAACCAAAAAGGAAGAAACTAGTCAAAACAGCCTCGATCGTCGGGTTTTCACCAAAATCACAACAGCTCCGCATCTTGGTAGCTTCGTGCATCATCAGTCGAGCCTGCGTGGCCCGCGATGAGGTCGTGGCCCGCTCATTAATCTCGATAGGTTGTGTTAGAGAGAATGCACATAGGGAAAGTAGCATTGCCCCGAATTGCGTATTCTTGCGATGCTCCTGACACATCATCCGCGTGTACAAGGAAGACCGACTCAAAACTGGGACCGTAGGATGAAGACGGTCAAAGTAGACGTCCAGCCAGGGAACCATGTTCGCCTCGTTGATCGAATTGGGCCAGAATCCTTCCGATTCCTGACTGTCCGAGGATTGTATCGACCCCACGGCCGGGGAATATGTCATTCCCGTGTGCTCCGCCGGGGGTAGGCTGATGGTCGATACATCAGGCACGGGTTGTATAATGGATGGGAGAGAAGGTTTGAGGTAGATGTTGCTGCCGGGGAATTCAAAGACGGGGACCTGCACGCCCAAATTATCTGGCAACCAATATTCCACATCTGGACGATCGTTCCAGCCGACACTTCCTTGTGAGTCGAGGGATGCCGTCTCGCCCGCCCACGCGTCTACGACACTCGCTGCTGAGCCGGAGGAAGCAAGACCAGCCGCTCCCTCCATCGACATGGTGACTTGTCCTTGTGTAGGCGTCCATGATGCTCCGGGCATCGAGACTGACCGGCCCTGTTCCACGCCAGAGGTTGGGCCATGATACCGGAAGGGCTCCTGCTTAGCGATGGGAGGAGTCTCCTGTGGACTGCGAGAGACGATATGCGTTTGTTGCTGGCGAATTTGCGAGACGCGACTTTACGAGGAAAGCTTGAAGTCAGCACGCTATTCTGCTATTCTGGCGTGTGGCGCGATTTTTTCCAATATCAACTTACTGTCCGGTTGGCCCGCGCTTCTTCTGCGGCTGAAGGAAAGTGCAGTCAAAGCCCATCGATTGACAGGCCTTGCAGGGCTGCGATAAGCTACACTATTGGCAAACCATTAGTGCTTTTTCAATTCTCCTCCGTTAGCGCCAGCGCCAGGCTGGGCGACGCGAAGGCGCGGATGGGGGCCGGGTTTTTCGGGTACGAATCGGTTCTAACATACCTTGATCTTGCGGAACTTGCATTGGTCGCAAGCTCGCTTTGCGATCGAGCCGGAGGAGGACTTGTTGCGTGTGCGGATGGCACCGGTCGGACTGGCCGTCGGCGACCCTGAGCTCGTGGAATCCATGGCGCCTCCACTCCATCAAGCTGGGAGATTCACAATCTCAGATTTTCAGTCTCGGACTGGATTCTTGAGGGAGAAGAATGGGGGGTGGTCTGCGCTGGTGGTGGTTGTGGCTGAGTGGAGGTTAAGAGGGTCCACTGGTGATTCCCCGCTTCTCACCAGTCACCGCAAATGGAATTAGAGTTGGGAGAGAATGATGGTGGTTCGAATGAGATTTGGAGTTAGCACGTGGATGTAACAGGGATAGAAATGGATTAAAAAGTGCGTTAGGATAGAAAATGTACTAAATTCATAGCAGAAAGATACATTCAACATGACTTCGTTGGAGATAACTTTAACTAACTTGCTATGTACTAGCAAGTACATAGTCCATACTCAACTACTCCAACTCCGCATAGTCAACAACTACCCCCACTTTTGGCCAAGCGAAGATTGGAGCAATAAGTATTGGAGTAAACAATATAACGATAACGGCACGCCCTTGCGGATCACATATATAGGGGGTAGTTTACCCGCAAAGACAACCGATTACCAATATCTAATATTCAACCTTAGATTCAAGGTACCTATTCAAGGCACTCCATATTCAGCACCTCACTATGGGCACAATCCAACAACCATGGGAGCAAATCGTCTCCCAGAAACGTGCTATCAGGGACAAACTCCTAGCTCCATACCTTGTCGACATTGAGCATCGAGTCCCTCGCATAGACAATGTGGATCACCGTTCACGACTGGAGAATGAGCCCGAAGTCCAAATAATCACCGACCTTGATCTTGCCAGCTTGTTGAAAAGACTAGAGACGGGTGAATTCACTACTCGTCAAGTTATTCAAGCGTATATCAAACGGTAAGATAAGCCAAAGACCCCACAGCAACAACCAGAAGGAACCTTGACTACGGCAGGATTAGTATAGTTAGCTAACACGACTTGAACTACTTCTCAATTACAGCGCCGTGGTAGCACATCAGTTGGTAAGAAATTCCCATTCTCCTCTATTAGAACCACCAGCTAAAAACAGAAACACTGTAGACAAACTGCCTAACGGAAGTCCTATTCGACGAAGCCCTACAACAAGCTCAAAATCTCGATGCCGAGTTTAGCAACACTGAAAAGCTGAAAGGACCTTTACATGGCATCCCCATCACACTCAAAGATCAATTCAACGTCCAGGGCGTGGATTCAACTTTGGGATATGTCGGACGATCCTTTCAACCTGCCAGTGAAGATGCAGTTCTGGTGCAGATATTGAAGGATATGGGTGCTATTGTTATTGCGAAGACGAATCTTTGTCAGAGTATTATGGTGTGTTTATCCCATTGCTTGCTATTTTCTAGATCTGGGTCGCGAGGTAATACTTCGCTCTGCGTTCTATCTAAGGCTGACTCTTTCTTCCAGTGGGCAGAAACCGAGAATCCTCTCTGGGGATTAACCACAAATGCCAGAAATCCTGCCTTCACGCCAGGCGGCTCGACAGGAGGTGAAGGTCCATTACTAGCACTCCATGGATCCATACTCGGCTTTGGCACAGATATTGGAGGGAGTATACGGATTCCACAGAGTTTCGCGGGTCTATATGGTTTAAAGCCAAGTGTAAGCCCTCTACCCAAATCAACCATCTCATACAAACCAACCACCCCAGTATAAAATCAAACTAACAACCCCCCAGAGCAGCCGCTTCCCCTACTCAGGCGTCCCCGTCTCAACATCCGGCCAAGAACACGTCCCCTCCTCCATCGGCCCCATGACCCGCGACCTCTCCTCAACAATCTACATAACGCAAACCATAACATCCAGCCAACCCTGGACCCTCGATCCACGCTGCGTCCCTCTCCCCTGGAACGAACCCATCTTCCAAAAGACACAATCCAAACCCCTCGTAATCGGCCTAATCCTCAACGACGGAATAGTCACCCCACACCCACCCATAACCCGGACCCTCACCGAGCTCTCTACAGCACTAGCAGCCCAAGGTCACGAACTCATCCCCTGGGATACATCCGATCACGCGGGCTGCATCGAAATAATGGACGCCTTTTACACCGTGGACGGCGGCGAGGATATCCGTCGTGATATGGCTGTTGGCGGGGAACCGTATCTGCCGCATGTGGAGGCGTTGGTGAATCGGGGAAAACCGATTAGTGTGTATGAGTATTGGCAGCTGAATAAGCGGAAACAGTCTGTGCAAAAGCGGTATTTGGATAAATGGAATAAAACCAAATCTTCGTCGGGAAGAGAGGTGGATGTACTCTTGGCGCCGGCGATGCCGCATACTGGGATCCCGCACCGCACGTTCAAGTGGGTGGGGTATACCAAGATTTGGAAATTTTTTGGATTATACTGCGTTGACGATGCCGGTGGATCGGGTTAGGAGGGAGGTTGATGCGGTTGAGCTGGGAGATGGAGGGGAGAAGTATGTGCCGAGGAATGAGTTGGATGAGTGGAATTGGAAGCTGTGGGATGTTGATGCTGTGGATGGGTATCCAGTGAATGTGCAGATTATTGGGAGGAAACTTGAGGAGGAGAAGGTTTTGGGAGCGGCGAGTGTGATTGAACGGGTTTGGAAGGAGTATGAAGAGGGAAAGTATGGTGGGAAGGAAGAGTGAAGGAATTGGATATACTGGGCAGAGAGTATATGCTTGAGAGCTGGAAAGAGAAGAAGAATATCATTCATCATTGAGTTTTTAAAACACCCTCAACGCCATGGGGAATATGCTGCGGAATATCAAGTTGTTTCACTCAAGCCTTGGGCGGCTGGAACAGCTCCGGCTTCATGTTAATCTTGCAGAGTTTCGAGACACAACCACTCAATTGCAGCAGCGACTGCACTCCGTCCAAGATACGCATGTGTGTGAATCCAATCTCCTTGATAAACTCCAACTTGGAATGCTCCGAGAGCGTAGGAATAGTCTTTGTCACCCGGAACATGGTACTGATAATATCATGCGAGGAATATCCCAGCGTCCTAGAATCCAAAATTAGCCAACCGTCAACATCGAGATACCAAGACCGAGTAGACCGAGTATGTCTCACCAAAGGTCATTCAAAATCTCCAACGCCGCATCCACCTTCCCCTCCCAACAAGCCTTGATCATAGCCTGCACCTTAACCGGGTGCGGACTATCCACCACACGGAAGACATTGTCACCGCTCACAAAGCCAAAGCCCGACCAAGTACTCTGCAGATTATTAATCGCCTGACGCATATCACCCTCGGCACTGAAGACCAGGGCGGCAATGCCATCCTCCGAGTGTTGAACCTTTTCCGCCTCGCAGATCTGCATCACTCGCTTAACGACCTGGGCGTCTGTCAAGCGGGCGTAGCGGAGGATAGCGCAACGGGATTGCAAGGGTTCGATGATTTTGTTCGATTGGTTGCAGGCAAAGGCGAAACGGGTTGTGGTAGAGTAGATTTCCATTGTTCGGCGGAGGGCTTGTTGGGCGCCGGGGGTCATACTGAAAGACCCGTGAGTAAGGGCTTTAAACCAAATCAGGTCTGCGTCATGTCTTACCTATCTGCTTCATCGAGGATGACCAGCTTATGCTTGCCCGGGGGCAAAGTGACCTTCTTCTGGGCGAAACCCTTGATTCGGTTGCGGACCACGTCGATACCTGTACAGTAGATAGCAATCAGCATCACCCAATAATCTCAGCTTCATTCCCAGAAAATCAACCCAATCTCACCTCGCTCATCACTAGCATTCAACTCCAGCACAGCCTCCTTGTATGCATCCCCGAGTAATTGCCTCGCCAAACACAGAATTGAGGTCGTCTTTCCAATACCCGGCATGCCCGAAATAATAACGTGAGGCATATTACCATCCTTGGCAATAATCTTCAACCGTTCCACCGTCTCTGTGTTACCAACAATGTCATCGAGGAAGATGGGACGGTACTTTTCAACCCTGTAGCGGGGGGTACGAGAGTAAAAAGTCAGCTCGGTGTCTCTGCTACATCCATGGGAAATGGCACTGACCAGGGGAGTTCATAGTCTACAGGAGCACCAGCTGTAACAGCCCGGAGGCCATTGCGCTCGGCAGTCTTGGAGGATTCAGCTTGCACCATTGTGGAGGAGGGTGGTTGGAGTTTGAGATGATGATCGGAGCTTGTAACTTCGTGGGGGAAGAAAGCGGTGATGGAGAGACGCGAAAGTGAGACGCGTTTTGCGATAAGCCGATAAGAGATAAGATTGGCCAATTTAGAGTAGATCGAATTGTCTGAGAGACAGTACATAGTAGAGTACATGAGAAGTGAATTATCTTTCTTATTCGTAGTATTAGTCTTGTTCTATACAAATTTCTATCTAATTAACTGAGAAGCAAAGCCTTAAGGAAAGTAGTATAAAGCTAAACAAGCTCTCACAACCTTAACAGAACTCATACAGATTGTTATGAAAAAATAAAAAGATCAAAATTACTAGAAAGAGCTACTTAAGTAGAAGACATAATGCACATAAATCCAAGCCTAATACTTAGAACAATATTGTAGTATCTAAAGTCAATCCCACTATTAGCGCGTCACCCATTATCAACTTCCGTTCGCGGCGTATTCTACCTCACCCCCTCAATAATCAACCCTCACCACAACCTCACCAACCTACAAGCCTATCCTTACCACCCACACAGTGTCCAGTCGACACTTCAAGACTCTCTTTGCCCTCAACACTCCTTGATACTTGACCCCACTAATCGAGTCTATCCACTCGTTTGACGGACCCGCCACGTCCTACGCGCGTCTCCGCTTCTCCGACAAACAAACAAGCTACAAGCTCCGCTTCACTAACGACGACATCATCACCGCAATCCCTAGACCCGCTTTCGCATACTACCAACATGCCAAACATATCCCAATCCTCCGTCCGGCGCAACCTCTTCCAGCAAACCCTAAGCCGGCGCCCCGCGTCAACCGGACCCCCAAACAGCACTCTCGCACCAGGTCCAGGCCCGGGCATAAGCATCCCACCAGGCCCAGGCCAAAACAACCTCACCACCAACAACAGCGCCAGCGCCAGCGCCAATACCAACGGTAAAAACGCGCTCTTAACCCGCCCCGCACAACACCGCCTCAAACCTACATCCACATCCACAGAGCTATCCCGGCCGATCAAAATCTCCGAGAACAGAGAGATTGTAGTCCGGGATAAGAATGGCGGGTACAAGTTGGATGTTCCTGCGTTGCCGGCGGCGTTGATTGGTGAGGATGGGGAGGAGTTGGGGGAGTTGGAGGTTGAGGAGGGTGGGGAGAGTAGTATGTTGGATGCGGAGTTGAGTGGGAGGGATAAAGAGAGTAGGCTTACCTTTGCTTGGGGATGGTTGATGTTGAAGTTGATGTCGAATTTGGGAGGTCTGGTCTGTGCTAATGCTGTTTGTGATGTAGAATTTGAGGCTGCGTTGGTTGAGATGGTTATTCGGCATCGGAATCGTCAGTCTAGTGGGGAGCCTGATGGTGAGTTTGCAATTCCTTGTCAAGATAGTCTGAGGGAAGTTGGATGTGAGGTTATTGACTCTCGTTGATGGCAGAAATCTTGAATATCGTCCACCAAAGCCTACGCAAGAAAGTCGCCTCCTTGGACGGCGATAATTGGATGTTTGAACCAGAGAGAGACACGCGATTCTAGATTATTTTTTGATTTACACGCTGTGATACCATTGTTCAAGTCATTACACCGTCAATTGGGTATGTCCACTACCTGGGAAAGGCTTCAAGCTCCTCGAGCTTCTAGCTTCTAGCTTCTAGCTTCTAGCTTCTCTGTCACCATCTAGTCAAGCTCCATGTTTGAAGGAGGAGCCTCGACCTTCTTCGTGGATCTCCCACCAGCCTGACCCTGACCCTGGCCACCCTGGCCACCACCGAAGAACATGCTACCCATCATATCCAACAAGGGATTCCCTTGACGGGGAATCTTGATGCTAAAGTACTGCTCGCCAATCTGCGCCAGGAAATCATCCCAAATACCCACCTCCCGGATCTGCGCCGCATAGTGCGCGGTCAACTGCTTGAACAGATCCGCACTAGCCCGCTGAATCGTAAGCATCAGCAAGCTGAGGAAGTTCAGCAGCGGGAGCGCGGGGTACAGGCGGGTATCAGAGCTGGAGCTGCTTACATCCTGCACACCGAGGGCAGGGTTTGCAGTTGAGAGACGCGAGGTGAAGATGAGGAGGGCCTTGTTTGCGCTGCGGATGTTGCCGGTCAGGAGGTAGGGGAAGACGGCGCGAGAGGCGTACAGGGCAGCTGTGTGTGGTTCGTCGTGCGTATACCACTCGTACTCGAGTCTGGCCAGTGTCTCTGCGGATTCGGATGTTCCCAGTACGAGGTGTCTCTCGGCATCGTACGGCTCGTTATCTGTATCCCCGAGTTAGAATCTTATCAATAGCAGCATCCACGTACCACCAGCCATCGTTAGTTTCACTAACCTTCCGCATAAACCGAGCCAACGGCATGGTGCAGCTCAGGATCTCCACGCTCCAAAGGACCATACTTTCCACTCCACCCAATCATCTCCTGAATATAGCGCTTCCTCGTGGGCTCTTCAGAGGGGAACTCCCGCAGAAGCTCAATAAGACGCTCTATTCATATCAGCTTTAGTTCAACCCAAATCACCCCAGCGACCGAAGATGAATCATCAAACTCACTCTTGCGCGCCCGACCCTCTGTATCATTATCACCACCTTGGATCTCCCACTCAGCCTTATTGTAAACATCCACAACCAACATAATCGCCAAATCACCACCACTCGCCGAAGCACCCTGCTGCGAACCAGCCCTTAACAAAGCCGTGGCCCCGCCCGCGAGCAGCTCCGCGGCAGCATCGTAGTTGGACTGCTTGATGTAGCGCGCAGCAATGACACGTAGTTGCTGGTGAGCCTCGTAGTAAGAACCCGCCTCGATCCTATCATTAGAGAAAGAAGAGAGTCAGTATGGAAATAGTCTTGGGCGGTAGCGCTTGTTGGCCTGTTCTTGTTTCATGGGTAGGTTGGGCGATGGAACGTACTTTTCTCGCTGGCGGGCGATGGTCTTGTCAATACGGGAAGTCATTGTCAAGCCCGATGAGGATTCCTAGACAAGAATTATCGAAGTGGGCAAGTGTTCTTGAAAGCAGAACCCAAGCTTGTTGATGATGATGAAGAGAGATCCGCGGGGCCGTGCAAAGGGACAAAGTTGGTGGGGAACCGCAGTTCCAATCGGCCAATCGCTCGGGCCTTTTTCCCCGAGAAGCAGCTACGGGGAGCTGTTTGCGCTCGCATCCGGGGAGACTTGATCTTGAACGAATAAGCTCGACGTCAATAACGGAGGTTATTCCTTTTCGCTTGCATTGGCATCCTGGAAAAGTGCAGCTACACCCAGTCTCAAAATCTTGCGACACACGCCTGGACAGCGCGACATCTTTCCAGCTCACACGCCAGAGCTGGCCTAAGCCAGGGACGCTGATATTGGCGCATCATCAAGCTCAGACTCACCGTTGAGAAAGCCCGCCGAGCTCCCTTTCATAGCTTCGCTTAAGGCTCTCTGGCACCTGCTTGTCAACCGTCATTTCAATCTCAGTACCGAAGGCCAACGCATCCCCATTGCGCCTGGAATCCGCAATTGATCCCTATCCTTCAATACCACCACCATGAATGAAGCAGCCTTCGACATCCAACCCGTGAACCGCTTCGGCGGTTCAAATACCACTATCCGACGTCCCAAGGTGAGATCCAGAAGAGACCAGCCATCCATCCATCCCCTCATCCCCCCAAATAATAGCCAATTCTAATAAACCAAATATAGGAAATCGCATGCTTCTCCTATGATCAGCAACGCCGCTTCTCTCTAGGCGATTCATCAATCGCATATTACTACCCGCCAAGTCTCCCCGCAGATCTAAATATTGGGTTTGACACGTTTCAGAAACTGAATGATGCTGCGGATGAACATTTGGACGCGCTACTTGATACTATTGTAGCGATGGAGAAAGAGACGGGGAAGAAATGTGAGACTGATATTGTGACGTGGCGGGGGATGATGACCAAGGTTTGTAGCATGGCTGCAATGTTGATGGTTTCAATGGATTCTGGAATATACGCTGACTGTGATATCTAGATTTTGACTGCTCCGTTTGATATGATGAATGGGTAGGTAATTATCCTCGAATGGGAATTAGAATTGTCGAGCTGATATGGTTTCATCTACTACAGCTTCGAGATGAATGCAACGTGTTACCAGGTAAGATACAATCCTCGCCCCAACAGCATCAAAACATCAAACTAACATTGACCAGGGCACAATGTGCGTATCATATCATCTCCAGCCTCCCATACACAATATTAACATGGCAACCCCCCAGATTCATCGAAGAAAACAACACGTACAAAAACCGCCAAAAAGAACTCCAAAAGAACCAAAGGATGCCCCCGGGGATGGCATCCCAAGAATTGATGATGTACTGGGGTATGATCTAATCCCTTCCAACCACTCTACATGATATATGGGAAATGGTTATCTTGCTAACTCCTTTCACAGGCTACAAATTCGAAGTCCTATCCGTCCTCCACAAAACATGGGACGAATGCACCCGCGCCGAAATCGAAGGCAGACAAAACGAAGTCGTCAATAATAGCGCCCAGTACTGCTCAGTCGTCAAAACAGGAATGGGAAATGTGCGCATGGTACTCGGTGGCGAAGTCGATGCCGGTACGTCTCTCCCCTCCCCCCAAGTCCACATACTTCCCTTATATCCCTCCCCCTCTCTGCCTATCAGCGCGCAATACTAACTCTTCCCTTTCTCCCTTAGTATGGGACTGCAAACCAGACCGCAAAGACGACCCCATCAACTGGGTCGAACTCAAAACCTCCGCCGAAATCCGCAGCGATCGCGACATGATCAAATACGAGCGCAAACTACTCAAATTCTGGGCCCAGTCGTTCTTACTCGGTGTTCCGAAGATTATTGTCGGATTCCGCGATCAACAGGGTATCGTGCATCGTCTGGAAGAACTTGAGACGGCTAGTATTCCTGGGAAAGTTAAGAAGGTCGGGAGGGGGACTTGGGATGGGAATATTTGTATTAATTTTGCGGCGGAGTTTATGGAGTGTAAGTCTAACCTACCACCGAGGTACTTTTGAGATAAGATTTGAAGGAGTTTGGTGTTGGGTGATATGGGCTTTGGCTAATGCTTTCTTTCTTTTTTCCCTTCTTGCAGGGCTGAAACAGGTCATTCAGGGCGATGGAGTTTGGAGGATACGCAAGTTGGAAAAATCTCATGTTATTCAGGTTTATAAGGTTGAGGAGTCGGGGCATGGTGATATTCTTTCTTCTGCGTTTAAGACGTGGCGAGAGAGTCTTGTTGGGAATGATTGTACAATGGATGGTGTTTAGTGTAGTGTCTGATTTTATAGATGAGATGTATGAATATGATATTTTAATGCAAGATGTACTAATAACCTAACCCTAACCTATGCATCCACCTTCTCCTGAGAATCAACATCCACTTTTTCCTCCCCTTTCTTCTCCTCCTCCTTCTTCTTCTTAAAATAAGCATCCCTCTCAGCCTTCCTCGCCGCAGACTTAACACCCCTCTTATGACTATAACTCTTAAGATGAATCTCCCACTGCTCATCACCAACAACAGTCTTCCCACAAACATCACACGTAAAACTTGTCATCGCCGAGCCAGGCTGCGCCTGCGCCTGTTCCTCCTTCGCACCGAGCACCGTCTTCGCCAACAAGGAAAGACTCTTCGGATCAGGCGTGGCTTCACTCGCCAACATAGACTGGACAATCTTCTCCGAGGGTTCCGTGATACACCCGGCCCATTGACTGACATCGCTGCTATCGAGCAGATATAATCGTCCCGTCATGTCTGTTTCAGCGAGGGCCCGCCATAATTTATTCCGGATCCATTTCACCTGGGATCCGCCGTATTGCCGTGTCGCGGTTCGAATAGACTCGATGCAGCGGCCTCGTAAAGAATCAAGTTCTTCTTGACTCAGGGTCCCTTCCCGACGCGCCGTGAAATATGGCGCTAGTTCCTTGAACCCAATAGACACCCATACACCACGTGTAAGATCAACGGGGATCCCCTTTGCTTCTTTCCGTGATAAGAACTCGAACATGCTCTCAGCTTCGTCGAGTAAGCCCTGCTGGACCATATCGTCCACGCGCGCGTCGAGGCGTGCATTGAGAATTTCCTTCTCGGCGTGGACCCAGAAGATGAGAGTATTCTCAAACCGCAGTAATCCCTCCGATTGCGAAACAGCTTTCGCTTTCTGAATCTGCTGCTCAGCATAAATCTCCGATGCAGGCCGTCCGGTCTGGAAATAAATCTCCAATGACCGGCGTATCTTCCGCGTATCCTTTGGATGCCATCGCGCTGCCATAACGGGATCGACTTCCCGGAGCTTTTCCATCAGGACTTCGGGTGATGAATCAAGGATCGGCCACTTCTCAGACGTAGACGTACTCGCAGCCGTAGAGTTCGACGCAGCCATAGACGTAGAGGGTAATTCCACATCCCCCTCCCCACCATCCTCCCCTTCACATTCAGCATCAGAACCCTCCCCAACTAACTGATCCCTAAACAGCACAGCCTGGGTATAATAATGCGTCCCGCCAACAAGAATGGGCAATTTCCCACGACTCCGAATGTCCGTAATAAGACGGAGAGCTTCTTTCTTGAAATGACTGATTCGCCACGCCTCGGCTTCCAGGTCCACACAGCTAAGTAGGTGGTGTGGGATGTTCTTGCGTTCGGCGAGGGGGATTTGGTTGGTTATTATTGGGAGGCCGCGGTACATTTGCATTGCGTCGCCATTGATGATTTCGCCGTTGAAGCGGGCGGCTAGGTCTACGGCGAGCTGGCTGTAGTTGTTAGCAACAGGCACTGAAATTGGAATTGGAATTGAGAGGGGTGGTAGCTAGCTAGGTAGCTTGGTGGGTGTCGGGTGTCGCAGGGTGGTCGGAATGCTTTATTACCTTAGACTTGCCAGTCCCCGTAGCACCAACGACAGCTATGAGGGGATCCATAATTGCTCTTCGATTAGTTGTGAAAGACCGAAGGGCTGCGAGCATGCCGATCTCCACATTATGTCTTTGCAGGTTGAAGAGTTGTAGGAAACCAAAAAAATAGTGACTGTGACTGTTATCGCGGGGTTGCCTTATCGGCGCATTACCTCATCCGTGATGGCAAAGGCGAAGCGGCGCTAACATTCAAGTTTAAACTCGGACGGGATACTACCTTGTTAGTTTTACTTTGGTTTGTACTCGACAAGGCGCAAGGCTGTGACTCACTTTGGACTTTCTCCTGAGTTTCTCTATTCTCGGTCTTTGGTATATCCCGAGGTCGAGATTGAGTTGTCTTATATTCAATTCAATTCCTCCCACATCAGTCAACTCGACTTCCAACCTTCTACCTTCTACCTTCCCCACCAACATTATGGCAACCCACGACCCCTCAATCGCGGTCAAAGACCTCTCCTATAAATTCCAAGATGGATCCGAAGGCCTGGAACATGTTCACCTCGACCTGCCCGCAGGAAGTCGAACCCTGCTAATCGGCGGTACATACAACCTTCCCCTCCAATCCTTCCCTCTATCCCATCCCACCTCCCTCCCAATCCAATCCAATCCAATCCAATCCCCTCACTAACACCTTACCTCCCCACAGCAAACGGCGCCGGCAAAACCACCCTCCTCCGCCTCCTCTCCGGCAAACGCCTCGCCCCCACAAACACCATAACAGTCGGCGGCGTCGACCCCTTCAAAGACACCCTCGAAGGCGTAACCTACCTCGGCGTAGAATGGGTCCTAAACAGCATCGTCCGCACAGACATCGACGTGCCCACCCTTCTCGCCTCCGTAGGCGGAAACGCCTGGCCCGCACGCCGCGACGAACTAGTCTCCATCCTCGACATAGACCTATCCTGGCGGATGCACGCCGTCTCGGACGGTGAACGGCGCCGCGTGCAACTCGCAATGGGCCTGTTACGACCCTGGACAGTGCTACTCCTCGACGAAATCACCGTCGACCTGGACCTACTCTCTCGAAGTAACTTTTTGGCCTTTTTGAAGAGGGAGACTGAATCCAGGCCTTGTACGATTGTCTACGCGACGCATATTTTGGATAATCTTGCGCAGTGGCCGACGCATCTTGTGCATATGCATTTGGGGAAAGTTAGGGCTTGGGGACCGCTGGAAGGGTTTTATGATCAGGTTCCGGATTGGACGTCGGAGAATAGTCGATTGGGGGAGTTGGTGCTTAAGTGGTTGAAGGAGGATTTGAAGGCGAGGGGGCCGAGGAATCCGACGAATTCGGAGGCTGGGTCTGGGTCCTCAGGGCAGGCGAAGAGTTATGGGGCCGCGGATGGGATTGGGGGGTATGGGTTGGAGAAGAGGGGTGAGTAGATGGTGGATGTTGGGTCAAGTATAATCTTCTTTTCTCTTTTTGTTTGGTGTTTGATGCAGCGCGAGGAGTCTTTAACAATATGCCATTCAACAATCATCGGGTTCAACCACCGGGGCATGGGACGGGGTTTTTCATCGGCATTTACATCTTGGAGCTTGACAGATGGCGGGATCCTTACACTTATTGTGTATTCAACATGTGGAGTTTTTCAACCATGACTCATAGAAGGTTTTTACTTTTGTTTTTGTTTTACTTTTGTTTTTGTATATAGCTATGAAAAAGAAACCGTTTTCCTTTGAACATATGTTGAGAGATGATATCTGAGATGTTTGGAAGATAATCGTTATTTCTGCTGCTACATATGGGGGGGATAGATGGATAGTACATGCGATAGTAACGAGAGCTCTTCTCTTATTAGCAGATGAATACTTTTTGATTGATAGTAATATATCTCTTCTGTACTTCTATAAGAATGTACATCTTCAATAGACAATATCCAAGTCTTGACGGAGTAGACAGATCATTCTAGCAGGGACAATCCAAACCTGATTAGACTTAAAGATAGTTCAATGCGGACTCGAACAATGAGACTAGGATGAGAACGAATAAGCGGATAAAACTTCCACCTCAACCCGAAAGATGTCAATGGGAACTGGTAGGAAACATTGTATTCGCATTGGGCTTCAACATGAACTATCACCGAGAGAAACACCAGCGTAGACACAGCTCTATACAAGTATCCATTTATGGCTCCCCACAACTGTTTACCGCGTTCAGTCTACACATACACTACACTACAAATCTACAACATACATCCAAAGCCAAACCACGACAAGAAAAACCGTCCACTTCCGAAACTGGAAACAGTAGCTCATCGCCGGCAAGACAGGTCGAAGTTTAATGGGAGAGAGGAATAGATAGATAAACCAGTGGGGGGAGGCAGAAGCAAGTCAAAATTGGAGAGTTCAAGACTTCAAGACTTCTCGACATCGGAACCAGGGGAGAACCAGGGAAGAAAACCAGGGACCAGCCGAGCCCGCTAAAAGACCAGGACAATGACATTTGCAACAAAGACATCGAGACATGGAGAGGAAAGAGAACAAGAAACAGGACGAAATGGGGAAATGAAGAAAAAGGTGTAGACTAAAAAGTAAGGACCAATGAAATCAAAGCAGTAACAGTGAACGCAAAGGGGAGAGAAAAGAACAGGATTCTAGCGCTGCAGGTCGTAGGGGCACAGGGAGGGGAAATTTGATCTCCATTTCCATAGTTCCAGGGAAAAACCAGGAAAGGTTAGATCTGACCGAGGGTTCGGGTCGAGACTATACCGAATCTCACAGGTCAGATATAAGATGTCAGATCCAATCCGATCAGACCCAACCGTCTAGACGCAGCGGTAAGTCCATGGCAGGAAACGGCAGGAAACCTCGGGAAATCGAGATCGAGAAAAAAAGAAAAGAAATAAAAAGAAGCCGAGGAAAAAGAAAATGGGAAAACGAATAACAGCTTTCATGACCATCGGCGATGCATCCCTGTTGTATGTCCCGAAGATGCCAGGGCAAGGACAACGGCATCAGGCATAATAGCCACAGCCATAGACTCTCCCTGGGTATCCCCAAGAATCCATATCCAGATCCCATTCCTCTCCCTCGACCGGCGGAGCTATGCAGTCTTCAATCCCGACGGGCCAGACTTGCACAGAAAGGGTATCACTTTTTCCTCCCAGAGCATGTCCCAGACATCTCCAAAATCAAAACTCCAGGTCATGGACCTCCCACCACTGACGTGACTGTCATCAGGCTCCTCTCTTGCCCAACCCACCACTTGTAACAATTCGAAAGAAATTTCCCCTATTTTCAGGCCATGAAGAAGAAAGCCATGAATAAGAAAAGAAAAAATGTTCCATGTTCTCTGCATTTGCACGTCCAGGTCCTCCCGAACCTCATTCCATGTCGCCCCTTCTCGCCATCTTCGTTCGCCTATCCTCTCTTCACACATTCTCTCGCAATCAACATTCCCAACTCGACAAAGATCTGCAGTTCCTCACCGTGGCTCTCTCGCTGAGTCCAAAAAGGTGTACAGACTCAGCAATAGGCAATGGGACCCCTCCGTGCTCTTTGATTCAGAGCCCACTCGAAACATGAAAGGTTGTCGGATCGGTTAGGCCATCGAATATTCACGCACTGGTGCGGAACGCATTAACAAACAGACGTGTCCTTGGCGGAGGTGGTATCAGTCGACTCAATCGAGGTGAGCCATCATCTCCTCTTTGGATAGAGGCTTGAAGTTGTTGATGTCGAGACCTTGTGCTTCAAGATCTGCGCGAGCGTGAGGGGGGACGATCTGGGCGTTCAATTCGGGGGCAATCGAGAGTTCTGTAGATCATTAGTTTCAAGGTCGCATCAAGCGAAGAAGAAAAAAGTAAACAAAAGCACAAGAACGAGAGTAAGAGGGGAAAAAAGTATCGATTTATCCATGAAACTCACCATGCCGTGTGAAGTTGAAGAGAGCGGGCAAGTCCTTGGGCGGGTTGTTGTGGTGTCGCGAGTCGGGGAACCGAGTAGCCGGATCCCGCAGTTCGTCGAAGAAGGGATGGCACATGGCTTCAATGGCCGACAACCGTTGGGTAGGAGTGTATTCCAGGAGCGCCGAGATCAGGTCAATGGCCTCTGGGGGCGCCTTGCGGAAGACCTGGGTTCGGTCAGCATTGACTGCAGTCTTCCCCGCCAGCGATCATGCGACCGAGGGAAAGCGGCAGGACAATCATGGACATACCTTATTGAAGGGATGGGGCTTGATTTGAGGGAACTTGTGCTCCATGTAATTGGGGTTCATGGTGCGAATCTGCTCCCGAGTCGGGGTGCCGAGCACCTTGATGATTTCCACCAGCTGGTCAATGCCCGATTCACCAGGGAAGAGGGGTTGGCCCAGCATCAGTTCAGCCATCACACAACCAGTTGACCAGACATCTATAGAGGAATTAGCCACGTCGGCCGGTGGGAGCGAAAATGATAAGAAAGGGGGTGACCTACCAATCTTCGTCGTGTAGTTAGTAGCACCGAAGATCAACTCAGGCGCTCGGTAGTAACGAGAACAGATGTAGGACACATTGGGTTCGTTTTCGATGAGAATCTTGGCGGAACCGAAATCGCAGAGCTTCAGAATGCCAGTATTGGGGTCCAGGAGCAAATTCTGGGGCTTGATGTCTCGATGGCAGATGCCTTGTGAGTGGATGTAGGCCAGCGACCGGAAGAGTTGATAGATGTAGAGCTTGACCTCCAACATGGGCATTGTGGTCTTCAACTTGTTGAAATACCGCGATGCGCGGTACACGGTTTCGGGGACGTATTCGAGGACAAGATTGAGGTAGACTTCATCTTTCTACAGTCACGAGGGGAAAAGTACGGTCAGGTCAGCCGGGCGGGGAAAGAGAAGGTGGGAGCGAGATGGAGAGAGAGAGCCAGTTCAGCGAAAGAGGGGGAGGTGAAAGTGAGTCCGTCACACACGTACCCTGTCGCCGTTAGAGTAGTAGAAAGCCTTCAGTTCGACGATGTTGGGATGGCGCACGATCCGCATAATCTGAAGCTCACGGTTCTACAGAACAAAACAAATCGATTAGCCTTGGGGGGATAGTTCTCCAACACTTGATGATTCCGAAACGTCCGCCTTACCTTGAACCGCTTGTCTTGCAAGACTCTCTTGATGGCAGCGTCCTCGCCGCTGGGGGCCATCTTGGTCTGAAACACGACACCGAACGATCCATTGCCGACGATCTTGCACTGGGTATACGAGATCTCCTTGTGCTCGCCTGTCAGGCCATCTTGGACCTTTTCGCGGATGACCTCTGCGCGGGAAAAGAAGAGGGAGGGAGACGTCAGTGATCACGGAGCAGACAGTGCATAGTGCAATTGACCACGACCAACGAGGAGGAATATCTTACCACCCATGCGCAAACTTGGGAACAACCCAGGCCGACTCTGTGACATCTCTTGGGGGAGGTTGTGGATTGGGGGGAGGATGTGCTATCGTAGAGAAGAAAGAGAATCCGTTTTGGGCGAGGTGTAGGTCGCGGTGGTGGAGTAGCTTCGGAGGGGGAGGGGGGAGGGGGTGTGGGAGGAGTGGGCGGCAAGTCCGAACGGGGCGAGTTGAGAAGAAACGGCGAGCGCCAAGAATGCACGAAAGAGAGGAAGTGAAGGAAGAATGAAGAGTGGAAGAAAGTAGGTGGGCAAATAGCAGGATAATGTTTGACCAATGAAGAGGACGTGGGAGGGAAATAAGACGGGTTAGACTGGGAAGGTTAAGTGGTGGTGGTGGTGGAGAGACCGAGAGAGGTCACCTGTTTGGTTAGTCAGGTTCAGTTCAGTTTTGGGGAGGAGTCTGGTGGGTTTGTTTGGTAAGTTTGGTAAGATGGGTAAGATCAGTGGTATTCATGGGTAATGGAAGTGGGTATGGATGGTAAGAAACGGGTAATGATAGAGTATGAGAATAATAATATATTGGTGGGGATAAGACTAGGACGAGAGAGAGAGATTGGGTCAGAACCGGGGGTGACGTACGAGAACCACTGGCTCGAGCGGGAAGTGTTTCCTCTTGGTTTGGACCAGCAAAGAAACTAGTACGATGGATAGATAGATGATAAGGAGGGAAGTAAGTAGAGGAGGAGGGGGCTGAAGCAAAAATTGAGAAAAAAGGAAGAGGGGTTGGGGAGGGAAAATAGCACGAATGATAGGGTAGACAGGAATTGTGGCAGTGGTCGTGGCAGTGTACATGTATAGAGAGAAAGGGACACAAAAAAGGAGGGGGGCCCCAAACACTACAATTCAATGGCCTCTAAATGCACAGAAGAGAGGAAGAAGAAAAAAAGGAAATACGAAAGCTTCCAGCCTCTCACGATGCGTCCATTCCGGTTTTATAGACCCTCTTTGTAATAGGATTGTGCTGCTGAAGAAAGAACATTAAGACCAAGATCTGATCTCTCATCGTTTTGTCTCCATCAGCCCCCGCCTCTTTTGACCTAAGCTGAAAGAGCTGGATAAGCTGGATATCATGGCTGGTCTTTTGCATCCCATGATTCTCTCTTACTGTCCATGATGGACTTGGTGCTTGAGGTGGCTGGGCAGGTATATAATACATGGTACTGTCTTTCGGTATAACATATACAGCAATCGGCTGGTATTTAAGACGGGAATGATATCATCAGGACAGGCCCAGGGTAATGCCCAATACATCAATACACAATACATACCAACAGTGGAATCTGAAATGAGTTAAGTTCTCCGTTGCCTTCTTTCTCTATCTGCTTCAACTAGTCCGTGAAATGTCTGTTGGTATTTCCAAACAACAGAAAATAGTATGTACATACAATACTCCGTACTATTGATCCCCCCTAAATCATCATCCAACCTACCTAGTAGTAACTAAATATAGCCCCCCTCTCACCCCTCCTCTCCCCGTCATACTGCCCCCTCCTCAAAAAGAACCATCCAAATGACCATCCATGACCAGAGAAATCACCCGGAGAGACTGATGTTCCGCGGTCGGGTGACCAGCCGTGATTTTCGCAGGAACCCCCACGATTGGCTACACCCGCCTCGTGACCACGATGTCATCCAGTCCAGCTGACTTGAAGAAGCTTGGGCCACCACATGGCCCGTGGAAATAGTCCCGTAGTTCCACTGTTTCCATTAGTTAGTGTTGGGTCAACTTGGTCATTGCTCCAGAGGGAAATCCGAAGGGGGGAGACAAGGCTGTAGAAAATAAAATAGTACTAAATATACTCTACTGTACGGAGTACTAATGGAATAAGTACGCACTCTGGCTTGTTTAATTGACTACATTTTTTCAATTTAAAGTCTATACTTGTTCCTGGAGCTAATTAGCTAGCTAGCTAGGAGCTTCAATATAATACTCCGCTGTGAATGTGGAGAGTATGGAGTAGAGAGTACAGTACAAACTTACCAAAATCCTTCTATTCTCAACATTGAACTAACTAGTACATAGTCTCCTGCCATATCCTATTTTCAACGCACGGCTCAAGCCAAGATCGAAGCTCGAGGTCTAGGTCCCCCTCTAGACTCCTCGAAAGTCGAGACTAAAGCCTTTCCTTCGGCTTAAAGCTGGAGTGGGGAGAGGTCATTCTCCGTGCTCCGTACGGGACGTATGTGTTAGAGTGTTCCCGAGCCCATCATTTGCTCTCGGCTGCACGGTCTCTATTTCCATGTCTTATATTTTCTTTTCTTTTTTTGATGTTTCTCCCCCCTTACACCTCTAGCGATAACCTTGACCGTACCGACTGGATGGAATCATCCCACGGAAGGTACATAACTTAACTTACAGTAGTACTACAGGTACAGCATGTACTTCTTCGTACATGACTAGTTCAATCCAGATCCGATCCAGGTCCAGCTACTCCCTTCTGTTCCTCTCTCTCTCTCTCTCCTGCGTCCGATCTCGGTTTTCCAAAGCTTGAGCCACACATGCCATGCGAGATACGGCACGAACGGGACCCGGCAGCCCAACACCAAGTGTCGATCCCCGTCAATGTTTTCTCCCCTGACTTCCCTGGGGAGGTCTAGTCCCTTCTCCGGTGGACTAACTTGGAAAGTTTTCGGGAGAGACACCACACTCCCACTACTCTAGGATGTAGATGTACTCCGTACAATGTAGAGATAGATGTCCACAGGGATCCCCCTTGGCATGTAGGCTGCAGTGATCGTAGCCGATGCCTAGCTCCGAGTAATTGGGATTCCAGCTGTGCGTTTTGAAGTCACCGCTGGATTCTAGTCCTCGTTAGAGTGATGGGTACATTGATGTACTAGATAGATGAGGTTACGGTGGGAATTTACGAAGTATACTTTGCTCGGTCGGGATACGTGGAAGATACCAAACACGAGGCCGGATATCATCTCTGTACTCCGTACTCCATTACTACATACTTGTAGACATGTACAGAGCACGGTACTTTATCTACAAAGTAGGACTAGTCTAGCCAAGAAGTACGGTGAGTCGGATATCGGGCCCCGGCATAAGAAAACATACAGTCCGTACCATGGCCGATCAAAGTATCCAACAACAAACTAGCCATGACAATCAGGTACAGATCCCTCGAAGCGGCAGTCCAGACCTTGAACTAAATTCCAGAAATAATTATAATCAACTGGGCAAAGCTACAAGCTATCAACTCAACTTAATTCTTCTTCAACCCAAGAACCCAAAAAACCAAATTCCAGCCCCCAGCCCCAAGACTCTAGTATTCAACCAGACTAAGCCCTAAACCATCCTAACGCCCACCACTAACGACCATAGTGAAAAACTTAGTGAACACTTATGTAATTGTCTAGTGGATTGGAAACCTGGTTTTCCCCATCATTGGCAATTCCCCAAACCCCGACTTTTCAGTAATAGCAGAAAGGCGAAACATTAAAGGCCAGTCATGAAGAATTTTAATGTCTGGTCCCTGACATGACATTTACCCCTGATGTTAAAAGAACGTGACCAACCTGTCAGACTGTCCTCTCAGTTGTAGAAATGGTCTGTGTGTGTCCATCCACTCTCACACCCACTTCAAGTCTCACACAGATCGCACTCAAGTTCGGGCTTTCCAGATCCTCCAATAATGCGCGGCGGGTCCTCGGTCGGTCCCTCCTCGAGCTTCCAATGGGGCGGGGTGGGACTTGGACGTAGTGGGCACTAGGCACGGAGGGGAGGGGGCCACTCAACAGCAATAGGCCGTTGAGTTGAGGGCAGAATTCGTACATCATTGTAGTCTATGTATAGCGTAGTAGAAGAATATTCTACATACTATACATCCTACTTCTATTGTTGCATGTGCTTAGCCCTCCTCCTCCTCTTTGGCTACAGTAGGCTTGACTACGAGGTATTTTAAGCTGAGAGGCAAAATAAAAAGGATGAGAGGTGCAGAGATGGAAACTGCACCTGGCTGAAAAGGTTAACGTTGAGAAGCTCCCAGGCGGCGCTTACTGGGCGGTCGGGTAGGCCAAGGGCTAGCAATCTGCAATCCGGATTTGGGTTGTGCGTCAATGCACCCAGTTGTTCGTGTACATAGATTTTCTGACTAGTCTAAGTTGAGAGGGGAGAGAAGCGGTACTTGGTTGAGGATGTAGAGAACTATATAGTGAGGAGTAGCTTAGAGGGAGGTAGTTGGTTACTGGTATGTAGTTAGCTTTAATCAATCAAACATCTCATACATTGAAATAATGATGGAAATCCTAGGATCTATCGAGTCCTCCCTCGTGATAGACGAGACGAATACACGATCAGCCAAGACCCGAAAAGCAGGGGCCAACTCGTATGACCCCGTAAAATTACCCGACAGAACCGTTTCCAGTGATCGCTGACCGGTATTGACCCGGTAATGGATACTTGACCCGGGCTTGACTGGTTCACTTTTGTTTTCAAGTTTACCGGACTTTTACCACAATCGCTGCCACAGTCAGTCTCTACTTGGGTACTGTACGGAGTAAGTATATTTTAGGTAGGAATTGAAGCTACGGTATCAGGCCTAAAATCATTCATTAGGCACAGAGTCCTACAATATCTGTAAGTAACTCATAATTCACAGTCTGCAATGTCTTACCTCTGCTATTCTACCTAATATCCATCCCTAATTCCTAATTTCTCTCACCACTATAGCGACCATCTTAATGCCCGAGTTATATCTTGAACTGCATCAAGCATATCCTACCACGAGGAGCGAGTCATCGACCTCCCTAGCGCCTCTCAAGCTGGCACTAAACTACTGTAAATCCCACACACACCCTCTATGTCTTGCCCTGGCAGATCGACATCACCAGACCCAGGGGAATCGCCACAGTTCGTGCTTGTCATGCGACGCAGCTGTCACCCCTCTCCATAGTGACGTAGGCCGCACGGCCCTGTCGGCACTGCACTGCACTAGACTTTGAGATGGACAAAGATGGAATCGACGATGTCTTGACTGAACCGAGTATTTACTAGGTCAGGATAAAATGATACTTGATTTCACTAGCTTGGCAAGTTACTAGGTGAGTATTCGACCAAACAAGGCCGCTATCCATCTAGACAACTAGCAATGACCTTTCCGGCCTATACACGCTACCATCCATCCTCTTGCGCTGTATTGTTCCTCCTCGGAGCTGGGAATGGCCCGGATCTTCCAGGCTCCTCATGCTGGAGCCCAACTGGCCCACACGACCAGTGGGATGAACAGGGTCAAGGCCCTTTTTCCCAGACTAGTTCAGCCCCATCAACCAAAACCGCCGGCCAGTGACCAGTGTAAATTCAGTTAATACTAAACATTCAACCCTGCACAGTACAATACTGTAGAAATCAGATCCACTGTATTCCGCCACGGATCAAATATCCGTCAACCCTCATTCAACCTTCTTGAGTAACAAGTGGACCGCATGCCATGCCATGTCCTGCCCTACAGCACAGCCTAAACCGGGGTCCCGCCGAACAGTACATACCCTGTGCTGTGGCTTCGGCACAAACAGACTGGACTACCGTAAGGACAGGGTAGTCGGGCACACGACGTAGTCAACCGAGCCATGAAGCTGCAGCCATCAGCTCGGCCACTGGCATGAGAATGTCAATGCAGAGCTAGAGCTATCGTCCATACAGTACTTGCTCGTTATCCACAGTATTATACACTATCCACAGTAAGAGTCTCTCTATGCCTGTACAGTATGCTCTTAGTGGGTTATACTTGCCGCGTCGGTCCGAAAAAAGCGCCCCCGTCTAGGGTGGGAATGCGCATATGGGACGACCCGGCATGGCATTTGGCATTTGGCATTATTGGCATGTGTGTTTCACCTCGACTCCCAGTCTCGGGTGAAGACAGACGGACGGAAAGGGGAAGGGGAAGGGGCAATGGTGAGTCCGACTGGACTAGGCCGGACGCAAGGGCAAGGGTCGAGGACGGCACGGCATTCTTTGATGCGGCGCCTCCGTGTCAGACACGTGGAGTTGGTAGGAGAAATTAAATTAGGCTGGAGGTTATTGTAGTTTGTGGGTTGTGATGTGGCTGGGTAGGTGGGTAAGTTGGTTATTGCTGTATATCGTGACTCCTTATAGTAGTACCTCGATGGCAGATGAATCTTAATACAAAAGATCTGTGGTGAGAATTTTGTAGATCTACGTAAACGGGTATTGTACAAGTTAAGAAGTATGATTTCGATTTCCACTTCATAAAAACAAGTACAGTATTCGGGAGTAGGCATACTTATTGCATGTTAGATGCATCTCGTCTAAGTCCCCAAAGCCAATACCAGAGCACCTTGCATAACATACCACAAACAATCTGCTCATACTGTACATAAGTCTCTCAACGAGGTAAGTATGTATGTATGCCAACTCGACCTCCAAATTGCGAAACCCTCGGAAACGAGACCCAGCACTAACCGGAGCCAAATTGAGGAATGTACCGAAATATGCGAACGCGAAACGTTGATCTCCGCGGGGCTCATTGGTTGAGGTACCGAGATTGGGGATCCAATATTAATCTATGGTATACAGTCCAGTCCCAGACTCCCAGTGCTTCCAATCATACTGCCATCCATACTTGGATTAAAATTGTGATTAGTGTTATCCGCCTTTCCTTGTGCAGTTGCCTATCACATTGTTGAATGTACAAATCCGACGGCATCCATACCCAAACGGATGGTTTACTCGGGATAGAGTTCTTGTGTTGAACTGTGCCGTTCATGCTGGGACCAACCGCTACTGTAGGTTCGGGCGATCTGCCAGTTTTCGCGACGATCGAAATAAGATGGCCCCCCCTCGTTCAGCGCGTCTATCGGTGTGGCGGGCATATTGGGAATAAGCTATGCCGTGCCTAACGCCTCATACCTCGCCTTGTTACAACTATAGTATGACTGCCCAATTAGCGAAACCTTGAAGGTGAGCTCTGAAATGAGTCTCTATCTTTCTATCTACTGAGTTAATTCGAAATTCCTAGCACACATTCCATATAGATTAGTTAAACCATCATAATAACTAACGAACACAATCCCAACCTCTAGCCCAAATTCCCACTACCGAATTTCGCGAACGTTAGATGTGTGATGTGTGACAAGAAGCATTAGTCGTTAAACGAGCGTCTACACTTACAGTCCTTCCCTTCCCTAGAAATATGTCTATCCTCAATTTCCGCACGGGCAAAAAGAAGCGGGCTCTCAGCCAGTAGTCCTCGTGTCCAGTCTCTCGTCTGTCTCGTCTGTCCCCTCCAAAACGGCAGAACCAAACAACCAAACCTCGGGAGTGGACCGTTACCCACAATCAATTTCAAGGAATCGAGCAACCAGAGTCCACACACTCGTTCCCCTGCGGGGACTTGACTGGAGTACAGTAGTAATAATGTACTGTTTCTACTGTAATTAGTTAGTGCATTACTGGACTGGATAAAATGAACTTGGTTAGTGTCCCGTTCATTTCAACCGAGTCGGTTTTGTAGTTGTAAGTTGTTAGGCGCGAACAAACGATAATTCTGAACTAACATGGTAGACTGTATCTAGTAGTAACTAGAAGTAGAATTTACACTTTACCTTTTACGAGGGGCGCGGGGAGGAGGGGGCCCGTGTGCTTTGGAGGGGCAAGAAGATACTCAGCCTTGAACAGCACTGTAGACAATCGACCAACCTATAATACAAGATCAGAGTACAGAGCATACAATATGTATAGAAAATATTGATAGACAATTACTGATTACCAGTCTTTAAGCCCTCTACTCAAAGGAAACTGACTCGCATTACCAACTCTTCATCGAATCACCACCCTCGGAGTTACTAAACCCAAAGCCTACTACCAGCAACAGCTAGTACCGAGCCTAGCGCCCCCTCCAACATACGCCAATGCAGGTCGACAAACCCGGGTAAAGTGACTGGGGTCAACGGGGCTGCGAGGATGATGTCAGGGCCGCACTATCCCCCGATTCCCCCGCTGGCTATCAGATTTGATTCGGGATTTTGGAGGGGGCGTGGGTGTGTATGCGCGGGGGTGGCTTCGGGGTTTGTGTGGGACATGGTGAGTGAGGGATATTCCAGTGAGTTGTGTTTATCATGACGATGATGCATGGAGGGGAAGATGGGCAGGAACGGGGAAGTGTTAGCATGCCTCATATCATTGTTGGGGTTTCTGGATGTTTGATTCTAATTATGGAGGGTGGTGAGGATAAGAATCCTTTTAGGAGTGAGGAATCACTCTTGCTGTAGTAGTAGAGTCTTTCGTCTAGTAAGAGGGATTTATAGTACTGAATACATGGATGGTGGTCAATCCTGAAGCTGACGAGCATGTGAATACATACATGGATCCTATAACAGGCAGTGGCAACTATAGCAACTAGTTTGTATGAGTGTCAGCACCCAGCTAGCATCGGCCCAGAACACCCTGAAAGGTCTGACAGGGCCTACCTTTTCCGTGTCATGTATACGCCATGAATAGCACTTTCCTGATTCAAGTAGGTGCGTAGCACCCTGGCACATACAAAGTAGCGGACGAAGTTCTAGTCCCAACCCAAAGCAAAATACAATATCACATCTATTGAGAATAGCCGTGTATCACTCTATCGTAACTCATCAAGACGCCGACTAGAGCCACAGTATATTTGTAAAATTAGGTACAGTAGATGGTAATTAGGAGTTAATGCTGGTGGGCCATGTAAAGGCAGTAGTTGCGAACCAGGATAGAATAGTTTGCTCTAGTTGTGCTATGCCGGAATCTGGAAAGTGTCAGTGTCAAGCCATTAATCCACTGGGGCTTCTCCACAATGCCATTTTCTTTTCTGCCGATGAAATATTGATCATCGCTTTATGGATGGCTAGGTAGTATACCGTATGTATAGCTCTCAATGTACGGGGAAAACGGAATAAGGAATACGGCGATGAATTGGAGACGGAATCATATCGGGCATGTTGAAAGCCACTGGTAAGGGCAGTAGTACTGTAGATGCTACACTGGCAGCGCTTATTGAGGTATGTGTTATGTGGCCCTGAATGAATAGACTAGAAGACTATCAAAGCCACTACTCAGCAAGCTCATCATCCAAAAAGGCCATTACAACGAGTGCCACGCATCAAGCCCCAACAGATAGATGTTAACTACTCTACCGGCATACCGGCATACCGGCATACCTTCATACTCAACAAGACACAAGACATACATGCAAAGCGCTGCAATTAAGATTCAAAGACTGTTTTACATTGGTCCGTCTATGATGCGAAACATAACCAGAGATCTCTCCGGACGCAACCCATGCACCTCCCGCCCTCCAACCTCACAAAAAACCTCTCGCAATCCCACAGCCCACACTCGAATACCACAGCCTCGAATGAAGAAAAGGGAAGATGAAAACATAACGACAAAAAAATACCCCGAGCAGTCATACGAGAAACAAGACACACAAGACCACGGACCAAGACATAAAGCCGGAGAAATGCAGGCATCAGATATTGGCGGAGACGGAGATCAAAGAGGAATACGATCAGAGGGAGAAGGGGAAAAAAGAGACAGTAGAGAAAAAGAAAACCAGGCAAAAAAAAGCGACGTGAATCTATACAGGTCATGCGGGACTCTCCATGGCGCCAAACAAATGCCGCCTACTCCAGCAACCCGGATTCAGGGAGATATACCGAGGGAGATGGAATTGACGTGCCATGTCAATCCAGACATTGGGGGGAAAGGGTGAGAGAAGAACTAATAAAACAGAGAGGTCGAAGATGATTAACTCGAGAGGCACTGATCAGGTGGATGCACCCGGACCTCGGGAGGATTTTGAGGAGGAGGGAATCTCGAACGGAAAAAGGACGGAGAATTTAGGGAGTTTAGAAGGGAGGAGGAACCATGTTGGGATCGGCCTTCTCCTGCTGCTCCATGAGCTCCTCACCGGCGATCTCGAGAGAGACAGCGAGGCCGATCTTGGCCGTTTGCTATAGGAAATGAGAGTTAGAAAGAAAGTCGAGACAGGAGGGTAATGAGGGAGTTGATCATACCTTGGCCTGGTCAATCTCACCAGCAAAGGTCAGAGAGATGGGCATGGCAATGCGCTTCTCCAACAGACAGCTGACCTTACCGGCGCTGTCAACCTGGGCGCGGAAGGAAGAAGCACGGAAATCGTACTTGGCACCAATGGCAGTGGTACCCTCACGGCTGGGACCACCCATCATCATAGCAGCAGCGTTGGGAGCGAACTGGAGGTTCATGTCAACACCGGCCTCGACACGCTCGGACAGCTTGCGCCAGTAGGTAGCGGCAAAGGTGCCCTGAGCCTGGAGCTGAGCAGTTCCGATCCAGTCATCTCCCTTGTACTTGGCGCAGTAGGACAGAGCGGTCTCGGGGCGAGTGTTCAGACCCTGGCGCTGCCAGATAGCCTCGAAACCGAGGGCCAGACCGGGGGTGACGGACTGGAGGTAGCTACCAACGAAGATACCGGTGAGGCCGCCCTCGAGGAAGGACGGGTTGAAGGCCTTGAGAGATGCGGAGAAGTCCTTGCCGGTGTAGTCGTTGTCAATCTGCATCAGACCCTGGGTGGCACCGGGCATGATCTGGGCGTTGGTCTTGGTGACGAGGGCCGGGGTCCAGCGCCAGTTGTACACAGCGGAGAGGGTACCGTCACTTCCGAGGTTGCCTTGCATGAAGACCTGCATCGAGAAGGGTTCTGTCAGTCATTGGACCGGAGAAGAGAGATATACCTCTTATGATGTGAAGAGAATGGAAAATTCGAGCTTGTTCTTTCTTACCTTGGGGCTGCCGTACATGGAGGAGAAGGCATATGGGGGCAGGTTGCCCGAGGAGCCCATTGAGAAGGCATGGGAAACTCGGAACAGAGGAGACATGCCAAAGACCTTGGTCAAGTCGGCACGGAGACCGGAGAACATGAAGTTGGACAGTAGAACCTCCTTCTGCACCTCGCGCGCGATGTTATCCACGGTACCGGGGTTCGGCAGGTTGAGCAATGCCCGGCGCTCGGAGAACGACGTGTATACATCGTTCAGAATCGCCATCGCGGGATTGTCCGTCAGCATGGACAGAGATGATGTGAGGTCGGCCATTTTTGAAGGATAGAAGAGTTAGATTATAGAAGGTGTCGTCACGCGATGCCGGTCAACGGGGGTTTTCGGTTGTGAGAGGATGGAACGAGGATGATCGGTAGGAGGAAAGAGAATAGAGACCAGCCCGGTATATCTGGAACGAGTAAACGTCTCAGATAAGGTAGACTTTGGGGGAAAGGGCTGAACCTGGTTATCCGCTCGGGGGAGTCGGGGAGGATTGATTGTATTCGAGGTATTGAGAGAAGCGGAGCTGAAGACTTTCCAGTTTGAAAAATGCCAGTTGCGCAGCGTCTTTGGTTCCTGTGGTCCGCCGGTGCCTTAGGTAAGCGCACCGGGGGTTCTCGGACTTGTTCCATTGGGCTTTCCGATGAACAATGATAGTCTGGAAAACTCAATACACAGTCAAGGAAAGATCCTCACATATAGGGGCTGGAAGCTCGGATCTATCGAGCAGAGCTTTTTCATTCGTATTCGGGCGTCTGAGCTGGACTCTATACCAGGTTGGGCTTCTTCTGTTCGAGGTGAGAGGATCCACCCGATATACTGTACACCCACCTTTATCGCGTATACCGCCCATGCCGCCTTCCAGTGCTCTCCCTTTTATCTCCTCCAACTTTCTTTGTGTTAAAGGCTTCGCCATCTGCCATAAGCAGCTCAATTGTTGCTCTAGCTAATTTTCCAGCTGCTCCAGATTGCAGAATTGCAGCTGCCGGAGTGTTCTTCTTGGAAGAGGACCTCGCCCGTCGTTCCTTGATCGCCCCGCCATCATGGATACCTTACTGTAAGTCGACCTTCTCCTTCGCTTGATACTTGCTGCACGGAAATATCCTGTCAAAGCTATGCGATCCGCGCATGCATGTTTTTTTTTTCTGGATTCACCGCCATGAGGCCAATTTTGCCTGGAAGTACATGGTTTCTCTCCCCTGGATTCAAGGCTGACGTCAATGCAGCACGGCCGAGATCGTGGCCAACTCGCCGCAGTTTCGGCGGAAATCCTCAATTTTCGTCGATGCCATTCACGATCTACCCGAAAAGGCCGACCTGGCTCCAGCTCAGTTGTATAGTACCGAATCCGGTCGGCTTTTCCATTCAGGTCGCATTGTGATCATCACCGTGGGCTTGCCCGCAAGAGGAAAGACGTAGATGACCCGATCTTGATATAATGGTTTATGCAATATGCTAATAGCTTGAATCACGGCAGACACATGTCTGTGGCCTTGGCTCGATACCTGCGATGGTACGTTTCTTTGTCGGAGCTAGACAGCTGCCACACCTTACTTGTCGAGTATCAAATTAACAATTCGGATAGGCTCGGAGTCAAAACTAGAATTTTCCATCTCGGTGACTATCGACGGGCTACTATTCCCTTTGGGGAGGATATGCCTGATGACTATTTCTTTGTGAATGGTGCGTGTCATACGTACTCGCGGAGTCACCCAGACTAATGCATGTATAGCATCGGCATCATCTGTTCTGCTTCGTCAGAAAATTGTACGAAAGTGTCGCGAAGATATCTACCGCTTCTTGAGTCACGAGAACGGTCAGATTGCAATTTATGATGCGGTGAATCCCTTGGCCTCAGGACGGCGTTCGCTTGCCAAGGAATTTGCAAAGCACGATATTGAGGTATGTCGGACCAGGAAGATTGAATTCGGAGACAAAAGCTCATTGTGTGATTAAATAGACGCTCTTCATTGAGTCTTGGTGCGATGATGAGCGAATCATTGAGGAAAACGTTCGCCGAGTCAAGATTTCATCCCCTGATGTGAGTGCTGCCCAACAAGACGGGCTAGGAGCACCAAACTGACTTTATCCTAGTACGTCTCGTGGAGCCCTGAGGACGCAGTCAAGCATTATTTGACCCGTATCTCCTCGCGCATTCCCCAGTTCCAGACCATGGAAGAGAAGGACCTGAACTATATCAAGGTTTGTTGTAATTGACTATTCATCAGCGTCATCTACTGACTTCAACAGATGATCAATGCTGGAGAGCGACTCATTGTCAACAACTGCAGCTTTGGCTATCTCTCTAACCGCATCGTCTTCTACCTATTGAACCTCCACATTAAATCGAGACGAACCTACTTCGTGCGGGTATGCGTTAGCCCTCGCCATGCTGATGTGGTTTGAATTAGACTGACTGTTCATTCTAGGCTGGCGTATCGAAAGATGCCGCGTCCTACAAGTCAGATTCCGGTCTTTCAGAACAGGGCGATGATTACGCCAGAAAAATGACAGAAAGCCTGCTTGCTCACCGTGAGGTCGAGAAACAGGACATGATCGCCCGAGGTGACGCGAGCTATGAACTACGACCACTGAAAGTATGGACGTCCACTAGACGTCGTACCGTAGAGACTGCCAAGTACCTCTACGACAAGGGATACAAGGTCCGACAGCGCTCTCAAATGAGTCAACTCAACCCTGGTGTCTGTGAGAAGATGTCGGAAAGACGCATCCGTGC
This sequence comes from Penicillium subrubescens, assembly GCF_028828155.1. NCBI lineage: Eukaryota > Fungi > Ascomycota > Eurotiomycetes > Eurotiales > Aspergillaceae > Penicillium > Penicillium subrubescens. Next base: position 623,966 of record NW_026643164.1, read on the forward strand.
CGAGTGGCCGGATGAGGTCGCAAAGCATGAGCTTGATCCCTACCATCATCGGTATCCCCGTGCCGAGGTAAGAATTTTCAGACTGCTGATAATTGGACTTGGGCTGACCTTGTAACAGTCTTATCATGACCTCGCTGTCCGCCTTGAGCCCGTGATTCTCGAACTGGAGCGAGAGCAGAACGATCTGCTCATCATTGCCCACGAAAGCGTTCTTAGAGTCTTGTATGGCTATCTCATGGCTTGTAACGCCGCCGACATCCCATTCTTGGAATTTCCGCGTGATGAGATCATTGAGGTACGAGCAAATCATTACTCTCATTGCTGTGATACATCATGCTAACCGATTTATTCTAGATCATCCCCGAGAGCTACCAGAATGAAGCACGCAGAATCCATATCCCCGACCTGCCAGAAGAGATTATCCCCGCCTCGCCTGAAGATCTGAAGATTCCCGTGCCTCCCAGCGGATTCGTTTCCCCAATTCAAGGCTTGGGCAGTCCTATGGACGGGGCTGCAACTCCCCAGAGCGGATTCAGGACCCCAAGTGGACTCCGCACTCCTCGTGAGCCGGAGCGAATCTCCCAACAACACGTCGAGGACGTTGTCTAAAGCCCTTGAGAGCCTGATTCTGGTTTGGCATGGCAGGGCCTCATTTCTGGTATTTCTTCCGGCAGCAAGATTGATTGCTTATATTATTATCCACGTTTGTACCACACGCAAATATCACTAGCCTCCATGTAGCGTTGAGACAAATACAATGTTATCTCCTGGTTGAAGTTCGTATGTCTCCTCGCCTTCGAGTTCCCAATCGGCATCATTGATTAGAACGAGGATACCAGGTCGGCTGTAATTCTTGTTAGCCCTGGGTCTAACAACAGCCTGGATAGCACGTACACATTGTCCTCCATGATAAACATCTCCTTCCTTTGGTCCTGCATTAGGTTATCGACCAGGTATGGAAGTAGATATGCGATGTTGGTCGGGTTGCCATCTTCCATGCATGCAGGCAATGAAACTTTATGCTTCCGCTCATTGCCAAAGAGCAGCTCAAGGCCGCCACTATCAAATTGCGTTAGAGACTGCTAGATCATACTGCTTGGGGAAATCTGGGGATGATACGTGAACTCGACTGTGATGGGGATAGATGGGCCAGCAGCCCCCTTTGCACCATCAGACATGACTGCTGGAAGTAGATAGACAGACCACTGCTGTTATCAAGTCTCAAACACCGTTATAAGCTCTCTTGACTGGACTGTTGAAAGGTGAAAGTCGATGATGGCGGTGGGGAGGGGCTGGGCAGAATCATCCTTATCGATAAGCCCAATTCCACAATTATCTTTTGCGACGCAGCACAGCTCTTTTCTCCGCTACTGTAATCTCCAGCGCCGAATCGACGGGGACGTCTCAGCTCGCGCAAGTCCTTGCAAGCATGGCGTCTGTTACAACAGATTATATCAGTGTGGGAGGAAACCGGCATCCGGGGGCCGCGGATTGGGATGTCCAGTCGGGTGTGCTCGCCTTCGGTGCGGACAACAACGTTGCCTTGTGGGAACCTCTGGTATGGCCCATTGAGTGCTCGGGTATTGCGCTTGCAATGTTGTGGAACTGACAGATGTTCTAGGACGACTCACACAAGGGTGTGTATGCCCTGCTCGTGGGCCATTCCGACAAAGTCAGCGTCGTCAGATTTTACACCTGCCCCGCCTCAGGGACGAAGTTCCTCCTTACCGGTTCCGTTGATCGTACAATCAGAGTATGGAAACAAGTACAAGGCGACTCACGAAACTACAAACAAGTCACCTCTCTTGAGGGACACGAGGGATCTGTGAATGCGATTGCCGTGGCCGAAGGAACGGATATCGTTGCGACTGGAGCTGCAGATGGAACAGTTCGGATTTGGAGGATCAGTGCGCAAGACGACTTGAACTGCGAATCGGTGGAAACAATCACCATGAAACCTCGATTCTTCCCGCTCACACTGGCTTTGCGAGTGCTCGAGGGAGGTAATGGCAAGCCTTTGGTGCTAGCTGTAGCAGGCACTACCACGAGTGTACAGATCTTTGCTGCAGAATCATCTATTGACAAGCCGAACTTTCAACGTCGGGCAGTGCTGTCTGGTCACGAAGCTTGGGTTCGATCGCTCTCGTTCACGCAGGATATCCACGGCAAGACCAAGGATCTCTTGCTTGCCTCGGCTAGTCAAGATAAATACATTCGTCTATGGCGATTATGTCAGGGTGACGCACAAGTCTCTGCCACGATTGACGAAGATGATCCTCTTCTGGGTGGTATGGAGCCTACGCTCTCCAACAAAGCCCACGAATTTGAAGCCGCGGGCTCAAAGTACTCGATCACTTTCGAGGCCCTTCTTTTCGGAAACGAAGACTGGATCTACACCACAGCATGGAATCCCGATCCAGCGAAATCTCAGCTTCTGACTGCGTCCGCCGATAACACCATCACAATCTGGGAACAGGATCCTGCGTCCGGTGTCTGGGTGTCTGGGGAGAGAATGGGAGAGATTAGCACCCAAAAGGGTTCGACTACGGCGACTGGCAGTGCCGGTGGCTTCTGGATCGGACTTTGGTCCCCAGATGGCAAGCAGGTCGTAAGTCTTGGCCGTACAGGTAGCTGGAGAGTCTGGCAGCATGACTCCGAGGCAGAGATTTGGGTTCAGAAGTTCGGCATCTCCGGCCATGTACGGTCCGCCAATGGTGTGCAATGGGAGCCCAGCGGTGGCTATCTACTTTCTACTAGTGCTGATCAGACAACACGTCTTCACGCCCAATGGCTTCGTGAGGACAAGCGTTCATGGCATGAGTTCTCTCGCCCCCAGATTCATGGATATGATTTGAACTGCATTGACACATTGGGACCTGGACGGTTTGTATCCGGTGCAGATGAGAAGCTTCTGCGGGTCTTCAACGAGCCTAAACAGATTGCGGAGCTGCTTGAGAAGCTGACTGGCTTCCGGCAAGCAATTGAGGGCGATATGCCCGATACAGCTGAGATCCCAGTCTTGGGTCTTTCAAACAAAGCTCAGGGAGATGAAGCCCCCGTTGAAGAAATTGAGGGCTCTAATGGAGCCGCACCATCTGTTCCCGCTACATCTTTGCTTACCGACTCGCCACCACTCGAAGACCAACTCTCTCGATATACTCTGTGGCCCGAGCACGAGAAGCTATACGGCCACGGCTACGAAATTTCCGCAGTTGCAGTGAGTCACGACCGCACACTCATTGCCACTGCTTGCAAGGCCAGCTCTGTCGACCACGCAGTGATTCGCCTGTATGATACATCAGACTGGCATGAGATCAAGCCATCTCTCACAGCACACTCCCTAACCATCACCGACCTCTCATTCTCCGACGACGACAAGTTCCTTCTAAGTGTGGGACGAGACCGCCAATGGGCCGTCTTCGCCCGAAGTGAACAGGACCCAACTACATTCACCAGCTGGTCCACAAATCCCAAGGGCCACTCTCGAATGATTCTGGGCGCAGCCTGGGCTCCAAAAACCACCGAACGCATCTTCGCCACAGCCGGCCGTGACAAATCCGTCAAGATCTGGCAGAAGACCGATGACGCATTCACATGCAAGACTACCATCGCCTTGACATCCGCGGTGTCGGCGGTTGCATTCTTACCCACCCCATATAAAAACAACTTCATCCTTGCTGCAGGTGAAGATAGCGGCGCGGTGTCTATCCACAGAATTGCTACTGATATCCTCGAGGCGCAACACATTGTGACTATCGACCCGCTTATTGCTCCATCCAAGACAATCACTCAATTATCATGGAGGCCCGTGCCAGCGGCCGATGTGGATAGCAGGACTCACTTTGAGCTTGCTGTGGCTAGCGAAGATACATCTGCTCGCATATACGCCATCTCTAACATACTCTCATGATCTCAATGTATATAGACGGATACAGGTGCTAGCTCTGTCGGCTTTAGTAATAAAGAAAGTCAAATAATCACTCTCTGAACCCATCGCCCTTCTCTTTTGTCTTTAATGCTTTGCCGTTTCATAAGTAATGCCAGTACGCCTGCGGCGTAAGTGATATTTGCTTAAAGTTATATATTATTTAACAGGATGAAGTTAACCATTGCCGAGTGAAGTTCAACAATATGAAAGCTTAGGATTCGAACAACTTCCAGGGATGAAAGTTTGTTTGATCAAAGGAAGATCATTTTCAAAGATCTGTGCTGACGGGTCAAGAATGCGATCAATGATGTGCACCACGCCCTGCGTTGAACGTTAAAATGATGTCCCATTATAGTCAAAGTCAGATTACCTGGAACTGGGGCGAGTCTCACGCTTGTAACCGGGATATCTGATTCCACCACTCTAGCGACCTTGTTGAGAACGACAGTTCCATTTTGCACTTGAGACCCCACGAAAAGATAGGTAGCCGTCTATTCTAGGCGTCAGCTGAATGCATATTGGCTACATGATATAACTTATCTGAGGGGCTTTCATTCACCTGGAATCGCTGCAACGTAGCATTAAAACTGGTTGATGTGAGCGCAGAATTAGGCACATAGTGGTGCAAGATGGTGTTTCCCAACCACCATTTTCCTTTTCTATGCTAGATTAGCAATGCTACCTCAGATTCAGCAGGTTCTCGTCCGACATACGGAGCCGTTTCGAATGTGTCAAAGTATGCTCCGGTGTAGCTTTCAAAAGCATCATTGTTCGGGGCAAAGAAGGTGAATTTCCAGTTCGGATTGGTGTCAAACGCTTGAGTGAACCCTCCTAGCTGTGCGATTTTCTCGGCTAAGATGCTCAGCTCCGGTCGGGACTTGATTAGACCCAAAGCGGCGGTCGCGGTTGAGGTGTTGGAAGCCACGTAGCCGGGGATGTTTCGGTAGTTCAGAGGGTCTGTCGTGGCTGTGGCTAGACTACCCAGAAACAGGAGTCCTGCTAATGGAAATGCTGATAGTCTCATGTTGCGACGGGTGAAGCTCGAGTAGATATTGTGTCAACTTGAAGGGTTCAGAAGAAAGGGAAAGGCTTAGTACATGTTCTTCCTCGATCATTATCAAAAACTTGTCGAATGACTAGGTTAAAGGTAATTTAGTTTCCATCGACTAGCATCGGACGCTTGGCCGCTGAATCGCCCGAGCCATCTGTGCGACGAGGGCCAAGATATTTACTGGGGTAAGAATCCGGGGTAGCTCCGGGATCTAGACCGGTGCGCACACAGAGTTATTATCGCTATCTCGTATAAGTGCTGGGCAGTGACTTCTCAATTCCAACAAAATTGGTTTAGTATACCCAGAGCATCAAATCATGGAACACAAAAGTCAGCTCTCGTTGCTTCTCCATATCGTGGCTATTTTGCCATTCGTGCAGGTCGTGTTGGGAGGCACAGCTCTGGGGCAAACACCACAGATGGGCTGGAATTCATGGAACGCATTCAAGGCGACGGTTAATTACACGGTGGTTCAAGAAGTCATTGATCTGTTTGAGTCACTTGGACTCAAGAAAGCCGGTTATAATTATGTGCTCCTCGATGATGGGTGGTCAAGCTTCAATCGTACCACCGACGGCTATCTTCAGGCTAATGCAACTTCCTTTCCCCAAGGAATTGAGGCACTGGCTAAGGAGTTGCACGGTCAAGGCTTGAAGCTAGGTCTCTATGGTGACAGTGGACATTATACGTGTGCGTGGAGACCTGGAAGCTGGGGTTATGAGGAGAGAGATGCCCAAACATTTGCGAGTTGGGGCGTGGACTACCTCAAATACGACAACTGTGGAGGATTTCAATCTATGACGGAGGCTCCACAAATCCGATTCGGTGCTATGAAGAACGCCCTTGCACTATCGGGTCGGGACATCTTCTATTCGGTGTGTGAATGGGGTTATCAATTCCCGTGGCACTGGGGAGGAGGTGAGATAGCTTTCGGAAGAGTTCGTGATCTTTGGATCGACATACTGATTACATTGTCCCAGGTATCGGCCATTCCTATCGTATGTCTGGCGATATCACGACAAGTTTCACGAATGAAACCTCGTGCCAGTGCAAGACTGCCTACTGTCTGAATACTGGGTATGCTGGTTGCTCTGTCCTGACTATCATCAACAAGATGAAAGAGATCAGTCAATATCAGACTCGGGGCCATTGGCTGGATATGGACATGCTCGAGATAGGAAATGCCAATTTTACGCTGAACCAGCAACAAACACACTTTGCGTTCTGGGCAGCGCTAAAATCCCCTTTGATCATTGGGGCCGACCTCAGCAAACTATCCAATGACAGTGTGGCGGTTCTCACGAATCAAGCAATAATTGCTCTCAACCAGGACGTGTTAGGGGAACCTGTTATCTATCGGGAGGAGTTCAGCAAGGAAGGCCTCTTCCAGGTATGGACTGGAAAAGTTCAGGGCGGTTTTGTTATTCTTCTACTTAATGAGAAGAGTTACCCGCAGACTGTGTCTCTTGTCTTATCAGATCTGGGACTTGGCTCTCCTAAGAAAGTTGTTGAGCTCTGGTCTGATGAAAAGTTGACAAATTGCACCAAGTTCGATGGGATATTGGAGTCTTATCAAACTCTGGTTTTCAAAGTTCAGACTTGAAAAGCTGGAACACTATGTTGTATCCCTCAAATCCTTGCATATTCGCCACGATAGAACTCCTGTGTTCGCCGTACTGTCGTAGGATTATGTAGTTTAAAATCGCATTTGCTCTATAATGTATCATGTCACGATGACACCATTTTGAACTTTGATATCGGATTGTTAGCTCTGGTAGAAGCTCGATCAGAAGACAACACTCCTCTTATCTGCTGAGCTTCAGTGACGACATGACGGACATCAAGCATCATGGTTTACGGAACGCATTCCGCAATCTATTCACAATGATCAAGGTATTATCTCAACCTCTGGAAACTAATTCAAATGTCTAGAATACAGAGCTCTCCTTTTTGGCCTTTGCACATGAATATGCTCTTTCTTACTGGCCTCACCAAATAATACCATTCACCATGAACGAAAACTATGGTGGTGTCTCACCGGCAACGGCTTCTCATCCCTTCTTTGGTTACGGTAGCACAGCTACTTCGACTGCTGGAATGTCATCATCGGCATATACCTCCTCTTCAAGCGAATACGCAAATCTTGGCTATCGCATCCCTGTTCCCGCGCTTATAGCTCACGGCTTCATGATGAGCTTCGCCGTTGGCGTGTTCCTCCCATTTGGTGCCATTATCATCCAGGTAGTGCCTTGGAACAAGAAAGTGACTCGTCTTCATGCACCAATACAAGCGTTCGCCCTTGCTATGCTCTTATCTGGGATGGGCGTTGGCATCTACCTAGGTGTCACCACACACAAAATAAGTTATTATCATCCCATCATCGGCTTCATTGTTGTTGGAGGGTTGTTGCTCTTCCAACCTCTCATGGGTCTCTATTCACATCTGCATTTCCAAAAAAACGGTACTAAGAGTGTTTTCGCCTATGTTCATCGTTGGTGGGGTAGGATTATGGTTATACTTGGCATTATCAACGGCGGCTTGGGGTTCAGGCTCGCAGGAATTGGGTTGCCTGGAACTCCAGTTGGTGCGGTTGTTGCCTACTCAGTCGTGGCGGGAGTCATAATAAGCGCCTATCTTGTTGTTGTTATCGTTGGTACTACCAGGCAGGTGGCTCATGCCAAGACATGAAGAAAACGATAATATCTGTAGACTGTGAGGAATTGACAGGGAGGTTGGGAACTGAGAAGAATTCTTTAATTGGCAGAAGTTCTCTTCAATTTCAGGAAGATGTAATTTATTGGCGCTCTATTCCACCAGCCCTTTTGACTTTTTTTCTCCTTCCCCTTCGGCTTAGTGTCTCCGTGTTTGGCACCGAATACATTTATCTTTCCTCAGTTAAGATAAAATATGTGGTAAGAATCCATAAAATTGAGCCTTCTAGCAGTGTGAGACATACAATAGGAGACGAGACAGCCTTCTGAGTAAGGGGACTCAAGCTTCGATTTATGAATTACTCAGTTCTGTTTCAAGTCTTTTACTATCCTACTGATTGATCCCTCTTGTCTCATCTTCTTACTTTATTTTCATGTTAAAGATTGCTTGTATCTCAGAATGACGGTCTTCGTGGCTGTACTCAATATAATGATCATATGAAGAAAGATCGCAACTAAAGATTCATTGCATTAAGACTTCGAAGCTAAAAAGAATGCGAAAACGAAGCGACGTACGCATACAGATAGCCTTAATTATTATCTCAGCCTGATTTTTAATCTTATGTCGAGGAAGAGACAGGATGATTACAGCACTTTACACAGATTCCATCGTTTTCCTCGTTGAGAAACTCATTCCCATAGTAGACATGTTCGACTCATCCACAGCGGCTGGATTGGTGACAAACTTGGCGCGCAGGGCAGCACGAATATCCGCCTTGGTCCTGTTCCTCCATGCAGGGTAACCATCCTGACTGAGGGGGAATAGAACCAGATTCTCTTCACGGCACATAAATTCTTCAGCATTCGGAGGTGGAGTGGCGGTGATGATATCAAGCTCCTTGGCAATTTGGCTACAAAATGCCGTGAGTGGTAAATCGTTGACATCTTCACCAAAGGGATTTTCAATCTCACTGCCGATGAAGAGTAGGCCGATAATGATGTATGCGGCAACTAGATTTGAGCATAGCTCATGATTAGTGTTTCTTCTTTGCCCAAGATTTGGCACTGGTAGTTATATGGCTTGCTTGCGTACCTATAGATGCAGGGATTGTAGTCCAATGCAAGAAGTTATATAGTTGGAAGGGGAGGAGCATCACATAGACCCAGGAAATCTGTGATATAGCGATACTATAAGCTGCGGGTAGAGGCGTATCCAGCACGCGCTCCGTTCCAGTCAAAATTTCGTTGAGCGAGGACAACATGGTCACTGCGCGATTAGTTGAGCTAATTAAAACTTGGTACTCCGTATGAATTTCTTCAACTTACTGACTTGACCCTGATATTGGGGCAATGATAGCGTGCCATTTTTGACGCACGATTCAACATAGGCAGACAAATGGATGAGGATCTCAAATGGAAGATGTCCCAGTGGCTTTTTGGATCGCTTGACTAGTTTGCGGGGGTTAGACTTGGCGAATGAGAAACCAAGGTACTCTCCCATATATTTCCACGGCGTTTTGGAGTGCGGTGATACAACGCTATTATCGTGCGCGTCAAGAGCAAACGTATCCAGATGGCCAATGAGGCCTGCCAAGTCCTCATAGGCGACATCAGGTTCAAAGCGAAGCTTGTGTTTCAAGGAGACGGCGAAGGCGAGAATGAGGTTCAGAGCTGATCTATGACGAGATAGTTAGTGATGTACATATATGATCAGTTCCAGATGGGTCCCTGGATATACAGCTTTCTCAGAAGATCCACCTTGCTATTCTCCTCTCCTTCTCGTTCGTCAAAGTGTACCCAGATTATGCGGGCCAGATTACGCGAAGTTTGAATAAGACCGGCCCAGTACTTTCGTCCATCTGCCCATCTAAAGCGAGTCAGTAGCCATCCGTGATTGACTTCTTAGGAACTAATACCTTTCGTATGCAGTCGAGCCACGGAAGGATAATGATAAACCCACAACGAAGCCCAGCACAGTAAGAAGAATGTTATTAATACCAACTAAACCCATTTCAATTAGTCAGAGATATTCTTGTGTCAATAGAAATCCAGACTCACGATTATGTTTGAAATGAGAAATACAGGTAATGAGCGTGGCCCAGCCCCCGACAAGCAATAGTGGTAGAATCATTTGAGGCATCACACTCCCTTGAACTCTCATGACTGTTGGCCATTTTGAATGTCGTGTCATATTTCGAGGCCCATGCTAGTTTCCCAGATGTTATATACCGCATTTCTCTTCGGGGCAAGCGTCGAAGGGCAACATACAAAGTACCGCTCCAACTCGCTTCTGTCTTGAACGTGAAACTGTGACTCTCGTGAGTCCGCTAGGTGATCCATGAAGCTCGGCCGACGAGAGAATGACTCAATGAAGTCCTGCTCCTTCGACGGTGGGCATGGTATGTTCAGGCCATCTTGGCCATCACCATGGTCTACATCGACGGAGGCAGAGGCTGGAGCGCCGCAGTCAGACATGATAGGCGAAAACAGGGCCAACGAAAGAATTAAAGAGACGGAAGAGTGAAAAGGGATAGCTTGTGAACTCTCGAGAGTTGGATTTACGAGTCAGTAGTAGTAAGCATAAGGATACTAGGAAGGGAGTCAAGCGGTCGTTAATATCAACGAGGGAAAATGTTTAAGCTACGTCATTCACGTTTACTTATCCCGATCTACAGTCACTTGTGACTATGCATTGACCAGACCAAGTGTCAAAGTACATCAAGTTACAACACCCCTTGCCGTCTTAGGAAGCAGCTGCAGCCACGCCAAGGACAGTGAGTACCGAAGGGAAGCTTCGGAGGCATCTGACTGGAATGTTAAAGCTGCGTGTCTTCGTAAGCGCTTTGTTTGCTGGAATTCTATTGGACCAAATGGTGTTTATACTCCGATTCGAGCGGGGTGATCGCTGACTGCCCCGCCTGGCTTGTAGATCCTTGCTCATCTAGAGAGTATACAAAGAGAAATCAAAGCACTTCAACTGTATTGATGTATGGCTTACCACCTGGTAGTTTGTTACTACTCGTCATTCAAAGCCAAAACCTCTTCCGTTATCGGTGCCAGCTCCCGCAATTTGTCCAACTCGATACGCGCGTGATTCTCAATCCATCGTTGTGCCTCCTCACCCAACTTGGCAATGTGCTTCCACAAGACTTTTATGGAGGACTCAGTACCCCAGCTAATGAGCGCATCAACCAAGAAGCATCGTAAGCCCAAATAGCCATCCTCTTGCAAATTCCCAAGTGCAGAATACGCTTCGAGAGGACTGAAAATAGCTGCAGAGGAGACCTGGGCTCGCTATTATCAATCCCCAAAGCCCGATTGATTCTCCACAGGACCATCTCATAATGAGGGTCCTCACCGGGTATGTATTCTTCGAAAAGGGTGATAGAGAGTTTCTGACAGCTTCCCGGAATTCACCGCCGTCTAGCTTTGATATGACGGTCTGTATCTCGTCAAGGTAAATGATCTTCTCGGATGGCAGTCTGTATAGCGTACGACGAAGCAGGCCTGTGACCTCGCTTGGTCCCAAAACTCGCATGATCCCTTCTGATTCTCTCTTGTGCCCGATAATTCCAGCAGCGGGTGATTCCAAGGCTTCTTCGGATTGCTCAATCTCTTCACCATCATTGCATTCTTCCTCGCCGAGGTCCGTGTTAGATTCCTCTGCGTCTTCGTCACTTTCCTCACTCTGATCCTCATATGAGGCATCACTTTCGGAGTCATTTTTCGCATTTCGACACTATGGTATCGAGATCTGACCATTCGATGCCTGAAGCTTTGACCCGATAGTCAAAAAAGAGACTTGAGTTCTCAAGGACTGGTGTCCCTCCTTTGATACTTGTTAGTACCTGGCCGAGCGGATTGACTTTGCAGAGAACTGGAATGTTCTCTCTCTGTGGTACTTCTGGGTTCAGACATGTGGTGTTCGTCGATGGCGTCGAGGTTTTCGAATTCTCTAGTTGTTGTGACAACTCGAGTTCCTCTTGGCCGACTTCATGTGAGGGAACATCGGACGGGTCCTCAGGTACCCCTGTATCTCGGTCGTCTAGCTGCGACGCCTGTGAAAAGGTGAATTTGCAGTCCCATGAACATTTTGTGCTACCATTTGGAGGTAGTATACCATCATTTTACGGAGCCCCAGGTTCAAGAAGGGGTTGTTAGCGCCGAAGCTTTCGTATCAACGCACTCAAGGACGGGAACAAATTGATTGAAAGTGATGAGGTCGGATCAAGTTATTGGTCTCGAAGTACGATTGGCAAATTGGTGTGAGTTGAGGATGGGGGAGACTCGGGGGAGGGCGAGAGGAAAGAGACCAAGAGAAAGAGAAGGCGACGGGTGAAATCAACTCCAACTACTGAAATTAAGGAAGATACGGTTTCTATCCAGGATCGATGATTTCAATTGACTCAAATGCATTACTTCATTGTGGTCAAGAATAAGATGGTTAGGGAATTGCTAAAACGACGATAAAAGATTGCTAATCACACGATACACACCTATTTGGGATTTAGCGCAGTAACTGTATTACTATCTTCTTATTAGGATATCTTTAAAGTGATCCTTATAGTTATTCAAGTGTCCAAGTCTAGAAGCCAGAGAAACCGACCAACTAGACATGCTTCAATTACTCTTTTGTGAAAGGTTTTTTAAAATGACTTTCGAATCATCTTTCGTAATAGCCGTTCAACTAGTTAGTGCTAAGATGATTTTGAAAATTTATTGGGGCTTCAAATTTATGGAACCCAAATGTAGAAGAATGTAATACTATTACCTACTACGCTAAGCCAGAATAAGAGTTGTATCGTCGAATTAGCGATTGTGTATTGTCATTTTAGCAATTCTCAGACGGTTACCCAAATGGTTGTTATAGTGTAGGGCGGTCGGATCGGATTATCCTGTCTTCCGAGCTGTCGTTGCCCTTTGGGGAAGCTCTCCTCCGCTGAAACCTTTTTGAATCTCAACCCAACCTCAAGCTCGGAGATCTTCCCATTATCGCCCCAAACTCCACACGCAATGGCCGACTACGAGCGCCGGAACAATGGCTACCGGGGTGGTGGTGGTGGTAGTGGTGGTGGCGGGCGCAAGCGCCGCTATCGAGGTGAGCGATCCTGCCGAAGCTCTCTTTTGACGCGCTGCTGACCATGGTTAATCCTAGATGATGAGGACTTTGATCGCCGCCCTCAGAGACGGAGATACGAGGAGCCACTGTTTGTGCAGATCCGCCGGCAGCTATTGACCATTGCGGAATCGGTACGATATCACCTCCCTTCACGATCTCCGGGCGCGTTGTTGTGCTACATTTATTCCGGACTGGTCGCTGATGCTGAAACTTATTGTATAGGCTGCTCGGAGAGTCGAGGATGATGTCGTGATAATTGCAAAGACTGTGGCTGAAAATTATGACGACGAAGAGCTGCGCGACACCTTGATCAACATTTCCCTTGACCTGTACGAAACCTTGCCTTTGGCTCCCTCCGATACAACATCAATGCGCCTACTAACAATTACATGTATACAGCGTCTTGGAACAACCGATGAAGATTCCCTTCGTTGCTGCGACAGCCCTATTCGCGTACAACAACAAGCCGGAGCTGGGAACGGAGCTCTTGAACAAGGCGGCGTCGGCTCTCCAGAAATACATTGATTCCGGATCATGGCGCGAGGTCAAGCTTCTCGTCCGGTTCCTGGGATGTCTGCAGCCTCTTTTCGAGGGCGATGGCATCTTTACACTTTTGGAGGAGCTGTTTGCCCGCGCGGTTGATCTCCAGACCGCATCCTCGGAAGACGTAAGATTCCTAATATCTGGGAAAGCAGATTATCATAACCATACTAACCTTCTTTTCTCTGGTATAGTTGCTCGGTCTGGAGCTTGTCAAAATTATCCTCTTCACCATTCCCTATGTGATGTCGTCCCCTGCTACTGGCTTCGAATCTCAAGCTTCCGCACTTCTCGAAAAGACCGACATCATTGCCTCTACTCCCCACGCCCTTGTGGACTTGGTCAACACATTCAGTCCCGTAGAGAATGAGTCCGCAGCTGGTCCCAGTTTGATCAGTGTTCTTCAGGGCCAGCTTCAGGGTGAAGCTAGCAAAGGTTGGGAGTTGAAGTGTCTGCCCCGACCATGGAAGGATGTCCGGGAATCAGATGGGGACGAGCAAAAGCCTTTCGAGGCAGTGGCCAAGATCGCCTTCCCGCAGATCACTGTCCCCAACCCTGTGCCCTATGGACCCCGGGCTCTTTTCCCGGAGGTCTACCTCTCGGTCTACGCTAAACAGGAGGTTGATACCGTGCCTCCCGTCTCGGACATCACCTCCTCGCTCTTGCGAGACGCCTTGGTGGATACCCTCAACCTCCTCGACTTTAACCGCGTCGCAACGGCTAAGTACCTTATCGACGTGGATTGCTATTACACCCGCCACACCTTCGTCAAGCGTGCTACGCCGTTTGACCGCATGCGTGAGATTGCTGGTGATAACACAGCATGGAAGCCCGAGGACATGGCGGTGGATGCGGTCTTTTCACAGCTGTTCCAGCTGCCTACGCCGGAACACAAGCTTGTGTACTATCACTCCGTATTGACCGAGTGCTGCAAGATCGCCCCTGCAGCAATTGCCCCGAGCTTGGGCCGTGCCATTCGATTCCTGTACAACAGCTTGGAGACCATGGATCTGGAACTGAGCAACCGGTTCTTGGATTGGTTCGCCCACCACCTGAGCAACTTTGGTTTCACCTGGAAGTGGAGTGAATGGTAAGGAATGAACCTAGCTTTGTGTTCACATGATTAGCGCTGGCAATGCTGACAGTGTATTGAATAGGGTTGAGGGTCTCGAGCTTCCTGCCATACATCCTCGGATGGCATTCATTAACGGAGCTTTGGACAAGGAAATTCGACTGAGCTTTGCGCAGCGTATTAAGGGTACTCTGCCCGAGCCTTACCTGCCTTTGATCACAGAGAGCAAGGAGAAGGACACACCTGAATTCAAATATTCCTCCGAAGGTATGTATAAAGCGTAGCCCTTTCTTACTATGTTCAACCCAGTCGACTAACCATGAATAAACAATAGCAACCCCATACTCCAAGGAAGGACAAGAGCTCATGCAGCTCATCCGCAAAAAGGCAACCGATGATGAACTCCAGCCCATCATTGCTGCCATCGAAGAGCAAGCACAGGGCCTGGGTGTGGAAGACCCTAAGGTTCCTTCGACAGACGCCCTCGTTACTTCCATCTGCTTCGTGGGTTCCAAGTCTCTGTCCCACGTCCTGTCCTGCATCGAGCGTAACAAGGACCGTCTGCTCGCCGTTGGTGCAGCCTCTGAGAAGGCCCGCTTGCAAATAATCACCTCGGTCATGGAGTACTGGGCCGACCAGACGGGCATTGCCATCAACATCATCGACAAGCTGCTCAACTACACCATTATCAGCCCTATGTCCGTTCTGGAGTGGGCTCTCATTGACCACATCGAGGCTGGCGCCATCCTCTCCAAGCCCCACATCTACGAGATGATCGCCGCCACCGTTGGCAAGGTCACCAACCGTATGCGCCAGATTGTGGCTGCTCGCACTCAGAAAGGCCTGTACGAGCCCCAGCTCAGTGTTCTTGAAGACACTCTGATCCGCGAACGGGTCGAGATGAAGAATCTCTTCAAGTTCATCGAGGACGCCGTTGTCTCCGTTGCCACCGGCAGCAACGACGAGCTCATGGAGCGTGGCGATGGATCCGGTGATATGCCCGAAGACGCCATCCTCCGCCAATGGGGCCGCCGCTGGCTGCGTGTCTTCCGCCGTAAGGCTGCCGTCGAGGACGCCTTCATCTCTGATGCGCTGGTCAATGCCACCCCGGTTGGCACCAATGCCCCCATGCGCGAGGATCCTGCGGATACCGCGGCTGACGGGGACATTCACATTGCTGATGCGGATGGGCAATAAAATCATGGATTGGAATGGAGGAGATCGATCTGGGGTAGTTTGGTATTCGCGCATCCCATGACTGGATCGGATAGGGAATTTTCAGCACTGGACTTGGACTTAGCACTGATCTTGCGTTGTTTTATTATGTTTTCTTTTTTATTTCCTTTCACTCTCTGTGTTCTGCATGATCTTTCTTTTCTTTTTTTTTGTTTCCTGTTCTCTCTGGTCCTGAACATGTCATGGGTGGATCTCAATTTGATCCCCGGTGAAAATCTGGATCTGTACACTACCCTATTCAACCCGAACGCTAGTCTTTGCGTGTTCTCGCCAATGGAATAATATTTCCATTAGTTAAAGGAAAGAAACATGAAAAACCTTTCTCATACCCAGGATTCGATTTTGTAGACTTGACTTCGTAAACGTGAGCTGCCCTGATACCAACCGTCGGTGCTGAAACTTTGTTAGCTTCTATGAGGGCTGGGTTGCCTCCCTCTGACGATATGTGCACTACTAATCCTATTCTCAGGTATGACTGAACATAATAGAAACATGTACATATTATCATAGTGTTTCTTTGATCCTATAGATAGGTTGGGTTACCCTATCTAGGCATATAACAGCATCAATTACGACGATCCGCACCTCACCACACAACTAGTTCTATCCATTCTATTTGCTCGATGAATGTATGACTAGTCTATAGACCATACGAAGGAAGAGATGAAATATTCTTTGAGTCTCTCAAAGATCCATCCCCCATCTCTGGATCATAAAGTTGGACTTGGACATGTTTGTACCCTGCTATCCTATCCCATCCCGGTCTCCACTCAGCCCTGGAAGTCTAAGCACAAGCTTACCCGGATCTCTCCTCTCTCCTCTCCCCCTCTCTCCACAGAAATAAACTTTCTACCAGGGAATAAACTTTGCCTAGATTGGGCCTCGTATAGACTAACAAACACAAACATCTCTCGTATAGGTATTAGATTTGATTTTGATTTTGATGCTCTCAGATGGAGTTGGATGGGTAGATAGAAATACAGAGTAGATAGATATAGTAAGGGAAGGAGGATGAGAAGGAAAATATAGAGTATAAAACGCCGACGTAAAGGAAATGGATATCACAAAGACAAGAGACAAGACAAGGCGAAGACGAAATGGACCCAAGAGCGTAGGCAAACACAAACACAAACACAAACAGAAAGAGTAACAGTGACACAAAAAGTCCAACATCTAATAAACAAGGCCCCTCATAACATCGTGTACACGATGATGATGATGATGTAACAGTGATAAGGAAGAGCCGAGAAAACTCCCAAGATATACTCCATAGCCATCACTCGCTATGACCAAAACCCCTTAAGCATTCAGTTCACCACCCTCTTTTCTTCCTCCCTTCCTATTAATATCAGCATCAATATCATACCCTCCTCTCCAAATAATAACCCCCCTCCTCCCCCTCACTACTCGACCCCCCATTCGGACTCGCACCCGCAGAGCCATACATCCCCATCCCGCCATCTTCGTACCCACGTCTATCCTCCTCAGATTCCATAGAAGACATTCTTCCCGCCACACCACGGGTATGACCGTGGCCATGGGCATGAGCACTCGTCGTCGAGATCCGCCGATCTTTACCCCGACCTTTAATCCCCTTGTTGCTGTTTTTGTAGAGCTCGGCAAAGTACTCCCATAGCTCGCGGTCTGCGGGGGACATGGGGCCAGCGTCGCCCATTTGGGCGAAGCGGAGAGTTAAATTGCGGAGGGTTGTGGAGTGGAATTTGTTTTGGTGGGACTGTTTCGTTTGACATGGATTATTATTTAAGTTACTTGTTGTCTTGGGGGAAGAAATGGAGAGGCTTACCTTGAGGTTCCCAAGTTGAGTAAACTTCTTTCCACAGGAATCCAACAGACAGGTAAATGGTTTTGCTTGCATGTGGGTGATTTGGTGGGCGCGGACGTTGCCCCGCTGTGCGAAGCGCTTGTGGCAGACTTCGCATTTGAATGGCTTTTCGCCTGTGTGTCGGCGTTGATGGGTCTAGATCGAGGGAGCATTAGTATGATGATTCGTTCGAGTAAAGACAAGGACAGTGAAGACAAGAATCACCGGGTGGTGTCATTCTTGTCTTGCATGGGATTGTCATGGCAGATGCTTACCTTGAGGTTTCCTAACTGAGAGAACCGCTGTCCGCATGAAGGCTCCTTGCAGATCTATGTCCTCGTCAGCAAATGATACTTTCTCTTTCCAAGAAAGACTCAAGCCCCTCTTTCACACTCTCTTCCTGAGAATCAAGTGACAGAATCAGGGTCTACTGATGATGTAGATACTTACAAAAGGTTTCTCCCCAGAATGCGCCCGATTATGAATATCCAGATGGGTCTTCTGCGCAAAACTCTTCCCACAATTCGGCAACATGCAGGTATACTTGCGCTTCTTGCCAGACCGGGACAATTGCCCCTCATTCGTAAGCAGGCTGCGAGGCGGCGACATCGGATAACCAGCATAGCTTGGATATCCCGGTGGTGCGAGCTGCTGCAATGGTGGCAGGGACTGCTGCATCGGGACCGGGGAAGTCGAGGATCCAGGCTTAGCCTGGATGGCTTTCATGAGGACGTCGATTTCGGTGGAGAATTGGGCTTCTGCGCCTGTCTTTTTCGAGGCATCGCCCTCTGGTGAGCTGGTTTGGTTGCTTGCTGGGGCGTAGTCCATGGCCCGCGTGGTGACTTGGTTGATGGCGTTCTTTGCGGGTCGGATTTCGGGGAGTGATTGCAGGGGAGCTGGTTGGGGTTGATGCTGCTGCTGGTGCTGGGAATGGTGCTGCTGTGGTTGATGTTGATGTTGCTGTTGGTGGTGATGGTGGGCAGCATGGTGGTGGTGATGTTGAGGCTGGTGGTTATCCGATGAAAGACGCACCGGCGAGCCCAGTGCTGGTTGACTAGCCACGAAGTACTGGTAGGGATGGGATGGTTGAGTCAAAGCCGCAGAGCCAAAGCTATATGCAGCTGTCGTGGGAGTCGGTTGGTAAGGCAGCGTGTACGGGGTCGAAGTCGGGTGGGAATAGTAAGGGTATAGATGCGAGTCCATGGCGCGACGGTGGGGGTATGAGCCCACACCATGGCCAGGGAACTCATAGGCAACTGGCTCAGCAGTCTCCATGATAGATGAGTAGGACAGATAGAAGACAAAAAGATAGAAGACGAAAAAAAGGCCAGGGGGTGGTTGTTGGGTTAGAGAAGAGTCTTTCGTTCGCCCTGAAATGTGAAACCCTGACTGGGCAGCCTGACAGCCCCGAGCCACGTACTTGGGAGGGAGGGCTTATGTCGGGTTGGTTGAGGGGGTTCTTGTATTCTTTTTGCTTTTGTTTTTTGCTTTCGTGCCTGTCTGCTGGGATGAGATCCGAACGATCTCAGTTCTTTTTTGAAAAGAAGGTTGATTTGGGTTTTGTCCGAAGAAAAAGAACAGAGAAGATAATCTCCAGGGTGGGCAAGCGAAGTATAAGAAATAGACAATGCACGATGGTGATGGTAGGTTCCTGTGCACACTTTTCAGATACTGGTCAATCTGGGATGATAACTGGGATATCCTGAGTCCAGGGTATCGTTGCAAGATGCCGAAATATAGCAAAGATATATCAAAAAGAGAAATAGGGTTGATATGTTTCCAGTCGGGAGTCTCGCAGAGCCAAGATGCAACAATCCAGCAGAGCCGGGGGGAGGTCACCGATGGATCTATATAAGGATCTTCCGCGGAACGAGGCAGACGTTTTTATTTTTCTGACAGCAGGCAGAGAAACGAATAAATCGCGGAGCGCAAATCCCACGACTATTCCCACGGGCTGCAGGTGGGCTGAAGAAAAAAGAGTTCCACTCGATGGGATCGGCCCAGCATCAGCCAGAGTCCGAGGAACTAGTGGTGATCACCCGCGTCGTCCGCCGTCAAAAAAGTAGTCAAAATCGAGCAAGTCCAAGCTCAGGTTAGTTTGACCCATGGGAATGGATGAGAACGCCTAGTGGATGAGGGTTGACAGAGAAGGATTTCTGTATAACAGTTGGTATATGACGTTCGCCCGGAAAGGGGAAGTAGAAGTACAGTAGTGGTTCACTGTTCGAGGCCCCCTCCTCCGACGTGCAGGGGCGATCTGACTGGGGAGAAAAAAATGTAAAATAATAATAGAATAGAATAATAGAATGCCAATCGAGAGGAAAGACAGAGAAGAGAACCAGAATGATCAGCAATGGTTAATGGTAGACTCTAAGCAACCGAATGGTGATGACAGGGTTCGTGTATATGGAGAATGGTAAGAAACGAAACCAGAAGAATAAAGAAATAATATTTTTTAATCCGAATAATAGTTGTCCACTACTATATAGTAATATTATTAAAATGTATCCAGTTCTCCACAGTTACTGGCGGACGCATCATTTCAGACAGGAAGATCCTGCTGTATCACGAGAATAAGGGAAATAATCTTTAGATTTAGTTTAGCTTAGTTTATTACTGTAGTCCCCGCAATCATCGAACTAAAGTACTCTGTCGAGATTCTGTCAATTTCTATTATCATGCCCAATCCTTTTCTATTAGGAGTTCTCTTGCCTCTGATTCGACGAACCCGATGGTTGGGAGCTGGGAGGACAGAGGGCGAGTCTCGGTGAGGATTTGCCCCAGAGTCTCAGAGTCTCAGGCCCAGTCGAATTCAATTGCAGCCGCGACTGGCGAGGATTTTAGCTAATAAGTCTAGTTGGATTGGGGTTAGTGGGAGAGAATAGGGTAAAATAATAATATTCATTATTATAATAATTATAATTCATAATATATCAACTACACTAAACTAAATCCAGAACTTGGGGGCGTGACTGTTCAACTCCTCCACCACTAACAGTCTCTCAGCGACATTTTGGCCCACCTCTTGACTCTTTGTTTCCCAGTTCTTCTTCTTTGTCTGTCCATCTTCACTCTTGCTCTGTTGGTGGTGACTGTTTACCTTGTACTTTCTGTATATTCTGACTCGGTACTGTTTACTCAATGCAGCGCGTCTATGATTATCCTTTTTTCCCCGCCTTGTTTTTTTTTCTTTTCCTTTCCTTCTTCTTCGTCGTCTTCTTTATTGTTCTCTACTCCCATGTATACCCTCCATCCATACCTTCACAAAATAAACTATTCACAAAGCAGAACAGAAGAGCAGAACCAAAAAAGCAATCACCTCCTAACTGCATCGCCCTCGAGGGCGGGCCGGGCCATCGGGCTTTCACAATTAGAATGTGGACGGGGATCTGCACTCGACAGAAAGTCGACAGGTCGAAACCAGCTTCCCAAGGCCCAAGAACCAAGTCTACAGTCAGCCTCTTCCTCTCAAGCAGCCCCGATTTCCCCTCAAGACTCTAAGTCTGTATGTAAGAGGGGGGGGGCCTCGACCAGGGGGGAGGGGGCGCCTGGGGGGATTACCACTTCGTTCTCTTCCACATCTCACTGGTCAACAATTTCTCTGTTCTCTGTACTCCGTATACCTCGTACTTTGTACACTCATCTGCTCTTCCCCGAGTTCCCGAAATCCTCATTAATTCAAGAAAACCACAGTGCCAGACTCTAGTACCCAGTGCCCACCTCCTCCACCACCCGGATCAAGCCCGGAGTATGGGTGGCTGGACTGCTGGAGGTAAGTAGTTAGACCCAAAATAAATATCCACTTTTACAGGCCTTTCGCTCATCTTCTCACCCCAACTCCCTATCCTGATTGGCCTCTCACCCGGCTGCGCCCGCCCGATAGTCGCCAATAGCGTCCGATGTCCCCAGGGATCATAGGATGGATGAGAGGTTCCCCATCAGACTAACTCCAGCGAATATCCTGGTTAGCCGCCCATGGCCCTGGAAAATTCCTTTTGCTGGCTGACCCTCCCGATCGGTTTCGTTTCAGCTTGGCCCAGATTAGGCCCTTGTCTAGATCTGGCTGGTCGATCTCCGAGGGGATTCTGGCTCGGGCTAGGACCAGGGCCAAGAAGGTGGTCACTAAGTACTCTCTACTGGACTGGACAAGGGCCACTTGCTGGTCTGCTGCCTTCTTCTTGGTGGTTTTGGTGTCACAGTGACCAGCGACCAGGCGCTGGTTGCTGGCCTGCTGGTCACTCGTCGCTCCGTGCGTGGAAAGGACCTCCAGCAAATACGGAGTCTGAGGCTGCGGCACCAGCAACCCGGGTTCTGGCTCGGGTTCCAGACTGATGATGACTATCTCTTGGACTCTTCCCAGGAGATTACGTCCATGAAATCTCATTCTCCTTCTCCTCGGGACTACAACATATCGCAACACAATCACATCCCTCGATATGCAGAATCTACCGTACTATAGTCTTAGAGTACAGTGCTCCGTACCTACATACCGCATGATCTCCCCGAAATGACAGCGCCAACGTCTTCCGATCAATATTTGTTTTTCATCTCACGGTATTTCACCCGAGGAACAGACACCTGCACGTCGAACCCCCCAAGTGAGTAGGGACTGATGCATCAGGGCGAGGCGTTCCGGTTCTTGTGGTGGTTCCTGCAGGGGGAGATCGGGGGGTGGCGGAGGGGCTCGGGTTTGCTCACGAACTCCTGCCAGAAGTAGAGTGGATGTGTAAGAGAGCGCGTGCGTAGTGTCTGATCGGAGAGTGGAGAATCCTGGTCCAAGTAGGGTAAATAGTCGATTCAGCCAGTTTTTGTTTGAATATTCAGGGGAGAGTGCATACAATACATCATACTTACAGAGGACATACGAACAGGTGTCAGTTGCTGTAACTTGTACTGAGGACTGTGGTAACTACTGTAACTACCCTGTCCTGATCCTCCAGGAATTCTCATGTAGAACCCGGTCAAATTACAGACAGGGTACTCACTAGCTTCCCATCCCACAACAGGAGAGAAACTAAAAAGTAATTAGCAATTAACCATAATAATCCTAGTTAAAAAGCTCCATTCCCAGTTCCAGCTCCAGCTCCAGCTCCAAAACAAGTTAGTCCAACGACCACCCAAATTACGCTCTTTTTGCTTGTCTCGTCTAGCTCACGTAGATCATCACACACGGACTCAATATCCCATCCTAGACAACATCGCACAGGATATGGTAAAAGGTGTGTAGCTGGTCGGTGGACAGTGGTCAATGGCCAGTGATCGGTCTAGTACTAGTCATTATTATTTCAGACAAGTCCTCACTCCCCCCAATCCCATTTCCCGACACGAACCAGGCAGCCGCTAACTCTTGCCCACACACAGTAGCGCTCCGTGCTGTCGGTACCGGTGCCGTTGGATAGGGATGGGATTAGGAGGAGCTAGTCAATTCAAGCAGCAACTCAGCACTCAACACTCAGCACCTAGTTTCTCAAGCAGAAGCAGAAGCATGTCGAGCTAGCTAGTAGCTTGCTACAGTAGCTAGCTAGTTCTATAGCTGCTCAAGAGAGAGAGAGCTAGGATATTGGGTATGAGATATTGGATGCCGGGTAGCAATTTGAGTCGATGAATCGAGGTCGTAGGTACCCAAGGAGTATCGCTGGTTCGCAAGCTCCTGTATAGTATACTGGAGAATACATACAGTAGATTAGGTACTCCGTAGTTATGTACGCAGTCATGTCATCTCCCTGGTTATTACTTGACGTTATTTAACAAACCTACATCTACAGTATGCATATTCATGTCATTCCATCTACGTAGTCTCAAGGACTCCTGCCCTTACCCTGCCCTTACCCTTACCCCATATATGTACGGACAGTACATTCCTTCAGCCAAAATTCTATATTACCATAGCCATAGCTATAGCTATAGCTACCCATGCTCATATCACAACCCATCCCCATCCTCATACAATACCCATATTCACCCGCCAAATACAATATCCAAATAATGATACTGATACTGATAAGAAAAACGCCTCAACTCCACTCCTCCCTAATCTAAACCCACATCTCTAGTTCTATCCCCAAACTCCGCGGATCACTGATCCCTGATCGCCCTCTAGGGCCAGGTCATCCACCATCCACCATCTTCCTTCCTTCCTTCGTGCTCGGATCCCGTAACGACTAACGACTTCTCTCGGTCCCGGGACAAAAACTCGACAGGTCTTCTCCATACCAGTCCCACTCCCCGAATCTCCCCTAGGCCCCCTACCCTACCGTACGGTACCCATCTCGCGGCTCCGGCTCCGACTCTGTGGCGAATGCGATTCGATTCAGAACATAACCGGACTGGAGAGCCACTTCCTTCTGCCAGTGCCAGTGCCACTGGACCAGGGTTATCCATTCTACAGGGTATACATTCATTGCTGGGTCCCCTGGCCCAGTGTGTCGGGACTCGGGATTGCTAGGCTTTCGTCTTTGTCTATTAATATTAAAATATTATTAAATTAAAAGTATTTAGTCTTATTTATCGTTTTTATTTTATTTTCTTGGTGTGTCCAGTGACTACGTACCAGTATTCAGTTCACGGTGTCTAGCTTAGCTTCCAGTAGTAGTAGTGGTACTCCTGTGGTTCAGGTTCACGAAGAGAGCGCCGTGCTCGTTTGATTTGCCCCCCATTATTCTCTTCCCCTCCCTCCTCCGCCCTTCGCCTCTTCTTGTGCAACTTACCTAGAATAGGGTGTGGTGTGGTCATTTGGTCATGCGCCCCGAACTAGGTCCTTGCTGGGTTTTACCTGAATTGGTCTTCCGGGTGGAGTTGGTTTGGGATATTTGGGAGATTGGCTTGGCCGGGTCAGGACTGGCGAGTTGGATGTATAGTAACTCCGTAGATCTCATTAAGCAGATGGTTGGTTGGGATGAAATGGCTCCGTGGAGATGATGTGATGAGACACTACGAGGTAGATATTAATCTACGGCTACGGCCGACAGTCTACTTACTCGTTAATATGGATTATGATGAAAACAGACACTGTGCATGTGCATTATTCAAGAACAAAGCACCAGAGATTTGAACCAAATAAGATATCAAAAGAGAAAGCAAGAAGAGAATTGGTAACAGGAGTAACATAAAGACACCGTCAAATTCAAGCCCCAACCTGGCTACGAAGGAATCCAAGCAAGTAAAGTCATATTGCGCCGTGGCTGAGCCGATCCCTTTTACCGTCCTGTGTACGTCGAGTATCTGTGTCGAACCAGTGGGTCAGTAAACGGCCAAAACGAGAAAACGATAATCGATCGCGGATAGAACGAAACCCCCAAAAAGACATGCTCGATGGGTTGGATCGGACTGGACCACCGGTGGCTTGAGAAGAGAGATGATCGTCGACCCGACAGTCTGGGATAGGGGAAAACAGGGACCGAATAAAAAAAAGCGGAGACACAGAAACAGAGAACGGGGACAAAGGTCGTGATAATCGAGAAAAAGAAAGCGATTGCTTACCTCCAGATCCGTGCACGCATGTCTCCACTGCCAGTTGCAAAGAGGTTGCCGGTCGGGGCAGGGGCCACCGAGATGACTATCCGCGGAGAATTAGAAACAAATGATCGACGAGCACGACATCGCTAGACGTTTTGCCAAACGAGAGAGCGAGGGGGTGGATAAGATAGATAGTAGGATAAGAGCCCAAGGTGACAGTGACAGATATGACAGCACACTATCGACCCGGCTAAATCCAAACTATCGGACGATAGACTCACCAGAGTTCTTGTGGCCCTGCAGCATCATCTGCGCATTTCCAGTAACTGGATCCCAGAATTGGACCCCACGGTCCTTCGAGCCACTCATGACCCACTGGCCATCGGGCGTCAGGCACACGCTAAGCACAAAGTCCTATAGCATGCAGTAGTCAGTACCCAGTAACTGTCAAATAGTGGATCCATTGTGGTTGCCGTGTGGCGCGGCCGTTCCATAAGGGAGATCATGGGTGGCATGGGACGGGATGGAAAAGGATGATGATGAACGAATTGAGTCGATCGGAATGGATGGGAAAAACATACCTTGTGGCCCTCGAAAGTGCGAATGCACTTGCCGCCCTTGACGCCGCTGTGAGGGTGCATGCCCCGCGGGACAGTAAGCTCCCACAACTTAATAGTCTTGTCCAGACTACCGCTGACCAGGTCGCGACCATTGGGCGCAAAGGCAACCGAGTACACGCTGTCCTTGTGGCCATCAGGGTTCTCCAGGCGCTCCACCAGGTAGCCAGTGGTGGTATCCCACACCCGCACACTCTTGTCCAGAGAACCGGCAGCCACGTAGTGACCATCGGGAGACATGGCCACCGTGGTGACACCGTCCTCGATGCTCAGAGTGTAGACCAGCTTGCCGTCGAGGATATCCCACAGACGGACGGTCTTGTCACCACTGCCCGAAGCAATGTAGCGGCCATTGCCGGCAAAGTCCAGCGAGTAGATATCCTGCTCGTGGCCGCTGAAGATATGCTTGATGGTGCGTGCAGCAATATCCCAGACCTATAAAACCAGGATTTGTCAGTCATCAAGTCTTACTTTAGAAGAGATTGCCTCTCGCTGTCCTTCACTACGAAAATATCGGGTTCGGGGTCAACGGAGGTTCACGGGGTCCGAGATAACTTACCCGAATCTGCTTATCCTCCGCACCGGTTGCCAGGTACTTGCCATCCGGGCTGAAGCAAACGCTACGGATGTAGAGGTCACCATCCTTGTCGACATTCTCATCCTGCAGGGTCGCCACATTCTGACCAGTGGTCACATCGAAGATCTGCGCCGAGCGGTTGCAGCCCGTCGCCAAGTACTTGCCATCACGGCTGAAGCGAACACAGCAGACCACGCTGTCGTGGTTGAGATGGTGCACCAACTCAACATCCAGCACACGCTGAACCTCGGGGTTGAACACGGCATACCAATCGGAACCCTCACGCTTTTGCGACGCGGGGAGATCCGCGGGATCCCAGTTGGCGAGCATGTTACCCGGGCGGTCCGCACGGACGAGCGGCTGGTTGGGGGGGGGTGGGACGGGGAATCTGAGGCGAGGCACGAGGATCCGGATAGGCGATCTGAGTCTGCTGGGGAGTGGCCGGACCCGGAGCGGTGCGACGACCCTTACCCGGGCCAGGGGATGCAGTGGGAGGAGGGGGAGGTCCGTAGCCTGTAACATCGCAGAGAGGTCGAATACATTAGTCTACCTGACAAGAAATCTCCAATTATGCAAACATACCGTTCACAGCAGCACCAGGCTGATATCCTCCAGGGAAGCTCTGCGGGGGCTGCGGCGCACCAGGCTGAGCGGCCGAGGCAGGCTGTTGAAGGGTATGCTGGGAAGGCTGCTGATCCTGGGAGGGGGGGAGGGGCAAGACCGGGACCACTACCTCCTTGGTTGGTCATGATACCACCAAACAAGTTGCTGGGGCCATGGCCCAATGAAGGTGGTTGCGCCTGAGGGCCGGTGTGCTGCGCGGGCGCGATATGCGAAGAGACGGGTTGGACACCGCGCTGCTCGAGTTCATGTCGCAACATTCGGATCTCAGCCTCGTAGCTATAGGCGCGTAGAGAAGTGTCAGTCGCAAAAGCTTTGGAGAAGATGCACCAGTAAGCCCCCTTCCCGCCACGGCCTTTTCTTTTTGCATTGTTTTGCGCCACGGTCGGGGAGGCGTAGAAGAGCGTGGAGTGGAGAGGGAAATCACTCTAGATCAAATCTAGACGCATGGGAGTAGGATAACGCACTCTGCCTTCATTTTAATCTGGGTCTGCTCCAGTTGGTATACCTTCTGACGGATCATCTCCATCTCCTGGAGCTGTCCGGTTACTGCGTGATCTGTCAGTTAGAAACATTTCAGCGAATTTTCGCGACCCATGAGAGAGAGCGCTTCAGCCATTGATGGACTGGGCGACACTTGGAAACAGTGGAAAGGAGAAAAGCCAATGAATGTAGGAAAGAGCTGAACGGGCGATTATGCGATATCAAGGTGTGGGGATCATACACTGGTGTTCATATTCGCCGGTGCTCCGAGACTGGCTCTCGAACTCCTGGCGCAGCTGGTCGAGCAACTCTGTCAGGCGAGAGTTGGGGGCGGGCACCATCCCGCGATGGGTGTTGTACATGGCTAAGGTGATGGGTCGGAAGACGCTAACACGTCAAATAAGACGAGGTTTCAAGACAAGCGATCTTTATAATGGAAAATCGGAATCAGCGACAGCTCGCGACGAGGGATCGCAGCTTAGACGAGGATTGAATTGACTGACACTGCGATCGTTGAAGGCGCGATTGCTGCTTGGTGGACGACACCAGGCAGCTTGCCCGATGATGATGATGATGATGCGGATGGAAAGAGTCGAATAAAGGGGTAGAAAGCTTAGGTCGATCAAAGTCGGTGGAGGGAGGTTGGCAACTCGAGGTAGACCGGATGAGGAGGGAGAAGGTCGGATGAAAGAGGGGGTGGAGGAGGAAGAGGCTGGCAGCGGGAAGGTTGAGTTGAGTTTGGGGGGTGGAGATGGGAACGGGGCGGCTACCGTTGGCGCGAGAAGCGAGGCAAAGAGCCGAGAAGCGCAATTAAGTGGACTTGGGAACACCACCACCAACTATGGGCGGAGTGGTTCCGAAAGGAGGAAAAAGCGAGAACAAAAAGGAGAAACTATGGGACCCGACTAGAGGAACTGGGATGGACAGATAGTTCAAAGAGTGAGGAGAAGAACTACTGTACAGTAGGTAGTACCCGTAACAGTTACCCGTTTGCAAACAGGCTAAGATTAGAGATCAGAGTCTGATGGCCAGATATATAGAGAGGTTAGATAGTTATATTCAGGAGGTCCTAGGTCATCTGAAAGAGAGCTTGAAGGTATTCTCCGGACTCCCTATCGTATTGTCTTTCAGTCTTACTACTATTCTATTTAATCTGTCAAGATGCCCTTCAATCATCGGCATGTCCTCCTCCGTCCGTCTCTTTGAAACTTGCCAAGTGGGTCGGCGATATCGCCGCATCTGGCCTGGACAGGTGGCCTTGCTGCCTTAGATAACTTGGTGCCTTATGGCCTGAGGCTTAAATTACGCCCCATTTCTCAGGCATTTAACCCCTGACTAACCTAATTGGGACAAGCGTGGCAGTGTTTAAACATCCTCATTCCTTCGGCGTACCTTTGAGTACTTAGAAACAAGATGAGGCACAGCAGGCACCATGCCACTGATCATGCTAATTCTATAGATTCTATCATGGATGCCTAGATAGATCGCATGATCCGTCATAGATATACTTTTTTTCAATAATATTCTATCATCCCATCCAACTTCAATTATTGCAACCTGCTTATTAAGAGCGCCATCAACGACGGCTGGCCCCGTTCCGCGCTGGTGTGATGCGGGCAGAATTTATTATTCGCCGCCTCAAATAATCTCCCGATCTCCCGATTGTCGACTTTCCCCCCTTCCACCTCTTCTTCTTCCTCTCTAAACACGCCCCTCCTCCCTCCCTCACACCCATCATGGATATTATCCTTGAGCTCTGGGACACCTTCATTGGTGATCGCCTCTACTCGACCCTTCTTCCGACCTCCCTATCCTCTACCGTCGGTCTTCCGGCCTTCGTCAATGTCGCCAACAGCACGTTGTCCCTCTTTGGCGCCGCGGAGCCCTTTATCTATGAGCCCGCCACACAATTGATCCATTTGGAGCCTTCCAAATATGCCTATCTCAGCGCCTGGCCTCGGAATAACATCTACCGCCAATTCACAAGCTTTTTCCTCATCACATGGTATGCGCTCAATGCCACGTCCTCCTTTTCCCCTCGCCACCCTTCAAAAAACTACGACATAGAGACTATGCGCGCAAATATCTCAGAAACTAACCATGAATATGGCAATTGAATTAGGATTTTCGGCCTTCTCGTATACTTCATCGTCGCAACCGCTTCCTACATCTTCGTTTGGGACAAAACCACCTTCAACCACCCCAAGTTCCTCAAGGGCCAAATCCCCTTAGAAATCAAGCAGGCCATGTCTGCTATGCCTCCAATGGCCCTTCTGACCGCACCCTTCTTCGTCCTCGAGGTCCGCGGCTACGCCAAGCTCTACGATACCGTCGCCGAGGAGCCCTTCCCCTACTATAGCATCCTCCAATTCCCCATCTTCATCTTCTTCACCGACTTCTTCATCTACTGGATTCACCGAGGGCTGCACCACCCGCGCGTCTACCGTGCTCTTCACAAGCCGCACCACAAGTGGATTATGCCCTCTCCTTTCGCTTCCCACGCCTTCCACCCTCTCGACGGCTGGTCCCAGAGCGTGCCCTACCACGTCTTCCCCCCCTTCCTCTTCCCGCTGCAGAAGGTCGCCTACGTCTTCCTCTTCGGTTTCATCAACCTGTGGACTGTCTTCATCCATGATGGCGAGTACGTCGCGAACAGCCCTATCGTCAACGGTGCCGCTTGCCACACCATGCACCATCTCTACTTCAACTACAACTACGGCCAGTTCACTACCCTGTGGGACCGTCTGGGTGGTAGCTACCGCAAGCCTAATGAGGAGCTGTTCCGTCGCGAGACCAAGATGAGTGATAAGGAGTGGGAGCGTCAGTCCAAGGAGATGGAGACTATCCTCAAGGATGTCGAGGGTGATGATGACCGCACCTACTCTGCTTCCACCAAGACGAAGAAGAACCTATGAGACGGAAGGTTTCATTTTTGAAGCCTTTTTTCGACCTTTGTTTTTATATTCCGGGTGTGGAGTGACGCGGGTATGCACGGTCGAGTCAGATTGGTCTTTCATTCTCGAGGACTTTACTTGAAGCTCAACTTTTGGCTGCTACGGTAATCCATACCCATCCACCCTCCCACAATTCACCATTCACCCTTCTTCCTTTTTACGTACATTACCATTAATCCCCGCGCTATGCACATCCCATACTCTGTTTTAATATTTTCCAAAAAAGGGCCTGGCCGGGTGGTCTGCGGGTCTACCGCATTATCTGTACATACTTCTTTTGACCATGGCGACCAGAATGCATTGTTACGATTGAAAGTTTATTATTATCTTTTATCTCTTATTTCCTATCTGCATTACATGTAATTTTCTTCTATATTCTGTATTTAAGTCAATTTCGACGAACAAATCTGTGATTTAAACCGAATAGAAAATTGTGTAATTTATGCTACATATCCGACATCGATCTTCGAGTAAGGCTAGCTGCATGAATACAATTTGGTATTTCCAAATCTGCATTCAAATGTAGTACACATCTATCATTCCCCCCCTTCCCCCACAAGTTCACCACACAATCACACCAAATGATCGCCACCACGCGGTCACACAACACTCTAGTGTAACCATGTAACCATGTACCCAATACCCACGCTGGCAGCAGCTGCAGTCAGATGGTCAATTGTCACGCTATATGTAATGGGGTAAGCATGTCTTGCAGATATTCAGCTGCGCCGTAGCCACGACCGAGTGTCTTGCAGGAGTTATTCGTAAGTGCTAGGAATGGAAATGATGGAGCGGTCGTCGTGTTGACTATGTCATGACATGCATAGTGGAAAAGATATACTCAAGGCTGGCTCAATGATTATTCTTAGCCCATATGAATGGGCAATATTCTTCTCTCCGACCTGTAGTTTAAGCGTTTTTCAATAAGAATTAGATCGTTACCACTCATGATATGTGCTTATTGTATACTCCTGGCTGAGCCGCTGATCTTGTTGTATACAAGGAACTTCCTCTATCAATAAATCATGGTATATCACATTTTCCCCTCCTCACAATAACACACCTCGATCCATCCCTCACATGAAACCCATTACTCAGGCAATCCTCCTCCGTATCAGGCCAAACCTCCACCTTCAACCCACCACCACCACCTTCACCTTCATTATCACCCTCACTCCCACTTGAATTCATCCCTTTCACCATCCCAACAACCCTCTCAGCCTGCATCCTATCCCCACACTCCAAAACCGTAATACGAGCCCGTACATCCAGCGATAACTCCAAGATCCGACGGTAGAATATATCCTCGGGTTTATCATTATCGCCTTCATCACCTTTTGAGCCGATTGAATGCGCTGTGTCGGTAGTTGCAGGTATGTCGATGGGTGGGACGAGTGCTAATTTCGGCTCGAAAAGCCGCACACTTCGTGCTGTTGTCCCGTTGTGAAAATCGGTGCTTGAAATGTAGGGTGGATTGGAGATTAGCAGGTCGATTTTGGGGAGTGTAGTTGTAGTCTCTGTGTGTTCGATTTCGGATTGCGTGGTGAGGTTGAGGTTGGATAGTAGAAGCTCTTCCACGGTGGGTATGGCGTTACCACTGGTGTCAATCCCATTGCTAGAGTTGTTGTTGCGCCTTAACACATCTGCACGATGAAACTCAACATCCACACGCGCACGACTATCCAAACCACCAAGCCGAATATTATGCTCCAGATTTCTCCGGGCAAGATTCAACGCTATTGGACTGATATCGACGCCCGTAATCTGGATCCGATCAAAATGCGACGCGAGGAGAGCGTGTAAAAGGAGGGCCATACAGCCTGTACCCGTGCATAAATCGAGGATTCGAAGGGATTTGGCCTTGTGAGGTTGTGATGGAGTAGGACTATTGTTGTCTTTTGTTTCTAGCGCCATTTGCCGGACTAATCTGGCTGCTTCATATGTATATGACTCCGTATCAGATCTGAGAAAGAATTAGCTTGCTTATCCCTTCAAAGTTGAGATGCTTATTTTTGCGAAAGCGGGTTTAATTCACACCTTGGGATTAACACACCCCGTCGACAGAGGATTTCTAGATCACCGAATGGTTGATCACCGAGTAGATACTGCAATGGGACGCCCTGGGAACGCCTGTGGCACATCGCTCGTAGACGTGTCCGCCATCCTATGTGCGTCCCCGTGACTTGGTCCTGGTCCTGGCGGAAGTGGGAGCGTTCCTGGGCGTCGCGGAGAGCGCGTTCCCGCAGCCATCGCAGTTCATTACGGGCTGAGTCTAGTGATCGACATTCTTTGAGGAGAAGGGGTAGAAGGGTGTTCTCTTGATAGGCCTTGAGAAGGAGTGAGGTCGAGAGGCGCGGCATTTTTTTGAGGTGTAGAGTTGCGTGGAGGTTGGTTGGTTGGTTGGTGATGCCAAGCGTGGACCCGCCAGTTCGTTAAGTTGCCTGGCTCCGGATGATCAACAACTAATGTACTCCGTACCTCTCAATGTCATGTTTCCACTACTGGTCACAATATAGTATATCAAATGGCATTGTTTGTAATATTGACAATCATTGAAATTCGTATCACGTTAAATGAGTGTAAAATATATGTACTCACGAGTAAAAACAAAACAAGACCAGGTATTCCTAGACTCCAATACACCGCAAAAACATGCAACGCGAAAGTTCTAACATGACAAAAATAAAAAAACCGAGTCCATCTGTTCAAAGTGCCAACAATGCTCCAGCACCAGCCAAGCCGAGGGCCAGGGTCCTGGGCATGCTCGTTTGCCGAGGCGTAGCGGCATTCCTCGATGAGAAGATACCGCTGCCTCCATGGGGACCGCCAATGCGCGCTCCAGAGCCTACGGCAGCCACAGTAGTCACTGGATTGGCGACGGCTGTGGCGCCAGGAACTGAGTCTGTGCCGGTCGTGATTTCGAGGACGTTGTTGCCCGTCGAGTCGAAGTTGGTGTTGGCTAGGGAAATCTCGTTGTTGGCTAGATCGTATACCACGTAGGCGCTACGCAGGAATGTATCGCCTAGGACGGACATGCTTTCACCGGCTGGGACGATACCAAATGCGCAAGCACGGTCGCCGTTGTCGTAGAAGTAGTCACCGATATCCAGAAGGAGTTCGCTCAGGGCGACGTTGATGGTGGGTGATGAGAAGGTGTAGGAGATGTTGACCTTATTCGAACTGCTTTTGCAGGGCATAAATCCAACTCCACTGGAGGAATCGTATGATACTTCCAGATCATTGAAGAGCCCCTCGACAATCACGTCTGGGAGATAAGTTAAAGAGCTGCCCGAGTCTAGTAGAACCGCTGCTGGTAGTGCCTTGGTCGTGTAGTTGGTGGTGCCGGAGGAATTGCTGAGAACCACGGAAGTCAGGGCAATTACAAACTCGGAGTAAACACCCCCAGCTTTCTGGATGGGGAGGGTCTCCAAGGTACCGTGGTACTTCTTAGTGTTCACTCCGCCGAATAGAATTGACCCAGTATTAGCATCCAGGTCGTTCAGCCACAAGCTGTAGGCGTTAGACTTGATCAGTCCTTTGTTGACCATGGCCTTGGGCAGGTTGGCGTAGGGACTTCCCCCGCTCACGCCAACTTGAACCTCGTTAGCTGGATATCCAATTCCCAGCACGCCCTCTACACGACCGCGATGTTAGCTCTCCGTTGTTGATAGTCACGGTGGGGGGTTCATTCCTGGTTTTCACATACCGCTGGAGCCTGAGTTGTAACCAATGCCGAATTGGAGCTCCTTCAATGTCGCCGAGCCAATGGTAACAGTCTCACTAGCATATTCACCCGAAGCACCGGAGCCATCCGCATAAGTAATGTTGAAATCGTTGTTCACAAAGGCGTATGATGACGAAGAACTAGAGTCATAGGTGCCAGAGTCGCTGCAAGGGGCGGTCTTCTTTTTACAAAGGGTCGAGTTGGGAGTATTGACCCATAGATCACTGCTGCCAGTATCCAGGACCAAACGCAAACTCTGCGCCGGGGTTCCCAATGTGACGTTGGAAAAGTAGAGGGTTTCCTACCATATATAGTCAGTTATATGCTAAGATAGTAGCAGATAAGAAAAAAAAAAGGGATGTGGACTGTAGCATTATGCTGACCTACCTCATTGTCTAGAGCCTGTGAAACCGTTGAACTACGCTTCATCCGTCGTACTCGGTCTCGGGCCACGGGGTCCGAGACCTCTTTACGCTGGATACTCATGTCCACCACCGAGGGAACATCTCGCTGAACGAGAGTAAGCTTCCCGAGCGCCGGTGCGGCGAGGGTTGCCAGCCAAAGCCAGGAATTCTTCATTCTTGTTCGCCGTTGGCCACGGTATACCGAGCTCCCCAATATAAAATTATGAGATCGGCAAGCCTTTCACTTTTTTCGGATCGGCGCGATCTTCACTGCTGCAACTTCCCGAATGCGACGGAAATGGAAATTCGGGATCGCGTATATACTGTGTGGCTGTCGGGGTCGGTTTGAGATAGGAGGGGTATTCGAGGTAGGACGGCGAGTTAAAAGCCGGGGCAGGAAGAGTTGTGAAGAGGAGAGAAAAGCAGGGAAAGATGGAGTCTAATAGATCGAGAACATCGATGCGGCGGCTGTGTCGGAGAGGCAATGGATGTCGTATGCACTTCACCTTCCAAGACGGCACTAATGTGGTTTACAGGCCTGTTCACTGGGCGGCTTTGGCGCACCTCGGGCCAGCCGGGTAAGTTTGACAGGTTCATTTGGTGGAAATGGCCCAGTCAGCGGGCTCTGAGTGGACCATTGACTTTTTCTTTTCGTTTTCGCAAGCGCTGTAAAATGACCGCGGAGTGGACGTGCAAGTCGCTCGGGTAAGGCGCTGGGGGATGTAAGAATTGGCCCCACCGGGTTGAGCTGTCGTCACCAGCTTATGGGCGTCTGCAACAGGAACTCTGACAGTTAGTACAGAGTATAGAGTGGAGAGTGTAGACTGCACTCCATATTCACCTGCCGTCGTACATATCTCTTCCCCCATTTGGCCATCATTATCGCCATTAGCCAGTCAGTCCCCGTGAGGACTTGAATGACCTGGGCCAACGGGAAATCAATCTGGCGTACGTATGCAACGTACGTGGTTGGGTCGTGGGAGTGGTGATGACGCGGATGAGTGACGCTCCACTGCCACCGACCCGTTCTGGGTTTAGCCCCGTGACTAGCAGAGCCAAGATTCGAAGATTCGATCCATCGTTTTGCTTAATCGAGACTTCGTAACGGTTTTTATCCGAGGAACAATTCATCATTGAATGGAGTCGGTTGTCAGGTACAAATTTGCTATTAGACTTTGAATATCTTTTCTTCACCACGTGTATCGGGGGGTTTTTAGTTAGTCCGGTCGATCTTCAAAGGATGTGATCCTATTGTAGGGGAGGAGAATATCTTACATCATCATCTACACATAAAATTTTCGGTGACTGATCAAATAGACAAAACGTATACATTAGACCTTCTTCACTTCATATGCACTCCCTTTTTACCTCCCAATGTGGCTTGGACAGGTGTGGATAACATCCAGTACATACATTAATCATCTTCAAGACATTCTCCACTGATATTATTCTGGACCCTCTATACAGTACTACAGTACTGTATTACTGCTGCCTGTCTAAGATTCAGTTCCAGGGTCACCCTGCTGCATAGCCACGGCGGCAAAAGCTGACAGCCACCGGACCAGGCGGCTACATAACCAAACATGCGATCGATGGATCTTGCACCTACAGTATGTACCTTAAGCCCGGTCTTGATGACATTAGTCAGTCGTGGCAAATGCATTGGAACATGTGCATACACCTGCTAAGAATGGGTATGTTGATGTTCCAGCTCTTCCGGCTCCTCTCCGGTGCTATTGAAAACTCTTACTATTCAGTACTCTGCATATCTATGTTCAATAGTTTATGCCTAGTCCACGTCATATGTACAGTAAATACTCGGGTGGCTGGTCAGGTCGCTAGACTCCCCACATTCATAAGGCTTAGGGTCTACTAGGCGGGTACAATAGAGTCCTTGGTACTGACCCCCCTTTCACCTCTGAAACATTGGTCACTCAACTACCCCCTAATGGAGTATATCTTGCACCATGACGACACCCAAGCTAGTCTCATAGTGGAATCATTCAAGATGCAACTATTTCCTACTTGGGTACTTGTTGTACAAATATCCGATTATATAATACACGGTGTCTGCTGCTATTCACGAAAAGTTGCCAAAAGTGACAACCCTCCTCCAAAGCAGGCCACCACAGAAAAAGTAATGTTAGTACATAGTACAGGCGCTATCCACACTAAGCCCATCCATCTAGAGTGGACACGAAAATACAACTGTCTCAAATTTACAACCCCATCGCATCCCGAACCTTCCGCATAGTCACAGCAGCATTAGCCTGCGCCGTCTCCGCGCCCTGCTGCGCAATAGAATCCAAATACCCAGTCTTATCATCCATAATAGAGACATACCGCTCCCGAATATCCGTCAGATGATGGATAATTCGGCTGGCGACGTGCTCCTTCAAAGCGCGCAGGCTAGCGCCTTCGAATTCTGCGGCAATTTCTTGGCAGGACTGGCCTTCGAAGTGGCTCAGCATTTCGATTAGGTTTGAGACACCGGGTCGTTGGGCGGGGTCGTATGTGATATTAGGTTGGGAGTCGGTTAGGGCGACCTTGATTTTCTTTTGGATGGCGGCGGGGAGTCGGTGAGGATAATTCGGGATTTTTCGTCCGCGTGGGATTTGGACATTTTGGATGTGGGTTCTTTGAGGGACATTACTCGCTTGGCGGGGGCTGGTTGATGTTAGGCCGGGTGATTACTTCTATCGGGATGGTAAGAAGGGGGGGAGACTTACAGATATGGGCCTCTGGGATGGGGAAGATTGGTCCGTAGAGGTGGTTGAAGCTGTTGGCTGTATATCGCGAGAATTCCAGATGTTGTTTCTGGTCCTCGCCAACGGGAACATGTGTTGCCCTGTTATTAGATGTGGTTAGTGATGCACTTATTCGTATCACATAGACATATGATCCCACCTATGAACAAGGATATCCGCGGCTTGGAGCACAGGATAAGAGAAAAGACCGAGCCGTAGCTGGGCTCGGGCATCTGCCTGCTCTAACGTTGTGTCCTCTGGTAAATGAAGCTTACTCTGCAAAAAGTCTGTCAGCAGCCACTTCCAACATTTCTGGCTATCCCCATACGTTCTCCAAGAAGAGGCGAACCACTAACCTTCCATTGGGTCATTCGTGATAGATAACCCATCGAAGCAACTGTACTCAGAATCCACATCAACTCCGCATGTGCCGGAACCTAGCATATCTCATTAGCACTCCCCATCCGTTCATTCATTCTCTAGTCTATCCCCAACATCTTCCATGACAAAGCACTCCAGCCACCACATACCTCAGACTGATAAAAAACCGTAGACCGACTTGGATCCAATCCCACAGCCAGCAACGTAGCAAAAGCCTCTCTCCTCCATTTCCTCAATTGCGCCGCATCTTGCGGAACCGTCAATGCATGGAGATCCACGATGGAAAACAACAGCTTCGTTCCCGGCTTTGCTTCATCCTGTAGCTTCACCCATTCCCGCAGAGCCCCTAGGTAGTTACCCAGATGTGGTACTCCCGTCGGCTGAATACCGGAGAAAATGACGGGTTCTTGAGTAGGTGGGACATTACTGCTCGTGCTGTTGGATCGATGCCATTTGGATAGGGACGGCCTGATTGATGTAGTCGGGCGAATGCGGGAGAGTTGCCTCGCCCACCGATCTTAGGGATGCACTTCCCTGATGGAAAATGGTGGCACTCATCGCTGGTCAATATATGGCTGTGCGTCGCAGAGTAAATGCGACGATTAGGCCAGGTGCAATTCTTCATGGACTTCCGTGCCTCCGCGCCGCAAAAACAGGCCATTTGTCGTCACGTGATTGCCGTCGAGATGTGAAGGTTGATAAGAAATCAATCACTCCTTTACAGACGATAAATGTCGACTGATATAGGTTACTCTAGTAGAGAAGTCATTTAAGATTCCAACTAATGAGTCTAGTGCTACCTCAACCTGACCATTCGGTAAACAACCATCACAAAAAGCAGACTCCGATTCTTCGTTGGGAGACTGCCCAATCAAAGTAGAATACAAACGGGCCTGGCCAGAGCCAAAAAAGCCAAAGATAATGACGATAATATAAAACTACATGACGCCCTGGTGTTTTCCCCAAAATAAAACACACACGGAAGTTATGCAAAGCTCAAGCAACAAACCAACTTTTATCTCCGTGCCAATTTACCAGGTTCTTGGGCTCAACGAATAGCTCGCTGTCCAGAGAATCCGAAGATGGTCTCCTTGACAGAGTTGTCCTGTCGTTGTCCGAACCCAGTGAGGTGGGGGCCCACGGTCTTTTGAATCTCGGGGAGGGAGGCATCAAGTGCCTTGGCGGCATCTATTTGGATGTATTAGTCTGGCGTATCCCGATAGAAATTCGAAGTGAAATCTTGAGGATCATCTTACCCAGGCTCTCATTCTCCCAAACATTGGCCTTCATACCAACTCCATGGAAGGCGTGTTTCCGAAGGAAGAAAGCCAACCATGCTTGGACCGCCTGCGGGTTACCATCCTTGATCTGGATCAGACCACGAAGCGTGATCCGCTCAAAGTTCTCCTTGCTCTTCTTGTGTACGAAGTTACTGCGAGTCACGGTCCAGTGTTCGGTGATACGGGGGAGGGGCACGGGGCCGGAGACGGGGAGGTTGGTGTTAGTAGGCGGCACGGATGGCAATCGGCGAAGAACTCCAGGTTCTGCACGCTGTAGGATCGCAGTTGAAGATTTTCGCATACAGGGAGGCCGTGCTCCGCCTTCCTCCGGAGGGGACGCAGGTAGAGTGCTTGGACGCTGGGGAAGTCGGGCGTGTTCACCGAAAGCTCTAACCGTTCGGACCTGTGGTATGAGTGAGCTACTGGGCTCGTGGATTGTGGGAGGGTAAAGACAAGGCGATTGACTGACCATTCTTCACGGGCAATTCGGCGGGTTGCTCGGCGGCAGCGGGGACTGTGGTGAGATATCAATTCCATTAGCCATCCTGCTCCAGGCACAGGTATTCTCACAGGTGTTCGCAGCCTTACGCGACAGGTGTGGGGAGTCGGCTCGAGGCTTGGTCTGAGAAGGTGTGGTCGCCTGCTCGGTGGATGGCGCGTGGGCTGGCTCGGGGTTGATAGTGGCAGATAAGAGTAGGCACCTGTTTCCGAGACCGTGAGCTTAGTTTCAATGGTGATATTTCAATTGCAAGCATTGCACTACCGCAGGCGCTTGCTAGCCCAATCAAGGGGCGTTGTGCTAGGAAACATGGTTGATGGGAGTTGCAGTCTGTTTGGATGCGGGTTTTTTCGATTCGAGGTGATGCGGACGACCGCCTTGCGTGTAGTGCATTGGGGGCATCTCGAGGGCACCACAGCTTCTACAAGCATCATCCAAGGCTCGGGGTTTTTGATTTGTATGCGCTTTTGTAGTTTCTGGGGTTGCAGTATGTGCTAGGCTTGAATATACTATTTTTGTAGCTTTTTAGCTTACATTAGTGCATCAGTTGGGGTCGTGTATGGTTGTGATATATACTGGTAGTGATGCTGAGTTTAAATGTGACTAGGCCCTCAATCGTGAAGGCCCGAACAAGCTACACCAGGTCTGGCCGGATTATGTACTATCAAACTATATACTACATTTAAGCATCCAGTATAAGCTCAACGTACGACAATATGTCAGTATAATACCCACTTCAACCAAAAGGTGGCATGGCTACCAACAACGACCAATAAGACCGCACACCAACTCCGCAGCATCCAGAGCGGCCCACCCCACCCCTCCCTCATCAATTTTTTTCTCTCTTATAGAACATATCTATGATAAATCCAGAAATCATGACTCAATC